>NC_089683.1:46784896-47384896 GCF_031753505.1 Anomalospiza imberbis
ATGTGCTGAGTATGAGATTAACTCATCTAATAGCCCCATCCCCAGATGAAACCTCCAAATCTTCATTTTCTGCTTTTTTCCACTGCCAGCTATGCTAATACTTGAACGTATAAAGGACAGTATAAAAAAGACAAAATTGAAGTAATTTGCCTGCCAACATCATCCAATTGTACATATACTTGGCAGTTTTTCAGGTACCTCACTTCCTCTGACTGCCTCCAGACTTCATTACTGCAACTTGTTCAGGCTCTGGTGCTCTCCTTCCACCCATGATGTCCTCAGTTACATTATCATTAAGCAGCTAGATGAAGGTAGGTGATGTACCAAAGGATTATGTGGAGAAAGAAACTAAAGCTTAACAGCAGTAGAAAATGCTGAGCTGCATAATTTAATGAGAAAGGGACCTCTCAAAAAACTGAAGGGTTATGTGGACTACAGAGGATGGGCAGGAAGGATTCCTGGAGCCTGATGCCATGATAGAGGCAGCTGGATAAACCAACCCTGGAAATTCCTTACAGACCACTGTCTGAGAGAACTGCTGCTATACACTAAATAATCTTCTGATAAATAAAGATGAGCCCAAATAACTTTCTGTTCTGTCTCAGAGCCCCAAGACAGCTATAGTGCCTCCTGGGACACTTTTCTCTGCAACCCTTAAGGTGCCACTTGGCTTTAGATTGTGTGGTCTGTTCACATGGTGCACGCTCAAGTAGCCCCATGGTTAGGAACTCTTTTCCTCCATCAAAAACTGACTGAAAATGCTGTCTGCTTTCCTGCCTTTGGCCTGCCAATTCCCACCATTGCTGTCTTCCAGGTACTTAGTTAAGGTAAGTAGCAGACTGAGATCATTCAGGAAGGGATCTGAATGACATGAAATACCAGAGGTACTGTTCAACCCACAGGACCTCACATATTTTACAAACTCAGGGACATATTTTCAAATTTCTGATCTTAAATTGGTGATTAAATAAAGAACTTCCTTACACTAAAATCCATAAGTGCAGTGGGACTGCACAGCCCTAAAACCATTGACAACATTACTTAAATTATGACTCGTGTTCCAAAATTTGGGCACCCAAAGAAATATTAAGAATTTTTCCATACTTTTCTAAAATGCAGCTGTACCTAGGGGAAACATGATAGCTACCCAACAGTGCACAAAGCATTTAGTTATGCAAAGTGAACATGAATACAATGCAGGGATTGAGAAAGCTTGAACTGAAGCCTTTTAGTATTTTTGTCTTTGTAAAAATCCAAGAGAACCTCTCAGTAAGGTAAAAGATATGGAAATCTGTTGCATTACTTATTTCTTATTCTCAAATGAATCTTCAAAACAAGTAAGGAGGGCAGATGAAATGGCAAGTCCTAAAAAATCTTTGTTTGCCTTTGATGGGCTAGTCAAATTTCATGAAACAGCCTAGTACTTTAGTATTTAATATACTCCTTATATTCTCAATACACCCTCTTCCAGATCCTCTCTTCATAACAGTCATAAATCCTGCCCATCTCACTCATCAGCATTGCATTTGGACAAAATTATAAAAGGGTTAATATAAAAAGCATGCTTCCTGGATAGATTGCCCCCCTCCATTTAAATTCTTTCAGTGCTCAAGGCAATTTGAGTTTTAGTTGTACATTCATCATCAGAAATACATTCATACGCTGATTTATATTGTGGATGAAATGTTTTATTTGCATGTACATAACACAGGAACTTCGGAATACATAAAACTATAAGCTTTGGAATATTACTTAGGCTGTTAAGAACCAAGAAATTGAGTGTTTGAGTTTTAAGATTCCATCTGCTGCACTGTGATCAAAATAATATGCACTTAATCATGTGGAAAGTATATAAGCATGCTTGTATGTTACCTTTTTGGCATTTGGGAAAAGCACAGGGATGAATCTGAAGTTCATACTTCCTTGTTGTATAAACTCAATCTGCATCTAGAATAGAACAAAAAGCCAGTTTTATTGTAATGACATGACAATTTTTCTCTGCATGTGTGTGAACCCTATGTATAAAAACATTCCTTGTTTACTTAAACTGCTCTTCTGTTAAATGAGTTGATCTATTCCTGGTGGACTCGGTGTTGTTTGATTTGGCCACTTAATCTAATTTTTCATTGCTACAGAATGGATACAGGAAAGATCTGTCAACATTTGTTGAACATTTAGTTTCAGGGCGTGAAATAATTGTGGGTTTAGCTGCAGGTGCAATCCCATGAAATCCATCTCGATCTGGTGAAGCCTGACTTGACTAACACCCATCCCTGTTTGGCCTACAAACAGGTGAAAGATTTCAGCCAGAGGCCAGGTCCGTGTCTGAGCCAGGGCTCAGCCCGTTCCCCATGGCCTGGACACAGGCATCCCAGGGGTGGTATGGACAGCAAAGTGCTGCTGAGAGCTCATCTGCTGGTGACAGCTTCTGAGAAACCTGACTGCATATTCCAACTGGGGGATTAGATGGGTTACAGGCTGAGAAAGGCAGCTAACTGCAAACCAAGGGAGAAAGGATCAGCTTCATGGCTCTATGGGCTCTTCTGGGCTAAATGTGCATCCTGTGACAGGCTATGGAGATGGGTGTCTGGTCCTCTGGCACCTCTGTACACTTCCCAGGAGCCTCACATTGCATCTCTGGCCTTTGCTTTGCAATTCCACCCTTCAGTCAGCTCTACTGCTGCCTTAGAAAAGACCTCAGTTCCAGGATGGCTGAAGCAACAGGGGCTAGTTTAGAGGGAAGAAGGTCAGACACTGTTAGATAAGATTGTGCTTAGTGCTATACTAGGGCTCCAGAAGGTGAAGGAAGGGAAAAACATTGAACAATAAAGAATATGAAGAAATAAGATGAGCATGTTTAATAGGATTTTTCTTCCTTGAACCTCTTAGCAGATGTTAATGAGCATACGGAGCTGATGAGAGGAAGGATTAATGAATTCCAAAGAGGGGTGTTTAACTATGGGGATTAGAGAAAACAAAGCAAAGAACCTGCCATTTGGAGACAGATTTGTCTTTTGAGAAGAAGAGACAGTATTTGTAAAACAGCAAATGCATGTCCTTGCTTACCATCCTGTGGATGTATTTAGTATGTAAGCCATGTTCATCCCTGTCCAGCTGGGATTCAGCCCCTTCCACATCCTGTTTGTATTTTGGACTGATTGCTATGATTATCATCACTGTCTTCTGTTAGGGAGAAAAGCACTTTCATGAAATTGAGAAACGCAGCGTGTTTGGTAGAGGCAGATCGGAAATCTGCCAGTTTGTGTTTTAAGTGATCTTTGTGTTCCTGGCAAACACAAGAGGATCTCATTCATTCTGGCAGGAAATACAGGAGAACTCATACACTCAGCCTCCTCGTTATTTCTCAACATCTCAATATAGAAAATCGAAATGTCAAGAGATGTATTAGCAGCTACCAGTTGACACTTGGAATCCCTGTCATAAAAAGCTACTTTTTATCAGTGTAGAGTGTCTATGTGCATACACAGAAAACTTTTGTCTTTAAATTCAGACCCAAATGTTTTCCAAAAGCTTATGTAGAAATGCATCTCTTTAGTCATCTATGGCTTTTTATACAAAAAGCTACTAAAAACAGCGGTCTGTGGAAGCTACTTCTAGGGCTCTCAGTGGCAGAAATGATGTCTTTTTTTTCTGATCTTACTGGCAAAGTGTGCAGAGAGGTTGCTGTGCAGAGAGGGGGGCTGTTGTGGATGGCCTGGGCAGCTCTAGGGGTACCTGGCAGCTCTGTCACAATGGGCTGAAGGCAATGCTCCTTCACCTTGCTAGGACAGCCCGCATCCTGCCTCTGACCTGTTTAATCCCAGCCCCACCTGAGCTCAGCTTTCCAGAGGGGGGCCATCCTTTATATCTGAGAAACATCTCTCTGCCTTAATGGCAGGCCAGTTGAAATGCAGCAGATGAAAGCTTCCTACTTGTGTTTACCTGGGGCCTGCCTTTCATCCCTGGCACGTGAAGCCTGTGTAAGGCTTCCAAATCTTACACATAGTTAACTCTTTCCTTTCGTGCTGTATCAAGAGAATCTGTCCCGCCACAGGGTCAAATACAGTAAGGAGCCATTATCCCTTTCACTGATTCAACATACTCCTGAATTACTTTTGCTTGTGCTTGACATGTGTGTAAGCACTTACAGATGTTGATGGTTTGCAAGAGACATGCCCAGTTGCACACTTTCCTCTGCTTGTGTCCAAGCAGTCCCTTCCTCCACACACAGGTAAGGGTTTTGAAGTTAGTAACTGCCTCTACAGTCAGTGAGGGAAACCAAACTTTTCTGGGGTGGGTAGTCAGAGAAAGATCCTCAGGTGGAGGCAGGAGATTGTTCTCAGCACATACTGGTTTTTCCTACTGACTGTGCACAAGTCCCAGAGATCTGTCAGCTTGTATTTTAAGTGACAACGATGTTTTTGGCAAAAGCAAAGTCATCCTGTCTTCTGGTTTCATTACCTACATTACACACAGTAAGCCCAAGCCTAATTTGTCCTGATGCAAGCCTCAGTAGGCATGACTGCATTTCCATGGCAGAGGTCCCAGGCTGGCTCTGCATGCAGTTGTATCCTGCCTGCATAGACACCTTCAGGAAACCTGTTTAGGGCTGGCTCAGATGGTTGAGCTTCCTTGCTCAGGTGGAGGAGATTTCACCACTTCTGTCATCCTGTTCCTGAACCATAGAGATCAGGCCAGAGTGAGTCAGAGACCCAGTGGCCACTCAGCAAGGCAAGAATCCAAGGAAGGCAGCCCATGATGGCTCCTGTCCAGCGACAGAATCACCAGTTTGCACCCAGCTGTGCTGGTATAGTCCGACCACTTGGCTTGATCCTAAGGGAGATGTGCCCTCACCACTCAGGGGAACTTCAGAGGAAGTTGTTGCTGCAGGGGACAGCACTGACAGCAAGATAAATCTGTTTTACTGCTTAGATAGATACAAAGTGATGAGAACAAATCTATATATCAACCAAGAGAACACCAATTTCCAGTTTAAATGTAGGATGGTTTATCCAGAAGAACCCTTTAGATATCAGTATTTTAGGTATCAGTGTAAAAGCTTCAGGTGAGAAGGAGGAACATTAACCATGATTATGCAGCCTGGGATGAAATATAGATATCATTGTAATGAAGCACAGCTAAACCTCATTATTTAAAATGGGGACGGAGGAATAACTTTTCCAATGGCAGCTTCATGATGGATGTAACAGGCAGCATTAGAATTTTGCAAGAATGCCACTTGCATTTCATTTCTTAAAGAAATGAACACTTCATTTCTTAAAGAAAGAGCTCTGGGACCATCAGATACAGATGTGAGTGAGATTTGCTTACACTCTCTCTGCAACGCCTCTGCCATTTCTACAGGGGCAGGGAAGACAACAGTAGGGTCTTGCATTTTCATTCTGTCCCTGCTGTATATTAGAATAATTCAACCATTTTCCTCAGGTCACCTCTGCTATAAACAAGGTTAAATTGCCCTTACATACATCACCTAGGTAGCGCTCCATCCACTTAATGATGTCAATACCTCGTACCGTGTCCTCAAAGATATCAATCTGCAAGAGAATGAAAGTCTGTGGTGAGCATCCCTTCACATTTTCTCCCTGTTTTACAGAACTGATAGAGCATCTACTCCTTTCTTTGTTTATGACAAGCATTCCCTTAGGAAAAAAAACGTGTACATGCACTTCTCCCCTTTCCGTGCAGTCCGGAGTCAAGCTGGATAGGCAGCAGGCAGAGAGGGCTGCTGCAGGCACCTCCTTGGGCTCCTACTCAGCTGGCCCTTTGACTGGCTGCCCTGCCAGTCCCCAACTCCCAGGCATTTTTTACTGGACAGAAAGAGGTGCTGCCCACCTTCTCCACCTGTATAGCTGCAAATGCCTGCTGTTTTCTGACTGCAAGGGTATACTGAGTGTGAAGCTTTAGCTTCATATTCAACTAAATATTCAGGGTGTGTGGTGGGAAGTCAGCCAGGTCACTGGTAACTGGGTGCAGTCACCCAGAGTTCAATGACAGCAGAGCAATGGAGGACTTCATAGGACTCAATATGACCAACACTGCTTGCTTCTCTGCATGCCCAGTACATCCAGAAACCAGCAATCAAGGACTGTGACCAATGGGGAAGTATTAACTTCTCCAAGTTTTTGAGATAAGGGTCATGATCTGCTCTCAAATCTTTCTTTTTTTCTTTCTGAATGCAGAGAGCCCACTTGTTTCCCAGCTTTGGGGCCATTTTGCTGTATTTATTATTCTGCAACAGGCTCCAAGAGTTGCATGTCCAGCAAAGGTGCTATTAATGAGGCTTCTACTCTGTAAAGCTATGGTGCCCAAAAGCTTTCTTATGAATTGGTCATAGTACAGAACTGCTGGAGAGAAGTATAATTGCAGTCTTGGTAAAAAAAATCTTTGATTCATGAAAATAAATAAGCATGTGCAAAGCTCCCCACTGAGTCTCATTCAGTTTAATGATAGCCACTGGCTTAAATGCTTTCCTGAATTGGAGCCAAAGAGTGAAGTTTGAGGGGTCAGATAGCACATGGTCTTGAAATAAGAAAATATGAATCAAGATTTTGATAAACACTGAATCCTAGAGCCTCTGTGGGCCTCTAAGATGAAGCAAATTCATGAGAAATTCAGTAAAAAACTGAATGGCTTATGGGATTAGAGAGTACTACACAGACCTTTTCAGGCCAATGATTTTTAGAATCCCTTTTGAAAGTATAACAAAGCAAAATCACTTTTAAAGGGATAACAAAGCAAATTAAACCATGAGATGGGCTGTTTCATTAAGCTGTGTGAATTTTAGAATCTACTTTTAGATCTTTTTTAGCAGAAAGTTACTCACATCTAAAGAATCAATGATATAATAGCACTGGAGAAAATAAAAGGTAGGATGGGAAGAACATAAAATTGACCTTTTGTAATACTGGTATTACAGATCAAATATGAGACAATATTAATGGAATAGCTCACAAAACCTCATACTATTGCCCATCTGGTGTCACTAAGTGAAATTTTCCAGGATCATTATTAAAGCATACTTCAAAGCACAAAATTCATTTAAAAGAAGAATAAACAAAAAGGCAGATCAATAAAGTTACAGCTTGCAAAACCAAGGCTAGTTCATTCTATATCTATCTTCTTTAGCCTACAAAATGTGATTACAACCAGAAAAAAATTTAAATGGACAGTGTATTGCCTCTGCTGCTTTTAAAAAAAGCTGCTTCCCTGGCTGAAAGTAATTTTTTTCCGGAAGGAATACTTACAGCAGTTTGAAATCCGTTTATAGACAGGAAGTTCACAAATTTCATAACCTCCACTGCCGTATCCACCGAGTAGGTTATAAAGACCTTGCCTGGGAGAGAGAGTCTGTATGAATACGTAACACATTTAAATACACCATTCAGAGCGTGAAACTGTCACAGCCCTCCTTTAAATACACCATTCAGAGGGTGAGACTGTCACAGCCCTCCTTTAAATACACCATTCAGAGGATGAGACTGTCACAGCCCTCCTTTAAATACACCATTCAGAGGGTGAGACTGTCACAGCCCTCCTTTAAATACACCATTCAGAGGGTGAGACTGTCACAGCCCTCCTTTAAATACACCATTCAGAGGGTGAGACTGTCACAGCCCTCCTTTAAATACACCATTCAGAGGGTGAGACTGTCACAGCCCTCCTTTAAATACACCATTCAGAGGGTGAGACTGTCACAGCCCTCCTTCTCCACCACGCTACAGGTTCTGCCCACTTAGGTCTCTTTGGATTGTTTACGGAATGGATGTGGGATAGTGCAGTTGGCTCAGTGTTGAAACCAACCCCCTGTACAAAACCCTGCTCTAGATTTGACCTCCTTCTGCTTTACTGGCAAACTGCAGAGGGTAAATTCCTCTGCTGCTCCCCCTGCCCTGTGGCCAGAGCTGCTTTTACCCAGCACTTGGGCATACCTGAGCCCAGCTTGAGTTACCTGCACTGGCTGCAGCCAGCACAGCTTTTCCCAGACCCACTGATATGACAGAGCTGGAACGGGCCCTTATGCATGTCATATTGCCTCTCCTTGGAGCAACATTAACACCCTGTGCAGGCAGGGTGCATGGCTGGTGACAGTAATGTCCTTGCCCTTGTGGGAGGGGTTTTCATGGCTATGCATCAGGGTAAAGCAGCTGGCTGATCTAATCCAGCTGTGCACGTACTACAGATGACCCCGTTTTACCCAGTAATTCCTCCATCTAGGACACACTAACTGATAAAGTACGGTCTATCCAAGAGTGGTATCTGGTATCATAACTCACTCCTACAGGCCAGAGAGGTGTGACTCTGAATTTGAAAGGTGATACACAGAATGAAGAATAAAGGAAAAATCAAAACCTCAGGAGAGCTGTGGAAGGTTCTTAGCAATGGTACATCTCACCTACTAGTCAGATTGGCATTCAGAAAGAAACTATTTTTCTGAAACCTCACTTTCCCCTAAGAGTTGGAGAGTAAATTCATCTGTGGCATTGGTGGCAATAGAAGCATGTCAGGCAGAGCCTGTGCTGCCCTCAGCATGTCCCAGAGTCCTCTCCAAACTCACCAGTTCAGGGAGAAACTGAGGTCAAGGCTCAGCGTATTTGTCTGGTTTGGGATAGGCAGAAACACTTTATCCCTCAGGCTTTGTTTGTTTTTAGTCTTTTACTGTAAACTCCAGCCCCTCCTGCCTCAAAGGGACATCCTGTTTCAAGGAGTCATAAAAACAATCCAAACAGTATTTACTTTTTGTAAACAAAATAACAAGCAATTAGTGACCATTATGTTTTCAGGATTCAAGGGGGTAATTCCATCCCACCAAACATAGACACTCACACCCAACACATGTGGTGACACTTGGTATTTTCTTTTCTTGTTGTCTTTGTCTTAATGTCATTTCCCCCTGCCTTCTCCTCCCCCTTCATCACTCTGGAGCTCTCCCACCTAAAGCTGTTAGGCTGTGCTGTAAAATCTTGCACAGAACAAATTTGTTAACCACTTACGCAACTCCTCCGGCAGATTGCTGGTTCTCAGAGTTCCCCTGGCTGCAGGGTTACTGAGAGGTCTCGGGACAGCAGCTGGAGATGGAAAATTGTCAGAAGGACAACCACATGCTTCATCTGGTCCACATGGCTTGGGGGGCAGCTGACCATTAGGTAGCTGGTTGTATAGCTGGTTTCTACAAAGAAAAGCAATGAAGGATTTAGAAAATACTTATTTTTAGGCAGAATTCAGAATTTCTTCTCCTTTTAATAACACATAAGAACTTTATCTTCATATTAGCTGTGAAATGTTCTTGCAGAAATGCTTGGCTCAGCACATCTGCTTAGTTATTACAGTGTCTTTGGAACGGATACCTTGATGACAGGCTACCACAAGAAGCAGTTTATCGGAGAAACATTAATCACAGGAAGTAAGTCACATCATAGCTGAAAGTGGTTCAGTTTGCAATTAGCAGAAGCAAAGGCTGTTTCTGAGTGAGAAATAATGGCATGTCGTGGATGCTGTTATGCACATACAGCAGCAGGGTGGCCCTTGGGTAACCTCTTCCATTATCTAAAGTTAAGAACACTTCATGGCAGCTCAGATGCTCTCACGATGTCCTGTGCAGCGCAAGAGGCTCAGAGAAAGGTGGAAATTGGGAAAATGAGTCACTCCAACTCCAGCTCTAGCTCTGGAGGGCCTCCAGTCTTGGACAAACCCAATGTTTTGCCAAAGGGAACAAAGTTAATTTTTTGACCAGCAATGGCAGACCCCAACGAGGGTTTCTCATGTCAGGGACTGGCATTCCAGACCTGCAATTACCTTGCTTAATGTCTTCTCCATTGCAGTAAACAGACAGAAAGGGATGATTTTAGGAAGCTTAGCAGTTCTTGTCCTACTACACTTTGGCTTCAGATTTTAAGTCAATGGAAAGGTGAATCTATAGAGATTTTTACACGAGGTGTGCTTGCAGTCTGCTGGGTTGAATTTGTTGGATCAGTTTTAGGTTTCTCTGAGACATTTTCCCCACAGAGCCATGATGCTTAGTCAATCAAGACCTCTCTCTTTTTTTCCTTAGCTTTTCTTAAATGAATGATGACAGGCTGGTCGCAGCATGTTTTCTGTTGTCACATTAAGATTTGGTTTATTCATTTTGGTGCAGATGTTTTCTGTTACAAAATACTCTATAGGCAAATATTACCAACATATAACTGCTGTTCCTGGAGTCAGCCTGCAAGCAGCAGCCACGCAGCCGCAGGACAGAGCCCAAGTATTCTGGATCTCTTTTAGCAGAAGAAAGTACTAATAAAAGCAACACATGCCTCATCAATGGCCACAAAAACACGACCCGATGGCTAATTTACAGATCATCCCAAAACTCTGCCTTATCTAACAAATGTCCCAAAAATCAGGAGTCTGGCTTTAAATTTTACTACTGCAAAGGATATCCACTATCCCCCAACATTTTTATATTTTCATACAAACTCTTCAGTGCAGTTCTCTCTGCTGCAGGTACTCCCTGATCTTGCTGTCACTTTTCTGTTACAGCCCTTAATTCTTCACAGGCCAGAGCAGAATGATATTTCAACTGTCTGCCCTCTTTTGTCTTGCCCATTTTCACAGCTCCCTGCCAAGACCATGTCACAGAAGTGGACATTTTCAAGCACAGATGCCTGTAAGTTTAACACCCCTAAAAGTATTGTGGCACTTGAATAGAAAGTCTGATTTCAGATATTCTCAAAACCTGAGGCTTCAATTTGATTTTAGATAGCTGAGTCTGAAGGAACCCCTGCATGAATAAGATTTCCCATCTTCTAATGAGATACTTATAAGAATATAAGGCCTGGTAAATTAATATCTGAAAATCATTCAAAAAGCCCTGGATGAGAAGGGCCAGACATTTTGCTATGAAAAAACATGGAAAAGGCTGCAAACTGCAATGTAGAGATATATCAGCAACTGATGGGATTTCCTCCCTTTTTCTCTGCACCACAGAAGAGGTGTGAAGGAAATCACTGGAAGCCAGTGATTGAGCTGTCCCAGGCTGGTACAGTGTAAAGCTGAAGACCCCAGCAAGCCACCAAATTGACCTTTGACCGTGAGCAGGAGAGCTCTAAGGTTTCAACTGAGATACTTTCAACCCCTCATCCCTTTAACCTTCAAGCATTTATCTTCCTTAACACATGCATTTCAGTATGTGCTCTAACAACATATCAGGCATCCAACTTTGAAGTCCTTTAGGGAAGGGTCAGGGCCCCATTGGGTGTAAAACAGCAAATAAAGAAAACAACCCAGTATCTCACATGTACTGGGCACTCACATGTACAGCCTGGGCACGCTCACAGTACAAGGATTCAGAATTACTGGTTGAAAGCCCACAAAATCAGATCAGAGGAACTTCCACTTCCCACAGCCCCTGCCCCCCCACAGGCATACTTACGGGAATCGAGGAGGACCAGGGGAGGAGCATGTCCTCTGGGGTGGTCGATCTCCAGTGCCTTTGGGAGCACGGAGGTTTGAGTAATTTGGGATGACTTGCTGGGCTGGGCGGATAACTCTCATGCAAGGTCCAGGAACAGGAGGAAGTGGTTGAGATGGCTCAGCAAAATGTTGGTAAGGAGCTCTGCCATCTGGGAGGGTGAGAAAATAAAGGCAGCAACTATCATTTCAGCCAACACATTTTTGCCTCAGTTTGTGTTTATTCCTTTCCAGGCATGTCTTGGGAAACTGAGCAGTTTGGAGGCATTTGCAGGTATCTCGCTCTGAAAGAAGCCAGATGAAGGAATGTTTTGGAGTCTAAAGCTTGCTATTTCCCATTCACATACGGCACGGTTCAGATCCCTGCTCGGGGTTGGGCTGTTGGGACAGCTGAGAGTTAAACATTCAGGGCTGCCTTGTCCCTGTGCTTACTGTGCCTCAGTGTTTTTTGGTTGGGATTTTTTTAAAATTTCTTTTTGGCAATGACTTGTGAAAATGAATCATCCCAAAGTTCTCATGAAAGCAGATGCAAAATCCTGGAACAAATCAGTTTGTAACACTATGGCTAAACAGACTGTGATTATTGTAAATGAAAAGAGGAAAAATAATCGCTTAGTTTGCTACTTCACCCTGTATGAATTTTCTGTTAAAGTGACATTTTAAGGTCTTGCTGCTGCTCCTGTTGCCATCCGAGAGGCTGCAGGGGAAGCCCAAAGTTATAATTTTGCTCAAGTAATTCTGAAAACCTTTACTGTTGCTGGCCACACATAATACTGATTAATAACCATTGTACAGTGGAACTATTGGCATAAACTGAAAGAGAAAGCAATGTAAGCTGTTCGTTTCCCAACTGGGGAAAAAGGAATTTTTTCTTCTCTCAGTCTTTCTGCTTGCGGTTTTCATTAGGCAGCAGCTCTGCGCACTTCCAAGCTGCTGTGTGCAGATCAAAGTCCAGCCTGGCAGGGCTTATTAGCACTGCATGATTATGATGTTATGAGCTGTCTCTAAAAGCTGCAGTACTCAAATACTCTTTTCCCCCAAAACTGTTTTTTAAAATCCTTTTAGCTATTTTTGGGTCATGCCTTCCTTTCCCTAGCAGCCATGAGGACCGTCTATCTTTTTTGGTTTTTTTTTTTTTCTTTAAGGGGAAGATAAAGAAAGAAAACAAAGCTTTCATGGAATACTACAGTTCCAGGAGCCCTCACTTACGAAAAAAATCCCTCCAACCAACCCTTAATTACACAGTTTCCTGATGAAATTGTGAGTCAGCAACATTGTATTTGTTGAGATTGTTTTCGGAGATTTTCCCACCCCCCTCTTAACTATTTGCAAGAGGACAGGGTGAAAGGGACTGGGAGAACCATATTGCAAGTCAATATTGTTTCCTCCTGGATTCTTCATGACCAGCTCTAGGGAAGGTGACAGGGATTTGGGACATTTGGTTTGGTTTTAAGGCCAATGTTTCATCAGCTTCCTTTGGATCTGTCGGCTGCTACAGTATATTGGATGCAGCCACAGTTCAAAGCAGAGCGTGGCCAGGCGAGTGTGCCCACACACCCCCACATCCCTGAAAGACAAATATCTGAAATTATGGTCCCCAGGCACACGGCATTGTTGTGAACATTTCTTTGACTTCAGAAGCAGTTTTGTTGTTGTATCTCAAATAGCAGGTGCCCAAGCCAGCTTAGCGCCTCCAGACACAGTTGCTGTTCCCTAGGGGAGGTGCAGAGCTTTGTTGCGGGTTGCCACTGCCCAACAATAATCTGAGAGGCAAGGAGCCGTCAGGAGGTGATTTACGCTGTAGCAGGCATGTGAGAAACAGGAGTACAGTTGCCAGCTTCTTGGTCCTGACCAAATCTGCTCCAGCCATCTGAGTTTATTTTAGTCTTTTTGCCCTCTGGATATGGCTGGAATGGTAGTGATTTTTCTGAAGAAAGCTTTTCAGAGTTCCTGCTTTCAAACAAAATGTCCTCATTCAGTAAATGTCCTACTTCTCACGATGCCTGCTTGTGGAGGAGGTAAACGGAGGTAAATAGTCAGGGGTGTTGTGCAACCAGCTCTTTGTCTGCTTAGAGCTGAACTGAAAGGAGAAAGTACGTAAGGAAAACCAGAGGACATTTTCCAAATGTTAAGCTGTAGATGTTGTTGAAAGTCCATCTGTAGCCCCTTCCCCTTTACAAAGTTCCAAAATCAGAGCTGGAAACCGAGTTTCTGAAACCCTCCTCTTTCATATACCTAATTATAGCACATAGCTGAAAGGACAAAACTCCTTAAAGAGATGCAATATAAATGCTGTGGAGTCAAAAAAGGTTGAAAAAAAAAATTATCAGAACAGGCCTACAGCTTTTTACTACAAAGCCAGCCCAAAACAGGTCAGGGTCTCATGAGCCTAATGTAATATAAATTATATTAAAACAATTATATTGCTGTTGAATGTTCAAAGCTCACTTCATAACAGATAAAAATCTCAGAGACTGAAAAGGAATACTAATTAATAGCAGGCTGTAAACTGCACTGTAGTCTCCCAGAGCCAGAACACCCATATTGAGGGAGTCACATCAGCGCTCAGCGACACAATCACCAGCAGCTGAGAGGGCTCCATTTTAAGTAATGAGCTCTCATTTCAGCTGACAACAGAAAAAAAAATTAGGATGATGGATGTCACGCTCTTTTCACATAGAAATAAAACACATGGGTGAGTCTGGTCATAGTGCTGGGAGATACTATTTATGGAGATCAAGGATAACCTCCCAACCTAATCCTGGCAGGAAATTCTCAACTTTGGGGATCCAAGGGGGAGCAAGGAAATCTACAAAAACAACAGGAATTGAGTCGGTATAGGAGGCTGCCGAATGACTGATGCAAGGAGGAAGGAAATGACTAGAATATGAAATAACAGCAGGGAGAGGCTGTGCATGCTCAGCGTGACCGACAAAGGCTGGTTTCTAAGCAAAATCATTTGCCTGCACTTGATGAGTAACCATGACCTCTTTAACTTGAGAGGTTCAGAGGTTTTGCAGCAGAGAGTCCAGCCACATAACCCAAAAATCTGAAATTGTAAAATGGACTGCAATTAGATGTTTAAAGAGCTTAATAATTGCATGCTGTGCTGGAAACACGCCCTTGGTGAACGATGGCTGAGATATACCCAGAGAACCTCCTGTGGGGTGAGAGGTGCTACTCACATGGGTCTTGGGGGGGCTGCTGTGCTGGGCAGCGGTGCCTGAAGCAGCCGTGGGCTTGCGAGGGCATGTTGGGATGGGGCAAGTGATGGCACATAGGGCACTGCTGATGCTCAGGTCCCAAATATTCTCTGGAGATCAGTGGTCCTGGGAGGTCCTGGGGGTTCAGCACAGACACCAGTGGCAAGGGGGGCTCCAGATGCCTGATGCCCATGACGTCTTGCGACTGGGAGTTGTACCCGGTATCTACAGTCCCCAGCTCTGCCAGGAGTCTGTTTCCTGAGGGTTGCTGTGACTGTGAACTCCCTTGGCTGCTCTCCTCCAGTGAGGACTCCAGTGAGTCCTCAGGAACATCAGAAAAGATCTGCTCTGATTTACTGGACTTGTGCCTGGTGTCAGCTGAAAACTGTGATCTTGGCTGCATGCCTGGTTTGTCCATAGCTATAGATTGTGTCTTCGAGGGAAATACTCCTGATATTGATTCACCAGGGGAACAGAAGTGTCCACCTCCATCAGGATCAGTATATTTTGACCACAAGCTGCTGTCAGGCTCCACGGACAGTGCTGAGTGATAATGTACTGGTGCTCTGCAAAGGCAAGATGGATCAGCCTGAGGTGTTCGAGCAACATGTGAGCTCTGGGCCTCCTCATCCTCCATACCCTCTCCAGAAGGCTGCAAAGCCTTTTCCAAGATATGTTCAGGTAACTGGGACCACGGCATGGATTCATCCACTTCGACTGGTATGCTTCGACCCATAAAAGTGCCTGAAAAATTGAGAACAGTAACACTGGAGATGGACAGCCACATAGTTGAATGCCTATCATCCATCACCATTCAGTGACTGTGAGCTGGAATACTGAAGGGCAATATGTATTCTTTAATGCTTTTTAAAAAGATGGCAGAAAACAGCAAGAAAGGTCTGGCTGACTTTTGGCAAAGCAAGAAAGTAGAGGGTTAGCTGGAGTGAAGCTAGTAGAGAGTTATAATTTGGACTAACCTGACACAGAGGCCATTTCCAAGGTTTTTTGTTGAACTGGAAGTGAGTCAGCTGCCTTACTGCAAGGCCAGGATTTTTCAGCAAGCTGGAAAACAAGAAAAAGGACTCTTGTAAACACGGTACAGTTTCACATGGGCAATAATCCTAAAATAACTCTATCTCAGATGCTGGAAAAGACATAGCAGTTAAAGTTTTGGAAATTGTGTTGCGCAAATCAAATGTTTTCTATGGGATGTCTGAAACTTACTGTTCCTGCTGACATTGGAGAGGGGAAAAAGCAGATGAACTGTCTCTCAGAAGTAATTCTGGCACCTGTCAGTAGATCAGACTGCTTAGGTCTGGAGGTTTGGTTTAGGCATAATCCAGGCAACACAATCACTTGCAATTATTTTACTACTGACCTTCTAATAACAGTTGATGCATCGTATCTAAACTTTATGACACGCCTAGCTGAGTAATTTCAACTTGAAATCCTGTTTCCAAGTGCTGCTGCTTAATTTATTGTACCATTTCTTCTAGTCTATTATCACACGCGTCTCATTATTTTTAATTGTTGAAAATTAAAAGATAATTTAGTTATTGGTTGGATTTTTTTCCTCTTTCCTTCAGAAATGACTTGGGCCCAAAACAAAATTATCACTTCTTTTTGGGACTGCTATCCCAGTAAATTTGGTCCAGCCAAGTGACTCCTGATGATGGACACCTCTGCTTCACCCCGAGTCAGGTTGACAGCAGCAGTGACGGGTGAATGCTGAGCATGCTGCAGGAAGTGCAGCCATCTTCATCCTCTTACAGGGTGCAGGCTCAGCTTCCTCCCAGCAAATTCTCTTTTTTACCATGGAATATAGAAAAACACGCTTGGTGCTCATCATTTCCCTAGCCATTCACCTTATATCAGATTGAAGAAGCTAAAATCCCAAGTAGGATTCAGAGGAGAGGGGACTAAGAACTCAAGCAATGGGAATGACAACATTTGGCAAAAGAATCCGGCCTGGAATCCTGGTAAAGAAAGTCAAAATCACAACATGTTTGAAGAGCTTTAGAGATCCAAGGGTTTCTCCCAACTTCAGTCACAGTGTTTTGAACAAAAAAGTGAAATGAACAACAAATTTAAATGATCACTCTATAAAAAAGAGTTGAACAGCATCACAGAGAGGTACAAAGCAGTGTCCCAGCCTTCACCCAGGCTTCCACAGTGATTCTGTAAAAGCAAATGTTGTGCCCCATGTTTACAGGGCAAGGTTGAGGCTTTATGTTTTTGCTGATCAGATCAAATGACATGTACTTCCCCCTGAAAGTACCTCTGGCACAGAAAATTCTGGGTGTAACATTTGCTGGGAAGTAGGATATAAACTGTGCTTTGCTGCTGGGCTGCAATGTAAACATTCCTCCTCTATGTAACTTAAACCTCCATCTGTGCAGAAGATTTGCCATATATTCATACATACCCTATGTTATATTAAGCACATCCACAGGGAGAGTTATCCTGGGATAATTACAGTGGGATAATTACGCTGGTAAATTTTCCCATGTAGGCAAGTCCTCAGAGCAGCTATTAGCTGCACCAGCACAGCACACACGCTGCTGCTGCTCTGACAGCTGCAGCCCCGGCACGAGAGAGCTGGGTCTGGTACCAAACCAGCTCCTGCCATTCCAGCGCCCAGGCTTGAATGGCTTATGGCCAGCTCACCACCATCACGTCTCTCCCTGAGGTTTGCACCCCTTTCCCTCTACACCAGGTCACAAACACCAGCCCAGCCCACTGAGTCCTGGTTTTCCGACTGGCATAACTGACGTGACGGGAAAGAGAAAACCTCGAGCTCTCGGCACCACGCAGGACAGTGTCAGGAACTTGATGCTGTGCAGGGGTGGTAAAGTGTCCTTTGTCTGGGACCTTTGGTCAGATGTCAGTTTAAATGACTGCCCTGGGGTGGTGACTCACCAGGGCAGCACAGCACAGTCAGATTTACACCAACCAGGCTGTAAAGCTGCTGAGTGGTCCCCTGACAGAGAAGCACCTGTGAAGGAGAGGTGTCAAATTCCCTGCAAAGCATCTGTCTTCTGCTTACCTCAACAGTTTTGTAAACCTGACCCTTGGGTCAGCTGGCCTTGAAGTGCCTGCTCAGACATGCTTCAACTTGAGGATATCTCTGTATGTTTGGTCGTAAAGTGAATGACGTGCACTCCAGCAGCACAAATCACATTGCAAACTCTTATTTCCCCTCTGAGCATCTCCAGTAAACTGGTTCCTTGTGCAAAATTCACCCTGGTATTCACAAAGCACAATCTGGCTGAGCACTGGGGTACAGCTCCACCTCTGTAGGCCACATGCATTGTCTGATCATCTCTCTACTCAATATAATCCTGAGCAAACATGCCAACTAGACTTTTCAGAAACAAATTTGCAATGCCTTATGCACCAAGATGCTGTTTTGATGGCCTCTGAAGTAGCTGGGTGAAAATACTAGAAAACACTTTGAATGCAGATCCTCTGTATTTAATAGCCTTTAGTTTAGCACCATGACAAGAAGAAAAGATTTCTGTGGAGAAACCAAGATCTCAATCCAGAGCTCAATTAAGTAAATGGAAATCTCCCTATTAACTTCCGTAGGTTTTGGATTGGGTGTCAGATGGGATTTAAGTCACTAAATTCCTTTGGAGGCTACAACCTCCAAAGTTTTTGGTCTTTTTTTTTTTTTTTTTAGTTCCATTGTTACATCTGGCTATCTATGAAATGAACTGCATGAATGTAATGAAAGGGAAAACATGGGCAAGAAAAATTCAGCTTTGCTTTCTTGAAGTTTGTTATTTAATGTATTTAGTCTGCCTTTTGGAGAAGGGATATTAGGACTTTATTAAACTGTATTGCAAAGCATCAGCCACTAAACTCTTAAAATGTCTTACTTCAGAATATTTCAAAAATATCTTTCCTATTAGTTTAACCTCGGAATTCATAAATGCCTCTTTATCTCCCAAATCAACTTAATATTTAAAAGACAGTCTTATTTCCTTCCTGTGTAACGTGACCTTAAAAATAACTCCAAATACCTGAGTGAAATAATTTGGTCAGACAGAAGAGACAACCAATTCCATCACTTACATTTTCACCTGCAAAAAATTCTAGGTTTTTAGATAGGTTTTTGCTTAGACCCTGCTGCAGGGTGTAAGCAAAAGCTGAGCTTTGACACCCATGCACAGCCCCTGCTCTCACAGGGTCAAAGTAGGAGGCACCAAGGGGATGAGGGCTTTGGCATCAAAAAAGTAGGAAATGTGACTTCATCCTCCTCCTCCCTCAGTAGCCCTGGCTGGAGACAGAAGCTGTTACAACAGCAGAGCTATGTCTGTAGCGACGGCCCCGGGGATAAATTAACCCCAGGACATGCTGAACATCTTTTGAGCAATGCCGGCAATGGCATGTGGATGGAAATTCCCAAGAGAAATCCCCACATTGCTGAAAATATAACAGATGATTCAAAAATATCCTCCTCCAAAAGCAGCACTTCAGGGTGTTGTTTTTGCTCAGCTGAAGATTCTTGGCTTTTGGAAAAAGACCCAAAAGAGCCCATTATCCCTTGTATTTTATGTTGCCTTGTGCTGCTGAGTTTCATTTTGTTTCCTTTGACTTTTCTAGTTAGCTTATCCTGCAAATACAGTTAGGCATAGGGCAGAAAAATGACCTGCTTGGTCGCCTGTGTTGAAGAACCAGAGGAAAGGAATGCTTCAGCATACTGAAATACCCTGAGAAACCTGTAGCCTGATCCCTTCTCTGGTACAGAGGCTGCTGGAGAGCAGAGATCGTGCCCAACCTCATTTGGAAAGACACTGCAACTTCAAGTCAGTTCATGATATTGCCAGAAAACATCAAGAATTTAATATCCCCCCTGCTCCTCTGACTATTCAGGAGATTACTGATAACCAGCTGGAGCCGTTGCATATATTTCTGCTTGTAATAAAGTGAGGAGGCCCTTCCTAGAGGGACAGAGCCTGGACTGCTCCCAAAAATGTCAAGGGAACTCCTTAAAACACTCTTTTTCCTTCCTCTCCTTATACACCCAGTTCTGCAATGTGCATTAATTCAACAAATAACCTTTGGGGTGGGTCCTCAGTGATTCAAGCTCCTGAGAAGAACCCCCTTCCAGCTTCCTTGTGAAGCTTCCCACACCCAGAGAGCTTCTTCCTCTGCTTCTGCCAGGGAGACAGGGGAAGCCGTCCAGATCTCCTGCTCACATCCAGCTGCTGCTGGCCATGGCCATTCCTGGAAACCTGCAGGGAGAGCATAAATGAAGGGGAGCAAATTCTTCTGCAGGTCAGTAGAGATGGGCCTGAGCACCCAAGTTTGAAGCAATGGCCAAAGTCCCCTAAAAATCCTCCCACAAAGGCAAGGGGACAAGGGGAAGGGTGTTGGGCTTAGATCATCTGTGCTGTTTTCTTGCAGCTGATTGCAAAATCCATCAGGTATTTATTTCATCTGTTTTCCAGCAGGAAGACTTGTCAGGATGCGCTGTCCCAAAACACACACACTAACCATCAATCTGCTTTTGATTAAAAACCTTCTGTCATGAAGAAACAGAGAGAGAGAGAGAGAGAGAGACTGCAACATGAGCATGGTTGTGCTCTCTGCTGATTCTGGAGAGGGGGAAAATATCTTTGCTCTTTTGATCAAAGTTTTATTTATCTACCTTGTTAAAACAGAAAACATTAGGATGAGAAAGAAACCTCACCTTCCTTGGTGCACAACACACAAGGACAGGGTTTTTTTATTCACCAGTCACAGCATTTTTGAAATGGCATGGGTAGAGATTAAGGCAAAGCTGAGATCACAAGGGGTGGGGACAGACAGGTATTTCTTGATTTCCAAATAATTCCTGTGTACTTTGGCTGAATCCCTTAAGTTTCCTGGTGCTGCTGATATCCATCTGCGGGATAGGAGTAAGTGGATGCAGAATCCGCAAGCTGCTGTGAGGATGCACATGCTGAGATCCCAAGGAATGCTGTTGCCATGGGGTGAGATGAGTGCAAGCGTGCAAGAGCACTTGCTCTAAGTGCAGCTTTCTCTACAGAAGCACTAGACACAACTTTCCTCAAAAAAACCCAGAGAGAAATCCTTACAGGAGGAGCAAGTGCAAATGTGGGAACTGGTTTGGGTCTACAAGTTAAATACGCACTGCCAAGGAAATCCAAGCTTCAGAGTTTTGCACTTCACTGTGAGAAATTTCGGCTGCTGTCATCACAGATGCTGACCCTCTTCCTTGGGTACCCTCCACAGCAAAGACTAAGGACACATGTCACATTCCTAGCACAGACTTTTAGCCCTCTAGGGCAGGTAATGCTTATTTTCATGACTTCTGGAAAAATTAGAAAAAGAATATGGAAACAATGTTCCTCTGGCTATATGGTTGCTCTCATGTATTTTCTGAAGCCACGGCAGGAAAATCTACATGTGCCAGGAGAACATACTTCAAATCTGTCTGCATGGCAAACTTCACATTCTCTTGTGCAGCACTAATGCTGCTTCAGTGGACAATCCATAGTGCAAAGGCTAGAGCAGACCTGGTATTTTTTCCCTTTTTAGTGTAGACATCGATATACATGTTGAAGGAATGCTGGGCAGTAAGTAGTAAGAAACTAGAAGGGTGACACCCTCTAGCAGGATCCAAACAGGCATCTCAGATATAGGCAGCATTCCCTGCCAGTTTTCTAAATTTTGTGAAATATGAAAATGTCTACAATTATCTTCAATATCCTTAAAAAAGTGATTGTTTTCCAGAGGCTACTTCCCACCCATTTCTGGTGGCAAAACTCTCACAGGCACTTAAGAACCACCAGTCTGGGATATCCCAGGGCCCGGGGACATCCAAAACTCCTGCCACAAAACTGGGGCTGGCTCAGTGGGGTGGGATGGGGGGGGATCACCCTGAGAAGCATCAATTTCTTCAGCCTGCTTTCCTACAGCTTCATGCCTTACACTGAAGACTCTGGCTCCCAAAGAGCCCCTGGTATTTCACAGGGCTGATGTCTCTCCCATCCCTAGCCACTCTCCCTGCTCTGCAGCATGAGGGCTGCGTGGTGCGTGGGCGGCAGGAGGCTGAGGGAAGCCTGCGGGACCTGACGTGTCTCTCTCAGCTGGCGTGAGAACAGCCTCGCTCACTTGCAGTCATGAAACGTGCAGAAATATGTGTATCTTTCAGACATGTACCCTCTGCCAAACTTCAAAAGCCACTGCTGGGGGTGGGGGGCACTGACAGACACGAACACCATAATTGCACATGCCTTGCTTCCTGCCTTAGGAAAACAGAAAGAAAACTCAACTCCATTGGAAAATAATAAAAAAAATATACATACAGCATGCTTCCAGACACTGCCAGCACTCTGCAAGGACAAGGCCAGTTTCAGAGGCTGATGGCACTGCAGGCAGCAGAATCATTGGCAGCCACTCACCCACCGTGGCCCAGCCACCCTTGCCCCTCGCATCCCTGTCTCTGGCATCACCCGCCATGGGTGTCACAGCAATATCTGGTCATGGTGGGGCACTGGTGTGGCCAGTCCAGGCCTTGAACCCACCCAGGTCTTGCAGGGAACGGGAATTTCTGGTCTCAGGGTTGCTGGTGATGGTGGAGGACCAGTAAGCTCAGATGTGCTAATCTCAGCGCCCAGCCAGGACTAACCCTACAAAACCTGTATCCTGAAACTGGGTGAAATGGGAGCAGGTTTTATATGGCTGATTTTATCCTAATAGAAAAGAAATACTACCACCTTGCTCCCGCTTGCTTCTGTGCCAAGGCTATAGAGGATGGGGCAAAAAGCGCCTGTGATCTTGTTTTCTTCACACCTTGCAGCAACTTCTCCCTCACCAGGTCTGTGGACTTGTCCTATGCAGCCCCGGGTCAGCTGGGGAAGGGAAGGGAAAGGAAAGGGAGAGGGAAAGGGAGAGGGAAAGGGAGAGGGAAAGGGAGAGGGAAAGGGAGAGGGAAAGGGAGAGGGACATCGGCCAACACACCACCTTGAGCCTGCAGAGCCGGGCAGGGCGGGATCGGGATCAGGCCTGGCCGCCACTCATTGCCAGGCAACTACGTAAATAGGCAGGACAACATTTCGACACCAGGCGTGTCTGTCCCCAGTGTTTACCCCAAACCCCTCCTGATTTAAAAAAAAATTAAAAGAACAAGAACCAACAAACAAATCAAACTGCAGCGAAATGGCTGAAACATGTTGTAACCATCTGTGAAAGTCGGGCTCTCATGACCCGAGAGAGGGGGGAGAAAGCGAGCGAGGCAGCAGTTTGAGTGGGGGGGAAGCCCCAGCGAGAGCCAGGCGTGGGTCAGCAGCTGGCGGCAAACGGGGGCCGAGAGAGGCGGCACCTCTGACACTTCTTACCTTGCGGGCCAGGGAGGTTCGCGCTGGGCTGCCCCGGGAGAGCGAGAGGGCTGCGCGCCTGCTGCGCTCCCCGCCGCGCCCGGGGCTCCTTCCTCGGCCGGCCGGGCGGCTTTCCCTCCTTTTACGACACCCTCCCTGCCTCTCCCAGGTAAGCGGCAGAACTGGCTCTGCAGCAGGAAGTGGAAGAGGCACGCTCGGCTCGGCGCGGCGGCGGGAGAGGCTCTGCGAGTGGGGGAGTGACACTGCGAGGCTCGCGGCTCCCCGGCGCTGCCTGCGTGCGCCTCGCTGCCTCTCCCGTGGGAAGCCGGGCGGCCTCTGCGTGAGCGCCGCGGGTAAACAACACAGGGGGAACCCCGGTGTGATTCCTAAACGGTGTGCCTCGTCGGGAAAGCCATCCCTTGCTTTCAGCCCTCGGTCGCTTGCTGTCAGGGCCAAATGTTAAATCAGCTGTGATTCAGACTACTGGAGACAATCACATGATGCGTGTAAGAACTATATAAAGAACAACAACAACAAAAAAAAGAATTTCTCGACTGGTTCTTTCTTTTAGGTTAGATTTCTAGACACTTCCAAGTTTCTACACTCTCAAGGAGCGGAAACTCTCTTTTCCTACAAGCTGAAACTTCAGTGTTCTCATAGCTCCTGAAAGCCGAGCAGCTCCGGAGATGCGCCAGGAAAGCCGCTCTGGCCGCTTTTATCCCAGCCCACACCACTGTCCTGCCCCCCACGCAGCGCATCTCGCTGCCGAGAAGCTCTTCCTGATCTCCAGTCTCATTTTCTTAGTTTAACCCTAGAAGGAGGGTCACTTAGCTGCAGCCTGGCACGGCTCCTCATCCTCCAGGTGACCGTGGGCGGACACCACAGCTGCCTTAATAATGCCTGGCAGGTCTGCCTGCGCACACAGGGACATCGAAACCATCCCCCGAGCTCCGAGCTCCGGCAGTGCCACCTCTGCTCCTTCCTGTGCCCCTCCTGTGACACTGCGGCCGAGGAAGGAGCCACATACCCAGCATTCCTGCCCCCGGGAAGGGCTGGCTGTCTCTGCATGCCCGCCACTCTGCCAGCCTCTCTTTCTGGTCCAAAGGCAAAGCAGTGACCCAGGCAATTATCTCCTCTCATCAGGGAATGACTGCCCACGTTTTTGGAGGATTGTATAGATGGCAGTGCAGTGATGCCCTGCAGCCTGGGCTTACCTTCCCTCGTGAGAAATCCCACATCAGCCTGGCCCTGGAACTGGCCATCCTGACCCCCTCCTTCCCCGCTTCCTCCCTCCTGTGCCAAGGCAAAGGCCAGCAGGATACCAGGGCTCCCTTTTGGAGCACTCTCAAGTTGTCCTTGACTGCTGCCAGACTTCCTGGACAGTCCCTGCTGGTCCCAGCCAGCCCCAGATGTGATGTGATGAGCGCTAGATGCTTACGGCTGGAGTGGCTGCATTATAACCACAGTCATTTGAGTCAGCTGAAGGTTTAATCCCTCTGGCCCGGCCTCTGCTGCACAGCTGTTTTGCACCATGAACACCCTGACAGCCGGCATTTTCATCAAGGCTGCCTGAGCCCCGAGTTGCACCACACTGGGCTTGGGTGGCTGCCTCTCCTGCCAGTTTTCCCACTGGCCTCCAGCTCGGGGGCAGGGATGGCTCCACTGCCGCCTGTGTACCACAGTGGGTGAGGGCAGTGAGGGGCCCACGGCCACACAGGAACCAAAATAGGACCTTGTTGAATGTTGACAGGATGGAAGCAGGGAGGGAGAGTTGCTCTGGGGAGCGCCTGACCTTCCTGGGACATGTAGTGCTTGCTGTGCAATGACCGGCTCCTCAGGGAATGCAAGCAGCATGGGGACTTGGCAGGCAGGGTGTCCCATGGAATGCTTCATCAATACCCACATTTGTGGGGTTTCTTTGTAAAAGGCTCTGCAAAGCAGCCAGCAAGCACCTCTTTTCACGCAGTGGATGGCCTCCCTCACCTACTGTGGGTATGGACAGTCCTCTGTTCTCCGCTTGTCAAACCCTGCACACTGCTCTGTAACATCCAGCAAACAACAGTGTCCACCTGCCACCCCTGTAGACAGCTGTCAGTTGGCCAGGAGAGGAAAGTTCTGGTTGTGAGATCTGTCCCTTGTGTGAGTACTTCCAGGTCCAGAAATGCAGAGATCTAATGGTGTCTGCAGATGCGGCCAAAGAACCAGTCTCTGTCCCCTCTTTAACTTGCCAAGCTCCAGAAAACAGCAGATATTTGGAGCAGTTTGCTCTCACTTGAGCATTATGTGCTTTATTAACAACCTGACAAAGAGGGGGAAAATAGCTTGAAAGTCACAGTCTGCTGAATCTGTTAACAGCACTGTCTGCCAGTAGGTTTCAAAGGTCCAGCCCAAACCTAAGTACCCTCCCACAAAGCTGTAGAAACTGTTGTCAATTAACTCATTTTTGGATTAGGAAACTTGGACAACAGATACCCAAGTTTATTTCAGCATTTCAAAAACCTCCCTCATCCCCAAAACTGAAGCCATCATAATTGCCTTCTGAAGGCCTCTTTTATATATTTGAAGTCTTCCTACATTACTGACTTCACTCACTGAAAGCCAGATAAAACTCTGAACTCTCTAAAGTTAGAATCTCATCTGTACATTATTTACAAGCAGAATGTGATGAGTCATATTGGTCCTGTCATAGAAAGAACAGATTCAAGTGCAGGATGGTTTTCTTTGGCAAGGCAAGTAACATGGACCTTTTTTTTTTTCCCTAAAAAGGTTCCTAATCCTGCATGAGTTGTAATATTTCTTTTTTCATTAGGAAGAAGGTGTTGGTATTGAGTGCCCCTTCTCATATTTCCTACCACATCTCTGTATTTGGAGAAATAAATCATGATTCTTTTTGCTTCCAAATGATTAACTGTTTAAATAAAGCACTGTCATGTTGCTCCTCTTTTAGCATTGGTGCTGTGAATTAACCTGGAGACATTGCAGTGAGCCTTTAACCCCCTCTGCCTCAGCATAATGCGCACTATGGTCTCACTCTAGTTCTCTGCATGTGCCTTGCTGCTTTTGCACTTTGAGGAAAACCGGGGCATTCTTCTATGTCTTGCTGTTTACATTGCTAGGCACATGCCTGCAAAAATATTTTCCTCTTACTTTATATTAAGGGTCTCGCTTTGGCATTTTTCAGTCACACCCTGGAGAGACACCTGAAAGGAAAGAAAACAGTACCTGGATGTTGGCTTGTGCAATGCATGTAATTAAACCCTGCATAATGACAAAAACCCCTCCTGCCATTTCTTAAGTTTTTCCCCACAGCATTATGTATGCTCTTAATTAAGAGCAGAAGCTAAGTAATACCTATTTCATTCCCTCTTCCATCCAATTAGTCACTCATTGATCATTACCCACTCAACATCTGACAATTAACAGATCCCCCATTCTCTGCAGGACAGGGATGTGTAGTCCTTCAGAAATGACACGTCCAGAATAATGTGATGGGAGCTGTGTGGATGAGTCATGGGGGGAGGGGAGGAAAAGGCCACCCAAGTGGAACAAAAGACATGTAACATATGCAAATGTTCAATATGTGGTATGTGTTTTATACACTGGATATATATGAGATCATAGACAAAGCTCAGCTGTCAGCTGCACTGCTTTTGGGAGGCATGGGAATTTAAGGGAGCACTTGAGCACTTGTGTGATCAAATGTACCTAGTCCTCTCTCTTTAAGACACAAAGCTGCTCCCCATGTGGCTCCTTGCCTTTGCCTTTTTAGGAGGGCAGGATTTAGCATCTGCTTCTCCACTGTCAGTGGGACTATGGGCTATAGCAACACAGCCCTGGCCAAGTCACCCCAAGACCTGTCAGCAGCCCCACACACTTGTGCCCGAGCTGCTGCTAACAGAGCATGGCAGCTCTGGGTGTCCAAAGGGCCTCCAGGGAAGCTGCAGGTCCCTTCTGCATTGCCACTCTTTCCTGGAAGCCTGTCCCAGGAACAGTGATGGCCCAGGCCATGTGTGGTGCCAGGAGCGGTGTGCTGGGACTCCTGCAGCCCTTTCCCAACACCAGGGACCCTTCCTATATGAGTAGCATTTCCTAGCTGGGGAAATCCAGCAGCCTGTGGAATTGAGAGGCAGCCCAGAGCCTGAACTGCAGCAGTGAATAAAGCACAGGGAATGTCAGGGCTCACAGACAGGCCTCTGGCATGAGCCAGAGCCCCAACAGTCACAAAGCAGCCCTGCATACTTTTTTCTTTTTCCAGATTAGAATTCATCCATTTCAGGGCTCAGAAATTTTGTGCGAAGCTGTGACAATAGGTAGCTGAGCAAGGCTCTGGATGCAGGAGCTCAGCAACAAATGCTGATGCACAAAAAAGCAAACCAGAGCCCTTGGCAAGCTCTAGCCTGGCTGTAGGGGAAGAAGGATAATCTCATTTCTTTACTCTTTGCCCTTTTAGCTATTCACAGATCTTAATGCTGAGTTATTCCCAACAATGAGCCAAACAATCCAACTTTAGAACCAACTCTTGACTCGCAGTCACAGGCCACACCAATCCTGTGGTTTTTTTCCCCATCTTGAAAATACACTATTTTCCTTTATGCTGTAACAGAGAAGATATTTACATTTGGAAGCAGAAACCGCAGTTCACGCTCCTCAGCCTGCTCTAATCTCATCACCCAAATCCCTGGGCACAAGGAAACAGGCGCTGTGAGCACAGCTGGTGCTGCAAACACAGCTGCTGCTGCAACCTTTGGCTCTGCCTCTCCACCATACGATGCAGTGCCTACCAGCTAATGACCTGCTTTTCCTGGGAGGGCAGTTCTCTCTGCACTCCTGCACACTCCCACTGCAGGCTCCAAACTGCAGCCATGCCCTCGGGAGAAATGTTTTCTCACCCGGACTTTAAGATAGCTGCAGGCTGGTCTTTGCAGTAGCCAGAGACCAACAGCATCTCTGGGCTGTAGCAGCAGTGCTTGCTGCTACCACCTCTCCTGGTTTGGGAATAGGGATCGTAACAGATCACATAGTGGGAACCAGCAGGGGATTAAAAAAAAGGAAAAGAAGAAGAAAAAAAGAGCACTCTTTTGTTGTTAACAACATTTTGTCCTCTAATCTATCCATGTCCCAGTTTTACATTTTTGTTAAGCTTTCAGCTACAGGGGAGAAATACAAGGAGATAGATTGATGTTTGTGTACTTGTTTTTATGTGTGAATTTCCTTTTGAGTTACAGATAACTGAACACACACACACATAAGAACAGGCTCTGTATTAAAAGTCAACAGAAAATATTTCACCGACTTAAGGGAAGACAGTATTTCCTCTCTAACATTCAAAATGGACCTCAGCAGCCTGGTTTTAGCTGTCAGAAGTTCTGAGAAATTTAGAAGCACTGAGAGGGAGACACTAGCACCCTACTCATGTGGCAATCCCAGCAAGGGCCCTCTTTTCCTTTTCTGCAGAAAGGCCACGGCTTCTGGTTTGTTCTTTGCAGGAAAGTCTGAAATTAAAGTGCCCCTTTCTTCAGTGAAGACGGCAGGGAATGCTGCTCCAGTTGACAGGAGTCCCCTCAGTGATAAAATATCCCTGTGTATGAGTCACAGGAAATTATAATCACTGCTTTCCAAGACTGCAGAACACAATGAGATTTCTGAGCTACAAACAGACTTCAATTATTCTTGAAAGACAGACAGACCCTCAAACTGACACGACTGGAGAAAATAAATATCCTTTTGTCTGCACTGCTGGTGGTAATTTCCCATTAGACAGGAAAGGGCTTCTTTGATGAATGAATATTGTCTACACTTTAGAAGAGGAGCTACTGTATATCTCCTAATAGCTCTTGCCTGCTTGGGCTCAGTCTCATGTGCGGCCCTTAAACTCCTTGGGTACAATATGGTTGTATTCATTAGTGTGCTGCATTTTTTTATTGCAGCACTTGAGAAAAGGATGGTGCATGTTGAAATAAATGTGAGCAACTTTCCACTCACCTTGAAGTTATGTGGCAAGATTGAGATATTTAGCAATCTGCCTTCTTGGGCTGCAGGTAGTCCTTTCCAGTCTAGAGGCTTCAGGAGAAACACTCACACTGGAGACAGATTTTCCATTTGTGATTATTCTTGTAATTTTAGCAGATAATCACTTTTCTGTTTTGTATTTACTTTGTTTTTCTACAGTGGTAATTAAATCAAAACCAGAGTGTCACCCAGAACTACACTGAGCACTGTTTGCAAAAGCCATAGAATATCGTGTTAGTGCCTTTTGTCTTTTTCAAAGACCACCAAGTCTCACGTAAGTGCCTTCTCACAGAAATATAATAACCATACTAACCATCCCTTTTGCAGCAGTGTCCCATTTCCACTTGTCACTTTTCCTTAGAACGATCTTGGATTAAATTTGGCTTAGAGATGCCTGTGTCGCCCCACAGAGTCCTTTTTGCTGCTGGTAGGTCTTCTAGAAAACCTCTTCTGGAAATTAGCCACCACACCATGAATTGGTTGGGAATAAGGTGGGCTGGTGAGGGAAGCATTTGGCCAATTGTTTTTACCTGGGTGGAATTTATTTAATCTTACATAAAAAAATTATTGGAAGGAACAGAAGATTCTTAATCTCATAAATTCTACTTTTACAGTCACCACACAACTACTTGTGGTGCATACACAGTGCTTAAGAAAAGGCTTTTATTAATTTATAGCAAAAAAACCTAACAACCTTGTTTAAATTTTTTGCTAATGTTTTTATTTGAGAGATTAAAAAACCCAAACAACAAAACTCCCAACATTAAGAAAAAGAAGCAGAAGAGCTACCGATGAGAAATGGTCTGGATTTGCCACTCAACAGTGGCACCAGTCTGCACACAAGCCAGCTGCAGGCAGAGATCCGGCAGAGACCAACATGGTACTCAGAGACCGAATGCAATACAAGAAACAGCAAACCCAAGAATCAGAAATAAAGGCCATAAAACCCCAACAACGCCCCATCTGAGTCTTACTTCCAATGAGAAACATAGGCAAACTAAGGTTTTAGGCTCGTCCCGCATTACAGATGGAAACTGCACTTAAGTTTGTGGCATAGCAAAGGCTGCTAAGGAACTTGGCAGAATGGCCACGCTTCGCCACCAGGCTCTGGGCTGAGGAGGTGACATTTTGGCTTCGCCAGCCCACTGAGTTACTATGGAGTCCTCAGTTCGGTGGATGATATTTTAAGGCAGGGGGGTAGCTGTGGGAAAAAAAAGAGGGCCACGACTTGCTTTGTAAGTACTAAGAGGAAGCTAGAAGTCCAACAAGGATCATGGCCTCTTCAGTACTCCACAGCTGCAGGTACAGCAACATTGAATAGATAATGTACATAACATTACTTATAGACTCTACATGTAAAACGTTAACCAATTTATCATGGAAATCTGGTACCAAGCAACATTGCCATATAAATTCACACTTTGAGAAAGGCTAAGTGTGGAAGCCTCCTTTGCAAGAGGATTTTCAGTCAAAGTTTTGTATAGAAAATATTAAAATGATGACAATTTGTTCTCTGAATCTCAGTTGATTATTGGGTTAGTTTTCACAAACGAAGAAAGGTTCTCTTTAGAAAATGTGTGAATCTTCAGAATATGAATTCACAATCTAAGTACTAAATAATTTAAAAAAAAGTTGCAACTGTCAGGAAGTCTTAGTTGGCCACAATCTTTTAAAGCAGTAACAGCAATACAAGACATAGAAAAGCTTTTCCTGCAACACTTGTAAATGTAAAAGTATTCAAGTTAAATGCAACAGAACTAATAAAGAACAAACTGCTGTAGAAGAGAGAAATGAGAGACTAGCTAAGCATTCAGCCATCTTCCTTACAGTTGAACTCCAGCTATTTAAAAACATATTGACTTCATAATTTGGAAAATGATGTCCCATAGGTAATTGGTCTGCATACTCCTATGAAATATGATGCCCCAAATGGCATGGCACCCCTTCTTGAAAAGTTTTTAATCTCATGTCCACCATTAGCTCACAGTTTAAACAAAAAAACAACTATCCAAATGTAAAATGCTCTTTTTTTAATTACTAAATTAAGAAAGTTAAACAGTTTTAAAATGTAAACTTGTGAATAAACCATAACAAAATGTAATTAAGACTTTAAAATTTGCAACTCAGTATTAAAAACTCAATAGAAAGGATATTTTTTGTGGTTTTTGGTTAAATGTAAGTAATTCAAGGCTGGTACAGACAACTGAAAAGGTAATACTTTGTTCTGTGCATCCCCCATGAAATGTAAAGAAGTGCATAGTAATTCCACTGGAGAACTTGCAGACACAGAGAAAGTAATTTCATTAGCAGTACAGGACACTCAACACACTTATTTTACAATGGAAAAATGTTACACATAAAACAGAAAAATCCTAGTTGCATGGCCAACAGTTTAGCAGGGGGACATGGCTAAAATGCTATTATTTTAAGACCATCTGAATGTGGTTACACTGCTTAATAAATCTTTTTGAAACATTTCAGTATACATGTTTTGATACAAGAAGTCCTTGCAGTTTCAATTTTCCAGTTCAAACGGTGATGGTGTAGTTTTCTTGCTTTAAATATGTTCGTTTTAATTTCAAGAACAAATCATCACACACTTGTCAAACATTGGAAACATTACTGTAAATTCAGCACGTGATTCCTGAAAGAGCAAAGTTACAACCATCTACAGGTACATAATCATAAACAAAAAGTGCAATCCAATTTAAAAAAATCATGCTTGGCAAAAGCCAAAAATTAGATCACTGGCTTTCAGAATCCCACCAGTGTTTTCATGTCTGCAGTAAAATTATCGCTTTCTGGGTACAGCTGCAGCAGGATTCATTCAATTCCAAATGAGCCTCCTCTGCAATAGCACCCATATACTGTATGTACAGGTATGTATATATATTATATATATTTTATATATAAAAAAAGCAAAAACCCAAACACCTGTCCTGATTTTTTATTTGTTAAAACATGAAAAAAAAATGTTTTAGACAAAGAGGCCACTTCTGGAAAATAATACTTTTAGTTGAATCAGGAGAAGACTAGTTAAAATCACATAGGTTTTGCATTTTAAAAAAAGGAAAGCACTAGGATCAGTTATTGGCACTGAGTTACTATTTACAATGAACAGAGGTTTTGCAGTTTACATAACATCAATACAATGCAGTTTTGGAGTCTTTGATTAAGAAAAAACAGGTGTTTTTCTCCTTTTTATCCAGGACATTCAGATTATTAGGACAAGTGGTCATAGGCAAGGGCTGTGGAAGTTCCCAGCTGCAGCCCCTCCTGTGCACTGCAGTGCTGGACGATGTTGCACTCTGGAGAAGCTGATCACAGAGTTGGAAGGTGGAGAGCAGGTGGGACAGGGCTGAGAAATACCTGGTAATTCATGACAGTGACTGGAAACCAGGGATTTACAGGTTGTCTCCAGGCTGGTACTGGGGTTCTGTTGCAGTGAAGTAGTCTTCAAGAAAACCCTGTAAATATTCAAAAGTTGGACGTTCCTCTGGGTCTTTTTTCCAGCAGTGAATCATAAGCTCATGCAAGGAGATGGGACAGTCCTGGGGACACGGCATCCGATAACCTCGTTCTACTTGCTCCAAGACTTCACGGTTATTCATGCCTGTGAAGGGCATACAAATCCATAGTCAATTACAGGAATATTAACCAAATACAACTATATCTACAACACATGTGGTTTGCTCAATCATACTAATTTCTTTTGGTTATGACAAATGAAACACAACCACACTGATGTCCTATTTCAGCTCCTCATCTACTGCAAGGTCATCTGGATTATTTTCTTTCTCAGTAGAGGGATTTTAGGATCCAGTGGTGAGGGGAACACTGCTCCCATGGTTACTTTCTTGGCTTACTCACAATGGGCAGGATTTGGTGTCTTCCCTCTCTGACAGCAGGAACCATGAAATGTAATATGTGATGTGCTTAAGGAAAACAAATGCATTGCAAAGAATGGAAAATTCAAAATTCCAGAAACTAAGATGAATTTCTGAAACCCTCACACTGAGCGTGGGCCTTTGTGAAAACATTCTGTGAGGTCATGCTGCAGGGACTTCAAGACAAACTGCTACTCCTGGCCACCAGGACTGTCCAGCAGTATTGCCTTCAGTGTCAGCCCAGAAGGTTTTTGCTGCTGACCTGCACTCCCCCCATCTGTGCTGATTATTACAGATACTATCATATTTGACTGTTCCCAAACCAAAAAAGAACAAAGCTGCTCGCAAGACAAGTCAAATGCCAAGCAAAACATCTCCACTAAAGAACCACAGCTCTCTCTCTCAGAAGAAAAAAGTAAAAAGTCGATTACCTTCACAGAATCGTAGAAACATTTAGGTTGGAAAAGACTTTTAAGATCACTGAGTCCAGTTGTTAACCTAACACTGCCAAATCCACCACTGAACCATGTCCCTAAAGACTTTTAAATACCTCAAGGGATGGTGACTCATGTTGCTTGACTCTGAGAGTAAGGCCAGGCCCTTTGCTACTTTTTCTTTTCTATGTAACCCCTTGATTCCTCTGCTGAAGTGCTTTTCACCAAACATTAGCTGCAACTCACTCTAAGCTTTAGTTTACAGCTCTCTCCCAGTACTCTCTTTTTAACAGTACCAGAGGTAAGACTGGCAGCACAGGCATGCAGAGGTGTTTCAGAGGAAGCCTGCACACTGACTGCAAGCTTTGTGCTTGCCCTGCCCCAGTCCCCTGCTGAAAAATATCTGCAGAACTCATTCTCCTGACTTAGCAGGTCCTGCCAAGCAGCTCTGCAGGAGAACCAGCAGGGACACTTCAGTTTCTATGTGACTGAATCTAGAAACCAGCACCTCGATGTTGCACTTTCTGTTAGCTTATCCTCTTCCTGGCTTCCATGATACTATCCTTCCCTGGGAATCCTCCACTTTCTTCTTGCAGGGTGTCCTTTTGAGGAGTTTGCTTGTCCCACCTCCAGAACCCAAAACCTTGTATTTTTTGTAAACTTATTTGTGAGGAATAATTCAATCACCTTCTTCAATACAGATTTGTTTATCCACTCTGCACTTTGACTTGTAGAAATGTCTGGTTTTGGTTGGGATAGAGTTAACTTTCTTCCTAGTAGCTGGTACAATGTTGTGTTTTGAATTTAGTATGAGAATAATGTCAGTTACATACTGATGTTTTAGTTTCTGATAAGAAGAGTTCATCCTACGTCAAGGACTTTTCACTTTCTCATGCTCTGCCAGTGAGGAGGTGCACAAGAAGCTGGGAGAAACTGTATTGTGCATCATTTGTTTTTCTTGGCTTATATGCCTCTCTTTTTCATTTCCAATAAAATTATTATTATATTTTACTTTATTTCAGCTATTAAACTTTATTATCTCAACCTCTTGGATATCAGCAGGAGGATGTTAGCCTGTCAAGATAAAAAGAAAAGGTTTTACCCTTTATTTTTGATTCTCCTCCCCATTCCACCTTTGGGGGGCCTGGGAGTGGGCAGTGGGAGTGAGCAAGTGTATGTGTGGTATTTAAGTTACTGGCTGGGGTTAGCCACAACAGGGAATAAAATCCTTACACTGTGTAGCATTTAGGCCAGTAACTTGGCTGTAACCTTGGATTTGGTTTTTAGTCTGTAGCCTCATGTCCTGGCTGTGTTTAATTATTAAAGATGCTTAGAAAAAACTATCTGTATCATTCAGCCTTTCCTGACCATCCACCTCTAGATTCTCATCTCATGTTAGGATTACAAAACCCCTTTTTCTCTTATCTTGTCAGGGTAATTTCCTCCTAATTATATCCATTTGCAGTGTCTGGGCAAGGATCATATTCCTATCCTGTCACTGTAACCACCCCTGGCATGGTCTCCCCACTAATTCCTTGTATTTATATTTAGGCTCTCAATTATCCATGTCGTGGTCACAGCATGGTTCTGCTTAGCTTACTGCAGCACCTCCCATTTTCAAACACAAGGAGTACTTGGTTTAGTTTCATATATGGGTTTTACTGCAAGGCAAGGGAAAGGAGAAAGGAAAAGTAGGGCACTGTTTCTTTTGCTGCCTGTTGTGCATTGAGGAACCTCTCCAGAAAACTTTCTCATGCTCGTACAGGCCTCTCCTTAACGCTCCCTTTTGCAGAGATAATTGCAAAAAGAAAGGTTAGATTACTGATTTACAGTGTTCCCTAACCTGCAGACCAACACTTCAGCACTGGTTTCTTGTGTTTCATTTATCAGCTTCATCCACCCACCATATTTTCAGTGTTACATATTTATAAACTAGGAACAAATGCTTTGAATGGCTCCTAAAGTGGACCATAGTTAGGTCTTCAAAATGATGAAAACAGACTAATAAATAACAAGCCTCTGCAGACATCAGATTCTGCATAGAGTTAAGGTTCTCCTATATTATTGACTCCAAACTGATGTTGTTAGGTCACAGAGGCTCACAACATATCAGAACACACTGAACAAATATTTGGGTGTTCCTCACTATCCAGCAAGAATATTTCCAAAGATATTTTACTTTTTCATTAGACTACAAAATGCTACTGGTCTGTTAGGCACCACAAACCCAAGGCAGCATCAACCCAAACTCTCTGGCCTGGCTGTTTTCAAGATACTACAAGAAAAAAACATGCACAATTTGTTCACATTGTGTTCTCAATATTAGTTTTATAAATTTGTGTTTTGAACAAAAATCTGCACATTTTTTCATATCCTTGTCTTTGAATCAGCTGAATTACCTCCTGGTTTGGGGTGAGAACTTCTGCTGTGCTTTGCTTCCCTTACATATTGAAGGTTGTGAAAATAACTGTTACCGGTAACTCATCTGTTTGTATATAAATAACCACTAACAAACTGCATTCTTTGCTTTTATTTTGGCAGTACATCCTTAAGTACAACATGGATGGAAGCAACAGCAGCAGAAAAGCTCCTTCCCAACTGATTTGTTGTTCTAAGATATCAAATGTTTGGTATTTTTATCCAGTGCTTTACTCAGTGCTGCAAAGCACACTCTGAAACCTGATAACGAACTGTGTGCTGGAAAAAAAACCCTGAGGAGACAGAAGGGGGAGGAAAAACATAAACAGCTTTCACTTCCCTTTGTTTAACAAAAAGGTAGAAAAAGAACATGAAAGAGACATTGCTGTCTGAAATAATAGTCATTTTTTTGTCCCTAGAAAGTGAGTCAAGCCAGGTTTTTTCATCACAGTTTAATCCAGGAAAATGCCCTTCTTTTCTTTTCTTGTTTCTCCTTTCCCCTTTCCATCCCTCACAGTAAACCTTGGTTATGAAACTAAAGCAAGTAATCCTCATGTTCCTCACTGGAATTCATACATCCAGCAAGGGCTGACATACCTAGGATTTGCCAAACAAATTCTGTTAGTTTTGACATGAACTGCTAATTTAAAAGCAGAGTTTCAAAGACCTTTATGTCTAAATCAATTGGATGACTAGTCAGACTTATAAAAATAGCAGTACAGATATACATTTTACTCTTAAATGGCCTGTTTATGTTTACAAACCTATTCTGTAGACTTACTTATCTTATCCTGCAAGTTTTAGTGTTTCTCTTTTGATAGCTATAGTCTGTCATATCTTCACTTCTAACACCATATAGAGAATATCTGAGCAGTCTGTACAACTCCTCTCTCCTAATGAATACCCAAGAGTTTCAATTCTTAATAAATAAAAAATGACATTCTGCTTGCAGTATGCTTCCAGACCCCTTAAAAGTTTATCCTAAAATCCTTAAATCTGTGAAATAAAATACTCAGCATTATTCTTTTGTTGTGTACAGCTCTTCCACCTGGGTTGGGGCAACATATGATATCAATCCAGGCTGGAGGACGAATACAGTGAGAGCAGCCCTGCCGAGAAGGACTTGGGGATGTTGGTGGATGAGGGGCTGGACATGAGCTGGCAATGGGCACCTGCAGCCCAGAAAGCCAAAAGTGTTCTGGCCTGCATCTCACGCAGATTTGCCAGCAGGGCAAGAGAGGGAATTCTGCCCCTTTGCTCTGCTCTGGTGAGACTCCACCCAGAACTCTGCATCCAGTTCTGCAGTCCCAGCACAGGAATGACATGGACCTGTTGGAGCTAGTCCAGAGAAGGGCCCTGAAATGAGAAATGGCTGAGAAAATTGGGATTGTTCAGCTTGGAGAAGAGAAGGCTCTGGGGAAACCTTATTGTGGCCTTTCAGTACTTGGAGGGGGCCTGTTAGCGGAGCCTGTTGGGATAGGACAAGGGGTAATGGTTTTAAACTGAAGGAGACTAAATTTGGATTAGGTATAAGAAAGGTTTTTTACAATGAAGGTGGTAAAACTCAGGAGCAGGTTGCCCAGAGTGGTCATGGATGCCCCATCCCTGGGAACATTCAGGTTCAGGTCGGACAGGGCTCTTGAGTAACCCGAGATATCCCTGCTTATGGTGGGATTGGACTAGATGACCTTTAAGAGGTCCCTTCCCACCCACACTATTCTATCATTGTAGAATTCTGTGAAAAATCATCTTGTACTCATGATGTTTCAAGAATTACGATTTGGCCAAGAAGAAAACATCCAATTCCCTAAAGATGGCTTTTCCATTAGCTTTTTATTCCCTGAGAAGACCCAAAATCAAATAACCTCCCACCATCTAGCTTTATTAGTGAAACCTTCAATAATCTCAGGATGCCACAGCATACGGCCACACTAATGCTCAGTACAATAAAAACCTACTGTCCATATAGACTGGGGACAGAAATGCAATACTGCTTGGCTTTTTCTAGAAAAGTTGTAGGAACTTCAAGTTACAGTTACTTTAAGAGTTACCGTGACACAAAAAAGGATGTGGAGTTTCCAATTGAGGCTGAAGAAAACACTGGAAAGTATTTTGGTGTGCTCTTAGGAGCTTGATTAGATGGAGTACAGCAGATGTGCAAATAGCAGGGATCTGGGCAATGCTGCTTTTCCAGAAGACAGGAAACATTACTTAACTAGGGAGTGTCCCTGCAAGCAAACTAATGAGCTATACAGATTACTTTGGGACACGTGAAGTCCACTGAGGAGAGCGATTGTTTTAGGCTACTTTACTATTGCTTTCTTCTCTTAGACTGTAAGTGGGTTGACCCTGGCTGGATGCCAAGCACCCACCAAAATCTCTCTCTCACTCCACAGCTGGACAGGGAAGAGAAAATATAACAAAGGGTTCATGAGTTGAGATAAGGACCAGGATAGATCACTTGCCAAATAGTGTCACGGGCAAAACAGGCTAGAACTAGTGATATCAATTGAATTTATTGCTAACAAAATCAGAGCAGGATAATGAGAAGTAAATTAAGACCTTAAAAACACCTTATCTACACCCCCTCCCTCCTTCCCAGCTCTAGCTCCTCCCTCAGGGGTGCAGGAAGACAGAGCATGGGTTTTATGGTCAGCTCATCATTGGTTGTTTCTCCTGCAGCTCAGGGAGAGAGAGGAGTCCTTCCCCTGCTCCAGCATGGAGTCCCTACATGGGAGACAATTCTCCACGAACTTCTCCAGCATGTGTCCACCCCATAGGCCTCCCACAAGGTCACAGCCTCTTCTCAGGCACTCCCCCATCCTCCCACTATGATAGCTTGGCCATGCAAACCCAATACACAGACTACAAATGATGCTGCTTCCAGACCCACTGCATGCTGTCAGACCAGTGATCAAACTAATGCAGTGCACAGAAGGGAACAGCAAAGCTGCTCCTAAGGGAAGACAACCTCTGAATGCTGTTCTCACTGAGTGCAAAGCAAACCAAGTTATTTCTGGGGAAAAGGAGGAACAAATTTTAAAACTCTGGAAGTCATGCCACTTCACTTAGAAATTAAAGCCTGAAAACCCCCAACATCTCCTCATCCTCAAAGCTAGACCATCAATATCTGTTTTTTGCTTTGGTTTTATTTTTTAAAGTAAGTTATTTACTTGGTATAACACATGAATGGATGTGCAACCTTGAGCTATAGACTTCTGAATGGAGCTTCCTTGCTTACAAATAAACCCACCTGACCTTATCTATCCTATGTGGCGAGTACGCATCTTTCTTAACCTCTTATTTACCATCCACGATGATGTTACACCCACCTACCTATGCTGGCTGTCTGTTAAGTACTTGGCCCCAGGCTTGGGTACCACATGCTCTCTGGCACTCGTGGCCCAGCTTCCCCCAGGGATGAGGAGGCTGAATACAGCTGCCCAAAGGCTGCAGGGCTGCTTGGAGCCCAGACTCAAAGATCTGCCTGGCCAGAGGCAGCAATGTAAGTAGCATCATAGCTGTCACACTAGAGTTAAAATGAAAATGCTCTTGATGTGGCAACTGCAGCAGAAAGCAGAAGGGGCAAGGTCAGAGGTGCTTGTTTGGTGTGGCTGAGATTTTTGCCTATCCCAAAGGTAGCATGTTAAAAACCCACAAATTCTCCAACTACTGTTAGGGAAGGGCATTTGTCAAAGAGAAAAGAAACTGATACTGAAAAAGGTCCACTAAGCAGACTATTTCTTAAGCTTGGCTCCTCCTCTGGCCCAATCTATTTTTCATTTCTCCACTGTAATACTGGAAATAGAACCTCTGTGTGAAAGACTGTGAAAATTGTTTATTTGACTCTGTTGCCTTGTGAAAAGCATAAAAAAGGGCATAAATTAGTTATCATAGTGGCCCATTATGACCACTGATGGAGAAAACAGGCTTGGTTGAAGTAGGAAAATGAGGACACCTTCCAAAAAGTTGGTCTTGCTTGTGGGAGCTATAGGGTTTGGGGCAAGGCTTTATACTAAACTCTTGACTGATCTTTATCTCCACCAGCAAAATCTTTACTGCTCTCACTGATCTTTACTGATCTCACCACTGCACCAGCCTCTCTTCCAAAATGGGGCATCAGGACAGGAACTGGTTGAAATCTGTAGGACAAAGAATGCCAAGTTCTATGCCACCCAGTTATGTTTCCCTGCTGTAAACTGCCTGCCCTCTCCCTCTGTCCTACTCATTGTGCTACTTCCTCCTTCTACACAAGCTTAAAACAATGCCTGGTTCCAGACATGGGAAGGCACGAGGTATGGTGTCCTGCAGGCATGGGTGCTACTTCAGGGCTGGGATGTGTGCTATAAATCATCTCTCCAGGCACTAAGAGCTTGTCAAGCAAGAGAGCAATCCCACAGCGGTCTGAGGGCCTCTCTCCACTTCTCCCAGCCTGCTACAAGCTGTAAGTGGGAACATCAGGACAACATGCCCACAGGTATTACAGAAACTGGATATTGCAGCAGACAGACAGTTCCATGACCCTCTTTGTTTCAAGGCTGACACTTTTCAGTGTCACATCTTGGATACCAAAGTGCTGGCAGTGCCAACAGACAGCATTCTCTCGCCCATGGGTTGTCTACTTGGGCTGAGTCTTGCCTCTCAGGGTGATAGAAATCCCACTTTTCTTCCTCATGAAAGCCATGCCATAATGGCAAGAAAAGCCCTGTGGGTGCATCTGAACCCTACTCCCTATCTCAGACAGGGACAGGTATTCAGGAAACTTTGTCCTTCACAAGGTCCTTCCTCCTCCCAGTGTGAAGCAGGAGATAGATGGTCCTTTTTATGTCAGGGGAAAAGAGAGTGTTTTCTAAGCTCAGGAGGCCTATGTTACCTTGGGAAGTCCAAGCTCTCTTTTCAATCCACTTGCAAAGACAGATCCTTCTGAGAAGGCCCTAGTTCCCCTTCACTGCTGCCTCAGCCTGTAAAAGCTTTCCCATTTAGGGTCTGGGAAATGAGACTGGACTGAAATCTGTAAAGACTTTGTACATTCAAATGTAAGATCCAGGCTGCCCTTATGTAAAACTGGCAGAGGGCAGTGATGGTGACCATGAGAATTGTTAAGACCTCCCAGATGAGCAATAGGGGAGTCCTGGTGGGAAGGAAGGACCCTGGCATAGAGCCTGGGCAGGGTGTAACCAAGGCAGTGCATGACTGTCCAAAAAATTGCTGACTTAGTGATAAGTAACACACAAAAAATTGCTTCCAGCTACTTGGTGTCTTCCTAGTGCAGGTGGAGGAGAGTGAGCCAGAAGGACTTTTGGCATGTGAGGGCTTTATGTAGTAAGGGATGAAGGGGTAGGACGGTGCTGAAAGAGGAGAGATTCCGCTGGTTGTCTTTGATGTGCTTAAGCTGCCACGTAATAAAACTGTCCAGAATCTCAGGACACAGCCCATGCCTGAGATTACTGTCATGGCTCCTACAAGAAGTTATATATTGCAAGCACTTAAACACACATCCTGTGGACTCTTTCTCCTTTGGTGAGGGAAAGAAACTTTTATGAAGTGCAGACATCCTCTGCAGCCATGGCCAACCTTGTGTTCAGCTACAGACTTGTGAGTAAACATAGGGCTTAAATGGCCATTTTTGCATGGGATGCTATTTTCACCTTAACTCTGCCCTGGCTGGTGACAGCCCCTGTGCACCCACTCTGCTGGCAGTGACTAGAGAATTCCTGCAGCCCAGTCAGGAACATTGCCCACCCTCTGGGAGCAGCACCACACCAAGTAAAGCTTATACGTATTTTTTCTCTCTTTGACCTGTGCACAGCATGAAATGTCTGCTTAAACTCTCAGTAAACCTGCAGAAATCATAGCTTTCTCACACCACTACCAGGAATTCTTATGGCAGAAAGACTTTTGTCCTGACTGGTGACACAGCTGCTCTGACTGGAGGCAACACCCTACAGAGAGAAGTGCTGGGCAGAGGGACTCATCCATTCCACAGAAACATGCCATTACATTTTTTGCTACCTCACTTAGTTGTCACAGACACACCTTTGTTAAGCTGCTCCCTGTTAATGATGCCAAAGTTCACTGCTGATCATGACATGCCTTCCAGTCCCCATACTGTCTTCTCAAATATCAGCTACTGCCTGCTAGGTGCTAGTAAACTTGAAATCCCTGGTAAAAGTCTGGAAGATTAGTTTTGCTGAGTTCAGTCTTCTGAAGTGGTGTGAGACATCACAGGATAAACTGAAATCCACCTTGATGCTTCTCCTGCTCAATTTGATATACAGATCTGACTGCTTGATCACAGCACAGATTGGAAAACTGAAACTGCTGTAGGGCATTTTCCATTAAATCAGCTGCAGTGCACACAGCCAGACTGTTGAGTACTTATATATATATATATTTAATAAAAAGACTAAAAATGCAGCTAGAGGTATCTTGAAATGCAGGGCATCCCCTGTTAATATCTGTGCTGAAGAGAAAAAGAAGGGATTAAATTAGTTTCTATGGCTTTCACCTCATCCCTTTCCTCTTCACCTGAATGCCTACAATCTTCATGGGGGGCAACAAGAATAAAAATCTCTTCCTGCATAGGCAGATCCAATCACCCCTTCCTACAAATCTTAATCTGTTGGACACTTGGCAGGGTTTCAACAAAGAGCCATGGGGCCTCCAGTTCCCCCATGCAGAGAATCTGGCCCCGCTGTGACCCTGCCATGAGCTCTGGTCTGCACATTACAGGACTATTTTCTTCCCTTTCAATCCATCTCAAAAGCAAGGATTAAAATTTAAGAGTTTACAAAAAAGAGATTTGATAGCACCAGACGTTCAGACAGTCATCAAACCTTGCAGTGAACCAGACTGACAGAATAAATAGAGTTTAACTGTAGGTATCTTAAAGTAAATGCAATACTGTGGAGAGCTATTTGCTCCAGAATACAATAATTTTACATTGCTTTTATTAGTTGTCTAGAAATTATATTAATTGAATTGAGCACAATTAAAACAATAGAAATGAATATGCTGAATTGTCCCCTTGTCATTTTTATCATGACCATCCCAAACAGCTTTGAGTCAGAACTGTTTTCAAGCATACATGAAACTAACACATTATAGCCATTCTCCTTTGAGCTCAGAGAATATAAATAAACATGGCAGCTTAAAGATATGGCCCATTCCCACTCCTTTTTCCAGGTGAAGCAGGACATTTTTCTTACCTGGGTATGGCACTCTCCCTTTTGTTACCAGCTCTGTCAGTAGGATCCCAAAAGACCACACATCTGACTTTATTGTGAACCTTCCATACAGTGCTGCTTCTGGTGCAGTCCATTTAATGGGAAATTTTGCACCTAAAGAGAGAATACATGAGTCTTAACCAGAACAGAGACAGAACCAAAGCACCATGTCACAGGTGACTCTTGTGTTCTGCAACATATGCAGGTGGAAGGAGCTGCAGACAAGTGTTAACCAACAGCTCCACAGAGTACAGTCAGAGAGGACAGGTGGGCAGAATGTGTAGGGCATCAGGAAAGATTAAGCAGGGAAAGGGTCAGCTTGTCCTGCATCACAGGAGAAGAATAAGACATTTTAACTCAGGTTTCAAGTTTTATAAAATGAAAAATACCTACCCCAGTTTTAAAAGCAAATAAGCCAAATATAATAGAAATAACTTGTCCCAAAGTGTTTTAAACATTTGCAAATCAAACAGAGTTACTACATATAAGCAGAACTCAGATACACTGGATATGTACCTCCCAGTTTGCCTGTTCAAGCTGAGCAAAATGCAAACAAACAAACATGGTGAAAACAAAAATTAAAACCAAATCCAATATTTCATTAGAAACACACAAGAACTTTAAAATAATACTGCCATTCGAGTTGCTTGGAGTGCTTGATGTCAAGGCACAACTTTGGCCCATGATTTATAACTTGACAGTGTACTTTAAGCTTCTGGCACTGAAAAGCCTGTAGTGCCTTAAATACGTGCAGTTCTAATGTGCTCATCCATCATCAGAGCTCGCAGGAGCCAGTTGCAAGGATAGTAAGATAACAAACCTTTAAATACTGATTTATTTGCTTTTCCAATCACTGACTGTTTTCTTAGGAAAAATATTTTCAGTATGACTTTAAAGAAAAGTCTTGTGGTAATAATTAACTCATAGTATGTACAAAAAATATGCAGACATTTCCCTGGTGCCTTGTATTAACATACAGGCCAAAGAGTTGCATTGCTTATTGCTGATCCCTAGTGACAAACACTCTTGAATTTGGAAACTGACTGACTTAGACTTCACATCACCCTGTCATAAAAGCTCCCTTTGCTTTCAGGAGCAGTGTGAAAGTGTAACAACATGGACAAATCACTCTCAGGGAGTGAACTTACGGCACTGTTTAGAATTCCCTGCTAGCACTGTTCCGCCATCACATCCAGGGCTCAATGTCCCGTATCTTCTGCCACACACCCCAATCTGACGTGACTTAGAGTAAAAAGTAAACATGGTAATTCTCATCTCCTTACTTAGTAAAAATTCAATGTGCTAAAATTTTTTCTGCTCTACATGTAAATGATCCTAAGAGAGACTAGTACTCTAGAACAAATACTTATTTTTTTCCTAGGGCGGACTGCAGTTGCTCAAGTGAGTCCTGCTAAATGACTTGAAAATGTCCTGCTAAAGGATGAAAAAGATGTAAGAGAAAGTTTCAGATACCTAATGCCTGAAGTTAGGAACTTAAGTCTAGTTAAGCATCAGCACATCACTGGCTAGATTTGCAAAGATGCCAGAGGATTTTGGATGCCTGTTCACTTTTTAAAGTCTGTCTCTTATGTATTTTCATTGATTGATATGTAGGCAGGAACTAAAATTTGGGTGCTTGGCTTTGGTCTCAATCTCTTTCACTTAACATTTCTTTGTGTGACCATTCTTAGTTTACAAGACTCAAAAGTTGTAGAACTTCATCTTCTCTTTTTGCTTTGGCTGTGATGTGTGAGTCCTTTGCAGCAGAAGCTGCCATCACTTGAGCCTCTGTCCTGGAAGTTGGCCCTGCTTCAGCAGCACCAGCAGCCACGTGGGGTTGGCAACTGGCTGCTCCAGCTGCCGGGAGGTCTTGGGGCTCTACAGCCCATGCCAATTCCTGGAAAAACGGCAAGCTGCATGTTTCTGGTGGTCAGGCTGCCCAGGCCTGCAGTGCATGCCTTTAGATGGGTCTGTGCAGGCAGCCCTGAACATGAGGGCCAACGTCCCTCTGCTCTCTCCTACGTGCAGCCCAGATAGTACACACACCCCGTGCCAGCTGAATGAAGCAATAGCTCCAGGCTGGCCAGGAGCCTGAAGCCTCAGACGCTGGCTGGTGCTGTGTGAGATGGCTGTGCAGGGGGGTTTGATTGTTCACATGTTGCACACATTTTATTCAACAATTTTCTTTTTCTTTAATCAGCTGTGTTTTTCTGAGAAACTTAGCCAAATCTGCTTTAATTCCCTTTTGCTTCAAACTCAGATCCAAAGGTAGCAACCACCTACAACTCATCTTTGGAGGAAGGAAATCTCTTCAGACTCTTTTGTGGCCAACTCCCCCAGTATTTTTGTCTTCCTCAACCTACTGCCAGTGTGTCACTGGGAGATGAGTATGTGGCGTGTTGTCAAACCACAGGAAAATGAGAAGTAAGGTAAGTACCTGAGAAGGGGGATCAATTCCAGGACATCCCTTTTCCTGAGCGCTAGAGCACTACAACCCTCACTGGGGTGTGAAGAGCACTGCTGGAAAGATGAATGGTCTGTGCTGAAGATTTTCCAACAGCAGGACAGCTATTCGTTACTTCTCTATGCTGTCCCTGCTGTGGATGATTCTCTGTCTAAAGCAACCCATATAAAAAAATCACGTTTTGCAGTTTGTGCAGCATTTCCTGATAGATGACAGATTTGGAGTGGTAGATAGGGAGGAGAAAAATTCAAGCTTGGCAGAGAGCTTGCTAGCAGAGCCCTGCCTCATGGTTTTCTGGCCCTGTAACACATGTTGGAGGCTAGCTGGTTCAAGAGAGTCTGCAGTCCAGTATGGCAGAGCTGTCAGCGAAGGGAGAGCAGAGACCAGGGAGAACCCACCAGGCTGGTCACCTGCAGGTACAACACATGCACTGCCCTAACAAGGAGATTACACAATCCCTGGAACTGGAGACAGAGAAAGTGCACTGCTGTGAAAGCACAAAAATTCCCAAATGTGTTGAGCACTGCCCTGAAGCCTCCTGCTTGCTGTAGCTCCATGGAGTGTTAGCAAGGGCCGGATGCTGTGCGTGGTTCCTGACAGACACGCAGTTCCTGCGCTTAACTCTCTTCCCAACACACTGATTAAAAAACCCATTGCCTCTCTCTGCCTAGGCCTCAGAAGCTTATTAAACAAACTGACTTTGTGCTGCAAACAAATTACAGCATCAGATAAAACGCGTATTACTGACAAGCATGTTAATAAATCTGATAAGCCAAATCACCCCAGCTGACAAGGCAGCCCAGCTCGTACTCTGAAGGCGGATTTTGCATCAGTGGGGGAGGGATTTCTCTCTTTTTGTTACGGGAACCTGTTTTATTACAAACCAGCACATCAGTAACCCCATGCATGGACACCAACAGCAGACTGCATTCATCAGGTCAGGATAACCTGTCTTTGCCCCAAAATAGGGTACTAATCTGCAGCTTTTATCTCAGTCCCCCCCCCTTTTTTTTTTTAAACATTACAGCCCAGGGAAAGCCTTTTTTGGGTTTCTGCACTGCTTGTGACCACATGAAACTAAAGCTACTGATACAATTTATGGTTAGAGCAGCCAGGCCCGAACCTGTGAGGATTTTTGTGAGGCTCAGCCCTATTCTTGGGACCTGTGCCTGACTCTGCCCAGGCATTCACACAGGTTATCTCCCAGGAGGATTTCCCTGGGAAAAATCAATCCATGGTCCTGTTTTCATTCTTTGCTGGCTATAAGCGGGTCATGTGATGAGAAAGAGCAGAGGGGGCTGGGATGATTGAGTGACCTTGAGATACAACTCTCAGCATGGTTTCTTCTGAGGCAAGTGAAAATCCCTCAGAGCTTTGGTTTCTTTTCAGATCTAAATCTTAATGAAGTAGAAACCTCTGAAATTCATGCCCCAGAGCCACTGCCAGCTTGATAATGATCCTGTTTCTGGAAACGCTACAAAGCTGCTACCTCTTGTACCTTAAAACCAAACCCAATGGAGGACTCCAAGCTCTAAGACCCAAAACCTCGGAACCGCTCGGGTTAGCAATCAGGGAATGTAGCGTGGCATTGGATTGCTTCTGGGGCTGGAAAGGGAAAGCTGTAAAAGGTGTAAACGAAGCGCTGAAGCAAGCATGAAACAGGAAACGAGTCAGCCCCGGCAGGCGATGATGAGTGCCGTGTGGGAGGGACCGTGCAATCACATTTTTTGTGCTCTGAGAACGAACGTGAAATTACAAGCCTGGCAAACATCAGCGATGAGGAGCAGGCTCCGCAGGCGGACCCCTCCCCAGGAAGCGGGGGGCGAGGGGCGGGACTGCGGCTCTGAACACCGCTCTGACTCCCTGCCTGCAGCCCCCCTTCCCTTGCCTTGCCTTCATTCCCCTCGCCCTTCCTCTTGACCTGGCCGCGCTCCTTGCCGCAGGGCAGATGGCACCTCTGCAGGAGTGCATCGGGGCTCCCCGGGACCCCGCTGGCTCAGAACCAGGAGTCCCTCCTCCTGTCCGCTCCTGGGCTGGCTCAGGGAACCGCAGGTAAAGAGCGAGAACAAAGCCCTGGATGCTACAGCCTGCAGTACAGTCACAAACAGAACAGGTCTGATTAGCTGGTGAACAAGTCTCTGCAAAGGGACTGGAGAGAGCCTGGGAGGAGGGGGGGCGGGGGGGGGGGAATCCCTGCCTGTTTCTAGGAAATCAAACTAAGAAGTATCACTTGATTTTAAGCAGGGCAGGAAGGAGTTACTTCTAAGTGTTAAGGAGGCAAAAATGATCTGTGAGTTTACAAACAAGTACTAGAGCTCCCGAAATAGCTCTGACTCCTCTGGAAGGCATCAGAAAGATCCTTATTGTTTCATGCGTGCTTAGAGCGGCACTACTGCAAGTGCTGCTAAGTGTGTGCAGTAGAAACATGGCCTGGAAAATAACTCTGCACTTTTTATTTATTAATAAAATTTTAAATTCGTATCAGCTGCTGCTGCTTAGAAAAGTAACAACTCTAACCCAGTGACTCTGTGGAGCACTGGCACTCTCCACAAAAATGCCACGTGCTCGGCCAAAACTCCACATAACTGTGAACCATATCAATGTAAGGATAGCAGAACTGTGTGGGAAATCCTTTGCTGGGGCTGATGGGAAGTTTGTCCTGTAGGATACCAGGAGTTTTAAGTCTTGCCTTACAGGGCTGACACAAGCATCATCACCAAAGGAAGGAAGCAACACTCCATGCCTGACACTGTGTGTGGGGAAGATGTTGCAACAGCAACAGCCAAAAGAAGCAATGGGACAGGCTGCAATACAGTCCCACAGTGTAGCCTTTGAAATGGGTGTCACTCTAAACAGGCATGTTTTTCCCCTTTGATTACTCATTTCCAGTAAAAGCAAGAGGAGCCAAATGCTCATTACAAGCCAAGATTTTTTTTTTTTTTTTTGGTATTATTTAATGGCAGTGTATAGCTGCTAGTCACACACTTTAAATCATTAGTGGCATGACCATCTCTTTCCTTCCCAACAATTGCTGAGAAATGGCAGTGCAGACAACAAAATGCTTTTTATTTAACTCTCATAAATCCGGAGCAGTCAGGCCTCCTTTGTTCAAACCCAAAAGAAAATAAACCGGTCAGTAAAACATTACCACCAGGCTAAGTTATACCCACACAGGTTCAGGAGTCCTGCACTTTAGCCTGCTGGGGCTCAAAGCATCCCCATCTGTTTCCTTTCAAAATATTTAATCAGAGACAAAAGTGACAGTGGGGGAAGGGAGTAGGAGATCAAGCGAAGCTGGAGAAAACCACCTCTTCCCCATGCCAACAATGAGCTCTGTACTAACACACTTAAGCCAAAAGGATGACTGCTGAGGAGAGTGACCAGAGACTTTAATCTTCAGATTTTGCAAGGAAAAACATTTCCTTGCTCCCACAGGAGCTGCCAGTCTGGAGCGCTCCCAGTTCCCCTCCCCTCCGCTGGCCAAGCTTTCCTCCTGTGTCAAAATTCCCACTGAAGCAGTAGTCAGCTAGATAAACAGAGCAGTCCCCAGATGCATCCCCTTGGAGGCTGAAGTAATAGGTCATGGGAAACAAGCAGAGGCAACCATTTCCTCCTGATACTGTGGTCTCCAACAAGCATTGCTCAAACTGAGGCTTAACTAAACAAGCCAGAACTGAATTCCAGTCGAAAAAAAAATCCATTGGTGCATTAGAAACCATTTTTCTCCCTCAATAAATTAAAGGTCTTAGGCTCACCCTGGCTTGGAAGCCAGGTTAATTGCAATGAAATGTAAACTGAGTATGTGCTCCTTGGTCAAAAAAAGCACCCCTTCCAACTCCTTAAGAAAGAGACAAAAAATATTAATGAAAGTAGGAAAACCTTTCTACATGATGCCTGTGGTTACAGCTCTTTGGGTCTCTCTTTTAAGGAATTCTATAGCTCTGAAGGACTTCAGCCTGACTTGGAGATCACAGGGAGGAATTATTGTCCATTGCCCTCAAGTATGGGAAAGATGGGTGACTTCTCCATACTGGCTCAAGGAGATGAAGCCAGGCAAACATGACTCAGATCTTGCAGATCATCAGCAATACATTTTAAAAACCAAACTAATTCTCCCTTCCCAGACAGTTTCCCCTCAATACAAGTGATTTCTCCATGAAAAAAGGGCAGGAGATACCACAGCTATGCTCCCACTCCCTGCCAGGCCTGGTGTTATACTTTTCTCAAAGTTTCTCCACCCCAAATCCAGTGATTTTTATTTAAAAATCTAAACTTCTCTTCAATATCAGTTTGTGCAGCATTCTCTTCAATATCAGTCAAGTAGGTTTTCACAGCTTTTTTAACATGTGAAGAGGGCAAAACTATTCTGAGAGATTTAAACCAGGAGGCAAACAGGTCATCATAGGATTTCCTAGGGATCAGGAGCCTGAAGAGATTTGGCCAGAAGTAGGTCACATACTTGTCTATGAAAACAAATAATTAGTCATGTAAAACTATACATTGGGTAGTTTCCAAAGGGAACAAAAGACATGGCAGCAAACCAGGCAGAAATGGAGATAATATAGTACGCTGTTTCAAAGCCATTTTGCAGACTGGATCTGCCCGCCTTGTTCAGGGAAAACTCTTCTTGTTTTACACAGGGGAACAGCAAGCAGGCAGCTTTCTGTCTGCCAGAGCCTCTCCAGACACTCTTATTGCTCAGAGAGAATGACACAAGCCTATTTTTTTCTAACAAGAAGCAATTCCCACCCTCAGGCTGAAATCAATAGTAGTTAAGGCTCTGCATTAGTATCTGTCATGGCTTCCTCAAGGACCCCACCAAAATAATCAGGCCTCACTGTCTGACTGTGAAGCAGGCACCTTTTAGGGTGGATGCAGCCTGTGGTCCACACCCCTGTGACTGGGTACTGCTCACAGCAGTTGAGGGGGGTGAGAATAGCTTGAGAGCTGCTGCTGCTCCCAGGCCAGGACAAGGCATGCTGGAAACTCTCTGGCTCCTTCTGTCAACACTTGGAGAAAAAGTTACAGAAAGAGGTTAGCTGTTTCCTAAGAATTAATGACAGGGTCCATGCTGAAACAGGGACTTTGTTCAAGAGAAGAAACTCACAAGAGGAAACCCACAGAGAGAGTTTTTGGTGATGTACAAAAGGGTTTAATGGGATCCCCCTTGGCTTTGGTACTGAAAGGATGGAGTTGTGTTTACCAACACATATTGAGCAAGAACTACCAAAGTACTGCCAGCAGAAAGAGAACAAAACTATAGCTCTGCAGCTTGGACCAACATCTGACAGCTAAGAATGACTTGTAAAGAATAACTAAAAAGAGCCTGTGACATGGCTCAGTTTGAACACACATGCTTTTTAGAAAAAGCTGATACATTTCTGTAGTGTATCAATGGTCATCTCTGCCCAGCACCCTGTGCAGTACTGGCAGATGGCATTTAAAACAACTTTTTAGATGAAAGGAAGAAAGGAAGAAAGGAAGAAAGGAAGAAAGGAAGAAAGAAAGAAAGAAAGAAAGAAAGAAAGAAAGAAAGAAAGAAAGAAAAAAATTGAGTAAAATTGAGTGCTCAGAGAGGCAGCTCCATTGCACAGGGCATAACTCTTTGACCTGTTTAAATAAAGAAAGAATAGTACAGGAGTGATAATAGTGGTTAGTAAATACTAGAAGGCACATTACAAAATACCCTACACACACTTTTCTGGATTACCACACTCAGATTCTCATAACCATTAAGCAAAATATCCTCTTTACTATGGCACCATGAAGATCCTGTCTTTGCTGTCATTTCCAGCTGTGTTCTCACTCATCACCTTTGTTTCATTTTGGTTTTCAAAGAAAAGACAACAAAATAAGACATTCTCTTTAAGACATGCATTCAGCAGTGAACTTCTGACTAGGAGTTAATATGAGTTCAGTATTTACTGAAAGCAGCCCTGAAGTATAGGAGATAGAGCTGCTCAAAACCATGTTCCACTCTTTCCCTGCCACAAGAATGACACTCAGTGCTTCACCTGCTGCTGCATTTACCTTGTCTGGCTGTATATTCATTGTCTTCAATCAGTCTTGCCAATCCAAAGTCAGCAATCTTGCATATTAGGCCGTTGCCCACCAGGATGTTTGCAGACCGCAGATCTCTGTGTATGTAATTCATCCGCTCGATGTACGCCATTCCTGCTGCCACCTGCGAGCAGCAGGAGAGACAAACCATGCATTTAAAACAAACTCAGTTCATACATGGACTATAAAACACCTACACCTCAGTGCTCAGTACTCTGGAGACAGACCTGGGCCGCCATGTCCACCAAGTTCGGTAACTTCAAAGCTCTTCCTTCTCCATCCTTTAAGAAATCTAGCAAACTCCCTGCGAATGCAGAGTTGACACAATAGAGAGATGTTAGGAAAACAACTCATCAGAATGGAGGTGCAGCAATATGTGCAATATTAAAGACAGAAATGTTTCAAGTTCAAGGGACAGTTTCAAAAACCCCCAAGATATCTCCAAATTCCCCTATTGTACTTGCTTCACCCTTTGAGTTGGCTTGCAGAAGAATGAACCACTAGAACAACGAGAATTGCAGGAAAAGGAGACAGGATTGTTTCAAATTTTCCTGACCATTACTGAGAAAGCTGATATTTCCTAACTTTTCCACTGCTCTTTAAAACTACATACCTCCTGTTCTCTAAAGACCTCAGCTAACTGCAAAGCAGCAGCTCAGTTCCAAGCCACACAAGTTATGGAAGAAGTCAGATCCTAGCTCAACCTGCTCCAAAGGAAAGGTCGGCCTAGAGCCTGGTGAGCCCAAGGGGGATAGCATTGGTAAAGGCTATTTTTCCTCAGAAATTAGTGGTGCTCCTCCTCTAGGTAACCCAGAACTAAATACAACATAAACCATTAATTTTAGAAGACAAAGAAGAGATGAAATGAAAGCAACTTTAGCAAAAGTTATGAGAACATCACTTTCCTGTGCAAGGGAAAACAAGAAAGTACCCTGTTGCCTTAAAAAAAGAGCCTAGGATGTTACAGCTTCTGTCCTAATCTTGTATTTGAACAGAAAAATGTAGCAGTCTCCTTTAAATAAGGTCAGAGAATTGGTTTAAAAAATAAAGGAAAAAGACAGATGATTAAGCGTTTCTCCCTTGATAAATTGTCAGCCTCAAGCTCAGATCCAAAGATGTAAAATGTTACAGTACAAACCAGTAAAGTAAGCCAAAATAAACCCCATACTTCAGAAGGGTTTTGAAAAGTCTTTATTTTTAAAGGGAAAAAGCATATGCTTGTCACTGAGACATATGATTAAAGCATGAGTTAGTCAGGGCTTGGATGCCTCTGAGGAGGGAGATGGGCAAGCACCTGCCAGGAAAATAAAAGTCAACTCCAAATAGACTGAAAGAATGCACCTAAAATTTCAGAGTGTATCCTCCAATGTACAATGAAACTTCCCTGAGAGAACTTATGTTTCCTATTTGGTTCATTTGCTTTTCCAAAACAAGCAGATTTTTTGCTCTGCTCTCAGCACCCTGCTGGAGATCTGATGGAGCAAAAAGTTTTCTTTTTCTCATTTTACTCCACTGTTACTAGCTAAGTAGCTTAAGGAAGAGACAAGGGGGAAGGGGAAAGTGAAGGAAAAAGAGGAGGGAAAGAATAATATGTGCAAATCATGTATTAAGATGGTAATGGGGTGGACTGGAAGTGAAGTGTGATCTGAGAATGAGGTGCAGTGACAAGATTCAGGATTGGCTAAACGAAGAAACAGAAATCCTAGTCCAACAAGTAAACACTGAAAGAAGATGTCCTATGAACTCTCTGATATCAGGAAAAGCTAGGATCTTGGGAAGCAGCATGTGGTATCATCAAACCTACAAAATGCATATCGCTTGGCAGGGAAGTTTAGATGCTGATGCAGTTGGAATCACTTAGCCTGCACCAACTTCCCTTTCCCCCAGCTAGTACAGATTTTCTTTGTGCATCAGGTTTTGGGCTCAGTTCATAGTGGAATTAATAATCCTTCTGAAGCCAGAGGTGACTCTAGTTTCCTGTTCCCTCTCTCCTTCCTCACATGCACCCTGCTGCACCTCCCTCTGAATCCCCAAGGAGAAACATGAAAGAAGAAATATTATCAAGCATAGCAGCTCTGACTTCACCTTTACTCATGTACTCTGTGACAATATAGATAGGCTCTTCAGATACCACAGCATAAAGTTGGACCAATTTGTCATGTTTTAGCTTCTTCATGATTTGGGCTTCCTCTAAGAAGGATTCTGGAGACATAGTGCCAGGCTTCAGGGTCTTGATAGCCACTTTAGTATTTCCATTCCACGTACCTACAAGCACAGACACTTAGTTAGATTAAATATCTTCTGCTCCTTTTTCTGGCTGATGCCTAATGTAAGCAAGTAAAAAAATACCAAGGACATTTAATATGTTTTTTTTTTTTAAAGTTGGTTTCCCATGTTGCCTTATCATTATGTTACTCCCACACCTCCTTCATATTTTAGTCTTTTTCTGTTTCACTGAAAAATAATACTCCCAATGGCACTGGGGCACAATTGCCGTTGTCCTACTCAGACAATGTTTCCAGTGATCTCCACAGAAATCTTCTCTGAGTAAGAAACGTGGGACTGCTGAAATCCATCTTTGTGTATTCCCTTGCTAACACGTAATTGCTACAGAAAACAACACAGCTCCAGTCACAGATTTGGACAACAAAACTGGTTAAACCAGAATTTCTCATTTGCAACACTTTTTAACATTTTGGTTTTGTTCTGAGTCAGATGAAAAAACCAAAACAACAACAACAACAACAAAAACAACAAAAACCTCCTGAGAAACAAATCCTGAATTGATTTCATTTTAGAAACACAGGTGTGTTTCCAAACTGAAATGTGTCTTTTTCCTTCCCCTCCTTATTCCTAGGAGCTGCTGACAGAAAATGAGGTGTTCCTGTCCACTTCAGTTTGCTCTTTACTCGTGGTCAGCAATGAAATAGACAAGTTGCATCGTTTTTCAGCCATCAGCTGCCAAACCTTCTGGAACACCCACAAGCCTGCACAAGAACCCGGAGAGAACTGGGGAAGGCTGACTCAGGGCATTGTGCAAGAGGTGGGGCTTGACTTGGGTATTAGAAAGGGGGAGGAGGACTTGAAATAAAAAAAGACCTGTTTATGTAAATAGAGAGGTTTTTTGGTTTTTTTGTGTGTGTGAAGGAAAAGGAAGAAAAATTAAAATGGGCAGAAATACCACTTTCCTACTGCCTTCTGGTTGTCCTTTACTCATACTAGCCAGAACCCTGCTTCAGAGTCAGAGCTGACATGGCTTTGAAAGTGATCTGTAGATAGGGAACTGCTGTGTGATAAGGCAGAACAACACTAAATGACTTCAGGAATTAATCACATTAAAAACTACTCCTCTGCACTTAAGCATGAGGATAGCAGAAAGCCCACAAAGTACACAAAGGCTGTGTCATGAAAAAAGGTAACATGTAAAATAATCCAGTTTGTTAAAAGTACATGAACAATAACAGGGCTCAGCTGCTGCATGGGAACTGGTTAGGCCAAAATAATTTTATCATAAACTTTTGCAACCTGCCAGAGTAGAAATGAGACATAAAATGAGGTTTTTTTTTGTGCAAATGCTCAGGCCCCAGGTCTACCTTGCCTGGCTGAGGATAGCAGAAGAGCAGTGGAGGAGCTGCTGCTCCTGTGCTGCTCCTCACTTTTAAAGGGCAACCCCAAATGTCTGGGGGGCTTGAGGCACATATTAGTCAAAAATGTGCAGTGCAAGTTTGGTTTTCATTTGGTTTGGCTTGATTTCCTTATGCCTGTTCAGTGCCAGCTATCACTGTACTGTCAGTGGAGTAATGCCTTGAGTTACCACCTCTGCTACCCCAGAACACTTCAGAAGAACTCCTGAAGCCTTAATTTCTCTCAGTCCTTCAAGCCAGAGCTGAAGCAGGACTTTGCTCTAGTGGCACTCCTGTGTAAGCTGGGAAGGATGTGGTTTTGCCTCTAATTTCAAGCAGGGTGGCCAAAATCTTTTTTGATAGGTGACAGGGACTGTGTTTTGTCTGGAGTCAGTGAGGCTCCAGACTGCAGTCTGCCATCAGTCATGGCCACTTTGCAGAGGTACCATGAATTATATGAACGAGGAATAAAACCAGAGTTTCACGGGCACCAGACTGGCATTAATAAAGTAGGATCTCACCTCGTGTGTTAACAGGATTAATTGTGTCCTATCTGTTTTAATAAAAATCCCAGGGCTTGTTCTGCTACCACGAAGTGTTGTCAGCAAGTCTGTTTTTAAATACTTTGATGAATTTCTCCAGTTTAAAAAAAGAAAATAAAACAAAAATGCTAACTTATCCTCTCAGTTCTGATTCCAGTTTAAATTCTTAAATTTTCTTTTTCTGTTTTGGTATATTTTTTCTAATAGAAAAGTAGCATAGGCTTCCCTCTGAATTCCTCCCATATGTAGTTAGTTACTACTTAATGTATTTTTTATTAATTTTTACTGTGTTAATCTACTCCAATTTAGTAATGCTTCAGAGCTGTTAACATATTTTTTACTGTACATTAAGAAACAGATTTTCATAATTGTAATCATAATTTTTGCATTTCTGACAGCTACTTGGTACTGGTACTTGGCACTTTATTTCTCATACCTGATTTTTTTTTTTTTCATTTGTTCCTTTAACTTGTTGTATCAATTTAAGGTCTATGGCACACAGAGCTGACCACTAAGTAGTAACATCAACTGCAATCTTGTGCGTGCATTCAAGATGGAGAACAAGAAGGAGAAACTGCAGTTATCTGGAAACGCCAATAGAAATGTAGGCAGCTTTCTTTGCAACAGGTCAACTGTAATTCTGTGAGAGTCTATAAATTTCTATATTTCTAGTCTATAAATTCTGTAAATCGACTTGCTGCTGTGCTCCTTGCTGAAGCACCCACTGGTTGTTTTGGCTGTACATATTTTTGTGTCACTGCAACAAAAGGAGTGGTCAAACTGCCTCCTCAAATTTTTGTGAAGGAACAACACATAGTGATTCTTTATTTGAATTGGTAATTTTAGAGTCTATACAGAACACAGTTTGGCACAGAAATTGAGCCACATGTCATGAAATGGCCACTATATTGTGTTTCAATGCTATGGCCATACTAAGATTTATGTAAATTGTAAATTGCTGTTGCTTTAGACTCATTAAAAGAATGAGGCCCATGATGGGTAAGTTAAGCTGGCAAATGTGCAGAAAACAATGTCAGTGGATTTGGAAAAGGTCAGTATTTCTGGACTTCAAAGTGGGGGTTCAGCTGGGCCCAGCAAGTTTTGCCTCTGTTGTCCCTGGTCTCTATATCAAATTACTGGGTTCTGCTGCAGACACAAATTGCAAACAGACTTGAAGAAGTGGATGCATGGGAAAGCTAGCGTGACAATATCAGCTTGCTGATATTTGCCATTATTTTTAAACTGGGAGAGTGGATTGAAACATTTTCAGGGTCTGATTCCATCAGTGCTACAACACACAAGGAAAGAAAAATGTCTACTTACCAGATTAATTTCTGGTTAGCCATTCTGCCTTACAGGTTTAGCATCATTCCTATTTTAATACCTAGCAATTGTGTAGTCATCCAAATAAACCCAAGGCAATTAATGAATTTTAATGCCCTAACCTCTCATACCACTGTGTGGAAATGAAAGGAAGCTTCCCCATGGATTACTGTATTTATGTTTGATTGTTTCAGGCAATATAAACTAACATTTCACACTATTCTGATCTTTTAGCGACAAGATCTATATTGAAATGTTTATTTCTGCCAAGAGGGCCTTAAAAGATCCATCCAAAGCAAAATATATTCTCTGCCTTACCACGCCACACTTCAGCGAAACACCCCTGACCAAGCTTCTGTTCCAGAAATAATGAATCACGTGCAACTTCCCATGCATCTTTAGCCAATCCAACAGTTTGTGGGGTATTATTCGTAGCAATCACAGTTAAGTTAAAACACAAACCATCAGCTTTCTCTATAGGAGAGGAAATTAATAAAAAAAACACACTTATAATCCAAAATTATGCATGCATTGAGAAAGATGGAAGGTGAGGGTCTCTCAGTGCTGCATTAAAGTTCATTTGCAAACACTGTTTTTTTGGATGCTGAAGGTAGGACTTCTTTTGTTAGTTTGAAGAAAAAGGCTCTTTGGTATAGGTAAGAGATTACTATGTGAGCCTTGATTTATTATTGCGACAGTGGTAATTTGTCAAAATCAAGACCTTCCAAGGAAACATGGATTTTCAGTTTTCTTTTGCCATCAATTACAGTGAAAGTTGAAGATTAAAGAATTTCAAAGTCAAAGACATGATTCCAAAGACATTTTTCCTAACAGTTTGAGCTTTACTAATTTTTTTCTTGTGGGTCACAATGTCCTATGTTTTCACCTTCCATCTTGCAATCCCCACACAGCGAGCTATTTTAGAGTAATTATTTTGCTCCATACCCATCCATACTTCCCCAAACTGCCCATTTCCCAGTCTCTTGATCAACTGTAGGGATTCTCGTGGAATTTCCCAGACATCTTTGGTTTTGACAGACAGATCAGTAAGCCTTGGCATTCCTTTATGACAGGGGACTACTAAGCGGCAGCAAAGACCTGCAGCTCTCTCTGATGGAGCCAGAAGTGAAGCCAACAGCAAAGGAGAGGAAAGAAAAAAAAGTGTGACATGAAACAAATACAGTAAGCATAAAAACAATGCTACTCACAACAGCTGTTAGTTGCATACCACAAAGCATCCTGGAAGATTAGGAATTGAACATTGAAACGTATTCATTTGAGACAGAACAGGAAATATTTTAGTCTCTGCACAGCCTGAAATGGAAGGTGACCACCATTGGTTTCTCTTGCAGACTCAGGATTTCCCTCTTCCCACAATGCTGCATTAAGATAACCTCTTGAGTGACTGGTTTACTATGGTACAGTATAGCTTTTTAAAAATAATCTGTCAATTACAAGATGAATTGTTTCGGAACTGAGTAAAAGAAACACAGAGAAGATTAATTACTTCTTTTTCTGAAAAATCATAGCCATGAAAATTTGGTGGAGTTTTTGTAGCCTGGGAAAAGGCGTTTTCTATATTTTGCTCCGTGAAAAGGTCTTTGTAGGTGTCATGCAAGTCTGACATTCTTTCTAGAGCAAACCTTCATTAGCATATGCAGTACCAAGCCTCCAGAGCTACCCTGCCTGGATCCTACTGATTATGCCTCCGTGTTGCACAGAAATGGCTGCTTCCAGATCTATTTGTTTCTGCATCTGTGCATAGAAAATATGCCACCCAAATAAGCTGACCAGAGGAAACTAAAATTTGACATATACCAACTGGTACAGTGAGGTTGTAAATTATCTTCCTTATATGTGAGTTTTTATACCTCATTTAGTTTGAAGTAGAGTCACCACAAACAACTAGAAATTCTCCCTGGCAGCACACACCCATCAGGAATTGGGTGGAGAAGACAGCCAGATGTCTAGTATGAATAGCATAAGAATACAGCAGACAGAATACAAAGAATACAGAAAAAATGCCCCGCAGAGAAGATGGTTTCCCAAGTAAAAATTATGAAAAGTTTTTGAGCAGCAAGCATTTGGGGTAATCTGTAAATAACATTACGAAAAGCTAAAGTAAAGGGAAAAAAATCCCAAAGAGCAACTAATTCAAAATACAAATTTCTGCTTAAAAAAAGAACATGCTGAGAAGCATGGCAATCTTCTGTGTAAGAACCAGTTGTCCTTTGCAGAGGTTTGGGGAGCTCTGAAGCTGCATTTGTTGTACACCAATTGACAGTGACAACAGGATGCACTTTTGGGTGGAATAATGCATGCCACACTATTTACAGGAATAATAAAAAAAAGGTTTGGTGGGTGGACACAAATAGTGTACATAAAGAAACACAAATATTGCCTTATTTATTTAACATAATGTAAATGTTAATGCTTTCCACATAGAACAAAAATCCAGTGGGAAAATATATTTCATGTATCTAATACATGCAAACTTTTTGGCCATTGTTTTAGGTGACTGAATTCCACAGTGCAATTCCTATTTGCTTTATTAGCAATAGTGTGCTGCAAAATGGCACATATTAGCACTCACTTATTCTCGGGGAATTCATACTTGGAGATGTGCAAGTCAAATTCAGTAATTCTGTTTGCTTAGAAGAGAGAGAGCTGACAAAACCTTTAGCACAGTAAAGTGTTAGGTTTTGAAAGCTCTGCTGCTGTACCCTGTGAACGACACTCAAAGACATTTATAACTCTAATGGGAAAAGGATAACAGAAGATGCATTACAACAAGCTAGAGTCATAGATCAAATTACTCTTTAGGGCATCTTACAAATACATCAGCTCAGCAGCAAACACTTTTGTTTTAAAATACTTCAGAGTGCTATGTATTATCTGAAAAATTACCTGAGTAATGCTGAACCAGCTGCTGAAGAGTTTCAAATTGTGCCCGAGTTGTGATATAATATCCACCATTGTCAAGTTTACGAATCTTATAATGTTTGACATGATCTCCTTTCATATCATCCCAGTCTCGAATAGATAGGGAATAGGCACCTGTTCCAAGCAAAGGAGAAATAAAAAATTGTAATTAGCTTTTAGTCACAAAGATTTTGGTTTCCTGGTCAGTTGCTACAAAGTGAAAGAGAAATTGCTTCCAAAAAGCTCACTGTATCCTGAAAAAGAACAAATTAATCTAACACAATGAGGTAAGTGACAGAGAAATCGTGGGATGTTCACACCATGTCCCTTTCACAATGTTCTAGAAAGATACCAGGACTTCTGTGTAAATGCAAACTCACATTTTAACATTTACTGCTTCAGGCTGTTAAATTGACTTTTCCTTTTCTAAGTGTCAGGTTCCACTGCAAATACTGTACTTTATGTAAATGCCAGTGGGTGGTAAATATCAAGATTTTCACAGGAAGCTCTGGAGATAATGACTTTTTATGTGGATAGTGTTGTTACCTGGATGGATCCCAAACATCTTTATAAACAATCAAATAAGCATACTTTGTACAGCACAGTCTTTGGAAGGTAACACTACACCAAGACTGAGCACCAGTAGATCTACAAGAACTTCATGTTTAACTTCCCAAATCCATGTGGGGCTTTAGAGCTTACTAGTCGGATTCAGATGCCCTAGCACAGGGATTAAGTGCCATGTGAGATGCCTCAGGACATGCTACTTGGCAGTTATCCCACAGGCTCTCACATTTTTCCAGCCATGTGGATGCCCTGCAGGCATTTGACGTGGCTCTGGATGCTCAGGGCCATGTAAAGGAACCTCAGTTGATGGGTTGGATTTAGTTTCAGGTGCAGTGGTGGCAGTCTGCAGGTGGGCTGGGGGCTTGATTTATACACCCACGCATAAGCCCCTGGTGCTGAGGGCAGCTGAATGCCAGCCCAGTTTCCATGAGTGTTATGGCACTGTGGTGCAACACCGGCGTGCGTACTCGGTGTCTGCAGTCACAGGCAGCTGAACAGAGCCTCGGCTTCCTGCTGACTGCAAAAACAGCTCAGCCACCTCCGTGGGGACCTGCACGTTCAGGTGTCTCACTCTGGAGGACAGTCCTATTTTACGGCCAGTGACACACGTGTTGGTTCTCTACAGTGTCAATTTGAGCAAGGCTGCTTTTTTTACAGCATCACACTGCATCTGAACAAAAACCTGGCCCTTTTCAAAGGCAGCAAAGAAAACAAGTTTTAGCTCATGGCTCAGACAAATATTGTGTTTACTCAAGGGAATCTAGGCATTAAAAGGAGAAGAGGAAATTGTCAGCTGCAGAGAGCTCAGGAAGGTCCTCCTTCTGGAGCCTCTACTGCTTTCACTGGTAACCATGTCAGCTGAGGGCAGAAAAGGAAAACCACCAGCAAACAGTTTTGTCTGACATGAAAGGTGGTCCCAGTGTAAGATGTCTTTCTTGGATGTATCCTCAGGAAGAAGCCTCCTTGACCACATTAACCAACAACAGGTTACACTGGTGGGTGACTCATCCCTGAGGGAGATGCAGTGAGCAAAATCTCTCCACCCTGACTCCAATGACTTCTCAAATTCCCTGTTGTTTGTCCCCTATATAGGAGGAAAAGAGCCAGCACTTAAAACAGATGATTCTGGTTTATTTGAATGGGAGGCACCCTTAAAGGAGTGTCAGGGGTTGTTTTTTAAAAAAAAATTATTTTAGTTTCATGTATTTATTTTGGTGGGGTTGGAGCTAGATGATCTTAAAGGTCTCTTCCAACTCCAGCCTTGCTGTGATTCTATGATTTCTAAGTGTAGAAAAATATTGTTTGTTTAGGACAGTTTTCTGAAGAGGCTCTCCCTGAGTCAGTACTTTTGTCTCAACTATGAGTTCAAAGCTTTTTGGTGATTTGCAAGCACATCTTGTACATGCTTTGTACCACCACTCTCGGCTGTACATTGTCAGCCTCCTCTCAGAATTTTCTAGGCAGTCTTCTCCACCTCCACATTTTTGAGTTTTGATCCACTGGCAGCAGCTGTATTTTCTTTAGTCACGCTCCCTGCGTATCTGCTCACTATTTTAGATTCTTTAGGGAAATGTAAACAATCTGTGGTTCCAGGTCTGCAATCAGAGCTGTGTGGGTGGCCCTCTGTGGACCCCCGCTGACCTCAGATCAAGTTGCAGGACTGGAGCTTTAGCTCAAACCTTTGTCATAAACAAGAACCAAGATGTATTTCATTATTCATTTATTTAGGTTGTTGGTTATCTATACTATTCATTAATCTCTGATGATAAATTTAAACACAAGAGATATAAATAATAAAAATTTGGGATAAAAATACGACATTACAATATATCATACTAATGATTTTTTTTAAAAAGGCAGACAACTAAAACCAGACAGTCTTGAAAGGTGGGGATTGAAACCAGGTGAAGGATTATACAGACAAGAGCTGATGAAGCACCTGGGTAGTCAGCCATTGAAAAAATGAAAAGCCAGCTCCATATGATTTATTTTGAAAGTAAGAAGAGAAGGCAACCATGATCAAGGGAAGTTAAATTCATGCTGAAATCGTCCATGATGATACTTCTAACACGATCCTGATTAATTGTATTATTGTTATTATTTAAAGCAGAAGGGACAATTCTAGGTTATAAAACAATTCCTGCCTTAAGCCCAGGACGACTAGTTGGGGTAGGGCATTTTGAGAAAACTTATGGCAGAATGCATCACTTAAGCTCACCCAACTGATTTTTTTCTCTCTCTTGAACAACAAGATCTCTGTTTTCTCCTAACAACATACTTAAACACCACAAGAATGAGAAATGAAATAGGCATTTTTTTACAATAAAACATGCATGTCTGTTTTTTTCTATAGCTTTGATGCAAACTCTGCTTGAAGATATAGAGAGCCTAGAGTTCGAACGCAGAGAAATTAAACTTGCTGCTGTAAGTCCTTCCATGATGGATTACTTCATTTCCCTAATGCTTTTGTGTCTCACAAGAAATTAGAAAAACCCCTGACTTAGCTAAGTAAACAGCACTGCAAAACATATCCCCTATCACTGTATAAAAACTGGGGAAGCCAGACTGAAATGATAATGTGGTTTAGAGAAACAGTGTTGTGTTTGTTTTTAGGATCCATGGCTGCATACATGAGTGAGTTTTTAAACTTGGCACAGAATGGGATGAAGTCCTGCCCCTCACACACATCAGAGCAACTGTTGGTGAAAAAAAAACAAGTGGAGACTATATGCAGAAAAATAGCAAGTTAGAGCCTGTCTTGCTCCCGGTAAGAGTGCCTCACTGCTATGGGAAGCGTGGTGAAGCTGTGGGGTGACAAGAAATTGTCTGCCTAGAACAACAGCAAGTCTATTCAGATTTTGCATAAAAAACAGCCTTCAGAGTTACAGGCAGTAAAGGAAGAATCCAGTGACTTCAGAGGCAATAATGCAAAACTTTCAATTTTAGATGATTGAATGCAGCATCTGAAGATAGGTCAGGGAGAGAGAGGAGTGCAAGTACTGCTTCTCTTCTTTAAACTCCTTCACTAGCCGTGACATTTTGCATGCTAAGCATAGCTGATAGTGTGCTCTGATCAAAGCACTGAAAAGTTGGTGCTTTAATTATGTGAACCATCATTAGACTACAGAACTTGCATGGAATTAATTCTAGTGACTTATGCCTCCCACAGCTTTTGTTTTGGATTGTTGGTTAATTGAGAAATGGCCAGGTTTGTTTTTAGTTAGTTGCAAGTTTTCTGCTCAGTAGTTGTATGAATTAGAAAGATCTTTTCATACATGTGAAGCTTTTGAAGAAGATGTTGACAGGCCTTGTGAGCAAAACGTAAAAGCAAAAATAGCACCCGCCAAGTAAACTGGAACTCCTCCAATATTTTTAAAGGGAAGGAGGAGAATACACCCTTCCACTTGACTTCAACAGAATGGATACAGTTGAATACTTTATGAATATATTAATTAGAAGTATATTCAAGTCTTTCCCCTGTTAATATGTGAATTTAAAACTGCTGCATAATTTTTTTCTCCTTTTTTTTGTTCTCCCCAGGGATCCAGCATTTCAAAGGATCACACCATCTGGCTTGTACTGCAGATACCATGGGTCGAGTGTGAGTTGTACTTTGGTTGTTCTCTACTTGGACCACTCACCCTAAGACCCAGGATATCCAGACATCCAATTCCCTAACACAAATACATGCAAAAATGATACTTAATCTCTACCTTAGTACCACTGAAAATAGTATTTCACACACTCAGCGCAATTTTTCCCATATTATCTTCTCATCCATAGTCAGAATGCCCATCCTACCTTTGGTAGTTTCGCTTTCCCGGATCAAGAAGGTACCTCTGGGGTTTCCAAATGACAGCAGCTGCCTCTCGGCATCTTTTCGGCCAAGCTTGCCAAAGTACCACCTTAGGGAAATATCAGAAATAGTAAGACAACATGTGATGTAGCATTACTAAATAGTGTCACAGGGCCCAGACATGGAGAGGATTTTGTGTGGAAACTGTGGCTACTCAGATACAGTTGACCATTTTTGTCACACTGTGTCTCTTTTATCATGCTGGAAAGCCAACGTGACAAACCATGTAATAGGTGTTCCGTGTGTTGGGCAGTAGCTCTTTGCATTAAGCCCATAATCAGTAGGTGATGAGAACGCTTGGTGCCTTCCAACAAAGGCCAGACTTGGACAAACAGAGGCCAAGATGTGGTGGGTGGAGGGTACACACAGGGAAAAGGGCAGAAAACTGTTGCTGCTGAAGAGCAGTACTTGTACAGATGTTGCTATAAATATTTGATCTACACAGTGATTTACTAGTACTCAATATTTTTGTTGCAGCACAGCTATAAAATCTCAGTAGAAGGACGAGATTCAACCCCTTAACTTGAGGTTCTAGATGAGGCTTTCAGAGGCTTTTACAGCCTTTTTTCCTTCCTGCAGCAATGTTTTTGTGTTGTTTCACAATCAGCCAAGGACAGCCTGAAGTACAGACTCCAGTACTAATTACTAAATTAGTACTGCTCGGCTCTATAAGCTCCTCCACTGTATCTTTTATATTGGAAATAATGTGAATACACACATCACTCTTTTTCTTTTTCTTTCTTTTTTAATGGTTCCTCATTAGGCAGCTTTGTGTATGCATTATGGGCATCCTACCTATCCTAGGAATTGTATTTGTTGATACAATGTGCCCCCTTTAATGGATAGTTTGCACACTAATCGACTCAAAATATTTTTACAAGTTGGTTCAGGAAAAGCAAGGGCACCTTTTGGTTAAAGCTTGAAATTAGCTGACAGCTGAAAAAAGGAAGCAGACCTGTATTCCTTTAGGTTTTCTTCCTTTGTTTTGACATTGAAAAAGCACCGTGCTCGTGCTTCTTTTGTTACTAATTACCTAATTATCAGTGCAGTTAAGAACTGAAATAAATATAACGTAAGTCATTTGAAAAATCGCTGCAATCAATCAAAACCAACTCCTCACACCTCCTTCTAATACAGCACTAATGGGTCTTTAGAACAGAAAAAGAAAACATACTCCTCTGCTTGGATGGAATCAACTGGAGCCACATAATTACTGGGAATGTAACCAGTTTCGCCTGTTGTCAAGGAACGAGCCTCCCACCAGTCTCCTTCCCTGTGGAAACAGAGGTGAGGAGGAGAAGTGAGAGCAGGACACAGCTCTAAAGACAATGATCTGATTTCATTAACAGCACCCAAAACTGCATGGCTGTAAGAAGCCACAGCAACTTGTCTCTATCACCGGTGTGCTTCCAAGAGAGCTGTTTGCATTTAAACCCAAATAATATACATATTTCTTTACATCTAGAATTATTGCAGCAGTGATTAGTACTGTAGCTTTTCAGATGCAGCATAATGGCATGAAGAGGCAGAACAGCCTAGTGTAATCAGGTTTGTTGAGGGCTGAATTTGGACTAGAATATTGAAATCTGTATCCATGGCAATTATTCTAATACAGACCCTTGAAAAAGCTTATAGGAAAATTGCCAAATTGAATGCTGTGTTCTGATTATGGCTGGGAACGAGTTAATTTTCCTCAAAGTAGCTGGTATGGGACTATGTTTTGGATTTGTGCTGGAAACAGTGTTGATAACGCAGGGATGTTTTCATTACTGCTGAGCAGCATTCCCACAGTGTCAAGGCCTTTTCAGCCTCTCACATGAGCAGACGGGCAGGGGGTGTGCAGGATGTGTGAGGGGACGCAGCTGGGACAGCTGACTCCAACTGACCACAGGGCTATTCCATAACATATGGCAGCATGCTCAGCATGTAAAGCTGGGGAAGAAGGAAGACAAGGGGGGAATGTTTGGAGGGATGGAATTTACCTTCCCAAGTCATGGTTAGGGATGATGGAAGCCTGCTTTCCTGGGGATGGCTGAACACCTGCCTGCCTATGGGAAGCAGTGAATGAATTCCTTATTTTGCTTGGCTTCTGTGCATGACTTTTGCTTTAAACTGCCTTTATCTCAACCCCTGAATTTTCTCATTTTTACCCTTTTGATTCTCCCCGATCCCACCACGGGAGAAGTGAATGAGTGGCTGTGTGGGGCTGAGTTGTTCTCTGAGGTTAAACCACAACACAGTGTCACATTCACTGCTAATTTTAAACTTCCATGAGCACAATTAATTTGAAACCCAAAGATATAAAAAAGCCATCCATCAACATGGCATTTTAGATGGCCCTTAAAGATCACACTTCATTGTCTAGATTCCCTCTGCTGGCCACCTGGAGGAGGTAGCACAGGACTAGGCTGCATTTTCAAGTGCTTACAAAAAGCTCTCCTTCTACAACATTCTTCACATTTAAATGCAAAGAGATTCATGCAGGACCATCTTAAGGCAGCATTCTGTAGGCTTAGCATGAATTTCTGTTTTACACCGGTGCACACAGAGGGACATGGTACTGACTTTCAGACAATGCACATTGGTGCAGGATGTGCAGCTTTAAGAGAAGTTTATTTCTCAGCCTTTTGAAGGATGCAAGTGTTTGGTATTTAGCAATTTCTATTTCATTCTCAGCACCAGATTCACCAGTTTTTAACTCCTACCACTACTAATAAGCATTCTTTTTTCTATTTCTGGACTGCTTAGAAACTCTTTCTCAGTTCCTTTCTCTGTAAACCAGAGACTTGTTCGCTAAATAAAACACTGTTATCAAACGTGTCTGGAGAATTCAGCCTCTTCTGGAAGCAAACAACTACAGAAAACACACTGTGTCAAAGCTTTTACTGGAAGGAAAGGTTGTGTCAAGGTGAGTTCTTTAAATTTGCAACTTCACTTTTTTTAACCGTTAAAAGAAGCACCAACTCTATGGAAAACAACTAGAAAACAGCTGTGATTAGTCAAAAAGGAGATGTTTCCAATTTTACAGTTCAAGAACCATAAAGTGCAAATAGCTTTTGCAGAGGCTGGCAGTTGACACTGTTTTAATACACCCTGTGTGCATTAGTATGTCAGGCAAATGGCCCTTTTTGTTTGTGTCGCTGGTATTGCCAGTGAAGTGCTAACCCTTCCCCCATATGCTGCTGTAGAATATTTCTGAGGCATTATGCCACACTGAGCTTGATAAATGGTACCATTCCATCTCTTCTCCTTACTGTGCAGAGAGTCCACTAGATGGAGGCATTTTGTCATATCTAGGGAGGAAAAAAGCAGTCCTGTGGATGATCCCAACGTCAGGAACAACCCCCTCTGCTTTGACAGAGAAGCTTAAATGTCTCAAAGCACTGCCAGAAAGGAGGAGGAATGCAGGCTTTTTTCACAGCTCCTAATTTCAGACCTGCAGCTGAGGTAGTAGGCAGCTAGTCAATGGGGCCAAACAGGGTGTGGTGGTAGAAATGCTGGGGATGGCCCAGTGTTTCAAAGCCCCAAAGTCAGGCTCTGCTCTGAACCACTCTGCAGGTACATCTTTCACCCAGACTGCCTTTAGTAAAATACCTGGGTTCAAATCACAGGGATACCCCCTGTATGTCATTTCAGGTGTTGCGCTGAATGTTTACTCCAAAGCACAAATCAAACTTCGTTTGTTGAAAGCTAAAGCAAAATCCAAATCCAAACCACTCCAAAAATTCCAGACAAACTACTTTTTTGCACATATATGCTTTGTATTTGCAAGCAACATTGCCAGGTGCTTAAAAAATGGGCTTATATCATGTAATTCTAGATGTAAGTGAAGAGAGGAAGCATTCTTATGGAAAAGCAGCTTTCTGGAGATTCCCAGTCTGGCTGTCACTACTCCAGGGGTGTGGTTAGGGCCATGTTTATAAGCAAATACACCTAACTACAATGGGAACTGAGCTTCTATGATCCTACAGGAAAATCAATTAATGCTTGGTCTTTTTTCCTTGCTTAGAAACCCTTCTTCCAGGCAGTAAGTACCTGCATCAAAATGTGTGTACTGCAGCCACTGACATGAAGGGGAATCTCTCTGTCTCACCAGCTCCAAGGATGATTGCTCTCTAAGTCCTGGTGAGCACTGCCAGATTCCACCAACTGGCACGTACAAGGTATTTATAATGTGTGGAACTGCTTGTTTCGGGTTATGGCATAGTGTGTGCAAGGTTAGGAAAGCACAAGGCAATGCGAATAAAAATGGATCATAGGTTTAAAAAGGGTTTGTTTCCAACCTCTAAGTTAGAAGCAGAAAGGTTTTAAACTGCTGCTCCCTCTACAAATCGTAACTGAAGTTTCTGTGCTTTCATCTACATCAAAGCTCTTTAGCTTCATGAAATATTCCACAGAATTACCTGATTTTTTAAAAAACTTCAGTGCACATTGAGCCAATTCCAACCCTGCAGTTGCTATATTAAAATTAACAGGAGTTGCACCAGAGGTGAATTCGCCTCATTGTCACATATTATAAGAAAAAAAGCAAGGACCAATATCACAAAGCCTTTAGAAAGTGACATACTTGGTTGTTAACCCATTTTTACCTCTACATGATAGCAGTAGTGAACATAACACAGAGCCTGCCACTTTATGCTCTTAGCCAAGAATAACAAGATGTTCAGATGTAGGTCAGTAGCACAGTGAATTTTAGAAGTTATTTTTAAATTGCTAAGGGATTTTTTTTCTATGGGCAGTTGATAAAATTAATTTTAGTTTGATGATTTCCAAGATGGAAATGTGGTTTTCATGTCAGATGCAACAGAACCTAGGAAGTTCTGACTGCATCACCTACCTTTAAAAGACAAAAATGCTTTTAAACTTGGCACATACATCTGGATAACAGCTCTCTTGTGAATCAGCTTTTAGCTCATTTCTGTGTAGGGATACTTGTAGCAGATTGGAAAAAGTGTTAGTATATGCCTTGCAGAACCTCTGTAGCTACTGATAAAGTACAGAGCTGGTAGTTTCAATTCTGAATGTGGGGTTACTGTAAAATGTAAGCAGTAAATCACACAATCTAACACTTTTTTTAAAGTAAAGCTGCATGTGGTTGAAGTGTTTTTCCCCAGCAATACAGTACTTTGCTTGAATATCCAACATCATCTTTTACTAATAAAACAAGCAAACATTATTGTAAACATTTTAAGTTTGAAACTATTAAAAAGTAGATTCCCAAGCCTAAAACTTACGAGCTGTTAAGTATCTGGAATTTTTCTCCTTTGTGAAAACTCAAGTCATCTTCTGTTCTTGCTTCATAGTCATAAAGCGCCACAAAAAGAGTTACACCTAAAGAAAAAGATAAGTGGGTTATACTCCATCATAAAGGACAGGAGGGAAAAGAACCTCAAGAAATTATGTGGCTAAGCCACAGGTAAGCTACTCCAGTTGCTGAGGGGCAAACCAAACTGAACCCTCCAACTCTTTGAATGATTCTCATCTCTCTGGTCTTATGCATTTGCCATAAGCAGTGAGCACTCCACCTCCTTCACTCTGTACAGTCACAGGATCCCAAGCAGGCAAAGGGGGTTGAAGAGATAGTTTAGACATAGCCATGCCAAGTATTTAACTACTTGAGGTGGCTCAGCCCACACTTTACACTCCCTGGTAGATGGATGAGGCATTTAGCCAAATTTGGCATGTAAACATAATTTCTCAGCCCCAAGTGAACATGCAAATTAGCAAAGGACCCAGCTCCACCCCACTTCAGTTCTTTGCACTATTTCATTAAATAACTCTTCCTAAAAGCAACACGCAGAGACAGTCAGGCCTCTGCTGTAGACGCATGACTGACACCATGAGCACTAAAATAAGATGTTCAAGCTCACCAGTTCCTCCTCTTGTACGCAGCGTCCCTGTATGAGAGGAGGAGTTGACTCCACCAAACACGGTCAGTCCTTGGCCTCCTGTGGCATGGAAGTTGTTGTAGTTTGGGATTGAAGTCACACCAAAGCTAGGATAGTGCTGAGGAGTAGGATCTGTCCCATAGCGGTAGCCTGAGCTTTGAGTTAAACTGCCATCCCTCTCATCAGTCAGTTTTGTTGCTTCTTTATCCTTACATTGCACACAGCCCATTATCTAAAATCCTAGGAGAGGAAGGAAAGGATAGGTCCTCATATGTTGATGCTCACCAGATCTCCTCCAAACACACATATGATGAGGCTTAAATTAAGTTCACTGCTCAAAAGTTAAGTACTTTGGAAAAAAACCTGCAGTGGCTTGAATACAAATGGCAACATGTTGGAATAAAGCTCACACAAAATCTTCCCCTCAGGAATCTTCCATCAAGGCCTGGAGAAGGGGGTCCTGCCTGCTCTTAGGGTAGTGGCAGATCTTTGTCCAGCCCTGACAGGCAATATTTTGCACAGAGGGACCAAGAGGATGAAATCCATCTTGCTCACCCTTTGCCAGGAGGATGCAACGGGCAGGTGAAGGACTCAGCCAAAAAAGTGCAGCTGGAGGTGTTCAAGACTGCCCTCAGAACACAGAATGAGGCACTTAGCTTGTGATTCATATTTGACCTTGCCAACTACACAGGAATGGACTTCACCTAAAGACAAAACCCTTCTTCCATTGCTGGAGCTCTGCATGGCAGGCAGAAAAGCAGCCACAGTGAGCCAAGAATTATTACAGCAGGAAAGCAGGAGGGAGCTATCAGAGGGCACAGCTAAAAAAAAAAAAAATGGAAGCTTCTTTTTAAGCAGTACCAAATTGAAGGCTAAAACCACTGGTAACGGAAGGTGGGGCTGGCAAAGGTACACACATTAAGAAACTAGAGAAAGTCCCAGAAGAATTAACACGTCAAATGCAGAGCAACTCCAAGTACAGATTCTGCACAGGATGAAACTGAGAAGGTTTCAAAAATTACACCTTCAAAAAGGTTGCTCCAAGTTTTTTTAATTCTTGTAACCTCTTGTTCAGCATCCTCATGGGGCACTACCAGGGCCTGGGTTAATCTCTCTTTATTTTCTTTATTTTAGGTGCCTGCCTCTCTCTGCGTGGAGGGAGACAGAGGGTGATTTGCCACATCTCGGAAGCACTCCTGGAAGGTTAGTCCTGTTACCTGGTGTTGCCTTTTATCTGCTAGCTCTTTCTCTAATCCATGTGGTGGCGTCACTGAACTCTTTCCTATTGGCCCAAGTTGAACCTAGACACAAAACCTGAGTTTCTGGAGTTGGGTGTGATGAACCTAGGGAATCAGATACTTCTCTGGAGGCATCCTTGGTCTGAACCAGTACAGTGACTCTTAGATGCAACCTGGCACACAAACAACAAACTCTGAACAGTGGGGTTGAAGAGAAATGTCTGAAAAAAAATCTTTAAAAATTACTTAATCGATAAACTTTTTTTTTCAGAATATATAAATAGGGAGAAAATGCAGAGAACAGAAAAAAAATATAGAGTGAAGTCAATTTATTTTTTACCCCAAATTTCTTTTTGCATATCTGGTGACAATATCTGTCACCTTAGGTAAATAGAAAGTCTATGCTTTTTAAAATTTCCTAATTTTTCTGTAGCTGCCAGGCTGGCTATTTTCTATGCCTTACCCCAACATCAACACAGGAAATTGGTTTTGACAAACTCATGGGATTCAGAAAAAGAATGTTTCACCAGTGCTAATGCTTGAAAAATTATGCAGCAGCTCCCTGTTTTTCTGTGACAGTCCACAGTCTGGATACCTGCTTCCCATATCTAACCTGCCTAATTAAAAAGAAAAACACGTCTGTTTTTCTACAATTTTCAGATACTTCCAATTATTCTACAAGACAGTTCAGAAAAACAAGCATCATTTTGTTTGCCCAATGTGACACCCATCCACAAGAAGGACCAGAAGGAGGATCTGGGAAGATACAGGCCTGTCAGTCTGCCCTTGGTGCCCAGGCACGTTATGGAACAGCTCATTGTGAGTGCAATCACAAGGCACACACAGGATTAGACCCAGCCAGATTGGGTTTAGGACACGCCCTCAGTGCCATGGCCTAGTTGACAAGGTGGTGATCAGTCAAAGGCTGGATGCTATGATCTCAGAGGTCTTTTTAACCTAAATGATTCTGTTATGCTGTAATTTTATCTTTATTTATTTCCTGGAATTTTATTGCCTGCATTTAGCACAGGTCTACCCTCTGTTGCTCTTAGCCTGATTTAAAACTGGCTTTTTTGCATTTCTTTATTCCCTTCAAGACACCACATCCACTCGGCAAGGCTCCCTCACCAAAACGTTTAAGTGTTTTGGGGAGAACAGAAAAATGGACTCCTGACTCTTCACTTGCTGCATGGGTGGCATGAGCTGGGATCCCTGAAGAAACTAAAGCAACAACTGGTTGAGGGAAAGGGTTTGAAGCCTGGAGGCTGCAAAACACACTGCTGCTGTTACTGCTGCAGCAGCCATGCTGACCTCCTGCCTGGAAGCTGGGTTGGAGCTGGAGGTGCAGAGCACTGTGCATCCCCAGGACCAGCAGCGACACCAGGTGAGCCCACAGGGACCACGAAAAAGGTGCAGAGGTGCCCTGGCCAGCTTCATATCAGCTGTGAAAAACTGCTTTTGGAACCATGACTTCTGCTTTTACCATTTCAACAGCAGGACAGTCTGGCTCTGGAGACCCTTTGTTTGGAGATGTCACTCAGAACTGAGGTTTTCCTGGCTCCTCTCAGAGCCTCTGAGAGCACTGCCAGGAAGCAAAGCAGGACCACATGGAAGGCAAGAGCCCTGTGGGGTGATGGCTCATCCCCCTGCTCTCAGCATGGGCAGAGCCCAGAAGGCTTTGGGCGGGAGGGACGAGTCTGGGACTCACTACTTGGACCCTGCTACACTTCTGTGAAAGTGTGGCTGTGATGTGCAGAGAGCAAAACACGGGCAGTGAGCAAATGCTATGTGGGACATAGCACACGAGAAATCCCAGCTCAACAGGAAGGGTGGGGAGGTGCTGACCACCTGAGCAGGGAAGAGTGAAGCCATTAAATCAGCCTGCTTAAAAGCTGCAACATGGGCTTATTCACCTCAAAGCAACTAAGTGATATGCAGGATTTACTGTTTAAAGAATTTCACAGCCTTTTTGTTGGCTTGCAGACTTACATCCCTGTGAAACTCTATCACCTCCTCCCTTTCCCCTCCCAGCTCTGTTTCTCCTCTTATTTTTTCCCATGTGCTTTCATGAAGAAAGTAAAGAAAAAACATTAAAGAAAAAAAGAGAGAGGAAACATGAAATCTAGAAGACCAGTGGGAGGGAAAGTGGTTTTCTTGTTGCTCATTCACAAACGTTCAGCTGAGCAGAGAAAAAAAAAATCCCCACTGAAATCCAGTAATATTTCACGTATGAATTTACAACTGCTGACAAGACAATCCTATATATTTCATTTACACACTGATAAGGAAAAAATTGAAGTGATAAAGCAGCTGCAAAAATAAAAATTGCTACAAGTATTTATTCTGAAAAAAGTGAATAAACAAGGGGATGGTATACATATATACTGGTAGTTTAAAAAAATTTTTGGTTTTTATTGCTATGAATTATATGTATAGAGAACCAGTGAATTATGAATGTCTTGATTTCAGTTTGGTTTTTGCTTGCTTTATCTTTTTGCTGACAACAGCAGCACACAGGGAAGGAGAATTTGATGCAAAGTGAACGACTGACAAAATGGGCTTTTTCTTTCTCTTGTCCCCTCCCACTGTCAAAGTGTCTAGACAATCCAAGTATAAAGACTGCTTGATTGCAGCCTCTTGTAAAATGTGACAGAGGGTGTTACATGCACACATCTTTTCAAGCCAAGTCCCTGAAACTTGTCTGTTCTTGGCTCAAAGAAACAGCGTTGTAGGGAGTTGGCTAAATGTGAGAGAATACATGTATGCATGTACATGCCTAAAGTGATTTCAGCTTACTCGGGGGTTTCATAGACAATAAATATCACCTCTATTCAGCACTGGCCTTTGTGTCAATGGATGGAATCCAAAAACTAATCTCCTTCAGTATCACAGAGCAGGATTTTAATATCCAAAATTTTTATCTCCCTGCATGTCAGCATTTGGAGCTGTGGAAGGCTGGAATTATTCAGGCAGCTCTGAGATCACCAAACAAAATCTGGAGTTGCTTTACACTAAACTCTCTAGAGATGAGAACACAATGTTGCTCATCCAATATACTGTGCATCTTACAGTAAGGGAACAAGTTTTTAATCCACTTCCACTAGGAAAGGCAGCATTTTTCAGATGTGTGAGTTATGGGTCGCACAGCATTATCACAGTCTGACACTGGTAATGTTAAAAGGTATGTAACTGACCTAATTTAAATGAACGTTTCTAATGCAAGCAAGTTGAATTTAGTTATTTTGAAGTTGTGTTTTTACAGGCAATGTCAGATGTGTTTTTATGAAAACATATAACCCCTCATTTTCATGGGTTTTGAGACTTCCTTAGAGACAAATGAAAATCAACATATCATTTGTCTCCTTTCTTGTCCTTATTACATTTCTTGGACTGCAACATTAACATTGCAACCAATCCAATATGTGTCTAACCAGAAGAGTATTTTCCACCCACATTGTGGAAACATTAGTTGACAAGGATATAAAATTCATTATATCATTATTAATCATTTATATAGTCATAGCACCTTAATCACTTTCAGGTAGGATACAGATGAAGGCTAAGGAGATGAATTAACATTATTATTATTACTGTAAATAATCCTCCTTTAGTTTTTATTTTTGTTCTTGACACAAAATGGAAGCCAAAACTGAAACTCCCAACAAACTCCACACAGACATCCACTCCATTAACAAAAACAAAAGCTGTCCTCTGCTGGCTAATCAAAACCTAGGAAAAGTCCAAGAGTAGGAGGAAAATTCCTTTTTTTATACTTCTATTTTAAAAGTAAAAGCTCCAACATGTGATATCTGAAAAGCCAAAAGTACTGATTAACCTTTGCTTCTGCAGTAGTAAGCATATGGATGGGGGGGAAGAATGGTGTAAATTCACTCCTTCTGAGCATCAGAAGTTTTCTCATAAGCTTTTGCAACTCACATCTGAAAGTCTGAATTATGGTACATCTTCAGAACCTTCTTTTTTTAGAGTGTTAAGAGAAAATATGTTCTAAGAGTGTTTGAGAGAGAGGTACTGGGAGGTGCATGGAAAAACCTGTCTACCCTGCACCCTTTGATCCATGCTGTGGCCTCTGTCCTCCAACCCCTTGCACACGAAAGGGAACTGGCACAGGAGAGGGCTCCAGCCCGCTGAAGAGATGGAGAGCAGGTTCAGACCCAGCAGGGTGCATTCTCTTTCCTCCTGGACTTCTCTGGAATGAAATCTGATGGCATATTTTTAAGATAACTTCTCTCAGTAAAAAACACGAAAGGGATAGGCTGGATGACTGGTAACTAGCAACTGCCTTTTTCTGACCAAGTGTTACAAATCTTGTCTGGAAGGCATCAGCAGGGAAGCTGAGTTAAGAAATATTTATGTTAAAAGGAAATCAGAGGCAAAAAATCCTGGCTTTTATTCAGTCTCTGTGGTGAACAGGCATGAATCAAACTAAGGGTTTCATCCAGCATGGCTGTGAAAAATGAAATCTCTAAGGGCCATCTTCTTGGTGCTTTATGTTTTGCTGAAAGCACCACAGAACTATCAGTCTGTGACATCAAATAAACCAAATTTTACAAGCTACTGTAGGATTCAATATTCAAAATGCCACATTCTGAGTTACCATGAAGGTTCAAGGAGGACAGAAAAGGCTTTCCAAGAATAAGAACTCCAAGAATTTTTAAAAGAGACTTTTAAAATGACTGTGGAATGCCTCCTGCAGGCTGTGTATGGGAATAATCAACACAGAAATTTAGACCAAAGTTGAAAATGTCTTATTTTCCATGCCCTATTAGTAGCTCCTAGAGACAAAGTGATGGATTAGGTATTTTGAAACACAACTCTGATACCCATTAAACTCCCCAATTTTTAGAGAAGTCTCACTCACCCACTTTGACCATTGCAAGTCACTAGGAAGGCATTCCAAGTTGGGCAACAAATAGGCACTTTAAACCAGTCTTATGTAGGTCAGTAATTCCCACGCTGTCTGCTTGGTGACCTCTCTTTGACTCATATCTATGCTGATGGGAGCATTTTGGATTTCCAGAATTAATACTGTGTCAGTTTCAAGAAAACTCAAATGAAACAGATGGAATAAAACAGCAGCACTTATTGCATTATTTTTTTGGTTTTGTCTATTAACTCTTGGACATTTTAGAGGACTGCCTACATTCCAGCTTAGCCAGTGATTTCCCAATTTTTAGGTCAGAGAGATACAACAAATACTTTAAAATTCAAACTCCTGGGTGTTATTTATTATTTCCCAGGCTTGTGGGTTGCAGGTTACTATAGATACATATAATTTTTATACTAAGATCCAATCTAGAAAGAATATAATTTTACTGCATTGTGATAGATCCAGTTCAGCCTTGAATAAAGCTGGAGATTTGTGTAGAATTCTTGCAAATCTACATGTGCACCACACTTGTCATGCTGCATTAAAAAATGTAAATCAGAGAAGACACAGTACTACCACTGGATGTCCTCTGACTGTTAAAGATATGCAGAAAATCTCACATACACAAAGTCATGAACAAAAAGCCAGAAACACCAGGGCAAAACTTCAAGTATGTTTCAAAACAACATTCAAAAATTCCTGGGCTGCATAATTTGATTTTTAATGCTTCACTCCCAGATTCTGCTTTAGTGGTCTGAACAGAAAGAAAACCCCAGCAGTTCAATTGTTTATCTGTAGCAGTCAAAAGTCAGGCTGTTGCCCAGTGTCCATGGCCATCCATGGCTGGAAGAGCAGTCTCAGCTGAGCTCCTGCTGCCATACTGCCCTGGTTCAAAGCCAATGCCTTTTACAATGCTGGAGTGCTCTTACTATTGTTTCTTGTCAGCTTACAGTTGCTTTGGAAGTCCTCTACAATGGTGGCAGAAGGCATTCAGGAAAGGGAGCAGCTCCAGCTGCTGCAAGAAGAACAGACCCTGGAAGGGGCTTTGAAGTGCCATATTCTGCCCTGCTGTTCCTCCCCATTACTGAGTGACTGGGGACACAGCCCTGGAAACAACAGCTTCCTGACAATACAGACAAGGTTTAAGTTATAACACATGCCCACAAAGCGTGGCCCTGTGCTTGCCTTCCCTCTTTTCCCCTTTGAGACTGGCACTAGAAGACAGTTATGAAAAATGAAGGTTTGGGCTTCACCTTGCCCCTTTAATTTCAGCCAGCCTTGGAGGTCAGGACCAAGGAAGAGAAGGTGCATGTTGAAGGACTTCACTGAGCTACAACCAGAGCCTTGGCTTCTGCCAGAGGCTGTGAGCCCAGCTGTCCATGGGGCAGGGCGAGTGGCCAGTCAGGGCCAGGAAGAAGAGCGATGAATGTCTTGGTCCCCCTCTGGCAAGAGATTTACTACAACCCAGACAATCTGTTCATTATCCATATAGATATATGATCTATTTATTACAAGTTAGAGAGGAAAAAGGAAGTCAGTGTTCCAGCTGGGCAGGGGGAACAATAACCACGTCCACATGTTCTTTGAGGGTCAGTTGTGGTGGTGGGACTGGCTGGCAGCTGTCTGGTGGGGACGTCACCTGGCAAGGCCACAGGAAGCTGCATTACCACAATGCTGTTTGAGCAGCCGTAATCAAAAGCTCCCCAGAGCAAGAAGAGAAGATAAACCCTCCAAACTGCCCATGAAAGGACATGTCTCCACCCTTCTGGTTTTGTGCAGCTTCTTTGCCAGCCAAATCTGTGAATGTCAGAGCCTCATCTTTTTCAAAAAACAGTGAATTCTCCTCCACTCCCTGTGATACATCCCTTTCAGCAAAACCAAACCAGAACAAAACACAAGAAGCAATTAAAGGCTCACACTGCAATCTCTTAAAGTTACAGTAACTGAGTTATGCCTCGTACTGTCTCAGGGCTTTTATTACTTTGAAAAAAAGATGCCCTAGAAAAATGCAGTAGTTCTGAGAAAAGGTTCTTCTGTGTTTGTTTTTTTTTCCCCCACCAACCTCCAAACTTCACTTGTAATCTAAAAGAAAAAGTCTTATGTGTAACTAACTTCAGAGGGAAGGCCTGCAGGTTTTACTCTCATGAACTGAACAGCAAGTCGGCCTTAAAACTGCACATAGGATTCTTTTATGCTTAAAGTGTGTTAAAAGAATCTTTGAAATTAAGAACTAATGGCAGCAGCTACTGCTTACTCTAGAGTTAACCCCCACAAAGGACAGATCTATCCCTGGTTCTGAGAGAACATCATGTAAATTCGACGGTGTGATTTCGAGCTACATTCCTCCTTCATCAGGCTGCTTGTGGTAGCTCTATTCATGAGCAGAGAGAAGTGGGTGGATGGTCTGCATAAGCATTTTGAGCTAATGCACCTAAATTTTGAAGTGCCTTTTAAGTGTGTAAATTAGAAAACCTATAGCAAGAGAACAACTGCTGCAAATGCCAGAATAATTTTGTCTTGGAAAGAGAAGAAGTAAAACAGTGTCTCCACTGATTTCCTCTTTCTTTTCTCCCATTAGGAGAACAGAGAGATGATTGCAGGTTGATTCACACTGTTCTGATTTTTTTCTTTCAATTCCTATTTTTAGCTTCTCCCCAGGATTAATGGGTGTTCATCTGACCCACAGTGTGGGAGTGGAGCAGAGCAGAGTGCCAAATGTGAATCAGGATGGGCAGGGAAGGAAGGGGGGAAAGGATGCAGTAAAGAAGTTCTGCAACTGTTTGCCACTATGTACCATGAAAGGGGCATAAAAAAAGATCTCTCAAAAAAAAAAACCAAAACCCCTCATTGCTCCTCCCCATCCCCCTTCACCCATGTAGGAATGAAACTAACCCCTTCTCTGCCTTGTCTGATTTCTGTGTTGTGACCAAAAAACTTGGAAGATGTGACAGCAAGAAAAAGGGAGCAAGATGAGTCTCAAATCAGGAGACTTACTTTGAAACCCTTCCAGACACCATTCCCTCCTGAAGGGGCTCTCATTTCTTCTAGGTTGCTACCGCTAACATTTTAATAGAGTTATTTAAATCTCTTATTTGTCCAGTTACACTGGAGGAAAAATCCTCTTTTCCTAAACACGAGCAAATATTTGCCTGTGGCCAGCTCACAAAGAAACTCCCAGCTTTCTAGCCCCATCATTGTAGCTGGCTTCATCTACAACAGCAAAGATGCTGACAGGCAGGGTCCCCAAACGGAGTGGCAACCACATTGTGAAAAAGGCAGTGAGTGTGAAAGTACTGACTACACCAGTAATGGGACACACAGAAACCCTGCCTATGCTCACACACCCACGGAGAATTCTCTAGTGAGACCTGTTCTCTCAAACCCAGCTGTTGCCACTGCAGTTCCAGTGTGTGACAGCAGCTTACTGCTAGATGACATCTTAGGTAAGTTTACTGTGTCTGGACGGGGTTCAGTTTCTCCACAGCATCCCAAGCCCTGCTGTGTGTGCTTCAGCTTTGTGAACAGAACAACGTTGATAACTCACCATGTTTAAGTTATTGCTGAGCACTGCTTGCAAAGCATCAAGACCTTCTTTGATTTTCACTCTGCCACTGTCTCAAGTAGGCAGGGGGAGGTTTGGGAAGGGACCGAGCTAGGAAAGCTGAACCCAACTGACCAAAGGTATATTCTACACCCTCAGTGTGTGAGGAAGAATCCACAGAGGTTTCTCTATTTCTGTGTATTTAAAACAAAAAGGCAAAACTGGGTGGTAATCTGGAGCAGATAGGGAGGGTTTCACTGAAAATGACTGTGATATGCCTTGTGAAATACACAACTGCTGACAATTCAGGAGATCTGGAGATCTTGTCTGGGGTTCCTCCCTATTTCCTAGCACAAAGAGACAAAAAGCTGAAGGCCACTGAAATTAACAACTGTGCTGTCCCCACAGCATAGGGGACACATGTCAGATTTGTGGATTGTATTGTGAAGGGAAAAGGACCTCTTGACAGGGAACAAATTGACACTCTAAGCCAGGCTGGCTGGGAGAGTCAGGTCAAATAAGCAACCACAAGCACATTTAGCACAAACCGGATATCGAGAACATCAACCAAAGCAAAGGCTGTGAGAAGATGACCCTTTTCAGTTGCTTATATGCTAATTACAGGATTCTGAAAAAAACTGATAAACCCTCTGCCTATAAAGTAGCAATGCAAAATAGTAATCTTGGAAAATAATAGCTATATTTAGACTATTATATTAGTAACAGAAACAGCTGTAGCCAATTTAAAAAATCCAAATGGAAGAGGGTGGTGCCAGGCCATATGTGTCACAAATGACATCTGAGTGACCCACAACTAGGAAATAAATAATCTTGGAGAGTTACAGGGATGATAATCTTCTTCAACACTTACATACAAGAAGTACAAAATCCCCTCTTGTGTCACTCTGAAGACCTTATGTCACTAGCACTAACACAGGCCTCTCCTTTCCAAAGGGCTACAAGTGACAAGTTACTAACCCCTAAATTCAAAAAAGGATTGGCCTTCCTAACCTTGTGAAATTAAGCTCTTGCCAATGAGTCATCTACAACGCTGGCCTTGCAGCACCAAAGGGGATAGGAGCAGCTCACAGCATGATCACCACAAGGTGAAGAGCTGAACTCCACCACACACGAGCTAAACCCCACGGTGGTCACACAAGCACCCACCCATGTGCAGCAGGACCCACCTGCTTCCTGCCCCAGCCAGGGGCTGCATTGGGCAGGAGCTGCAGAGCTGGCACACGCACAACTCACCGCTGGTTGGGTAATGTAGCTACACCTGAACTGCCTGTGAGTCATACGTGGGTTAGCACAGGAGCCAGAGCATCCCTGCTCGAGACTTTGTCTCAGTAGAGAGGAAGCAATCACAAACCAGAAGGTTACTGGTTGTTTAGATTGAAAAGGACCAACACTTCCTGTGCAAATAGTTAACATTGTCTGCAATCAAATCCAGACCAGAATTTTGTGCAATATGTGAGCGTACGCTCTTTATAGATACATAAATTAAAGTCCTGGTGCATGCTTTCTGAGAAGCAGTTTCACAAAACTAGAGTGAATGGGAGTCAAATCAGGCTGAAGGAGAACATACAGAAAATTGCTGACATCTGCAAACAGTTTAAGACATTTCCTAAATGCCTACAGTGTTACAACCATGGAAATGGGCTAGATAAAAATAACGCACAACAAAAAAAACCCAGCAGCTGGGCTTACCAAGGAAGTGAAAATACATATAAAATGTTATATAGAAAATTGGTACATGAAAGGGGGAAGAGGAAGAGATAATTAGAAGCAAAAAAACTAAAATAAAGATTATATACAGGAAACAAGAAGATATTAGAAAAAAATAAAGGCCCATAAAATCAGAAACACATTTTAGTTTTTTTTCTAAGCAGATTATGAAAAATGAGTCCTGAACAATAAAAATTGTAGAAACATTCATAATAATGTGACAGCAGCAGAAGTAATTGAGTAAATGTTTCTGATTAGCACACAGGTAAAAGGCTGGATGATCTGTTTATGATGATGATAACGAAATAGCTTCCTACCACAGCAGCCCCTGGAGAGGGGATGTTAAGCAGCAGATAAACGATTCTGGGTGATTCAGATTAGTTGCTAGAAATAAACTTGTCTCAGAAGGTTTACAGAGGTAGCCTTGGAGCTGCTACTGCATCTAAAGCAGTTCTTGGCCCTCGGGGAAGGACCAAGGACAGGAAGAAGGCTCATACTGGGCTACTATTTGAGAAGGGTAGAAAGTAATTACAGGCCAGTTGGATGAGTCTCCAGTATTTTGCAGAGGATAGAACAACCAACATCGTCCTCAATTAACAACTTTTTTCAAAGCTCTGTAATTAAAGTCAATTAACTTGGCTTTAAGGAAAATAGATCCTGTCAAACTAATTTGATGTAATTTCTTGCAAAAATTACAAGTTCACTTGATGAAGGCAGCATTGTTAACAGTATTACAAATCTATGTCATTTGACTTGCTCTGTTGAATGCTTTGAAGCCTACATGGAGTGTCTCCATCTGTACATGGAAATCAGGACTCCATTGGTGGAGAGCACTGTATAAGACCAGGCTAAAACCTTGAACCTATTTTATACTGAAATCACTTTTGAGTCCACAGTCATACTAGAAGTATTAAAAAGCTGATAAATTAAGGAAACCAAAGTGTAACTGTAAATCGGAAACTATTAGCAAACAAATGGGTTCCTGTTGGATTCCACAGGCACTGGTGATCATCCCTTTACTATTTAATAGCCTTACCAGTGACCTGGATTAAAGTTAAGTCATTGTGGTTAGACATGAGACTGGGAATGGCAGAAAACAAACCACAAAAGAACAAGCCTGACACAAAGCAACTGGGGTCTGTAGAAGATGGGAGAAACCAGTTTAGGTGTTAATATGGCCAAGTACAAAATCACCTTATGAGAATGAAGAATCCAGGCCATACTTACAGGATGAGAGGGAGAGAGAGGACTCTATCCTCCGAAGCAGAGACTGAATATGAGACCCGGGGTCCTGGGAAGCAATCAGCTCGACATGAATTCCCCACGCAAGGCTGTGGCCAAAAGGGCTAAAGCGAGCCTCAGCTGTACAAACAAATGAAAATCAAAAGATGAGTAGGTAGGTTACGGTGACGCTGTATTTGGTTCTCATTCCTCTGCTCCGTGAATAACATATCAGGTTCTGCTGCTCCATTTTACAAAAAAAACTGTTGGAAAAACTGGAAGAGTGTTCAGGGAAGAGAAATTAAATAACTGAAAACACTGGGCTACAAAAAGCTTTGTTATAAACAAAAATCTTAGAGGGAATTTTGTTATTTTGTTCATGGTATAGCAGTATTCTTACACTGAATAAATTTGATAACAGCAGACTCTGATCTAGCAAAGGTAGATATTGCGTCAGGACTGAAAATTATTCCAATCCAGGCTGTGAACAGGCAAGTTTGTTCTGCTTGCTCAGCAATGATGTGTTATAGGCAATTAATCATTAATTAACCCTTTGCACCACAGTTGATGAGGTACTGCCCACCTCCGCAAAGCTGTGAAAGTAACCGTGCTTGATTCAAAAAGGATGCGTGCCCACACGGCTTGGGTTAATTGCTACGAAGCAGGAGCTCCTGCAGGTGAGCTGAGTGGTCACAACACCACACTGTGCTTTGTGTTGCCACCAAGAAACACTCCTTCTCCTTGCAGGATATTAATCCTGGCAGCCTTCCTGCTCACAGCTTACAAAACATCTCTGGGGAAACCCCAGGCTTTTGGGGATGAGGTGCCATTTAAGTATGGTTGACACCCAACTGTCCATCTTCTGCAGGATCTGCAGGCAGCCTCTCTCAATTCCCAGCACCTGGCTGCACACAAAACCTCACTGTACAAAGCTCCTCACACTGAGATGCCAAGGAAACCACTTTTAGGAAAATGATGGGTGTTGTTACGACTCTGCCACTGAGAAAGCACCGGTGAATCGTTGTTTCAGCAATTCACTTCATCCGCTGCTTGCCTCTGGGACCTTGTCCCAGGGATCTGGCTGGGATCTCATTGCAGCAGCACCCGGCCACAGAAAGTGACCTCAGAGAATCATGCTGTGGAAAAGAGTCCTCCATATCTCACTGATATTTCCTCTCCCAAATTCACCCTTTTAGGATTAACTGGTGGGCTCTAGCTAACTTCTTCATGGAAACAAGTTAGATCCTTTATGCAGAATGAATGGATATGAGCACTACTCCTGCAGGAACCTCCCAAGTCACTCAGAGTGTCTACATGTCTTCTTCTTCCCTTTCTGCATGCTGAGGGAACTGGGTGCTGCCAAGAAAGCTTTTGGCTATCTGTCCCAAGGCTGAGGTTGGGCATTTGGGTTCCTGGGGACCATGTGTTCAGCTGTGGGGCCTTGGTGACCGAATTTGCTTCATCTCACAGCTTGCCAATATTTAAATTTGGTGTTTTTTAAGGAGGCAGCACAAGCTTTTGTGCATGCTGTCTGTCTTAACCTGGGCCTTTGGCCAGAAAGTATTAATTCTATCAATGTGCAGGAGTGGGAAGGCTGGAAGTGTTTGATTTGTGCCAGTTGCTGGCATCATCTCATTTTAAGCTTCTGGAATGAACCCATTTATGACTGAATGCTGCAGTGTAAATTCTGCAAATAAAACAGATAAAATAATTTCAATTACTAGAACTCAGGACTAGCTCACATATGCCACTCCAGAGATTTAGAAGGCGTTATTTCATACAAACATCTAATTAAATTTAATTATGGTTCTAGTTATTTTTATGTTCAACAGGTGGAAAAAATGTGTTTTTCAAACTTTTGGTTACACTCAGTAAGTGATGCCTGCTAAAACACAGCATGCACTGCATAATAAAATCTTGGTCGTATGTCACAAACATAAAAGAAAGATCCTGTCTTCAGTAAACATGTAGTACAAAGCTTCTACAGAGTGAATCACAGCAAGAAAGTTTGTAAAAATTTTAGGGAGGAAAAAGGCCTGTCCAAGTGTGGTGGGCATGTACGTGTATGTGTACATGCACTCACACACACCCCACCACTTCAGCTCTGCTATGTCCAGCATTCCTATCAACAGTTCCTGTCAGCAGTCAACTCAAAACTGTGATTGGCAACTCTTTAGTCACTAACAGAGCAGAAGTTTAGGGAAAGCTGATCAAGGACAAGGTTCCAGAGCTACTAATAAAAGATGAATCAGAGCCTGCAAAAGTACAGTTTGAATTGTGCATTTTTGCCTCTTTATACTTTCTGTCCTCCTGGATACATTTTTCCCCCTCTCTCTCTGGCAGAACCTCAGCTACATCCTACAGCATGAGGATGTTCTGTTAAGCACACATGCAACTGTGTTTTTAAACCTTGTAATGGCTTCTGTCAAAAGATGTACCAAGGATCACATAGGCCAGACTCCAGAAATAGAATTTTACAGATGAAGTAACTGTGAGAATCTTCATAACTATAAACGATAAAAACTACATGGAGGCAAAGAGCTTTAATGCATGGATTTAAAATTTTTTTTTTTTTAAATATTGCAAAGTAAATCAGATGCAAGGCTTTTTCCTTTTATTCTAGACACACAGACACAGAATTAAATAGGAGAATGTGAAACTAACCATCCCATCTGCCTTTGTAATTCACCCAGACTAGACACAGAAATGCTATGGAATTTAATGCAATGAACCCCAGAAGTGTCACTTTCACAAATCTCAAGAGGCATCATTGACCTGAGGCTGGCTGCAGTTTCTGCCCCAATTCCAGTTTAATGTATTCCGGTCTGACCCTCAAGCGACAGTGCTGCTGGAGAACACGCTAAGAAACAAATGCAGGCAATTGCTTTGACATAATTCTTTTGGACGCAGGCAGATCGAATGTGCTGATGTCAACAGAGACCAGAAAAGAGTTTTATCCAATCTCCTTTCCTCACTGAAGAAAACAATGAGGGGAAACAAAGCACAGCCCAAACCCCAGCCAAACAACATGCCCACCTCCCAGCAGCAATACTGATACATGCTGAGAAAGAGAGAACCAAGACAAATGTTCCTAAAGTAGCATTTGTATGTATACACAGCATTTCATTTATAGCTTAAATATGCTCTAGCATGCTCTGTGCCTCCATAGTTTGAAGTCAGAGAACATTGAGACAACACAGACATTTTTCTGCACAGGGACAACAAGAAGAGAAGTTGGGAACATTTTTTTCCGTAAGAAAGATAAATTATGGTAGGAAACCAGATCAAGGATTACACAATGTCTATCCTGAGAATAAAAGACTGAGCTAAAGATTTTCTTCTCCACTTGGTGATGTTGCTCCTGAAATGACTTCTGTAAAAAGAGGAAGACCCACACATCAATGATACAGTTTTTCAGAACTCACCAGGGAAAATACTAGGGTTGAACGTGGCTGGTCCCTCAACTTTATACAATAAAAACCAAACAAAAAAGCAGATCTCAAGCTCATTTCCTCCTCTCCCTTTTACTGCCTCTCCTAAGAAAGGCTTACAGCTCTGCTATTTACAGTTTTTCTTTTCTCCCAGTCCTCCAGCTCCTCCCCCATCAGTCCATACGGAAAGATTGTCTGCAATGGTTTAATACAAAAAACAGGTGAGATACTTAAGGCTTCCCCTTTCTGTGTGCCTGGAGTGTTTCCAGGAAGAGAAAGTCCTGTGAGGATTCTCATTTTGCTCTTCTGCAGCTACTTGTGTGGGTCACTCTACCACAATAAAAGCCTGCATCTGTCATCTGACCACGATTGAGAGACAGATAAAGATTACCATTTTTAATGTCCGTAGGAAGTGTGGTCTGAGACAAGAGTGATCATGTGTAACAGCCACTGAAGCTACTTGATGTGGAACATTAAACCACCCCTACACAAAGTATAAGCAGACTTTTGTCCTTCGTCTACCACCCTTTATGTGACCTGCCCCCAGAATGTGGCCACAAGTTGTAGTTCACAGTTTGGCTGAGCATCAGAAGCCGCAGAATCTTTTACTCTATGCTGGGACCTGCATAAGCATCACAAGGCTCAGGCAATAAGGATTTTAAGGCCACCAATCATCAGGAATTATACACAATTTAGTAATAAAATAATAAGAGTGGCTTGGGTTGGAAGGGACCTTAAAGACCATCTTGTTCCAACCTTTTGCCATGGGCAGGGACACTTTCACTAGACCAGGTCACTCAAAATCCCACCCATCCTTGCCTTGAACACTTCCAGGGATGGGGCATCCACAGCTTCTCTGGGCAACCTGTTCCAGTACCTCACCACCCTCACAGTAAAGAATTTCTTCCTCATATCTCATCTAAGCCTACCTTGCTCAAGATCTTTATTAATGGCATAGGCAGTGAGATCGAGTGCACCCTCAGCAAGCTTGTGGATGCCACTGAGCTGAGTGGTGCCATTGACACACTGGAGGGAAGGGATGTCATCCAGAGGGACCTTGACAGGCTTGACAGGTGGGACTGTGCAAACCTTGTAAAATTCAACTAGGCCAAGTGCAAGGTCCTGAACCTGGGTCAGGGCAATCACCAGCATCTGTACAGACTCGGGGGATGAAGGAACTGAAAGAAGCCCTGTGGAGAAGTACTTGGGGATACAGGTGGATGAAAAATTGGATATGAGCTGGCAACATGGGACTCCAGCCCAGAAAGTCATCTGAATCCTGGGCTGCATCAAAAGCAGTGTGGCCAGCAGGTCAAGGGAGGTGATACTGTCCTTTTACTCTGCTCTTGTGGAATCCCATCAGGAGCTCTGCATACAGCTCTGGGATCCCCAGTACCAGACCTTGGACTTGTTGGAACAGGTCCAAAGGAGAGCCATGAAAATGATTAGAGGGATGGTACACATCTCCTGTGTAGACAGGCTGACAGAGTTAGGGTTGTTCAGCATGGAGAAGAGTCCAGGAAGACTTCAGAACAGTCTTAAAGGAAGCTTACAAGAAACATGAAGAGAAACTCTTTACCAGAACCTGTAGTGACTTTTTTTAAAAATTCAGTTTTCAACTGAAAAAGGGTAGTTTTAAACTGGATATGGGAAGAAATGTCTTACAATAAGGGTGGTGAGACACTGGAACAGACTGCCTAGAGAAGTTGCAGGTGTCCTCTTGCTGGAAATGTTTGATGTCAGGTTGGATGGCAGTTTGAGTAACATGGTTTAGTGGCAGGTATCCCTGTCCAGGGCAAGAGTGTTGGAGAAGATGAACTTTAAAAGTTCTTCCAATGCAAACAATTCTGACTGGTGATTCTGTTACTGAACTGGATTCTCACCTCTGTGATTCCTATCACAAAACACAGCTGGTGCAGTTCATGCAGCTGGGATTTAATTATGCTGTAGGAGAACATGTGGAATATGGGTACAAACCCATATCACTGTAGGCAGAGATAAAGGAAGAACGTACACTCCAGGATAAAGGCACATGAAGAAGAGGGAATTAAGATACCCACATGGTTCTGTCTAAATGCACAGATGATACAAAACAAAAAAGCAAGAACCAAATGCACTCATACCTTTATACTGCCATTTGTATGAAGAGTCAGTCTATTATTTCTTCTACATTGTAAAGCCATGCTTGTTAGGACAATCACAGCAGTGGTTATGTAGTTCACACTCGCTATCTTTTCAGAGTATCAAGATCCAATCATCTGCAGTCTTCCAATACTTCCCTCTAAACATGCTCCTCTGACTCCAGTTTTCAGTGACAGCAGATTATTGTTTGTCTACTGCAGGCTGTTACAATATTTTTACAACAGGAAATGTGTGCTCCATACGTAAGAAGACTACATACTTACAAGAAATAATGCAGGAAAGTGATCTAATTTCTCTTCTGCTTCCTTCCTTCTGCAGTGTGCTGCATTGAGATGTTTGTTCCAATACACAGATACCAGTTCAAGGCCAAGTTTTTATTTACCCTGATTGTACAAAACAAGCCAGCATTTAAACTGCAACTCAAACACCTCAAGCTGCTGTGCTCCATTCACATTCTTCTAAGTGATTTAGGTAAGTGGGCTTAAAATTTCACTTTTCAAGGTTACTGAGCCTGTCTTATCCACGACCAGATATTTGTATGTCGGTGCTACAGATTTAAAACTCCTGTGAATAAAGAACACTTTCCAAAGTTGCAAACAGCAGAAACAACAGGAAACGTCAATTTGAAGTGAACATCAGTATTGCAGACTGTAAGAAAATGTCCATTGTGCTGCATTTAGGGAAAAGAACACAACATCTTCAGTAAGCACTGCACCTACCCATGGATGTTACTCAGCTACTACTGCTGAACAAAGACATCTGAATAACTGCTATACTTCACTTCTCTGCTTTTGGAAAACCAGTTTTTAGGAGGAAGTCTGAGGCAGTCGTTTAAGAGAAAACTTAGAAGCATTCTCCTGTTTATTACAGGGACTGACAATACATGTATATAATAAATTATGAGTTGCCACATGCTACTGCCTCCAGTCTGCAAGCTAAAAGCTGGCAAGAGACTCTGTACTGCTACAGGGCCAAATCTGCATCAGGCAAGTTGTTGAATTTGGTAAGTTATGAACAGCAGCAAATTCACAAGCTGACCGGTCAGTGCTGACTGCCTAATGCCTAAGTTCTCGGAAGGGGATAAACAGATGGGTCAGGAAAGGACAGAACTCTGACTTGTATTGCATAGCTGTAGAAATAACATCTGAATTCATTTGTTCTCTATCTCTCATGCTGAAAACCATCAGACCATTAAAACTCAAAACTATCCTGCATTTTTTTGTGAGCTAACAGGACAAACTCTTTCATATTTACATGTTAGAGAGGTATTTAAAACACAAATGAAATCAAGGGGTACTTCCAAAAGTTATGTTTGTTTTGTATATGATGTCAGTAGTGTATTCTTCTGGCGAGGCAATACTGTCTCTGAAATGCAAGAGATTTCCCTACAGCTGGGCTGGAGCCTCTGCTTTTTGTTTGCATTTGGGCACTTAACCATCTTCCCCGAAGATGAAGCATGAATAATGAGGCTCCATGTTTCCTTTAGTATACATATACTTTTTCAGATGCCAGGAGCATAAATATAAGCAAAAAGAAAAGAGTCCCAACCTTGTCAGCTTCCCAGAACTATATTTTGTATGCTGGTGCTTTTGTTTTCTTGCAAGTTCAGCACTGCTTTGATGGCAGCACCCTGGATTCCCCCTGCCCCCAACAAGTGATACATATTAGTACATCTGTTTTCTCTGTAAAGTCTTTCTGCATTCTTTGCAGGGCACAGGAAGGATGTGGGCTCCTTTTCACATTCAAATGAGGCAAATTAGCCTTTGCCTGGTTCCTTCAGTATAATGCTTATTTTACATTTAAGCGTGAGAAAAAGGGAGGAAATAAATCCCAATATGTTAGGTGGGTTACATGTTCCACTTTGGTGCAAGCCTCACTGAGCCTTGTTTTGGGAACTGCTTTCCACAGGACATGATTTCAGTATTATAGTTTGATTAGTTCAATAGTGTAATTATGTAAAATGACCAAATAGTCTGCACAAAGGAATAGCTGCCACAGATACATTAAACACAAGAAAAAGCTGAAAATGCTAACCTGAATCAGCAAGGTTCAGGCAATCCAGGGCTGGCCAGCTTGAAAGAAGCACTGCAGGAGAAAATCTGAGTGTTCCAGTGGAACTAAGTTGAACACAGTCCAGCAATGCTCCCTTATGGCATGGTAAAGGTAGCCATCAGCTTCCTGGTTTGCATCAGAAAAAGCACTTCCAGCAGGTTGAGAAATAAGATCCTTCCCCTGTATTCAGCACTGGTAAGACGACTGGAGTGCTGGATTCAATTTGGGGTTCCCTGAAAATTTGGGGCTCCCTTGTACAGAAGAGATTTGAACTTATTTGAGCAGATCCAGTAAAAGGGCCACAAAGATGGTTATGATTTTAGACCATCTGTCCTATAAGGAAAGGCTGAGAGAGCTGGGACTCTTCAGCCTGGAGAAGAGGAGGCTTTTATTAATGTGAATAAATACCTAATGGAAGGCAATAAATGAGACAAGGCAAGACCTTGCAGTGGTTTCCAGTAACTGGTGATGGACACAAATTAAAGTACAGGAAATGCTGTTTAAACATGAAAAAAAAACCTCTCGTACTGTGAGGGTGCTGAACACTGGCACAGGTTGCCCAGAGAGGCTGTGGAGTCTCCACAGTCTCCACAGCTGGAGATATCCAAACCCCACCTGGATATGACTCTGAGACACCAACTTTCATTTGCTCTTGTTTGAGCAGAGGGCTGGAGTAGATGATTTCCAGACGCCCTTTCTAACTGCAGCAGTTTGTGATTCTGCCAGGTCATGTGAAGACCTGCTGCACTTGCAAAAATCCCCCTCTCACTCCTTTTACAAGATAGAGACAAATGCAGTGATTCAGTAAGGCAACAAAAGCATAGTATACATTTTGCAGGGAAAAGGTGTGGTTCAGAGTCCCTCTTTTTTATGTTCTGTGCTCAAATCCAAGTGGTAAAGCTGAGAGATGGGACGCAAGGGAAAACAAAACAACTGCTTGGTAAACTGTGCTTTACCCCAGACAGCACTAGGTGGAAATTCAGTGCATACTCTTCGCACTATAGCAACTTCTTGCACAGTTAATGCACCCTATGCACACCCCACATACAGAGAACAGAGAATGAAGTAGTCAGGTGCTGTAAATTTACACTCAGCTTAACTGACAGAAATCTCCTCAGGCAAGAAGTCCTTAGCTCTGTTGACAGTCGTGTGCCAGGTTTGACAGGTTTTACTGAGAGACCTGGAAGAAGCTTTGACACACCTGCATACGCCTGAAGTGCTTTATCTCTCTCGGTTGCCATCCTCATCCACAGTTCTGGAACGCACCAATCTCGCAGCAAGCAATGGGCTGTCTCCTTGGTCCAGAGGCTTGCAACAGCCATGTCCCAAGTCCCTGCTTTGCTCACAGACTACCCCTTGAAATAAGCTACTTGCTGTTGTTCTTGGTTTTCCCCCTGTTCTGAGTCACGTACAATGTACTCTCCCCTCAGCCTGTGTGAGCAGAGCCCTGCCATTGTCTTCCACCCTCTCTGTGAGAGCCCTGAAGCCTCCTCTGACATGGAGCAGCAAGAGTTCCGACACCCTCAGAGCTGGACACTGTTTTTTCAGTGTGTGGCTGCACAAAGAACACAACCAGCTACTGTTCTCACACACCTCTCTCTCTCTGCTCCAAAGCCAAAGCCATCCAAACAGATCAGTCTTGCAGCACCACTGTGTGTCAGACTGAACTCCCCTTCACCTTCCATCTCCCTCCTTAAAACACAAAGCTCCAACTTAGAGACCTAGAGTAAAAGATAATCCAATCTAGACTTAGATCCAGACTTCCCCCAAAGCCTGAGCAGTGTCAGGCTCTAGCTACCCTCAAGCAGTAGGAGCAAAAGAACTGCTCAATTGGACACTAATGCCTTTAACACTGGTTTATTTAAAAGTATTGCAGCAAAGAGGTAAGTGGAGAGCCCTGAATAATTCAGAAAGATCTCAAAAACAGTGCAAATGAAAATATAATTTAGGCATCCTAGGAACAGTCAGTTTCTGTCTACTGAGGCATCCATAGCACTTTTAATCCATAATTCCCATTTTAGCCTGTTAAAATAATGTGATTTATTATTCCTGTCACATGTCCTTTCTGAAGATGCTGGGAGGGTGTGGGAGAGGTAAGAGAGAAAATTAGTTATCAGTCACCACTTGCCAAGAGTAGATTAAGCACTCAAAAGTTATACATTCTTGTATCAATTACTCAAGAAAGCTTGTATTTTTTTCTTCCTGTCCTGCAGCCCTTGTTCCCACTGTTCTCAGTCACCACTTGCCTGCAGAGGACAAGTAGCAAACAATTCTGGATTTTACCACCTTTCATAATGAGAATTCATTTGGACTCTCTTTCCCAGACCTCAGAACATGCCTGATTCCTGGGAGCAGAACAGAGAACAAGAATGAGTTAATCTTTAGCAACGTGATAAAAATCACTCTCTCACACAGACAACTGGAGAGGGATTTCAACAGAGCTGTTGTGCCAAGCACCTGATAGCAAAACCTGAAACTGTTGCCAACCCACACCTTCCTGCTCACAGACACAGCTCACTTAGTGTCTCCCCAGCACTCCCACTTCTCTTCTAAAATCTAAGTCACCACTGAGCCAAACCTCTCACCAAAACAAGAGGCTACTCTTTCTGTAACAAAGACACAAGCATGGCTGCATAACAGGTGGGGTCACCTCATCTCTCTTTCTATTTTTTTTTTTAATAATTGAAAAAATAGTTGTGAAAAGCACATTAAACAATCAGATTGGAGAGATGGCATAGGAGGACAGGACACAGGGGCATTTCATGGCTTTTCTGCAATCTAAGAAGCCACCAACGAGCAGGCAGGTGAGCTGAGCGGCTGGGAAGGGAGGGGACGAGGGGGCAGCAGGAGATGTGGAAAGGGGCTACCAGCAGCTTGCTCTCCCAAAGCCAGAGTGCCAGCTGGCAGCTACATGTTGCTGGTTGCGTGTGGGCTGTGAGTATAACAGAGGAGATGGGCCTTCAGGGGAGGAGCTGTCTGATAAATCATTAATGAATGAAAATATGAAGTAATCAGTCTGCCTGGGAGGCAGAATCATCTAATGATGAGGATGATGGACTAGGAAGCAGGAGATGAGGTTCCTATCTCACCCACAAGACCGCTGGCACATGAGCTCCTTTTGCTGTGAGTAAGAAGATACAGCCACTTCCTTACACTGAAGGGCTTCTCTCTTAAAATTAACACAGAAACCCCATGATCTAGGTGATAATAATATTTACAGCATCCTTTGTGGGAACTACACCTCTCTTTTGTTGCAGGCAGTGCACGAAGAACCAATATTCCTTCTCAGAGATATCTTCACTAAACCAGATTTTTTTCAAAGCAATAACAAAACCTAGTACGACCTTTCAGCAGCACCAGTGGCATTTAATTTTAAATCGATTAACTACACACACAGTACTAATTACCCATGGGTGGGGTTTTTTCTTTTTAGCAATCAGACTACTGGCTGGAAATGTAATGGTATGTCTCTGTGTGAACAGGGACACTCTGCTTTGTCTGTGCTCTCTGAAACGAAGAGGAATACACTTGAGAAATGATGTTTAAAGGGGCATTTGTGTTTATGGGGATAGCTGCAGGGGCACCAGACACATGCAGTCAGAAAGTGATGAGGTTGATAGGGGAAGGGGCAGGAGGTTAGCACAGTCTCCTTTGCACAAAGACCTAGCAGAACGTGTCTGTCATGCTGCACAAAATCAATACAGCCCTTGCTGACACAGAAATTGTCAGGTTTGTACAGTTCTCAGGCTTATTTGGAAAGATGCTCACAAAGGTGATTCTTGATTTTTATGAAATCTTTAACTGCTCTCTTTCCTGTGTCTTAAGATCCCTGAACATTCAAAGGTATTGTTTTAAAATAGTGTTATTCTAAAATAAACACCAAAGACACACGTGGCACAAATTGAAACCATCTAATGCTGGCACATTTGAGGGATAAGAGGTGCAAGGGCTTTATTGGCCAATGTACTTAAAAAATGATTTTCCAGAGTGAATGATGCATAGACTGCAGCAGAAACCATAAATAGAAGGCACATATGGCCATGACAGAGACTGTGTTTATAGAAACTCAAACAAGCACCTGAGGAGATCTGTGGTTTTTAGCTACATACCTATTTGTGGCACTGAAGTCCAGTTAATTACTCTGCCGAACATCGCTGAGCCACAACAAGTTTATTACAGTTTATGGAAGAACCTGCTCAGGCAATTTTACAAGGAAATTGCCTGTGCCTAATCTAATTGCTAAGAAGTAGCTAAAATTACATTAGTCCTGGAAAGAATAAGAAAGAAACAGGAAGCTCCAAAAGGTTCAAGAAGCATCACAAGGCTGTTCCTGTAAATCACAGCATTGCAGATTTGAGGATGAGATCCCTGGAGAGGCTCCCAGTCACAGTCAGACACTGTTTTTCAATCAGAACAAACATAACACAGGTGAGATGACTTAGAGCACATAAAAGTATGATTTCTCACATACTTATTCCTTCTTCTGGTTACTGAATACATTTACATAATAAGTGGGGTTTGGAAATTACCCACTGATGAGATAATACAGATTTGAATGATCAGCAGTGTCAGTTTCTTCTACTTGCAAGCTTTAACAGTCCTTGCAAAAGATTTAACTGGGCTCCATTGAAGAATCCTATTTCTCAAGATTTTGTTTAATCATAAGATAAGCAACACCTATAAAATTTAACAAATGGATTAGGATGGCTTAGATATTTCCAGACTCTTGCAGAGTACTAGCATGCAATATCAGAAGGAATTATTTATGTAAATTAAAGTTTAATTGGAGGATGCTGGACTTGTCAAGCAAGCTACAGTCAAGCTTGTTAACACAGTAAATGTGTCATTACCTGCCACATAATCACAGAAATACCTCTGGAGAGTCACTTACTAGTTTATGTCTTGCCAAACTAACCAAGAACAGATTTCTGACAGCACCAACAGCTACTTTGACATTTTGCATGAGCCGCCATGATTTCAACTGGCATACAGCCTGTTGTTTTGCTCAAGTGTTCTGGGTTAAAAAAAAAAGAAAAAAAAAAGAAAAAGATTTTTAAAAATCAGCTCCCTTCACACTCCCCCACTCCACTGACACAGAGGGTCCTAGAGCAGACAACCTTGACTCAAACCAGTTAAATACAAGAAAGGGCAAGTTGTGAGCAGATAAAGTATGCTCCAAGGGCATTTCTCTCAGACTTTCACAGTTTTCTGGTACTTCAACCATCCCTGACTTGCAGAGCATATTAAATTTGTTGCTCTCACTGTCCACTATCATTAGAGAACTGTCCATCAAAAACCAGATTTCTATGAGAGCTGGTTAAAAACCTGAAGAAAATATATAACTAATTGCCAGCTGTGCCTAGGGTGTCTTCTTCCTCCATCCTGAAACAGGAAAATGGTTTTATATTTTTTATTGTGCTTTTACCTGCTTTGTTTGTTTGTTTGTTTGTTTTTCTTGTGTTAAATAGTTAAGGAGAGTTCTTGTCTGGGTGACAAGTAAAAGCATCTCCAATCCAGTGGAGCCTAAAGCCACACCATAAAGCTCCAGGAATTTATCCCAGACATAAGAGAGTCAAAAGAGCGTAGCAAGCCATTGACTACATTCATGAGTAGCTTCAATAAAAGGAGAAATATTCTGGGAAAAAAAAAAAAACCCAGAGAATTTCTGATTACAGTGGTAGCAGAACAGTGTTGGTAACTTGACACAAAAATTCTCCACCCAGCAGCACTCTTACAGTGCCTACTGAAGCAGGATGGTGGCCTGGAATGGTACTGAACTCTCATAGTATTGAGCCAGAGTTTTCTTAGAGAAGAAGAGGTGGTTAAAAGTGACAGCTTAGGAATTTTTTATTTCTTTAATCAGAAGCACAACCAGGCAAATATTTAATACAGCAATAGAAACTATTGATGTTAACAGAAATACTTCATACAGCATTTAGAAGACTCATGCAATACAAATGACTTTCAGTGCTGTCTCAAACACATGCCTCAAAACAAACCCCATCATTTTCTTTGAATTCTGGAAACTTAGAAGTGCTTTTAAAAGGGGTCTTGCAACACCAGAGTAACAGGTCTGTCTCCCACAAAATTTAAAATTCAGGTCTCATATACATTCATCCAAATCACACATGCAGAAAAGTATGGATAAAAGCAGATGCAAGTTAGGGGACTTAAACTGGATAGTAAAGCAAACTCACAAAACCAATATGAACGTGAGCTCTTCCCAAAGACCACTGGCTGTGCACAGCAAGCAGATCCAGTGCTTCCTCTGTCTGCCTGGAAACAGAGCTCCCTCCTCAGAGCTCTTCCCAACATCCATCCACCTTCTGAATTGTTTTCAAGCTGGGCTGCTTTTTGCCTGCTATGTAATACAGAGTCCCTTTGCACACTGCTGCAAGAGATGTTAGATGAAGGGTGAAATACCTTTTGCTGAGCATAGTCCACATGAAACTGCTCAGAGCACAGCAGGAGCTGCAGTTCTGTGCAAGATTTGCTGCTGTTGATAGTAGCCAATGACATATTCCACACACACGACTGGACAAGTAACTGTGTCTGGATAACACCTACACCACATGTACAGCGTGACACACACATGGAAGGCACATGCTGCACTAACACAGAAATGGTGAACACATTAGTACCAACACGTAAGAATTCTGTTTTACACTAGAAATGTAGCTTGTGTCTTCAGCATGCTCTTATTTCCTTGGGGTGAGCGAACGGCTGTTGCAAACAGCCTTGTAGTTCAACACAGGCTTTCCTTCTGCTTTGTCAGCTTTGATTAGTGCTCTCTTTCTCTGTCATCTGAAAAACTTGGCCTATAAACAGTCTAATCTAAAAAAAGAAAATGAAGACATATACTGTAGTTTACAACTGTGCCTGATAATCCCCCAACACTATCTAATGACATACAGGAAAGCCAGTGGTTAAACTCAAACTCAAACTAAGTAATTACAGTCAGTTAGAGGGCAAAACTTAAGAGAAAAAACATTGAAAAAAACAAATTGAATGATCTTGGGCTTCTACAAAGGCATTTAGCAGATACCAAAATGGTCATAATGGGTATCTTAAAAATAGGACAGTGGATATTGCATTGTCTTCCCTGCCAAAAAAGATGTCCCTTCACTTGTATACAAATTTGTTTCCCTGTGTTTTGACACATTTGGCATAATGACCATGGTAGAAAACAATGAGAAGTCTACAGCATCTATCAGCTGTCATTCTCTGCTTTCTATATGTCTAAGCATGTATTTTGAGATACTGTGCTCTATAGATAGAGCAGAATTTCCTGTAACAGATCTTTCATCAGCCTCTGTCTGACAAGAATAAAGACATGTAGTGGCCTAAATGTTTCTCATCAAAGGATGTAAATGTAAGGAAATAGGGGAAAAGGGGATTATGTTTGATAGTAAATGGCATGCAGAGAGAAATTAATTCCCTAATATTGAGGAATTAGCAGAGAAGGAAAAAATGGACAAAAACTCTTAAGTGTCACGCACAAGCAACAAATATAATGGAAAATGAGGACTTCCCCAGAATGATGATTCTGTCCAATTACAGCTAACCAGACTCGGCACCCCTCAGTAACAGATGCCGGTGACTGATGCAATCACTAGCTTAAAGCATACCGTACTTCAATTTGGTGTAAGTTTCCACTGAAGAAAAAGACAAACTTTTAACTTTTGATAGGCAGCAAAAGAGGACAAGATATGACCCAAATTCCTGTTTCCATACTGTACAACTGAAGTTTCGCTCACATAGAGTCTTCTTTCTATGTAGCATCTTAACTGCATGAATGGGAACGTCTGTTAACCAGGGATCAAAGTAGTTAACATTTCAGATCCTATTTAACGTCTATGTCTATTTTTAACTAATAATTTCACAAAGAATCTAAAATGTCTTGTGCTATTTTTATCCTTCTGTCTGTAAAGTCACTACCTTTAGTTATCATAATTTTGCATAAAACAAAATATAAGGTAAGAAATGCAGTTTGATAAAATAACAGCACAAAACATAAGTCAGTAAATCAATGCTATCTGAAATCATAGAATCACAGAATCCCACAGAATCAATTACGTTGGAGAAGACCTCTTGAGATCGTTGAGTCCAACCTATGACCAAGCACCACCATGTCAACCAGACCATGCCACTAAGTGCCACATCCAGTCTTTCCTTAAACACCACCAGGGACTGTGACTCCAGCCCATTCCAAAGCTCAATCACCCTTTCTGTGAAGAAATTCTTCCTAATGTCCAACCTAAAGCTCTCTTGGTGCAGCTTAAGGTTGTGTCCTCTCATCCTATGGCTTGTTGCCTGGAAGAAGAGGCCAACCCCCACCCGGCTATAGCCTCCTGTCAGGTGGTTTCAGAGAGTGATAAGGTTCCCTCTGAGCCTCTTTTTCTCAAGGCTGAACAACCTCAGCTCCCTCAGCTGCCCCTCATATCACAGGTGTTCCACACCTTCTTGTCACTATCATCAACTCTACACAGTCTGACAACTCCCTAATACACAAAGTCTCCTCGCCTTTCCTGTCCCTTCTGAAGAGCTTGTAGCCATCCATTGCAGCACTCCAGTCATGCAGGCCATCCCACCACGTTTCCATGATGGCAGCTATGTCACAGCTTTCCTGGAAGATTGTTACAGGATTCAACACCACCTTGTAAAATTAGCAAGACTAGTGCTCAGCACTCAGCACAGCATTCAAAACCCTAGCAGAATGAGGTAGTAGATTTTGTATTTTTCACTACTACTGCTGCATGACACGATCAAGGAGGCACACAATATTCAAGGCTTTTCAAGCTTTTTCCAGAGGGAAAATCTCAAAGCAGACTTCTCCCTGTCTTGTAATACTAAATGGGCTGGACAGGAATGACATTTACACAGTTGAATCTTTTATTATTTTCTCTTCTTAAAACAATAGCAGCAATATGACTTTCTATATTAGGTAGACTCCTATAGGTGGGTGCTGAACAGGTATAAAGGTCACCAGGACAAAATACTATTTATGAGAAGGTTGTATAAACCTCTATTAGCTCTGAAGTTTTCAGAGCTAACAAGAACACAAACTTTGAATTTAAGCTCACTGGTTATTTTCTAAAAATCACCACCAATGAGTTGCCTGATAATATGTCTTGGGAAGACCTGACTATTCCAGACCAGTGGAGGTTGCAGAGGACCCCGTGGAGCACAGGAATGCTGTTGCCCATTGCTAGCAGGGCAGCTGCAGAATGATGTGGAGCACTCCCTCACAGAGCTTTCCACCACAGCTAATGGAGTGTGACACCTCAAGCAGTAATGTCCCCCATCACTGAGCACAGGCCTTAAGGATCCACCCATCTTAATTTTTATTTCGGAATGGGTATTGTGATACAGCATTGCAGGCATTCTCAAGACATGCATTAATGCATCATCTTTACACTAGTTTCTGTTCTTGATTTTTCTGGATTGCATACAAAGCTTTATTTTATCTTTGAGCTTAGCAGAATGATAATATAAATAACTCAATGTCCAAAAATATTCAGCTTTGGTAATCTGCAATGAGATCTCTCCTCCTCTTCATGATCCTTTATATGCAGTTTCATTACGTTTCTGTCAGATGAGCATTTAAACAAGAGGCAGGTGTAATGAGAGATGAAGAACTAGAGCAGTGTGCTTATGCTATGAGATGAAAGCAGACTCACTTGTATCTGGTGATCCATGCCAAACTCTTATTGAAGAGATCACTTGCCTATATGCAATATATTTAGTGCCCAACACAAAGCTTCACAAATAGCACTGAGAAGTCTACTAAGCAAATCCCATAATAATTAAATCCTGACACCACAGCATCCTGTATCACACACACATGCATTCTGTCCTCCACTTAAGTTTTAGCAACCTCCACTGAACCTGGCTGATAAAATAGTCTCCCAAATGACTGTAACTCTAAAATCTATTAAATCCATGAAGTATTGATGAGGCAGAATTAATGTTGAGAAAATTACTTTAACCATCTCCCTCCTCCTGTATTTCATAAAAGAAATATAGAAGGAAAGCAGTGCTGTGGCTGGGACTGCAAAATTACAGCACACTTAGGTCAGGAAAATCTACATCTGCCCACACGCCTTATACTCTACCTATAGATCTATTTGTCATTACAACACTTATTCCTTTAGTAAGAATAATATCCACAGAAATGGCCTTATCTGATGCCCAGAGATCATGTTCTCCTTTCTTTTTAATCCCAGATATGATCTGTGTCTTGCACACAGCATTATGTAGGCTCTCTCTACAGTGTTCCTCACTCCCTGCGCTGCAGGGCTCATTAGCTGTGGGTTGAGAGCATTACCTACTAAGACCCTGCTGCTGCCTGATTATAAACTTGGCATAAACAGACCCAAGTTTGGCAATATTTTCCATGCTGGGTGTCTGCTGGTAGGCTTTTTTTTCCCCTTGCTTTGTTGCTGTTTTGGATTTTTGGCATGACGTCAGCCAAAATTTTTCAAGCTAATTCTGAATAAAGGCATGGGAAACTGGAGTGATTTATTCATGTGAAAAGCTTCTGGTCGCTCCTTGAACAGCTCAAGAGGTTTTGTGATTTGGACCATAAACTTGCAAGGTGTCAAGGCAAAATCTTTGTGTTTTGATCTGTGCAGAAAACTCCCAAACATGACTAAATTACTAACCTCTGAAAAAAGAAACCTTAATTTGCATGAGCCCACTAAGGAGGTGATGCTTCCTAGCAACCAAATTCTGTGGAGATCCCACCTACAATGCTCCAGGATTCCACAACCAGTTGGGTGACACCTGCCTGCTTGCAGCTGCAGTTCCGCTGTAAGTGATCAGAGCTGGGCATGAGACCAGCTGCAAGGCTGTTCCATAGCTAATTCCATACCTCCTGAAAGGTGGGATGGCCCTGTATCACCTGCGTGTTTATATCCAGTTCTCTGCAGGGGAGGAAGGGGAACATAAGGTGTGAAACATGCCCGTGTGATGGAACAAGAGCTTTTGTATCAACTGCACCAATGCACATACAGAAAAGAGCAACACCCATGTAACACTCCCTAAAGCAACATCTGAATTTTCAAAATGTAATGTTCTTCTTTTAAAAGAGCAACTGGAAGTCTTATTATCTAGAATAAAAAAAAAAACAAAAAAAAAAAAAAAACAAAAAAAACCACAACCAATTTAGCACTTGCTAAACCCTATAATGGATACTCAAGCTGCTGTAACATCATGACCCATCTTTGCCATTGAGCCAGCCAAGAGAGCTGGGAAATACAGCTGGCTGAAGTGCTCTGTCCCATCTGTTGTTTTAATAGTCCTTCCCATTTCTTCTCCAGTGGCTACAGAGGGACAGACATCCACACAGATGGCCCACAGATCAACTCTCTTTTGCTGAGTAATTCCAACAATTGGATCACCTCAAACTTTGTGGGATGGTGGGGGGGGGAAGAAGGGACAAAAAGCTATATTAAATTAATTACCAGTGAAATGTAGTAAAATTACAGAGTCTGAGACACAAACATCTCTACTGCAGGAGACTGGAACATAACCTGGCTGTGTAGGGTTATCTGATTTAATAAAGTGAACACAAGTATAACAATGCTTCACAGAGAGTAGACTATATCCAATCTGGTTGGAACTGGACACATGCAGGGCAGGGGACAAACCACATTACTCAGGAATCTTATGGACCAGATTTAACATTTACTACACCCAGCAGCATCAACATTCACATCTTCTGAATGGATTAGACTGGAAGAAAAGAAACAGACTAAAACTGAAGGAATTACAAGCATAGCATAGCAAATCTTGGTAAGCCTCAAATACATCAAAATGTTCAAGCTTTTCCCACACTTTCCTTCCTAAGGAGAAAGATAATCTTCATCCCAAAGGAGGAGATATTGAAGATAAGCAAGAGAAATACACTACTGAGGCACATCAGTGCCCAAATGAATGACTTCAGCAAACTAAAAGCTGCTAGAAATAGGACCAAAATGCACCAGGTCAGCCCTAATTACAGAGAACAGCTAATGACTCAGGCAGATCCTCTTGTGGGTATGGTAGAATACAGGTAATGAAGCAAAAGTCACAGCAGCTTATTTTTGTAGTGAGAGCATAGATAATACATAGTTGCTCTATAACACTTTCTGTCAGAAACCTGACAGGTGTGAAGAATTATCAAGAAAAATTCAATAGCATTTTTGGTACACATCAGGGATATAAATAATTGTACCATACAAATTGGACGCTCAGGAATGTGCAGGGCATCACAGTCTTTCTAAAGGCAAACAAATTTGCTATCTATAAAGATGCTGGTTTTATATAATTTCTTAAAATCAAAGCAGCCATAACCTGCTAACTTTTTGGTTTTTTTTTTTAATAAAGAGAGAAGAAAAACCTGACTCTTCTAATAGGGGAGGAAAAAACCCCAAAATAGCAGATGAGTGTATTAGTAGAAATCCAAATTTCCAAATTTTCCTTGATATATCTGAGCTACTGATATAATAACTGTATCTATTGTTTAAGATGTGTAGTTGCTTCTAGTCTACAGAGAAGTGTGCAAATAGAAGCAAAGTATCTCAGATTTCAGCTGAAACATCAAAAAGCCCTCAACTTGGGAAGGTATCCCTGTCTAAATTTAGAGGGAAAAGAGCCATTGTCTCCCAGGATCTGAGATACACATTCAACATCAAGGCCTGTCATTGAAGCATTCACAGCTTTTCTGGGAAGAGGAAATCTATAGGAAATGGACGAATGCTCAGTTTCACTCCTGGGGCAGAAAGATGCAGGTCAGGTTTATGGTACAGCAGTCCCTCAAGTCACTTCACAGCTTTATCCTCCCCTGATCTTGACGGCTGTAACCAACTGCAGGGATGGAGACAGAGCCCCAGACTGTAGAGTGTAAGTCATGCTTAGAAATACAAAAAATGTTACAAAAGGCAAGAGTTTCAAGGGTAGTTTGGACTGGCAAAGAGCAGTGTGACTGAGAGAAAAAAATACAACAGAGATCACCCCAAGGTTTTCTGTCCTACATCAGTCAGGCTTCTTGTGACTCCTTGTGATGTGGAAGGGTGGCTGTTCTGTGACATGCCATGGTCAACACAAACCTACAGTGCCACACGAATATCTGCTCTGGCATCTACAAGGCTGCCTCACAGAAATCTCATCAAATGAAGGGTTTTCTCACACTGTCATCAGCTTAGCTGAGGGAGCTTTAAATTCAGCCAAGAATCCCCTCCCAGCATTCAAGTATACATCTCTAATCATCTCTTAAATCCATTATGAATTTTTGATCTAGAGGCTGCATGACCTTTTCTAGGACTTTGATACAAGATGAATAAATAACTGCTGAGCCTCTGAGCTATGTCAAGATAAATTCAAAACGTCCTCTTGATGTCCAGTACTTCTTGGAATCGGTAGGTTAGGGACAGAGGCTGGGAAGAACTGTTTCCTTGTCATTACATTTTCTACAATTATTTTTAAACTCTCTGGGAATTTGTAATGCTATAGGCAAACATACAGTGGGGTCAGAGATATTTCAGAGATCCTTACATATGAGAAAATCAAGGTCCCTGATCATTGTACCTCAAAATAAGATGCTGCAAACAGTTTGAAGTGGGAAGCGTGAAAAGAACAGCTGTGAAAACAAACAAATTTTGCACTGTTTATGCATTTTAATGGCTGCAGGAAAACAAATTTTAGAGCAAAATCCTGGAGTACAAACCCAGCTCCAGACTGACTTGAAAAAATTCCAGGATGTTTACAACCCAGCAGTGAGAAGTGCCTCTTTTCATTGACTCACATCACTATAAGCAGGTGAGGAAAGCTGGCAGTTTTCAGGTACATCGGTTTGTCAGCTAATCCTTTTCCATATTTCAAAATTCAATCAAGTCAAGAAGCCATGCTCTTAAAGTCTGAACTTCAACTACAGGTTGAGAAACATTGCCCAAGTAGAACCTCTGTGAACCATATTGTGGTTTGCTTTTTTCCCCACTAGCAAGTTTACTGCATCTGCATGACACTACATTTCCAAGGAGCCACATGAAGCAAAAACAAGGTTTTGAGGTATTCTTCAAGATTCTCCTCTCACAGGCAGAGAAGATGCAGAGTTCACACTGACGGACAGCGAACAACAGCAAGAAGCAAGAAGAAAGCACTTTTTTCCCTCTGAGGATGGTCAGACATAACAAATGCCCAGAAGAGCTATAAAGTTTCCAGATGGTTGAATTTTGAAAATCAAGGCCCTCAGCAACCTGACCTAACAGGACATGTTTCAAGTGGGAGTTTGGACAAGACAACAGTTTGTACAATTTTCTTGGCAGTTTGGTGGCAGTTTTTTCCAACCAGGATTATTCCACGATTCTAAGAAGCATGCTTCTTCTATCACTTTCCCCTTGCTGCTCTTGAACTGTGCTCTCTTATTAAGGTCAGCTGTGGAGACCAGGCTGGCCTCAGCTGAAGCATCTTTGAACGGAAATTAGAATACAACCATCCAACTACCAGGTCTGCTGATAAACTTCTTTTTTTCTTGGTGTAACAAAGCATCACTCTTTCCAAATAGCTCTCCTCCTTCACCTGTGGACTCTGTCATACCTCACACAAAGTTCAGCCAATCTGTAAGGAAGAACACTGGACAACTTTTAGGATCAAGTATCAGTACTAAACCCAAAAAGGAAACTAGATATAGATCCTACCCTCTTTTGTAATAAAGTTATAAAGTTTTGTGGAAGTCACCACAAAATCTCATGGACTAATAAACTCATGCTCTGATCTGTGGCTCATCTGTGGCCCTACAACCAAATTCTAGCTAAAAAATTGTTTGTATTTCTCATAGGGCTATAGATGCAAATTTATAACACACACAAATGTCAGAAAAGCTGATCAGAAGAGAGAAAATAATTTAAAAGAATGAGCTTCAGTAGGGTTTACCCAGGTACAATTGGGCAGGACTTTTCATGTGTTTGGCCAGCTTCTTTGTGAATTTCTGGGCTTGACTATCCTGTATTTTCCTGTCTCTAAGAGTAAATGTTCTGCAGAAGGGAAAGTGATCTACATTTAAACATCTGCTAGCTAATCCAGATCTTTCTATATGATGTAACAACATCTGGTGGTTTTTTAATGGTAGAAAAGAACAAGTGTTCTCACAGAGCCAGTCTTTAATTTTCAGTTTTCTACCCTGCAGGCTATCTGACTTTTAAGTCTTCTGCCAGTGGAGAATTAAGCCAGTTTTCATCTGCAATCTGCACATTCTGCCTGAAGAAAAAGCACCAGCCCAATAGCCTGCTTGGCCAAGGGAAAGCAGGGACACAGTCTTCTGCTGACATGTTTCTTTTCCCAAGGGTGATTGATTGGTACTATCCAGAACTGTGTATATTGACAGTCTCCTAGAGGGAAAAGCAAAATGAGCCTATTAACTGCTCCAGATCTGCTGCCTTTATTTTTTGCAGGTTGGAAGAGCTTTCTCTGAATTACTTCCTTCTAGTTGGGACATGTCACTAATTACCTCCCACTCTTCTCTCTCTCCTTCTACTTCAGAGTGGTGCAGCTCAGCAGCACAGACACACAATGTGCCATATTTCCAGAGCACTGAGGACCAGAGAAGTCTGTTGCAGGCTGATGCCTCTGAAAATGTTGCATACAGTACAGTCAGACAAGCAGTAAAGCTTGTCATCTGGTATGGAAAGGAGGAATAGAAAACTGGTATAGCACACATTAACCATCTCCTTATCTCTCAGACATAAGCAAACCATCCTAGTTCCACATGGCAAGGGTGTCAGTCAGACATTCTGGGAAGAGATGGAAAGACTGTAGAGTGACTGGACACCTCCACCACTTTGGGAAATATGTACTCCCTCTGCATTACTTCTGCTCCTGATCTTTATATAGCTAGCATGCTTTTTTTGTACCCCTTGTTTTTTAATTAGGCCTTTTTATTTCTTCTACTCCAGGTTTTAGCTCAACCACTCTTCAGCAGAATGGAACAGCTACAAACACAATAAGCAGATGCCACTGGAGCAAATGAAAACACATTCCTTGCCCTGAGGCCCAGCATGCTGTTCTCTGTCAGTGCTTCTCATACTGTGAGTCTCCGCACCAGAGAAAGAACACATACAATCAACTATATCTCTATATTTTCCAAAGCTAAAAAAAAAAAACAAAAAAACCCCAAACCTGAAAAAAGCTAAAACAATCCTTCTGAAATTCTTGTTGAAAACAAAAATTGATCAAGACAGCAGCACTTACCACAATTTCCCCCCCAAACAGAGCAAGTTTACATTCACCACATTTCCTCACAAATGGCTTGAAAACATGCCCTGTAAAATAAGAGAGAAAGGGAGAAAAATAATAAGTGACTGGAACACCACAAATTATGTTACACTTTCTTCTCTCTCTACTAACATTTATCACCAACTTCCACCATTTTTCCTGGTTTAGGGAATGTGGTAATTGGATCTGAACCTTCACAACTAATTATTGAATTCCACTACTATTATGCAAAATATTAAAATAATTGCAGGACTTCCTCAGACTGCTCAGACACATCACTGTCACTGACATGACGGCTATTCAGACTTCAGGGAGACAAGGTCAACAACAAGAAATGTACAGCAGCACACAGCAAGTGTGCCAATTATTTTAGATCCAACCCTAAAAAAATGGTCAACCCAGTATCTTTAAGTAATTTTGTTTTAACAAACTGGTTTTGGAATTGGATGCACGTAGGTTCATGACAGCCTCCTTGTTTGAAAACTACACAAAGGGAAAAAAGGGGTTGTGCCACACTTCATTTCTAGACTGTATTAATTACTTGGCATTCTCTAGGAGAACAAAGAGGGAGAAGAAGGAAGCCAACACAATATCCAGCTTGACATACACTAGGGCCCTTTTGAAGAAGATGGAGAGCAAAAGTGACAAATGCCATCATTTTGCCGACCCTGAGTAAATTTCAAATGACAGCTAAGCTTTATTTTCCCTTAAGGCGAAATCTTTGAAAGAACAACTCATGGAGCACAGACTAACAATGATGTTAAAACGTTTAGTTTGTAAACTCCTAGAAGATGGAGGAGGCAAAGATTCTGCTGGTGCTCCCGGTTGGGAGTGGTAAATGTGCAGCAAATGGAGAAGAACATAACTTTCAGTGCTCAGGTGTCCACACCAGTGAAGCCAGACTAAATTTGAACTGCTTCTAAGTCCCATTCTCCCCCAAGTACGTGGCTGAACTTTTCACTAGAGAGGTATCTGTGAAATTACTGCTGGCTGAGTAACTTCACAGCTATACACAGATGACTTGGAGCCCTGCACTACTGATCATGAAAACCTGCCTCAGCTGCAGAAACAGCAACTCTTGTGCCAGCACTTCTCCTGGGAGATGCTGTAGGCATAAACAGGAAACAAAAGGGGAATGGCTTCTTAAATCAAATTATTTTTACTGGTCATCATTACATAAAAAGTGGTTACGAAATTAAAATTTCTATTAAGGTACAGAAATTATATTTTTCTAAATATATTCCTCTAAATATTCCTCAAATAAATATTCCTCTAAAACACAGAAACTGAATCACATTGCTCTAACTCCCAATTAGCAAGTAGGCATCTGATATTATAAAGCTCAGACTTCATTTGAGTGGAAGGTTCAGGGTGGGGAGAAAAGAAAAAAAAGCATCATTACAAATCAGAGGAGGCTGTTGTGAGAGATTTTAGGAACAGACATTTTCTGACAGAAAAGAACAAACATAAGCATCTTCTCTGCTTTCTTTCTTTGTTTAGCAATTAAGAAAAAGAGTGGGTATATCAAGGAATAAAAAAAAAAATGAACACCCTCTCCTCTCCCATCACCTTTTGTACAGCTTGGCAAAGTTTATGAAAACACTGAAAAAAAAATGGGTCTTAACTGCTTTGCTCAAACTCAGGGAAGGTGGTTATTATTCCAGCGCCATCTATTTCCCTCCCTAGCTTCCAGGCATTTGGCCTGGAAAGAAAACATCAAGTCAAGAAACTCTACTTCTGTCTCTGAACTAATTGGATAAAATCTGCATGCAGAAAAGTTAGAAGCTTAAGAAATGAGCCAGGTCCAAAACAATCCAATGGCACCTCAACTCCAGATTAGCTCATTATTTTCTTCTACACCATGAGACTGATTAAAAAATTTCCTCAGAGGAGTGACAAATAAGGAAAGTCTGTACTTCATGCTGTTGGTCTCAGGAATACTTGAAAGACAAGGGCTGGCACCATTGCCAAAAGGGGCTGAACTCCCCCCAGCAATGGTATGGAGCTTCTGGATGCAGTCCTGGCAGAGCTCCTTTCCTCTCTCCCTTCCTCCCTCACCCCAGCACAAATGCCTCTGCAGCAACCAGGATTAAACCAAACTGGGGAAATTCTTTAGACAAGTTTGCAAGTGACTGAATAAAATAAAATAAAATAAAATAAAATAAAATAAAATAAAATAAGAAGAAATAAAAAAGAAAAAGGCCTGTGCTGACTCTAGGGTAAAAGGAAGGAAAAGATGGAAAGGATGGACCAAGAGTACAGCTCCACTTGTAATACGTAACATTCCCATGTTACAGGATAGGAATGCAGGTAGCTGCTTTAATACATGCCAAGGGAGTCTAGTCCAAGCCTTTCACTGAGACCATTTATGACAAAAACTAGCAAGAGGACTAGGGAAAGGGGTGTCTTGTTAAATCTGAGGCAGACACAATTTGCCACATCTCTAGTCTTGCAAGATTTTCAGAACTGTAGGGATGGCAGATAGAAAGCTTGGGGAAGCATTTTGCTTGATTTTAGATGATGAAAAATGTGCTCTATCTATAACAAACAGAAGAGGAAACAAAAGGTTTGTCCAACCAATATCCAAATGAAAGCTGTCCAAGCATTTCCTCCTACATGGTAAGATACAGAAAATCCTTAGCACACCAATGGACGCAAAACATTGTCTTGAATTTCAGAGCGACATGATTTGAAACATTAAAGAAAAGCAAAACACTTTTAGGGGATAATCAGAGTTATTATCTGCTAGGAACAGCCTTTTCCTGTAGGCAGCACGAGCTTCTACAAACTGCCACCTTTTACCAAAAACCCATATTCCCCTCCTAGTGTTACATATATATCAGCAGTGTATTTATGTAGCCTTGTGGAAAAGTCACTTTCTTTTGGTAAAGAAGTATTTTGTGAAACAATGTGGCAAGTAGCATAACTAGACATCATTTGTGTGTTCGGTTTCATGACATTGTCTGCTTCATGAGACAACCTCTATTTTTCCTCATCAGCTTTCAGATATGTTTTTGTCAGTTCATACTGGGATCAGAATTAAGTTTATTACTACAGACAAAGGAGAAATCACTGAAAGCAGACATGGTAAGTACTTTTTCCTCAAGCCTGCACTCCCAAATTCATCAGCACTCACCAACTTCAAGGATCTTCGGATCAAGTGCATTGTGAATCATTCTAGATGGGAACCCACAAAACTCCTGATTGTTCATTGAAGCAAAAACTGTTCAGTGACAATTTACCCACCACTGAAAACAGATAATAACATGACTGAAAGCATAAAAACAACCACACAGAGGGTGCTGGTCTGGTACATGTTGCAGTTCATACGAGTTTCACCCAGCTGGAGGAAGTGGCTGGTTGAAGTCATAAGTGGTCTTACATACTTTTCAAATGCCAGTAGAGGCAATTGAGTTTATGGTACTCAAACACAGAAGAAAATCTACATAATTATGAACATCTGTCAGTTTTCTATTAGCAACATGATTCTGCTGCTGTTTTTCAAACCTCAAGTAGAAGCAGGCATTCCTGGTGCTTGAGCTGCTATTTTACTTGGCAAAAACTGGGACGATTAAGTTTTTCATGCTGAACAGTTTACAAAGGAACATGTCTGGATCAGGATGTGTAACAAGTAAATGAGCTGGATCCACTTTGTAAAGAAAGTGTTGGTTAGTCTCTTCAGAGTAATAGCTTGCTTTTTTCATCTGTTTCAATGTCAGTCATGCTTACGTTACACTACATCATAGCACACAGATTTGAGGCCGTGAATTGGTCCAAAAAGTTCCTTTCTGCTCTAACAATCTCGAGTTACCCTTTACAGACTGGTTGAGGATTTTGTCACCCAGGACTCTGCTGACACTGCTATTTGAACAAATCTATGGCAGCACACATGTTCAGTTTTTAGTAGGGTGCACACAGCATTTTCCACCTATTCCCACCACCTAAGATTTGTAACCCTAATAAAACCAAAAACCAACCAACCAAAAAAACCTCCAACTGACCAAAACCAAGAAACCCCTTCTAGAAACAACATTGAACAGAAGGAGAAAAACAATCTCCTACATGCTGAACTTACACAGCCAGTTTATAAAGGAACTGCAAATCTTAACTTACAAAAAGTAATCCTTTACTGTGCAATACCAGATTACATATAAAGAGCCCTCACCCTGTCAACATCTGAAAGCTTTCCAACAATACAACATTTAAAGTTTAAGGGAAGTTTATAGGCTTGTTCTTACACAGAGACAGGCTTAAAAGCCTCCCTGTTAGCCTGAAACCACCCCTTTTCTAAGTGAGGTCCCACATAGCTGGCACATGATATGAAAAAGCCTGGTCATCAACAGGCTTGGGGGGAGAGAGCTGAGGGCAGAAAGAGAGAGCTCCCAACTAAATTTGCTCTTGCAACAAGTCCAGACCCAACCCTGGAGAACAGCAAAGGGAAAAAAACACCAGCCACTAACACTATTAGAAGACTTATACTAAGACAATACTATTCTAGTGGTTTGTCCTCCCATGCAACAGTGTCAAAACTTGGAAGGAGGACCGTGGCTATGGGAGAGGCACTCTGCATTTTTTCATGTCAAAGTCACTGGATTTCTAAAACTGTTACTGGAAAGCTTCTGCACATGCAAGATGTAAATAAGGATAACTAGGTCCCTCTGTTAAAGGAGTCCAAAAGTAGCTTAGTAGTTTCAAAACAAGAATGTTTGTCTGCACCATTAAACTTGTTCCTGTCTAAAAACGCGTCTGCCCTTTCCATTTGGAGCAGAAGGAACTCAGATGCAAAGTCACCACTGCAGTGGCAACAAGTCTTAAGAAACAGGAAACGTGGGAGGAAAACACTGGGAAAACACGGAGGCTTTGCTCGAACTTTTTCTGATTTAATAAAATGGAGCTGTGAAGAGAAAAGAAAACCGACAAACTGTGCTAAAGAGCAAAAGCTGAGATGCTGTATTGACTTACCTTTAGCAGATGTGCTGCTGTAAGCTGTTCCCCATGTTCTGCGGCTCCCAGCCCTGCTAAAACTGCTTGCTCTCCTTCACCTTGGGCTGTGCCCCTCACCCAGGCAGTTCAAGCCTCTCGATAATGCCAGATCATTATTGGTGATATCAGTACCTTTCCCCTTTCTCTGCTTTCAAGCTGGATAAACTAAACAAAATCTTCATTCACAACTCCTTTTCCATGCATCAGCTTGGCTTTGTAACACGGCAGAGCTGAAAGCAGCATAAAGCTGGGATCTGGAAACACGGCACCATCCAACCAGCAACTCCCCCATGGAAAGCCCCAGTACAGGCAGAGAGTGCGGATGTGTACAGAGACCCAGCTGAGGCAGATGCAAAGAATCAAAAGATGCCAACATCTTTAAGAAACCCTCAGTGGGACAGACAGTGGTTAGGGTGAGCAAGTGGAGAATGGCACAATGAAGCCACTGGTGACAGAAAGGCGATGGCACTCATGGCCCATTCATAAATCCTGCCCTTTGAAAGTGTTCTGAGAAGAACCCAAACCCTGTGGCACCCCTGGTCATCTGCACTGCTGGGGAGAGAAGCAAGTGTGCAGCTCTGTGTGAGCCAAAAGCCTCACACAGAAACAGTGCACAGCTCAGCCTCCCCCTGGAACTCCTGTCCCTGGGTCAGGAGGCGGTGGGCAGCCACGGGAGCTGAGCAATCCATAGGGGAAGCTATTAGCAAGCTCAATACTGAGTAGGCACTCAGACTGAGAGTGTTACATATGAGGGGCATGTGATTGTAGCAGCACACTTCAGTTCTAAAAATAGTAGAAAAAATACTTCATTAATTACGGGAAGAGCACTTCCATTTCTCTTTGTAGAAAAATGAGGAGTAGTATACCCCAAACAATGTTTTAAAAAATAAATGAATGGAGACCATAATCCTAAAAATAGACTGAACTCTCTATTCTTTTGAGCTGGCTCCTAGAAATGCTGCTGGGCATCTCTGGAGCTGAGAGAAGGCTCAGGCAGACAGTGATGCAGGGACATGGTGGCTAGAGCCAGTGCTGCATCCCTCTCCCAGACCCTCTGCCTGCTTATCCTTACCTGCCCAGTGTCCCAGTGGCATCAGTGAAACACTTCTATGGGCAGAAATAAGTACTCACATCATTATGAAAGTTAAAAAATACAGCAGGTGGAAAAAAAAAAACCATGCATAATGCAAGGTTTCAGAAGCTTTTGTTTTAATAATTGATTTTCCAGTTTGTTTCATAGAAGAAAATGCCTTTCTTCTAAAGATATAGGATTGACCCAGAAGGACCTTTAGCAGAAGCTGGCTAAAGAGTGTATTTACAAACCTTCTGCAGAAGCACTAAAGGCCATTTAGAAGTGCAATTACATTGCAATGCAAATGTAGTTTTTTTGTATACAAAAATTTGCTTTTATATGCAATTGTTATTATAAACAAATTCTCCCTTCCCCTAAAGAGAGAATCTTAGGTATACAATAAATATTTTTGTGCTTTGATCAGTGCACAAGGTTTTAATTAAGGGCATTTTTTCCATGACATACAATGAATACATACACAGAGAATATATATAGAATATATATGCTAGTGTTGCAATATTACAGTACCCATCCTGTCAGCCATTCCCATTATGGAAGAAATCATTAAAAATACACACATGGGAACACATAGGCTCCAAGTCCTGGTAAATTTACTTTGAGGCTTTAAAGATTAAAAGAATTCAGCACAAGTATCTCTTAGGACAAATTGGAGCTGTTTACTAAGGACTTCTTGTAGTTCAGTATACATGGATTTAGCTAATTTTAAGTGAGCCAAATAATACTTATATCTTGTACATTTAATACTTTAATGGCTTGATTGCTTCCTATTGTGGTTTCACAACTGCTGCAATTCCAAATTGTCCGAGAGTGAAAAGAAAGCATGGAGGGGCAGGCAAGGCGAGTCTTTGCAGAAGATACTCCACCTACATGTGTCACACTTCCTGATGTGCAATATAAAAATGTTGAAAAGAGGCTGAAATTCTGCAAGAATGGGCTATTTGTAAACCTATTTCTGTATCAAAGGCCTGTGATGTGAAAAGTAAACAGTGTAAGAAAAGAATATAGCAACACGATTAGAAACAAACAATGAGAATGCTGCACTGTAAACTAATTATTAACTATAACAAGCTGAAAATAAACTGTTTCCTTTTTGCCATGTTCACTTTAATCTTCTGAGAGGCAGGAAGGGGGAAGACAGGAGGAGGCAGTGGTTTCAGACTTGTGGAGCTTATCAAATCCCAGATCGGATGATTAGAGCACAACTAAAAACAAAACATCCTCTCTCCCTCCCCAGAAAGGAAGCACAGCCTTTAGGACCAATCTGCAGTGTTTGTTTGCTGCTCTTGAAGGGATTACTCTGGAGAGCATTTTTCTTAAGCTGTTCTTATCTCTTTCTGGAAGTTTCAAAATAAACAAGAGTACTGGAAACAGAAGAACAAAAAACTTGACTTTCTGGTTTATTTTTTTTTAATAGTGAGACAAGTAAAGAAAATAAATAAGGTCCTTCATTGTCACATAAGACAAAACAGAAGAGAATATAACCTTGAAATCTGAGAAGCATTGCAAAACCTAGGAAAAATCACCAATGGGCTGAGAATGGGGATAAGTGGAAAAAAAAAAGAGGACTTTCCCTCATGCTACTTCACTGATTATTTATTTACTTACTTTAATGATGAGACTTTATGTTGCTGAGTTCTATATTCAGGAAATAACATTAATAAATACATAAATAAATAAAAGGACCAACCACAAAAATTACTGTATTTTGACAATTTACCTTCAAAAAACACCTTACACAACTACCCCTGCTCTTTAGTGACTTCTAAAAAAGACTCTCCCATAGTGCAAACAGGAAATTAAATTCTCAGGACAACACACTAGAACTATGAATGAAAAGATTTTGCACTGATGTAATGCTTCAGCCTCAAGCTCTAGATCAAATCCTTATTCTTTCACACTGCCCTTAAAGACAACAGGTTTTCCCTCAGAAAGCAAGTGTCCCAGTATGAACCAGAAAAATACCAAGTTCATGTAATTCCAGGATTGTGCAACATTAATATAAACCTCTTTGCAGTGCAGAAGCCACACAAAAGCATCTATTTTGCTGAAATATTCTAAGGATTTAAAATGTCATTACTATTCAGTATAACCTCCCTACTTTTTTTTTTTCCTCTTGTTTTTCAAGATTAAGCAAATGCCTGATCAGTGGAACTAATGAAAGTGAATTTCCAGCTCATCTGGACTTGTGATGCTAACTTTACAATGAGAGTCCTTCCCACACTGCATCCTGGTGCTCTTGGCTCTCCCATAGCCCCAGATGCATTTACAGTACCCAGTCACATTTACTGCACAAGCCCTGCTGCATCCACTGCTCAGCTGCTCCAGGGGTGTCTGTAGGACCCTGCTCCTGCTGCCACCACGCCCAGCCCATGTCCCTGCTGCAGCTAGAGAAAGAGAGAAAGAGCTCTTCCCGGAGAAAGAGCTGGGAAGTCAAATGCTACCCCTGAAGACCCCTCCCTGGCTGGAGACAGCCTGAAAACTTATAAAGAGGAGGACTAGTGTACAAACACACTGAGTTACAGCCTAACCCCCACTTCCTCAGGAAACTGGGCTAAAAGATCTGGTTTTGCTCTTGCTATGCCCCTCTCTTACACCACCAACTATGCAGATGCATCTTTAAAAGAAAAAAAAAAAAAAAAGAGTCGCATAGACATAAGGCTTAAGGGCCTATATCCCCATACAGCATCTGGATTTCTGTCTCAGACATGTTTCAGAAGTGTCATTGATTTCCTGTTTAATATTCATGCTTTATTGCTGCACAAAGCCAGCCTCTGCACAAAGAGTGACATATTACTCTCCTATCCTCCAAGAAGATCCTTAATGAGGATATTCTAGTTTCTTGATATTCGGAGGCCTTCTGTTGGTATCAGCAGAAGATCAGCATACACTCGAACACACGGCACACAGACAAGGAGAAGTCAGCTCTGCCTATTAAAACAGAGCTACAGGAGTAAAAGGGACCTTGAATGACCACCCAGGCGGCTTCCCTGCTCAAGGCAGGAACAACTATACTTATGTTATTCTTTTTATTAGGCCACCTGACCTAGCTGGGGAAAAAGAGATGTGCTTTGAGGCTCACAGTCCCTTCCTGAGCCTGAAACCTCTCCCCTGTGTTGCCCTGGTCCAGCCCTCAGACATGCCAGTTGGTCTGGTAAGATCTCTGCCTGCAAGCCCTGCCTTCCTTCCATTGCCATGGTTACAACGCTGCTATTACCGTGCATGTTGAGCCTATTTTTAAAAGCCTGCAGTGACAGGAGATACTGGTTAAGGCCTTAATCTCAATAAGGTCTAAAATTACAATGAGTGCTTACTACTTGTGCAAGTGCTGCACTCTGAAAGCTGAAGATGGGTGGTGGTGGGTGCTCTGCATTGCCTGCATCCCAGACAAAAAGGGAACATTTTAAAGGAGAGACCTAAAGGACAAGGAGAAAGTAGTCCTGCTGATATTAACTGGGTGAGTTAGGTCAGCAGAAAATCTGTAATGACATGTCAGAAAGCAACTCATGCACTGGAGAAGACAGGCATCACAGGAGGCTAGAGGAGAAAGATGCCCTCTTGGAGCTGGCTGACAGATGGGAATAGAGAGGAAGGGAGGGTCTTTGGTGATAAAGATAGGCATCTTGTGCTGAATGATGAAATCAGTAGAGGAGTACGTAAGGAAGGTTATACTGCTAAAAAATGAGGAAATGGAACAAATTTCTTTAGTGAAGACATTCTGGACAGATGGAATTACAATCTGAAGGTGCCAGAGAAAATGATGTTGCAGTAATTCAAGACAACAAATGAGTGCTTAGATGTGAATTTCAACTGTGTGGAGTGGATAGCACAGGGCATTTATAAAGAGACTGTATGCAAGAAGAATCTGCTGATCACAGAGCAAAGACACGGGGAACTAGGAGAAGGACAGATTTTGGCCTGGCTGAGGGACACTGATGTTGTCTGTGGCAACAGCAGTGTGAGATAATGGGGAGGGTTGCAGGTAGAGGGAGGAAGGGAGGTATCAATGGATATCTGTTTAGTCATGCTGAATGAGACTTGATGGCTTGGTATCCACAAAGAAGTGAAAAAAGACTGATTTAGGTTATAGCTTGCATGAGGAGAGAGGGAACTAGTTTTATGTTCCAGTCTTAACAACCTTATATATCTACGTATCTATGACTCCAGTGATTATATATATATGTGTGTGTGTGTTGTGTGTAAATACATATTTGTATAGACACAAATTTGCATATATATATGTAATAGGTCTGTATGGAAAGGAATCAGAGATAAAGCTGTAGTTAGAATAGGAGAAGAGAAAGAACACATCTCTGTACTACCTGACAGAAAACAGAAGAGGAAAAAGGCCTTTCTCCTTTTTCTTTTTTTGTAGCATTGGTAACAAAGCATGTTGTAGCAAAATTCTTGCCTGCTAACCCCCTGGAAAGTTTAAGCAGTCAAAAAAAAAAAAAAAAAATCAGCACCAGGACTGCATCATGCAGCTCAACAAATCCTTCCACATTCGGAGGGCAGGTGTCCCATGCACCCACACTGCCACACACATAAGAGGATGTGTGAACAGCTACTGGCCCTGTCTGCAGTGGCTTATCTGACACAACACCCCTTACAGCACGGGAGAGGCGTATTTTGGCCCAGTGATGGATGCGTGTGTAGCCATGTGTCAAATCTGCCAGCATGCTGAGTGCTGGAAACAAATGGCACTTTCAGAGCAGCGCATCTGGGTCACTGCCTGCTCTCGCTGTGCCTGTGAGGACTGTGGGGAAGAACAGTGCGGCAGGGAGAAGCAGGCTGTGGATTTAAGGAGCTCTGCTGGCAGGTAATATCTAGGCCACTGTTTGTAAACAGGATACCCTCACTCTGGAACAACAGAAGTGGCTTTTTGGTACTGTAAGGATAAGTCTTTTGTCCCCCCTATGTGATGAGGTGACACTGGTTTATTTTTTTCCTACTCTCAGTTTTGCAGATATAACCAGAATAATAAACCCACATTCAATGTCCCTCCCATCTCAAGAAAAATAGACTGTAAATCACTGAGAAATAACACACAGGAAGTACTCACAGGCTCCGCTTTTTAGTGCTGTAACTAGTTTGGACTCACGCATTTAGGAAATGTCACATTTGATTTTGACCTGGAATCAAATTCACTCTGCCTTGCTGAAGCACAAGATGCCCCATTCATGCAGTGCCTGGAGCACAGCCTCCAGCTGCAGAATGTGGGTTACCAAAGCAGGAGACATCTGAGAAGGAGCATTCAGAGCAGCACGTGTGCCACTTTCAGCCGTGAACGCATTTGATTATGAACTCCACAAAATGTATGAATGGTACAGGCTGATGGTACAATCCCTGGAAGTACATATCCATAACAATCCTATGGAAAAAAGAGGGATGCACGCCTGAGAGCAACAAAGACATGAGACCTTTTTTTCCTCTTTCTTTTGAATATGCAAGCCAGCTAATTAATTTCCCCACCAAAAAACCATTTGCACAATCTGGGAGCTACTGCAAGGGCCAGTTGTGAAGATTTCAACAGTAAACACCATCAGCAGCAGCTAATCAATAGTCATATTTTAAACCTAAACTGTACATGACAAGAACATCAGGTTCCTTTTCCTCGCATATACTTTTACATCAAATGACAAATTGTCCATAGAGTTTGGGATCACAACAGTCCCACAAAGCCATTGGCACCGCAGCTGGACAGTCTGTGCAGAAATGCTACCTGGCATGTCAAGATGCCCTGCTCACCACGCACTGCAGTTTTCACCTTGGATAGCAACCAGTGTATTTGGTCTGCTTCCTCTCCCCATGCTGCACACGTGCCCATCCACTGCTTACTGCACTTCCAACCCACCCCCACAGACAGAGAGCTACAAATACTTTGAAACACCTCATGCATGGAAGGGTATCAAGAAAGGGATCTGTATTTGACCTTGTCATACACGTGTATGGGGAGTGAAAACAGCACTCTTCACAAGCAGATGGACACATTTAAAAAAAGAGGACAAAAAGTAAGAGAGAGACTGGTTCCTCATTAACACGTGTGTTTTATCAACTGCCTGAACACCAAAGCACTTCCCTTTTCCAGACAGACACCTCTGGGTCACATCTTTCAGCTCTATGAAAATTTCAACAGCTCATTGGCTTCCCCCAAGAGGGGGAAGGGACGCAGACTGAGAATCAGATAGTCAAATGCAGAAATGGATTTAAATGGAAAATGAAAATCTTCTCCCAGAGAGGGCTTCCAGTACCAGGACTATGTAAAAGGAACAAAATAAAAAGCTGCAGAGTGACAGATGCATATCATACAGCTGGGACCATTTATGTCCATAGAGTTTTCAATGCACGAGCAGTAAGAGAAGACATTTTCCTCCTAGGCAATCCTCTAGGATTCACAGTAGAGCAATTACAAGCTTCCTAAAAGCCCTGCAAAGCTTTCAAGGCTTGCAGTAGCTACAGCTTGTGACCCAGACTTGGTGCAAGCATTAGTAGAGAGCAGAGCAGTAGAAAACATTGCAGGCTAGTTGAAGGTTTCAAAACCGATGTGTGTGGACTTCAGCAAGTCCTGCCCTACTTGCCTTAAAAATGTCCAGTGGTCCTTTTGGTATCAGTGATGTAAAAAATTAACACTGTAACAGGCTTGTTTAGGAAGACTGACTCCTTTACTCCATCAAAAGAACAGCGTTGCCCTGCAAGTGTCAGGCCTACCTCTCATTTTGTGGGGGGAAGCACCAGCACCAGCATGTACAAAGTAACAAGGATATACAAAGCATTTTGTAGGCTTGGAATAAAACACCGTTTGTAGGATTTACAGAAAGAATTTATGTTAACAGAGTAAGCTATTTATAGCAACTCTCCATAGAAATGAACTGTCTCTTGGTTCCTGTCCTTGTGAAATGCAGCTTTTTAGCCAGAGAAACCCTCTCTTTACTCTAAAAGCGTGGGTGAAGGGGGGCATGGGGAAAGGGAAGCTACTCTCTGACATACACCCTGCTGGCTCCAGTTATACTGGAGATAAAGTCTTCCTGTGCTGTGGCACAAAAGGGAACTGATGGCCTGAGCCCAGTGCAGTCACAGCACCGTTCCCCAGCCCCCTCAGCTGTGCAGCAGCAGAGAGAGAGCTGCCTGTGCCATGGCCTATTGCTCACAGCTCTGAGCTGTGCCGCATGGACACACAGGATCAAGGAGGAATGCTCTTTCCCATGTTCCTCAAGCCCTGAATGTTTAATTACAGGCTCTTAGGCAGCGTTAATCCAAGTATACCTAAGGAAGATTACAGTTCCTTGAAAGAGCACAGGGACAAACCAGGAGGGAGAGAACCTGGTCTCTCCCCAGCCAGCTCTTCAGAATATCCCAAAACAGAGCAACATGTACATATCCTCACATTTCTTACACATTCTGATCATACACAGCCAGCCAGCTAGAAACTCACATTCCTGTATCCACACCTCATCACATTAGCAAAATCACTACACAAAGTCTCACCTATTTGTTACAAATGACCCAGATCCACAGTCTGCTTACTATGCAAGCTTAATTAATTATTTCTGCCAGTTTGCTCAGACAAGAAGCTGAGCAAACTGCAGGCACAAGTTTGCTGACACCAGGTTATGTGGGGCAGTGGACATGCTGGAGGGAAGGAGTGTCATCCAGAGGGACCTTAGGAGGTTTGAGAGGTGGGACTGTGCAAACCTCATGATATTCTACAAGGCCAAGTGCAATCAGGGTCAGGGCAATCTCAAACACAAATACAGGGCTGATGGAAAATTGATTGAGAGCAACCCTGAGAAGGAGGACCTGAGGGTCTTGGTGGATGAGAAGCTCAACATGACCTGGCCCTATGCGCTCACAGCCCAGAGAGCCAACTCTGTCCTGGGCTGCATCCAAAGCAGCGTGGCCAGGCAGGAGATTCTGCCCCTCTGCTCTGCTCTTGTGAGACCCCACCTGGAATGCTGCATCCAGTTCTGGAGCCCCAGACACGGGAAGGATGCAGACCTTCTGCAGTGAGTCCAGAGGAGGCCATGAAGATGCTCAGAGGGTTGGCGCACCTCTCCTATGTACATAGGCTAAGAGAGCTGGGGCTGTTCAGCCTGAAGAAGAGAAGGCTCCAGGGAGACCTTATTCACCTCCCAGTACTGTCGGAACCCAGAATGTCCCTTGGACATGCTTGGATGTTCCGGGCCCAGGTCAGAAGCATTTGAGACCCTGGAATGCAGCCGCAGACCCCTGTGGCTTTGAACCTGATCCATGGAACAATTTACCAACCTTGCAGGAAGAACAAGAAATCACAAAAGTTTAGATATTATAGTAGAAGTAGTCAAAAGGTGAGAGGAAGAGTTTTTGAGTGCTGTACAGGGGGGTCTTAGGCCTTGTACAGAGGGGTCTGAGTTTTGTACATGGGGGTCAGAGGTTCTAAGATGGAGGGACTTGGGTGTGCCCTGTCCTTTTTTCCTTCTTCTTCCTAACCTCCATGTTCATGGTGATGTTGGCATTCACAGATTGGTTTAGAGTAGAAAGTCACTGTTCAGTATAGGTGATGGGCACTGGAGGAAAACTGTAAACATCTAATACGTATTGTATGATATAAAAGAGGGCAAGGGCACCAGCCCCCTGGGTGTCGGAGTGTGCCCTTGCCTGACTGCTGAACGGACCGTAGCAGCTCAGGGAGAAATCTTTTAGATAACATACAATAAACTACCTTGAGACCAGACAACAGAAGACTACTGAGTCTTTCTTTGGAGACACGGGTTGGAGGAGAGACTTTTCCACCTTCCCAAGCTCACCCCAATCAGGGGTGAGTTCCGAGACAGTACCAAAAAGAGGCCTGCAAGAGAGCTGGAGAGAAACTTTCTACAAAGGGATGTAGTGATAGGACAAAGCGAAATGGCTTTTAACTAAGAGTAGGTTTAAATGAGATATAAGGAAGAAATTCTTTACTCAGAGGTGGTGAGAAACTGGAACAGGTTGCCCAGAGAAGCTGTGGATGTCATATCCCAGGAAGTGTTGAAGGCCAAGTTGGATGTGGCTCTGAGCAATCTGGTCTTGTGGAAGGTGTCCCTGCTCTTGACAGAGTGGTTGGAACTAAATGATCTTTAAGGTCCCTTCCAACCCAAACCATTCTATGATTCCATTAATCACTCCCCCCACCCCACCCTGTTTTGGAAAAAAAAAATCAAAATGGAGCAGATTTGCTGTTTCAAAATACAAAAATAGTAGATGAATAAATCAGAAACTAAAACATGCACACACAGACAAATCCCTAATTTCTTTTAAGTACTTATATAAATAAGATGCAATTGATTTCTATATCCCTATCAGTAAGGGTTCTGTTGTTGGGCTTTTATATCTCAAGATCAATGCTATCTGGCCAATAAACTAGACCATGGAGTTCAGAGATTACAGATTAGACTGACTTAGAAAAGAGAAAATAATGAAAAAAGTATTTTTAACCTCAAAAAAGTTTTTACATTTTGGCAAAAGCATTATTTCAGACCAAAATAACATCACTTTTCCCAGTTGGGACCCTACAAATCCTCACTATCCCCCGTCCTTTGCAAACTTTAGAGAGAACACAGGCTCTCCCTGCATACTTTTGTCACTAAATCTCATCCATCAACAACTCTGTAATAAAACATCTCATAGATGGTTCCCTCACACTGCTTCCTTTCAGTATCTCCTGCTGACACTCTTAGTTGGTTTATAAAAAGGCATATCTTAAATCAAATTATTGTACCAATAATCTTAAATAAGACTAATGGGAATTCTGAACTGAAAATAAAGCTCTAAAAGCTATAGGGTATACATATATAATGAGACTTTATTAAACTATAAATCTGTTGATTACAATCTTATTTTGTAAAGACGGAATTATCTTAAGCCAATTTGTTGCCGAACATAATAGCATTTGGTGTCTATAATGAAAATTAGATTATATCAGGCTAAGTTTGTTTATAATTTTTGATTAACAGAATTAGACACAGTGAACACAAAGTGTTCACACAGATGAAATAATGAAATGCAATATGTTTTCCTTTCATTTCCATTCCCATTTGTTAATTCCTGAGTTCTTGCTTCACAGTACCAGAAATATTGTTTGAATAGAGAAAATTCTCCTTCTGTATTTCACAAAGTTTGATTACACTGATACATGACATCACTTACTGAAAATGTATACTTCCAAGACAAATCAGAAGTGATGATGAAGATAAACCCTGAGCTGTCCTCATCCCGCAGATGCAGATACTGTTCTGCTGCAATTCTCCATTTACCTCAGTTCACCTGATTTTCCCGTTTATTACATTGCACTGATCAGTGAATCTTTGAGACACGGGGGTTTAATATCAATCACTCCAAAATGTTTTGGTTTAAATGATGGAACAGTGATGGGTGAGCAACACAGGAGAGCACATGTGAGCAGGAACTTCAGAGGTTGGCTGTGTCACCCCAGAAGTCCTGTCTTGAACCGTAGCCTGGAGGGAAAAGCAGAGCGTGCACCCTTGCACTCAACAGAAGTAGAAAGGTACAGCCACTAAAATGTAAGCTAAAATATAAGTGATATTTTCTTGTGCCAACAACTCTTGAGTTCTTCAGACTTCCAGATCACTGATTCAGAGACTTTGCATCAACTTATTCATTGATGATTGACCAAATCACAAACCTCTGTGTGAAAAACATTGTGCAAGCTTCCACACAGTCATTTCACCACCCTCATCTCTCTTCACAAGAAGATCTGGGTGATGTGGTTGTGTTCATATCGTCCCCAGCTCTTGGTCATGGTGGCACTCAGCTTCCTTTGGGAGGAAATTACTGAAAAATTTGCTCTGCCTCAAGCCATGTTTTTTACATATGGGCTGTTTGGGAGGATTGTGAGGACATTGAAGTGATGGTGGTGTGCAGCCAAAGCTGCCTTTAAGATTTTGCTCCGCCCTGCTCAGCCCTTCCATGATGATTCAGTTTCTCTGCAGTGGCTGGAAATCAACTGCAAAATAAGAAAGTTTTCCTTCTGGCAACCGGTATTTTTAATTCTCTCTGTCCAGTGTCATAGGCAAGGAAGGAAAGAGAATGGAAGGGAAAGGAGATCCCATATACTTCAGTTATTTATTTAGATTTGCTGCAAACATTCAGAGGTCTCAATTGTCCTGTTACCCGGACGGTATATAGCAGTAGTGACGCACTCCAAGAAAGTATCCCCCAATCCTACTCCGAACAACAAAAATAACTTCTGCCAGCACCAACTGTCATATGTCAAAACTCCATGCTATTCTTGGAGCAGATGCAGGCTCGGGAATTTTTCTTTCTTTCTTTTTTTTTTTAAGCAAAGTAATTTCAAACCAGTGCAACCAACACACGTGATGTGTGTGATGGTTTTGGCAGCCGCTAATTTTCTAAATGATAATTACTGGCAGTTTATCAGCCTTAGCAGTTTGAGACAGGCAGTTTGACAATGTTAGCGGACGCTGTTGAACCAAAATACAGTTCCCACGGGCTCTCTCACACACTTTTTCCTTTTTGCTGGTTGAAGAATTTCAAGTGCTCAGCTATGATCTGGCAAATCCTTACCCTGCACTGGTTCTCAGAGCACTGCCAGCAGGGCTCTATTAAATCTCCACAGCATACACCATTAAAAAAAATTTTTTTTACAATGTATTAATTGTACCCCCTCTGACACATGACTGCAAATAGCTCTGGCAAACAACTGCACCTCAATGAATAAAAAGTTTGTTTGAGCAAGGAGGAATTGGAGTTGCTTGGCACTGAAGATGAATAGCTCCAGCTGACACAACTTGCACAGACTGTCCTATCAGGTCTCCTGCACTTATCCTTATATGCAACACACAGCAAAACCTTGCTTGAAACTTTGGATTTAAAAGACCAAGATTTCTGGGCAAACTGAAGTATTAGCCTCTTCAGACTCTGAATTTATCCTTTTAGCCCCTTGCCAGTCAAGTGACTTCACAAATGAACTTTTACAAGTTCTATTTTTTCCTCTAGCAGATGCAACATTTTTATTAAATACAGATTACCGGAATACTAGTAAGAAAAAAGAAAAGATAAATTTTATAATTGTTTTAAATCCTGAAAGCTGATCTTCCATGTTGCATTAGAAAGCTGTAACTCTAGACTTGGGTGAGTTGAGGAAGTTAAGTCACAGGTATTAAATCTCTGGAATGTCAGAGTGCCATGCCCACTTTCCGCCAAACCTTCAGTGCTCCTGATGTTTTTTGCTTTTGTGAAGCCCACTTCATGCCATTAAGTGTCTACACGATGCAAACAGTCACCAGCTGTGTGTGGCCTTCCCCTCTTGCAGGTTTTTATACCCTCTGTCCTATAGAATTTCTAATGATAATCTCTCTGGGCCAACAATTTCAAAGGCTTAGCCACAGAGAAGAAATGTGCTTTTTGCCATCATTCTGCATCCAGAACTCACCACTCTCACCAACAGGGATTTTATGGAGTAGGATCTTCACAAGGGCAAAGTGAGATGCTTTACATCAAAAGGATCAACGTCACTAAGGACTCCTAGTGTGGCAGCTTTGCATTGCTCTTCTCATCCTTATAATTTTCAATGGGAAAATTCCCACTCATTTCTGTAGAAGCATGCTCCTACAGGGAAAAAAAACAGAAAGCATGTACAACTGCTTCTGTAAAATGTAAGTGCCTTTTCAGGGAGCAGCAGAATCCACCACAAATGTTGCATTCACAAAATCACAAGTATTCTCCCCTAACATAAAGTACGATGCCTTAGTGAAAATGAAGGATTTTGGAAAGATAAAAGGGACAAATAAACCATTTAACCTTTTTGTTTGAAAAACCTCAGATAGGAACTGGAACCTTTCATTTAAACTTTACACTACTATAGTGGCCTGAATCCCAAGGCAAAGCAAACATCTGAAAGAGGCAGAAAAAGAGCCCAAAACCCTGAACATAAGCAAACCCCTGAATATATTGGAAAAGTAAACTCAGGTGCTTCTCCAGATGACCCCCTTCATTCCCTCTCTGCCAGGGAGCTTCTCTCCAGCTCTGAAACCGGAGAGCACCCTAGCAGGTCTACACCCAGCTGGGGAATACCCCTTGCCCATCAGCACCGCTGCTCAGAGCGTAGCTGATGAGATGAAAGCAGAACCTGTGGCCCCATGCACACACCCCTGGGGCAAGTCCCAAAGCTTTCAGCAGGGACTGCAGACAGGTAGCCCAGCCTCAGCCTCTTATGCCCACCTGAGAGTTCCCTTCAGAGGGCAGAGACTCATTTTGGAGGGTACTTAGAAAAAGTATGCAAAGCATCATCTTTGTCTAGCTACAAAACCCCAAACTGTGGAAGGCAGGTTGACAGCAGATCAAACATTCATCCCTGCGTAGGAACCTCAGAAGAAATCTTAAACTGTGGAGAAAGTGGTGAGGGGTAAACACCTACTTCCTTCTGCCTAACAGTGGTGGAAGGAAGTCCTTTACAGAAGGTGAAAGAAAAGTAATGCACCTCAATGCCAGGTGATGCTGCTCTGTTACTGGAAGAAATTTTCAGGACAGTGAAGAAAGTCTGGAGTGGGTATGGGGAAGAAGATATCCCCACAAAAAAATCCCCCACCAACGCTCCTCCCTCTCACAGTGACACAAGCAGCTTGGCACTGGTAGCATCTACTCTCCGATCTGCACAATGCCCTCCTGGTGGGGGGCAGGGTGACACCACTCACAGCAGGTGTGAAAACCAAAATATCAAAAATGTACAGGGGTTCAAGTTCTGGAAACACCAAAGCAAGCCTCTACTTTGGGAGATGGGAGGGACGTTCTACAGAGCCCCTCCACTGCTGCACACCTTGTAGCCAAGACTCCAAGGATAGTCTCATGGTATCTGTGTGGACAAGCCCCGAACAGTCCTAAGGCAGAACCTCACCCAGACTCTGGTCAGGCAGAATGGGGAGACAGAGCCCCACAGGCTTCTATAAGAGCTGTGGTGAGCAATTGTCTGAAGATAAAGCATCATCTGCTTCATGCCACCATTTTCTTCCAGCTAAGTACTTATTCCTGCTACAAAGTCACTACTCACTTCTTCAGAAGAGTAAGTGATTTCTGAGGAGGAAGCATCTGGCAAATCCCTCTGGACTACATCCCTCTGGAGGGGTGAATGCTGATGCAGGCTGCGTCAGCGCCAAGTCCCCTGTGCAAACACGAGTGACCAGTGCTAGAAGTGGCTTCTCACCTTATTTCTCTGCAGAGGCAGGTGACTGCACAAGGGTGTGAGAGGAAGCCTGTGTTCTTATGGAGGCAGACCTTGGTTTCACTTTCTGTTCCCTTCTCCAGGCTTCTGGGCAATAACTAGGGAGAACTTCACATCGGGGTAGTAAAAAGCAGTCTAACAATTTTGTTGCTTCCCTTTAACTTGTGTACTCTTCTCTATCATATCCCTTCACATGGAAAGATGGTTAGTAGCTTTCTCAGCTGTGACAAATTGTGAAGAAAATCATGGTGACTGTTAAAAGATTTAGGGGAAGAATCCCAAAAATGGTATTTAGGAAACTGGCTTCTAAATTCTATTTAATATAAGTTTAAATCCATAAGGATCACCTTGGCTTTAGCTTTAGAACTTTAACAAGGTAGCCAACAACATTTTGATTAATCACCTGTTCCTTCAACTTTATGTTTTTACTTCCATGAAGAAGAATGTGGCAAAATAACTACAACAAGCTTCTTATTTAAATAAAATAAGAGAAAGTCTGTGGTGTGCACAAGGAACTGAGCATGAAGGATTTAAAATACTTTACACTGATATTTCTGAATGCAATCTGCATTAGAATCACCCACCCAAACAGCTAAACATAACTGCAAGCAGCCATTAGATATATGCCTGCATGTAAAACACAAGCTTTTTAAAATTGCAACCTGATTTACATGGGTGACCACACAACTCTCAGATTGTGAAATATCTGTGTCAGTCTGATTTCTCTTTCCCTTTAAGCTTATCTCCTTTCAGCTCTCTGTAGCTGTGATTTGTCATGTGTGCTTGGGAGAGGAAGGTAAGTTGGTAACAGCAATGTAGCAGCAAGGTCAGTGGATGCATTTATTTGTCTCTGTGGGTCACCCTCCATGTTTCTCAGTGCACCCAAAAAGAACATCCTCTGGCTTCACCAAGCAGAGCATACCAACCAGAGTCAGGTTGTACTTGAATAGACTTCTGCAACAAGTGTGGATGGCAACTCATTGAACAATTCCCCACCCATTTTAGAGTGGGGAATTTAAGAGCCAGAGACAGGAACTGCAAGTATCAGTGAACTTTCTGAGAAAGAAAAAAGGTAAGTTTCCTTCCTGGCAAGTGTAAACACCTTGATAAACTGACCAACATTTCTCCAGGAGAAAAAGGCAGCAATGAGGAACAAAACCCAGTCCCCACACAGAGACTATGTCGTATCTGAGATTGGCCTACTGCCAATTTCCCCAGCAGTGCATTCATAGTGGAGAAAGAGGGAGAACAGCCCAGGGCTCACCAAGGACGCTAGCAACTTCAGCAAAAGAATGCTCTCTTACCTGTAATTCAGTAAGTTGGGCCAGATATCTCACGAAAGAAAAGACCTTACAGTTTCAAAAGCTTTACTGTAGTGCTGTTTCATGGGAGATTTGTATTGACACCAAAATACCCCTAGAAGCCTAAGCATCAACCCATGACATTGTTCCTAACAGAAAAGTGTCTCAAAAAGAAAAATAATTCATTGAGTACCCAAAGAATCTACTGGTGCAGCTCCCAAAACCAAGACTGGAAAAGGGCAAATAATTAAGGATTTCACACATGTCCTTTTCCTCATCTGTACATGAGATAATAAAAGCTCAAGGCTTCAGTGTGCAGAATTAAAAATACAACAACCCCAAAACTATTCACTCTATATATCCTGGGGAAAAAGCACTTGCACAATTTAAAATTGCTGGTCTAATGCTTCTTCAAAACCTCAAATGGAAAAATGATGAGTATCTCCTAATAAAATCCCACATAAAAAGTAGGACTCTACTCCAAGCTAGCAAAGTATACTAAGTCTACAAAGCACTCCAAGGTCTATGCAAATAAGGAGTTCAACATTATACAAAACAGTTCTAAAAGACTAAAATAAGTAGGCTTCCTAAATGACAATTACTATTTTTAAAAGTGATTAGTTATCCCAGGCATACAACTTGGCATTTGAATGAGGCTGGATTTTTCCAGACAGCTTCCTCAAATAGTCCCAAAAAGCACCTGTCATTTTGTGACACCACCACCTTTGGGCACTCCAGAAACAGTTAAGAGATTAAAATCATACACATTCTTATTTCTTAGAAAGCCTGGACAGGGAGAGGTAGTTGGAGAAGAATGAAATCTTAAAGGCTCATCTGAACATCCCATGAGACACACATTAGTACATTCAGGGTAAGAACCTAATTAGTTCTCAGATTAATCACACAAGCCTTGCCATGCAGATCTCAAGGATGGGACAGTGATACAGGGCATTTCACACCAAACAATCCTCTTCCTTCACACCTGAAGGGGAGATTCTTGAACAGCACAACTAGGAAGGAAAGCCAGAGATATGAAGCAATTACTCCTTTTTCCTCAAGGCCACATGATTCTTGAGATAGCTAGCTATTGCACCATTACTTATAAGCTCCTACACAGGAGGTCAATGGCAGCTACCTCCCTTCATGCTTACTAGTGAGAACCATTCCACAGAAACAGAAAATCTTTATTATTTATTCACCAGTTTCATTTTACAGTAGAAAAATCAGTAGGTGGCATTAACTCCTGCCTGCAGTCTGTCTTCAGACAGCCCTGTCTGTAAACAGTCACCTCATTCTCTTCATCAATTACATTATTTTCTAGTAGGAAATTAGGAAACTGCTCTCATTTCCATCATCTGTTGCTTTGCAGCCACTCCAGGAGAAGACAGCTATATAATTAATTCAGATATTGACCATGTGCCATGAGATCAGAGCTTTCTTTCCAGCGCTTCCTCTTCACCTCTACCCACATCCATGCCCAGCAGGACACGCAGCTGCTGTGACCTGCTCACCAGTCGGTGGTGCAGGGTGCGGAGGATGGCAGCTCTGCAGAAACGAGCTCTGACGTCCTTCTCGTTCTCGTCAGTGAAGTGAGCACCAGTGATTGCAGCGGAACATCCACGCACCGTTTGCACAGCGGACATTACAACACAAGCCTGCTTTAGGACTTTCTGCAGGAAGCAAGTGATCTGCAACTGGAAAGTCACATGCCTACATCTGAAACAGTGCTACAGTTACGCCAGTGGGTAGCCAAGAGGCAATTCTGCACAAGCAACACTGCGGGGGAAGGAGACAGGTCATGCTCAGAAGGGGTGACAGAGTGACTCCTCAGAGACCAGTCTGTCACTGCAGAAGGATTGTTACAGGACAGTTACAGCAAATGCCACCACACAGGAAAGGGCATCTTCAAGCATGAGGCAGTATTACCCAGAATATTACTATTTCAACACACCAGTTGGACTTCACAGAACGAAACACATCAATGGCAGCTTCAGCTTATCAGTTAATATAGGCCCATGAAAAAACATATTCACTACCAGTTCTACTAAATTATGTGATAACATATCACTAGAGGACACAAGGGAAAACAACGCACCACAGCTATGGTCAGGATGAAGAGACTAATTTTATTTCCTCTGACTCCAATATTTATAGTTTTCCAAAGGTGCCAGTGGATTGGAGGGTCAACGTGCCACCTCTTCAACGACACTGGACAAACTACCAGTACATCAAATTTCTCCGCCTCTATGAAGGAATGCAAAACAATAGGCTATTTACAGAAAGTTGTGTGAGAAAGTTTTCTACAAGAATGTAAACTCAGAAGGCTTTAGAAAATCTTAAAAAATCAGGGCGACAATAAGATACTAATCAACTACACATTCACCAGAAATTGGTTAATTATTGAGAGACTCATGTAATACAAGCTGCAGTCATTTATTTTCAACTTGGAAAGTACAAAAGGAATCTTCTTATAAATAATTTTAAATATTTTTTAATGTTTTTATTTGTTGCTGATTTGTTTTCTTTTTAAAGTTTGATTATCAGATACTAATCTCCGAGTCTCTATGAAACTTTTATTGTACTTAATAGCAGATGAGTAAATGGAAAAGGGCATCATGATTGCATGTTTTCAGGAAAGAATGTATTAGAATGTGTCAATATCAGAGCAAAGAACAGTGGCAAAACTGGACTGGCTTTATATTTGCTTCCTTTTTTGCTAGCTCCAGATGAGGCTAGGGAAACAGGAGACTTGCAGGATCTGCTAATTCATACAGGAATAAAAATGGAACAAAGGGGAAAAAAAACCAAACCTGACCAGCTGTACTTCTTCTGGATTATGGAAGGCACAAAACATGAGAAAAATGCTAATTCTTGATAAACAGCACAACACTCAGCCTTAAAGAGAACTTTAATCCCCTGCAGCCCCTGGTGCAGACCATAGTGAACCAGGCTCTCCCACTATGGCCCATGGAGGTCCATGGTACAGCTGAGATCTACCTGAGGCCCCTGAAGGGCCCCACACCAGGGCAGGTGGAGAACCAGCGGAGGCTGTGACGTTGTGGAAGGTTTACTGGCAGGACTTGTGACCCTGTGGGAGACCCATGCCAGAGCAGCCTGCTCCTGAGGGGCTGCACCCTATTGGAAGGGACCCACACTGGAGCAGTTCATCAAGAACTGCAACCCACAGGAAGGAGGTGCTTTGGACAAGTTCATGGAGACAGGACTGTCTCCTGTGGGAGGGACCCCACACTGGAGCAGTGTAGGGAGTGTGAGGAGAAGTCCGCCCTCTGAGGAGATAGGGGTGGCAAAAACAGCTGCAGCCCCTGTTCTCCATCCCCCTTGCACTGCTGGGGTGAGGAGGAAGAGAAAACTGGGAGTGAAGTTAAGCCTGGAAAGAAGGAAGGGTGGGGGGGAAAGGTATTTTATGACTTAGTTTTTATTGCTCATTACACTACTCTCATTTCATTGGTAACATTAAAGTAACTTTCCCTAACTCTTTTGGTTGTGGTAGCACCAATCACAAGTGATCTCACCCTGTCCTTATCTTGCCCCACAGATGTTTCATTATATTCTTTGTCCCCTGTCCAGCTGAGGAGTGAGAGAGTGGCTCAGTGGGTACCTGGCATCCAGCCAGGATCAACCCACCACAGCTCATAATTCATCAATAACATTAGATCTGTCAGAAAGAAGTGTAGAGCTGTGAATCTGCATGGTTTATCTAATTGAAAGAATTTGGTCTCTGAAGTATTGCTTTCATTGAAAAGACCTTCCTGACTTGGCAATCTGAGGTATTTGGAGACTGTCAGTAACTCAAATACACAAATCAGGCCATTTCCTTCCTTATACCAGCTGTCCAAAAGGTTTTGTGAAAGGGATACTCACTTTTTCCGAAAACATCCAACAATATAGAGCAGACATGCAGAAATACAGGTATTTTGTACAGGGTGCAAGCATGAGAGAAAAACAGGAAGGTAAGATGAAAGTAGATATATTTGAGAGAGCTCTCCAAAGAAAGCCAGTAAAGCTAGTTTTTATGGCACACAGAAGTTATCTCCCCCTTTGGTTTGCATTACAGCAGCACAGTAAAGCTTGACTTGAGATTAAGTTTTTGTCCGTTTTCCTAGATAACAGATATTAAAAATAATAATTTAAAAAATCAGATTAATTCAGCAGGTGAAAGGGAAGTAGGACTCCCCAGGCCTCAGACCCACTGAATTCACAGCCTCAATTCAGCCAGGATGAAGGCAGCACATCTCTTTGCTCCTTGGCTCACATAAGAGGTGCAGAAGCAAAAGTCACACTCACTGAGCCAAAATGAGGGGACTCGGGTGGCTGCCTCAAGAGTGATGCTTTGGGCTTCAGAAAAGTTACATCAGCCACCTCTGACGCAACTTAGGTTCCCTTAGGTGATGTAGCTTATTTAAGGGCTCTTAAGTGAGATTAGAAGTCATGGGGGAAAGGAAATAGATACTTTACTTGACATGATTTGGAGGTTTCTTAGTGAAAATTGCCCTTACCATCACTCTACCAAATTAACCAGAAAAGAAATTAAAAGCATGAACATCAGCAGTGCAGTTGCTGGAATTAGAAATCAAGACTTGTTTGGTTCTCAGGCCATAGAGTCTTAATTTAAACAACTTCAGGCAGAATATTTTATGCATCTCTCCTAGGAGCCATTATAATTAAGTCAGTGACTATAGGAAAGCAGATGATGTAATCTTTAGGTATTATGTATGCACACACAGAGGAATTTCTTGGAAACAAATCCTAAATTTTGAACCAATAAATATGAGAGATTATGCTAAAAGGTACAGAAGAAGTTGATCTCAACTGAGGTCATTTCTATCTGTCTTGATCCACAAGCAAAAAAAAGGAGATGTTCAGTGGAGCAGATGCTTTTGACAGAATTCCTCACTGGGATGTATAATGGGGCAAACCTAAAGAGAAGCTGTAGCTAAAGGAAGCACAAGCCCTGCAGCTTCCTTGTGGTGCTGCATTGTGCTGCTGGACCAGGACCAGGCGTGGCAGGTTCAGCAGGCAGCCAGGCTGGCCAGGCATGGGATCCCAGTCCCAGACGTGCTTACTGCTATGCTGAGGTTCCTGGAGCTTGCGATGTGGAGCAGGACAGGGGTCCTGCTGTGGAAAGAACCTCAGGCATGAAAAGTGGCGAGCCAGAGACCTAACAGGTGAACACTGATATTCTTCAGGGTGCAGAGAAATAGCTGTAAAACAGGTAAAAATTCTGATCACCTTATGGGTAGGACCACCAGCTCAGCACAAAAATTACTGTTTCAGGTTGCCTACTAGCGGTATTCAATATATGGTTATCAGCTTATCCCTCTCCTGATTCCAACTTTTCCAAAGTACTAATGGGGAAAAAATATTCCCAGGGTATTATGCAACTTTTGTGCTTGTGCAAAGCTCTTCCTTTGGCCATCAAAGATGCCAAAGGTTATTAGGTTATTAACTTTGCTTTTGAGGCTACATAAAATATCTTAACATTCAAACTGATATACCTTCTCCGTACAGCTTCAGTTTGGTGTGTGGACAAAGTGAAAAGGTTCCTATTTGAAAAGCACTGCCTTGCCAAGCTCTCACACAAATCAAACAGCATAGGAGGAATGATTAATGAATAAATCTAAAAAAAAAAAAAAAAAAAAAGGGGAGGTAAAAGGATGTTTACAGATTTCCACAGAGATGTGGTCTATTATGAAGCTATAACTTCCTATCTACTGAGTGTTTACTAGAAAGACTCAGTATTAAGATAAAGTCTTTTGTGGACAGGAAATGATCCAAGAAAAATTATACAGATACAGCAATTCACCATCAAAATGGGAGGAAACACTTTAAATGCTAAATAACTAAAAGCTTACATGGTACTAGAATACTATTTAAAATTGGGAGCAAAGATTTATCTTAGACATGCACTTCCTCAAAAACTTATGTGAGATTTTATCCAGCCCTCTTTTACTTGATCAGATGGCTATAAATTGCAAGGGGAGTTTGACAGATTAACAACTGTAGGATTAGACATATGTTTAACTAAACACAAAACCACATTGTGTGATAGGCATATTTGAAAAGCCTATTCAGTTTAAGCATGATTGATATCTACAGATACATCTGCACTTTAAAAAAACCCCCACACTTACAGCCCCATCCATGAACAGAGAACTTATAGGAAATAATATGCATAAATATTTCAACCCTAGGCCCACATCTAATGGTCTGCTTTCTTCACTCATGTATAATTTCATGAAGTTGCTTTATTACAGACAACAGATAACAGACAACACTGAACTTGGGGAAGAAAGATATAATCCATCAAGATCATATATTTAAAATTTCAATATCTGTTTCATGAATTACAGCCTAATCTTCATTTTTTGACTGCAGAATGATATGTTACATGTGGCAATTTTAATCTAAATTCCACAGGAAAGGCACTTCCCATCTGCAGCTGAGCTCTCAGTGTACACCCAAAGGCTTCATTCAAAGTCTGCTGTTCAGCAGCCAGCACTAGCACTGCACATGTAGCCATGCCACCAGCAAACACAAAGAGCTGCTAACTAGTCATGATAAAGAGAAACCAGAGCATGAAAGGGACTGAAAATGGTTCCATGCAGCCAATGGCACGTGCTTTTAGAGAAGTACTTTGAAAGAATACCACAGAAGGGCCTTTTTGCCAAAGAACTGCACCCTCAATGACTGGTTCAATGCCACTGATTAGGGTCTTTCCATTAACTTCAGCAAGTTCCCTAGCAGTCTCCAGATTTTTGTTATTAAAATAGGCTGACAAACAATCTAGGCTCAGCTTACAGCTGAGGCTGGCAGGTTTTCACCCTGCACCGTAACAGCCTTCACCAAATCCCTGTCACAGGAGGGTTTACAGCCCTCAGCGACGTGAAGAAAGCTCCATGTAGGAGGGGAGTGCCAGTGCTTATGAACTGGATATAGAATCACAGAACAGAGTTGGAAGGGGCCTCTGGAGATTATCTAGTCCACCCACTTTACCAAGGCAGGGTTACCTAGAGCAGGTGACATGGGAACATCTCCAGACAGAAATTCCATGACCTTGCTGGGCAGCCTGTTCCAGTGCTCTGCCACCCTCAGTGTAAAGAAGCTCTTCTTCATGTTGAAGTGGAGCTTCTTGCATCTTAGTTTATGGCCATTACATAAGAGGCAGTTGTTAACAGTACTTTTATTTTTGGCTCAAATGATATGTTCATATAAACATACATTCATCATATGAGCAAGCATCATGTATTACACAAGAAGCATATATTCAGGGCAAATTACAAAACTGAAAAATAATTTAAAAATACAGTAGCAAAATTGTTTTTCATTAGCAATCATTTGATAGGGCATCAGAATATTTTGGGGAAGGAAAAAAAAAAAAAAAAAAAAAAAAAAAGGAAGAGGTTAATCCTCACTTCCATCCTTGCTTTATCACTCCAGAGCTGTGTTGTTTAGTTTTTGGCTTCTTTACCACAACAAAGCTGGGATGCCTCTATCCTTTCACCAAGATACATGTCAGCTTGACACATTAACAAGGAATTAAATTTGTCTTATTTGTTTATATTGAGAGAAGTAATTTAAAAAATAATAAAAAAAATTAAGGCTTGATTTTAGATTACTGACACTGTGAAACAGTGAAAACTATACCAAGCCAAGGATCTAGTTACTTTTGGGTTATTTTAAAGTAGTCTCAAAGATACAAGTCACCAGAAAACAATGGCAGCTCAAGTGAATGGTTAAATCCTGAATCTGCATATTGTAAATGACAATAGATGAAGTCTTTCTAGGAACTTCAAATGTCATGGCCATTTGGAATGGAACTGGACACATATACAAAGACAACTTCAGTCTTTACCCAGATTAATCAGGACACATTGTTTTCTATGAGGGAAGACAATGGCCTCCTTCAAAGCAACCCTCTGCCCTAAAATGCAGATTGCACTAACATGACTACAAGGTAAGTGTTTCACACAAACTTCTGTGTAAATGGAGGTGTAATCTGTGTAGCTCAAGTTTCATGAACCTTGGGCCAGAAGTCCCATGTTCTGGTCCCAAATGCTATATAATAACTTGTGGCAGCTTGAGAACTTCTAGTAGAAGGCGTATATTGAGTGTTAGCTACCCACAAGTATACTTTTATCCTGTGTTATAACTGCAGGAGAGCCCTGAGTTACTTCAGACAAAGGGCTGAGAACTTATACAGCAGCTGCTGCTCAGAAACCCACAAGCTGCAAGTATATACCCCACCTTATTCCACACTTCTTGTTTTCTCTTAACACCTCGTTTCTCTTAAGTAGCTACTGCTCCCCACACTCATTTAATAGGTGCAATACTAAATAAAGATCATGCTGAAATTACCTTTAAAAACTTTTTGCAAGCAATTTTTTTTCTTGCATGCCTGAACTGATGGCAAATATCTTCTAAGTTAATTTCCCTGTTGGAAGCAACCAAAAGGATGAAACTGTACTCATTAGAATACACAGAAAGAAAGCAATAATCCAAAGCTCCATGCATGCTTATCAGAAAACTTTGAATTGCTCTTCATCTCACTGGTCAAATTTAGAAAGAAAATTATATTGACTCATTATAACTCAGATCACCAACCAACCATTTAAAAGTACTTAAAAATGGGTTTAAGAGTCATACAGAAGATACTTAAACTAAAAAGAGAAACTGAAATAAAAAAAAAAAGATAAAAATCCCAAGGGTTTTAATTAAATGGCTGAAGTGTTAATTTCTAGAATGAAACAGAAAAACAGCTGGAAGCATTAATAAACATACTACTAAATTAAAATGTACATGTCAACAACATAAAGACAATCTCCAGTGCAATTCTCCCCCAAAAAGAAACAAATAAAACCCATCCACTAAAAACCCTGCTATACACAACATTTTTTGTACTTCTAAAACACGATTGCTTAAGCCCTACAAAAATGGGGCAATCTAGGAGTCATTTTGTCAAAGGAAATGCCTCTGAAGTGCACAGAATACACTGAGTTGGAAAGGATCCACAAGGATCACCATGTCCAAGTTGTGGCATTTCACACGCGAGCAGCCCCAGCTTAGGTCGCAGAAGGCCAAGGTTGCGTTCTCAGGCTTAGAGAGAAGACTAGAAAAGCAAACCAAAACAGTGAACTACTAGAGGTCAGCTGCAGTTAAGAGAAACCCTTCTGGCCTGTGCAGTGAAATCTCATCAACTCCCCAGAAGACATTATTATACCTCCATTGACCACTGAAGAAGCAAACAAATTTAAATTCAATTTGGTCAAATCTAGCTCTGATTAGTGCTGCTGAAACACACACAATAAATTGCCAAATTGCTTCAGTAGCCAAGATGACTCTGGCTTTCTTACAGCTGTCAGTGACACATATAGAGAAAGCACAGACCTTGAGCAAATAGTTGGGTTTGGTGGAAAAACACTGTTTCCCTTCTATCAGAGCCACACAAATTTGGTCTGAAGAGATTCACAGGAGGACAGAAGAAGCTGATGCTGACACAGAGGTGCTTATGGGAAAGCTGTGCTCCCCATCTTGCTGCCCAGTGTCCTAATGTGAACCTCTAGACAAAAGAAGCCAAACCCGACAAAGAGGCCAACACTTACTGGAGTTAAGCTTTTCATTTTGTATCCCAGGACTTGAGAGTCCTAAGGAATCTCAAAAAATACAGACTGATGAGAACAGGATGATGAGCAAAGCCTTACAAGAAAACTGGGGCAAGTATTGGGGAGCACTTTCTCCATCTGGCTCCACACTAGAGAGCCACGTCTCTTGTTCACAGGCTAGTCAGTGTTGCACAAGCCTTTCCTTCACGACTACAGAGTTTATCCCTGTATCCACCCTGTTACTCCAAGCTCCACCAGCCCCTCTGCATCAATATGTCAATCCAATCTCACTAAACTATGTAACCACAAATATTGGTTCCTCTGCTCAGCTGGCTTTGCAAGGTAAGAGATTTAAGGCTACCAACAGAAGAGAAGCAGCAGCGGATCATTCACCCATCTGTTTTAACGTGGCTGCCTCAGCTTACTCAGTGCTGTCACGTCAGAGGACCGCAGGCTTTCACCTCTGCTCCAGCCCATCACACCTTCTGCAGAGGACAAAGACGAGAAGAAACCTCTTCTGTGGCTCTGGCCACACGCCCCAGCACCCACTGAGCCAAGTCGTAACCACTCGCCTCATTTTAACACAGTGAAAATCAAAGAGCTAAGGCCAAGGCAAAACCCTTACAGCACTGAGGAGTGCATAAGTAAGCACATCACCAGACTCTCCCTAACAATTAGAAGTGTCAGAATGCAGATTTAATTTATGCACCACACATACTACAAAACTGAGTGAAGAAAAATTCTCAAGTAAGCTGCCTGAGGCAACATAGTTATTGTAATACTGTTTTCTGTATTATAAACCATAATGATACTAGCTTATAAAGTCTTCTGTTTCAAAAGTTTTAAGTGGTAGCTTTACACAAAATTTTCTTTCAGAAAGGGGAAATCTGGCAGTTCAGACCTGATTTTGCCATTTATGTGGTGGCTGCGACGCTGAATATCCTGATGAAAGGAATCTCTGCTGAATCCTATACTCTCATTTCTTCTTCTTAGAGCTTATTCTGCAGCACTTCAGAGAGCTCCAAGACATCACTGTGTCTCTACCCTATGAGACACAGCACAGATACAGCTGCTTCTTGGGATTTCAAGAATAATTAAAGGCACAAGACAACAAAGGAAGGGTAGAAGAAGGAAAAATGTGAAGGAGGCAACGCAAGCCTCTTGCAAACAAATACATGCACATTCAAGTCTGTTAAAAGGTTTACATTTTTCCATGTGATATGTTATCTTTATTACTAGGCTAATTTGACAGAATTACCTCAGAGCATTTTATTCCAAGAAAGCAACATAGATGAAGTTTATCCATTTTGTTACAAATTTGCTACATTTCAATATACTCCCAGAATTTAAAATCTTCCTATGCTTTTTGAAAATTGTGGCAGAGATAACGTCTGGTTTGATTAAAAACAATTGTGCCTTTCCTGAAAGTAGATGTATATTTTACAGGATCAAGTTTACAACCACTGTTTTAGCTGTTCGTGATTAGTGGCAGCTCAGAAGCTTCTCAGAGTTACATTAAGAAAATGCTACCAAACAAAAAAACAGCAGCAGCAAAACTATCCAGATAAAAAAGGAAGGGAAGGCAGATTACTTCACTGTAGGAGGGGCTGCCATGGCTTCCTGGAAGTCTAAAAGCACCTGTGTTCCCTGTGCAGGAGCCAAAGAGGGCTCAGATGGAGAAGTCCCACCCACCCAGCCATCCCAGCAGGAGGTTAGGAAGTGCCCTCAACCTGATACAGATGCAGATGTGTTGGAGGAACACTCAGTCACACAGTCACATTTCCACAGCATGGAAATGAAGTATCACACAGCCCACTGTGGCTCTCTTTTCGTGCCTTTCTGAATTCCAGGACAACAAATGCATCTGATTAGGCTGAGGTTGCTTCTCCCCCAGTGTCCTTGTTCTCCACAAGGAGGTGAGCTCCAGGACCTCTACACACTCCTTGTTACTCAGGTTCTGGAGAGCTGCAGCCAGGCAATGGCATCTCAGACAATGAAACACTGAAAGGGAAACCCACAAACAGCCTTCTTTCCCGCATGGCACACTTAGAACACCAAAAAAACACTTCTTACAGGAATTGCCTTTATTTCCTGCAAGAAAGCTGAGAGAAATATGACAGATGACTGTCACCACCTTCCAGTCAGCACCCCCAAAGCATAGTTACTTCTTGTGCATTTAAGTAGTGACAAGCAGAAAGCAACAATGGTAGTCAGGCTGGAGACAGACTAATTCCTGCAAATACGCCACGCTAATGATTAAATATATTAACATAAACTTGTATTATTTATGGATGAAACACATTACTTATCACCACTACGGTCTAGAGCACTTGCAGTTTCCAAAGGGAGGGAAATGCTCGTGGAGCGCAAGTCGTTTGTCATTTTATCAACAGCTCTCAAACCCCCAAAAATACTTCTTAACTACAACCAGAAAAATTACAGACCACAGCCATGTTTGTCTTGTGATTACTTGAAAGCTAAATAAATCTTCTCTTTGAAGTGAAAACTAAGGTTTTGGAAGGTTTTACTGAGTTTTTGGCCATAGATTTTATATATAAACACACCGATTTAAGACTTATTATATCCCAACCAGGATAATTTTTGGAAACACTTTGCTTACTTCATGGATGGGTTTATGTTTGATTCAATCACAGTAATTCTACAGCTCTCATAATACTGAGAATTAGTCAGGAAAACAAAGAAAATTACAGATATTTCCATTTATAGATGAGTGGTCTGCAGTTTGATGATCTTGCAACCAGGAGCGTGAAAAATCATTCTCTTCTTTTCAATATCACATGGCAGAAGCAATTACAAACAGCCTCAAATTACAGGAATTCTCTTCTCTTGATTTCACAGACATACTCTTTATCTTAAGCCTTTAGATTACCCTCAAGTCCCTGCTCTGAAAAACTAACACTACACTTACATCTCAAGTCCCATCTTTGCCATCAGACTTTACTAACTACACATATACCCTGCAGCTTTTTTTTAGAAAAAATTATGTCAGGACCACAACAATTCTGAGGCCCAGGTTAAGATCCCCTATAGAAAAGTCTGTGTGAAGAGATGGTGCTTGATAACATCTGCAGAACCATCTGGGCAGCTTTGTTACTGTTGAAGTCAAGGTGGGCATCTCTGAATATTGCAGACCCTTAAGGAATTCAAACTCAGGAAGAAGACCCATTACAGAAATTAAGCCAAAATACATGGAATAAGTTTTATTCTACATTAAAAGTCTGCATGGTCAGACTGGATAGGATTCTGAGCAACCTGATCTAGGTGAATATGTGCCCACTCATTGCAGGGGTTGCACTAGGTGACATTTAAAGGGCCCTCCCAACCCAAACTATTCTGTGGTTCTGGGAGAAATCAGTGGGCCAGGAATGTAGGTCCATTCCTCCATATCTGCTACACGCAGAACAGCGCCTAGCTTTGCTGCATTGCTGCCAACGGTGTTAGAAGGGCTATTAAATGTCACGAGTAAGATTTTATTACAGTCTAATTACAAAGGAGGTAAGAGAAGATTCATTGTCTACTCTCTGTCTCATGTGGTGTTAAAAACATTTCCCAAAGCAACACAATCTGGTTAAGTCAAAACGAGCTACTAGACTTGTTGAGCCACAGGTATGACCTAGGTGTAGCAACTCTGCCTTTTGTTTAATAAAGAGGCAGGAAAAAAAAAAAAAGTCTGTGCGATTGTGTGATGATTCCAGCAGAAAAGGAAGAAATGGATCAAGTGGAATTCTGACATGCGAACTTAAAATCCCAGATTTTAATGGAAAAAAGCAGCTATTTACTTTTGGGGGTACCTGTAACTTCCCAACACATTGCACTTCATTGCTTAGGAAACTTTTGTGTCTGTGGACCCTTTATGCTGAAGTTGTATGCCCTGAGTTCAGGCTGAGTGTTCTGAGGAGCTGCAGCCAAAACAACCCAGTCACTTCCAAGAATGTAGCTGGGCAAAAAAGGGAACCTTTTATTCTCAGAACACAGGGCATTGAAACTTGTCCCAGCATAAATTCTTTTCACTCCCCAACTTGTGAGTACTTGAACGTGGAATTCCAAACCGGCTCTTCCACAGTGTTTTATCCATGGGTTTGTATAAGTCAGGTGAAATAAAAACATCATCCTGACTACTCTTTTGCAAAATCTTCCTGTTTAAAATTAGATATAAGGGAATGGATAGACAGTCTGCTAAATCAAGGACTTAACACTTCTCAGTCATTTGATAAGCACAAGTTTGAACAGCGCTTACTTGTACAAAATGATGGTGTTGGGAAGATTGATACTTACACAGGTGTAACTAAGTTCAACCAAAGCCCATTGAGGACTCTTATCAGATGAAGGCTGAAGAAATATTTACTTGCAGGAGGTGAGAGAATATTTAAACTTTTATCATGGTCCATGTAATTTTCTTGAGAAACTTTTATTTCTAGCCATCAGAGATATGAAGTCTGTGTATAAAATATACTGTGCAGCAACTTCTTTTCCATTCAAAAAGGCTGATTCTCATTTTAAAAAAGCAGAATTAAACTGCAATCTCAGCTCAGCATTAATAGGAATAGCAAATACAGTACCCTAAGATAGAATGCCTATAACATACATAACTTATCTGTACAGAACAAGCTGGCAGAGCAGTTACATCTTTAGCAAACCAGACTCAATATAAAAAGGATTTACTTGCATGCAAGAACATTTGCAGTCTCTGTGCAGCTTTACTTTGAATAGATTTAACATTTAACTAGTTCAACCACATTAATCCTTGAGCTCCAGACTCCTGGAAAAGTATTTATCATTCTTCATTTTGAACCAAAAATGACATTTGTGGCAACAAAAGGTGGAATTTCAAAGAACTGTATGCAAATTTTCAAACATCAGTATCTAAATAAATATGAAAACCTCCCAACTTCCTCAAACAAAAAAAAAAGTAAGATTCCTAGCAAAGCTATGCTTTCCTCATTTAGATCAGAATAAGTTTTAAGCTTTGAAAGCCAGAACTTGGAGCAGCTTTTTCTCAGATATTAAAGGCCATCACTTTTGAAGTGCCCCAATTGCAAAAGCTAAATTGCAGCAATAATGATGAAATACTCCAGTCAGGAGGGCCTCTAGATTGAAGTTTTAAATGAGAAACCAACTCAGTGCAGTTACTGATAATGCAAGTTAATTAAAAGCATTTTTGAACATTTGTCCTATTTCCTCACTGTGATTTCCAGGTTTGCTAAAGAGTTTCCTATTGTGCTGCACATCATGCTCCAGGGAACAGCAGTAGCTGCCCTTTATGCAATGCCTTTATTCGATACTTTGAATTTTACAGTTTATCTTCAGATAAAGGCATAGAGAGGCGGATTAAAGGAAAGTATGTTTTACTGCCATCACGCTGCTTTCCTACTGGAGAAGGACAGATGGGAGTTTGTACAGCTAAGTCCACCCCTGGTTGTCTCCCATTCCCTGACACTACTCACTGCTCCTTACCCTCTGCTGCAGAACACAGCCTTCCAAAAAAACTCCACCACAATGCAAAAACCCCTAATGCCTCCATGTGTTAACCCAAGAAAGGACTATGGAGAACAAGCAACATTGAAGCAATTGAGAACAAACATGAGAGCCCTACACCAGTATATCCCCCACTCCAATACAGCTACAGCTAGGGAGAACTATTTTGATATTTTGGCATATGTACATATGGACCAGCAGGCAGAGAGGTTGCCATGTTTTCCTATCCCAAGTAATATGTAAAATGCCACAGCACCTGGCCCACAGCTCTGGTTCATGGAAGATTAACTTGCTCTTCACCTTAATAGCTTTGGGTAACTGTCCCTCTCACAAAGGGAGACTTTCACAAAAGCTCCACCATCACTGTGGTAAGAAGATTTCCTTGGAAGCCAAAGCCTCCTCTCCACTTCAGACAGATGTGAGAGACGATTCTGCCTTCTGCAGTGGGGTTTGATTTTTCAAAAATAGCTCATCCATTGGTTTATTAAACTGAGCTTGTGAAACACTAAGTGTGCCTCCTATTAGTTTAATCAGATTTCCTGCCCCTATAAGCCACAAGCCCAGAAAATCCAGCTTCTCTCCCATTCCCTAGAGAGCTGCTGTCTTGTGGATGGCAGGAGAAAGGAGACTGTCTCCTGCTCTGCATGCAGAGATTCCCATCCCTCTCCAGTAGAAAGCACTTCACCTGCCTGTCATCCTCTTCAATAACTTGTCTTGGAAAACTACAACAGCTTGAGCAAGTCTCATCTGACTTGGGGGTCTGAACTTCGATATTTGTTCACTGTCCAAATCTCTTCCCTCACACTTCAACAAAGCACCTTTCTCTTTCTTCTTACTTCTTAAATTTTACTCTCCCAGGCAGACACCAGAAAAATCCCTTGTACAGCAACTTTTCCTCTCAATACCACATTCAATTTGCATTTTCCAAATAAAAATTCTTGAGTTGAGACTTTTACTGCCAACTCTCCTAGCTCTCTTAATCAAGCATATTTGTCAATGAACTTGCAGTTACAATAAGGGTGCTTGATAAAGCAAAGATATGTGTAGCAATAAACTGCCAAACACTTTCACAAATTAAACAAGACATTAAGCTGCCTCTTGCTTCCCTCTCCCCAGTTCAATCCTTCTCCAAGGCCTCGTATCCTCCTTCTGTCTGCAGCCACCTCCATGCCTGCTGTTCTGCCCTCAGCTTGACTCAGCATTTCTGTATTTCAGCATCTTTCCCTCTGTCTCACCAGCCTTATGCTTAGAGTGAGACAACGCAGAAACTATTATGCCACTCCTCAGTAATAACCCAAATTAAACAAAAAAAGTCCCAGCCTGCCACATTCTAAGCAAAAGCACTTTCTGAAATACCAAAATGCATATGCCTACATTTAATAATAACACAACCAAGCAGCTTTCTGGTCAATGAGTATGAAGCACTTCAAGTTTTTTTTTAAAAAAACCTCCATTTGACTTCTTGGATTCAACCCACTCATTAATTATACAGGACTGGGGGTTTTCGCTCATTCACGGCTATGTCATTTGCTTTAGCTTTACTGTTTCTGCCTTCTGTAGATGTACTCCTGTCCTGGCTGTATTTTCTACAGCCACTACCTCCACCCCTGAACCTTTCCTCAACCTTTATTAAAAAATCCCCAAAACCAAAAGACCAACAAAAACTCCAACCAAATTGTCTTTCTCACCTCACCCATGTTCTGACAGATGCCCGCTCAAACTCCCAGGATTGTTTGTGATCTGCTGCCTGCCCGCTCTGCTCAGAGCCCTCCCAAGCATCTCTGTCCCCAGCAGCTCCCTGGAACACACGCTGGAGCATCAAGAAAGAAAAAAAAAAAAAAACCAACAAATTAAAAAGCCAGCCCCACCTGGACCCTGCTGCTGTTTCTCCTTTACCTTGGAATAGAAGCACTCCACTAGAGTTGTTTCTTTCAGAAAGAGGGCTGGCTGCAGCTGTGCTCTGGCAGACAGCATTGGTCCACCTCAAATAGAAAAATAGGCTTTATTTCCATATAAATAAACAGCCTCCACTGAGGAGGAAAGGAAGCAGCACAGAAAAGGAAATATTGCAAATATTGCAAACACACAATTTCTAGTAAGATTTTGTCAGTGGATCTTCATTTCTTTGCTCCTTGCAAAGGCAATAATACCAATCCACTTAAACCTCATTTTGTTTGCAAGAAACAGCACCTTCTTTCTCATTACTGATTTCCTGACTTCAGCAGGTTCACAGGAGGGTTCAGGAGGGTTCACAATCCTTTTATTGTCCACTTTATTAACAAGCATGAAAGTTTTCGTTTACTACTTGAGCTTTCCATGAGCTCTAAAGATCAGGAGAGATACCACTGAAATGCAATTTGATTGCAAGTAAGCACCAAAAGAATAAAGTGGAACCAGAACTTGCAAGTACTGGTTACTTGCAAGGACTTGTGACTGGCACAAAGATCTCTCACTTTGTAGATAGATACTATTTTTTCTTCAAAGACTAAACAGCACAACCAATGTCTCTCCTGAATGTTCCACTGACACTACTTTTTTTCTGAACACAAAATAAGTCAATGTAGTTTTCACTCTGTTTCATTCCCTGACCTCTTCAACTAGCCTAGGCTGCAGCTCTGTCTGGGAGTGGAAACAGTACATTGGATTTGCAGACCACTGGATTGGTGGGGGAGAGGGCAAGGAAAAACGTTTAAAGATAAATTAAAATCCCTTTAAAAATATTGCTGATTCTTAAAAGTGTTTAAAAATCATATAGATATGGTGTTTCCTTCTCATAGGCTTCAGGGGAGTTTTGCAAGCAAGATTTTCACTGTACCAACACACAAGAAGACTGAAGTCTGGGTTTCATCCCACTCCACAGATGGAATGAAAGAGGTCTAAATGAATAGATGGTAAAAAATTTAAGTTATCAAAGAAGTGAAACCCTCAATACCATGGACATGCCAACTTTCCACAGTGTTTTTGTGACACAGATGCTCTGGTCACACAGCAGTAAAATATGTACTACTGTAAACTTGCTTAAAAGCACATTTCCTGGACTCTGAGGCAAATGCACTAGAGCTGTATTTCAGAATATTTTTTCATTGAATATTTTTTCCTTCATATGCTGTTTTAACACAAGTGCCTCCAAAATGAATCACAACATGATTACTCTTCCACAAAGACATACTACTGGCATGTAGTAAAATTTATCAGCACAAAACACTAACGATCTTAAATAAAACCAAACAGAAAGAAATAAAAGACAGAGGACCATACAGTCAATTTGGGAAATGCCTCCTAAAGCTGGAGAGAGAGAGGCTCCCTGCAGTGCTAACATCTGCACAAGACAGAAAATTTATTTCCCCCTCTCCCCAGAAAGAAATAGAGATGGAGGGAGAAGAGGAAATGGCAGACAGCAGATAATCGCTATTTTACACCAACAGACAAAATGACAGTGGAAAAGACTTCTGCCCTCTGGGGTTCACAGGAAACCAGTCACAGGATATGTGTTCCTTTCAGTTCAGTAAGTGTACACTCGGGCAACTTGTGTCATTAAACACAAATAGATTTTTCCTAAAGTTACAACCACAAGCAGCATCACATTTTGCAAAATCCCTTACTATTAGTATGTTGAAGAATATTAATATAGTCTTAAATAAATATTCATATATTTAAGTCCAAAGCAATGATACAACACCTGTTTTATATATATATATATATATATATGTAACTTATTATTTGCTCCATTAAGCCCAAGACAAAACTGACCTGGGGTTTGTTGTGTTTTTTTTTTTTTTTTATGTTGGTGTGTTTAAAGAAACAAAACTGAAATTGCAAATCCAAGTTCCATCAAAAGGCTTTCAGGTAACCTTTTCTCAGGGCACAGTATAAATGTTTACCCACTTCTCTCCAAATGTCATCAACATTGTGTTGGGGACATGCAGTACAGGCACTGAACCACGTTTTACTCATACAATAATGTTAACGGGCAGAGGATGTGATTGCATTTTTATTATTTCTTTAGACTCTTTTAAGTGTTTTATCAAGTGTCCAAATACTGCTGACCATGGGCTTTTCAGGATTTTCTTTTTTATTATAATTCATAAGTAGCTTATACAAGCCTACCAGGGATCATATTATTCAAATGCTGGTTTGTGGCTTTAAAAATATCTTTACTTCAAATAAAAGTCAATTGCCAAAAAAGTTCTCCTCACCCCTGACCTCTTCTAACAATCCTCTACCTTCTTCTTCTAAAAATCAAGGTAGCAGTAACAAAACAAAGCAAACAACAACAAAACCCCCAAAAAATGAAAGAAAAAAAGCAGAAAACACCAACAACTTTCAGTATCTCTGACAGTTTGTCAAACCTGTCATGTTCAAGGTAAAAGCCATTGTAACGCTGAAAACTAGAAATTTTTGAAAAACACAAAAGAACATAACCTTTTGGTTCTATTCTGGTTTTTTTTCTGATTGATATGTCAGCTGTTTAATAACTGTTTTAATGCCTTCTACTTCCACTCTGTCAGTAAAAACAAAAAATTTCAGTTCACATTTAACAAAGGGCTCATTTACAAACACCTCATTTAGCAAGCAAAATTTCCACGTAGTTTCATCCTTTAATGTCTTCTGTTCATCGTATCATCTCATTCACCAGCACAAGTGCATTTCACAACATCCTACCACCCCACTGCCACAGTAGAGAGATTTATATATATCCTTGAAGTCTTTTGCTGAGAGTCAGAAAAGGACAGCTTGATGAGTTTGTCCTTTGACATGCAAGAAGCCCAAACAGCTTTCAGAAATTTTTTACCTCTTATTTTTAAACAGACGATGAACTATGTTATAAAGTTAAGAGAAATTATCCTGAGAGTATCAACTGTCAAATGAGACGAGGAAAGTGAGATCATAGGACTGAGCTCTTTGTAGAAATCACGAAAAGAGGTGCTTGCTGATGGTTAATTAAGATAGTGCTGATAAGTGCCAAAAGTCAAGTTCTCAATTTCCCCTACACCTTTCAAGTATAATGAGGTTTAAAATAAAACAGAGTAACAGTGCTGACAGACACGGGATCTCTTGTTTATGTTCTGACTCTGCTTTGTATTACCTGTAAAGGACAGTAAGATTTCATACATATGCATTAAAGAGCCGCTTCCCATTCTTTGACCGAAGAGCTCTTAGCATGGTACAGACTGAACTCCAAAATATTACTGTTAAAAAACACACAAACAAACAAAAAACCCCAACCAAAACCAAAAAGAAAGAAAACCACTCTGGTCACCCCAAACTAGAGCCAGGTAATTAGAAAAACAGAAGTCCCATTTGTAAGCTCTTTCCAGGTTGCCAGGCTTCCTTGTAGAATAAAGCGTGCTGTCTCTAACCCACTGGGGTGCTTGGAAAGCCAGCCTTTGGCTCAGGCCATTCCCCACACACACGTGTACAACCCCTCGCACCCACAGGAAGGGAGAGATGAGGAGCCTGGAACGCCTACTCTCCCAACAGCACCAAATTTCCATTCTGCATTGTGTCTCTCTGGTTTCTCACTCGCACAAAGGCTGGTTTGTCATCTTTGCCACAAGCACTGCAGGCAACAGCAAATTAGTGTGGTTCACATGTGCTGACTTGCAACACCAGTTCATAGCGAGACCTCTCTGGTTATTGAGTGTGCTGCTTCATACCCGAACAACAGACATACCCGCTTCAGCTTTCGCTCTCCCCCATCTCACTGCAGATTCGTGGCAAAAGACCAATTACGCATGTTGGTGTGACAAAATATCAAGGCTATGTATGAAGTTATGCACCCAAACCCCAGATTTCCCAGAGCTGTTACTGGTTGCGTTGCTCACATTTGCCTGCCCTCCCGCAGCTTGCCCAAGACTTCACTGTGATGAAGCTCTTAATTACATGGTCACATGGAAAGCTTCCCATAACAGCAGAGTCTCCCATTCAGTGCTTAAAATGGCTGGTGCTTATTCAATGTGGACGTTTAATACTTTTTTCCCCTTTTGACATTCACTGTCATTTTACAGAATGATCTTCTCAGCTTGCTCCAGAAACACAACCAGCTCACTTATGGGTCCCTGCACTGCTCAGCACATGAGTTCTCCCTCACAAAGCATGCATTTTTAATAGCATCCTAAGACACCAGGAGTATTATTGGTACTTGATGACAAAGGCAAGATAAACTCCAAAGTTCTTTATTTAGGTGCCCAGTTTGAGAGAACCAAGGCCTGATTATTCAGTACATCCACAGCAATGAGTCCACTGACTTCCTTTGCAGTTGCACTAACTTGACACTTCTCCAGTCATCCCAGAGTTTATTAGATTGCTACGCAGCAAAGTAAGTCACTTCTCTTAACAAAGTGTGCCTAAGTGGAGCCTCTTTCCCAGATGCCTAGCAGGTTTTTGCCTTTTCCTTCCTCCAAACTTCCCTACCACTTTCATGTGGCACCTCCCAGCTCCTGCAACAGGTGAACTTGTGACTCAGCAGGAGACAATCTCTCCTGCTACTGCCTTGGTCTGCTCCACGGGGCACTAATGGAAACACGGATCTTCTCAGCTGAAAAACCCAGGATCACATCAAGCAACTAAAACCCAAACTGTAACACACAAACACTGATACTACAAGCACTTAAGCATCCTTGATCAGGAAAAAAAATCAAGGAAACATTCTTTGAAATAAGACTATTTTAAGATTGTTAAAAGCAAATGTTTCCCATCCCCTGAGTTCTCATCACATGAGTGCGTGTGATCAATCAATAGGCTGATGCACAGTCTCTCCTTTTTAAGCTCAGGGAGAAATGGGAAACTTCATGCTGTTTTTACTGCTGGGTTAACCACAATCAAGAGGGAGGACAAGAGGTCCACACCATTTATAAACAGATTTCATGGGTCGTTGCTACCTGCAGAAGGAAGAGCCCAAGCCCTCAGATCTTCAGTTAATTACTTCCAGATTAGACAAAACAGACTCTGTAATCCACGACTTCTTGCTCAACTTGCTTTAAAGTCTTTGCTGGAAAACAGATTCAGAGAGGCTTAGAGAAATTGGTCAGGATAATTAAAAAGTAGAGAGAATGGGTAAGGAACACATGAGCAGCCTTGAAAGATGAAGAAGGCTTTTACAAAGTGACAGGTCATTTTACTTGCACAAGAAACGCAGGCAGGAACAGACAAGCTTCCAGGACCTGTTCCCATTTGGTCTGCTGTTTCTCTAAGCACACTGAAGGTAACAGAGATGCTTTGTGCAAATACTGATGACAGTTAGATATTAAAAACTTTCCAATAACCAAAGGGTGGAGAGAGCAGTTGGAGATGCTCTTCCCTTGAACTCTCTGGAAACCAGCAGTGACCTGCGCTCACTGCATCCTAACTTGTGCCATTAGGACTGGAATGATTTAAGCCCCCTGCATACCCTAAATTTCTACCATGCACAGTTTTGTGTCACTCTCAGAAGCTGTTCTCAGAAAAGCAAGATTAACAAAACCTCAGCTGGCATCTGCCCGCCCTTATTTCAACATGCCTGTGTGCTTTGTGGTTTAAGACACAGCCTGAGTCAGTGCTGATGTAAATACATACGTGTTGTGTCAGTTCTGGATACAGACACTGCAAAAAGCCATGAGAGATATTTGGCAGAGATTATGGGTGGGCACTCCTCTCACTTAGCACCTATTACTGAGCATTGCTGATGTACACGCTCTAAGAGCAGCTGGAAGGCTCTGGGCAATTATTTGCAACTGAGCCGGCAACTCAAGGCTATTCTTCTGTACTTAAGAAAACCAATTTCCCTTAGAGAAGCAGAAGGTTATTAGTATAGAAGTACTGGCAATACCTTAGGAGCCACACATCTCCAAACACTTCAGTCTCCTCTATGAGGACCATAGAAAGTCCCTTTCAAAAGGCAATGGAGCTATTGCAACTGCAAATTTCTAACTCTCTGAAGTAGGTGGGAAATGATCTGTTCTGGACATCTATTAGCAGACTCCTCAAATATATCACACAGAGAAGATCATAAAAACAAATTACTATGTGCATTATACTTTTCTTCTAGACACGTCTGCATAGCAATTTTGGGGAAGATCACTGGAGAAAAAAAAGAAGGCATTCTACTAGATGTAAGTAGCCTGTTAAATCTTCTGGAGGTTCAGGGTGTCATGGTAAGAATCCACACTAAGTGTCTGCAGCTCAGCCAGCCTACTATTGTAGGATGCCTTTGCACTAACCTGCCAGCCCAGGTACTCTGCTGACAGCAGTGTGGACAGAGGGACAGACACCTACATGCCCCTTTACCCTTTTCACCAAGAGTAAGGCGAACACCCCAGCCCAAGCAAGCTGCCTAGGTGTGAGCAGCCTGCAGGAGGGTAAACCCAACATAGACTGTGTAATCCAGAGTAACTAATAAGTATCCAACTCAGCAGCATCCAGCAGAAGGGAAAGCCCCAGACCAATAACACATAAAAAGCCAAACCAAACCCAAACCAAGCAAAAAACACCCCAAAATCCTGTCCAACCTTGAATAAATCTATTAGAGCTCACACATGTGCAGATAAATCCTTTCCACTGTATCAGTTTAATAAAAGATCAGTTTAAGCCAAGGTGGCAAAATTTGTTCAGTTCTACTCAATGAGAACTAATGCAGGATGCTTACTCACAAAAAGAGTAAGAAATGGTTAACAAAACTGACAAACCATTCAATGTTTAACAGGAAGTCTCAAGGAACACCAGGTTTCTCAGTACCCAATACTGCAGCAATATATTTCTTCCTCTCCCCTCCCTCCTTCTTCTTTCTTTTTCTCTAGAGGATGAATTTATCTCAATTTCAGTAAAAGCAGAAGACATAAAGAAAAAAAGCAGCATGTTGGTTGGTACCTTTGTTGCTGTTGAAAATGCAGAACAAATACAAAACGTCAGAGCATGATACTCCTAGAGGAAAGGGCTGGCCCTAGCCAAAACTTCTAGACTAAAGCACAGACACAGAAACCTCAGCCTGCAAACAGAATGAAAAGTTTTGTCTGCTCCCCCTTCTGCTCAATTCATCCCCAAAATTTTCTTATACTAAGTAGTTTCCATAACTGTCACTGAAATCAAACCTGAAAGACCTTAAAGAGACCAAGCAGACAGTTCCTGAACTTCTGGAGAATGAAAGGGATACAAATGAAACATCTTTTTTAGGAGATTAAAAATCACTACTCCTAGGAAGAAGAGACTGAAAATTATACATTCCGGGTGAATTCACCCATTCACCCATGTGAATTCACATTCACCCATGTGAATTTAAATGCAGTAAGGCATTATTTCTGGTTACACACCAGTCAACCATTTTTCCAACAAACAAGGAAGAACATTACTGAGGAAGAACATTACTGAGACGCAGATGCAGCCAAGTAATGCCACTAAAATGCCATGACTGGCTGGTAGAGCAAGTCTGGGAGATTGCTGGGTATGCCTAGAAGGCAAACTGGTTATCAGGCTTTCAAACCCTCTATTGACCATTGTGAGTTCAAGTGGCTTGGGTTGCTTTTGCTCTATAAAAGCCTGATAAATAAATCTACTGATAAAGATTCTGTATTGAAAAAATGAAAAAAAAATTGTTACTTCAGGTGTCGAGCAGCTACAGTTTGAACTTCCTAGAAATAAGGGTCACTGGATTTAAATATCAAGTTGTAATCACTGGGCCAACAAAGCTCTGTTTCTTACTAACACATCATCCTTTTCTCCCCTTTACTTCCTAGTTAGTTGTGTCATTGAGCCTTCCCTTTCGCTCCATGTCTCCTGCCACCCTAAAAAGGTGAGAGAAGAGCTATGGCTAATCAAGTAGAACACACATGCTGACTTGGTTTGGCAGCATCCAGGTGTTTGACATCCACAAGCACCGAGTTTGAGAGTCCCTTCAGGAGGGTTAAAAGCAGTGTCTCCTCTACACACCTGCATCTTCTGAAAAAACATTGGTCATGAATATCATTCGCAGTCATCTTCAAATTTACTCTGAGACTTCAAAAGACTCCAAGTTTGAGGGACAAGTGAACAAACTGCTTAAGGCTTATGCCTACAAGAAACAAAATTTACAAAAATCCATGTTTTTAACATTTATTTATTTTCTATATTAAAAACCTCACTGCATTCCTTAATACTTTTAAATTTTGCAATAGATGGACAGCTGTACTGTGTGGCCCCTCACACTACAGGGACAGGAGACTGAAGGTACAATTTCAGAAAGCCATAAAAGGGGCATGAATCTTCAAATATTCATTAAGTAAACCCAAAGAATTTCTTGTACTTCATATTATGCTTAGTTTGCTTGATAAATATTTCTGTTAAAGAATGCAAATTTGTATACAGGCAAAAAAAAAAAAAAAAAAAAAAAAAAGAACTGATATTAAAAACTGAAGCAAAGGAACCCAAACCACAGGTACCAACAAGGAACTTAAAATTTATTTGAGGAATTCTGGCAACTAATCACAAATGAGCTATCATAGGAATACCAAAATTAGGTTAGCAGTTTCTTGCAAACATCAGGTAAAGAAAAAAATGCCCCAAACCACAACAAAACTACTGCCAAGAAGGCTGTAGTTTATGCTGCTTTTCTTCTGGGTTCAGCCATTGGTAATTAATATAAATCATCATCCAGGTCTCTCTCCCTTTGAGTCAAAAAGGGGTAAGATATCTCCAACATGTTCTCCCACTCCCCCAAAAACCAAAACCCAAAAGAAAAAGTGTTCAAAACCAGTTAGCTATATATACAGGCAATGGCAGGTGCTACACCTCTAGGCCAAGCATGTGGCATGCACTCAGATTTAAGCACATCAGCAAAGGTAGTCTGCAAAATTATGATTCAGAGATAAAGTTACTTGAGATCTTCCCAATCCTTTTGTGTTAATACAGTGTATGCTTTACTTTGCCTCTTTAGCATATGTGGTAATTGCTCTTTTAAGTTCCTAAAAAGTAATTCTTGACAAAAGGACATTGGAAATTCCTACACCAAAGAACACGAGGGATTAAGAAGCCACCTTAAAACAGCAGTCAATGTGTGATGTGCTCTGGGTGAAACCCCAAGGCATCACTTTTCAAGCGGAAAGCCACCACACACTTGTCAGAGAATAAAGTCACAAGAAGAGGAGGAAAAAAAACCCTGACTACCATCTATAACATGAAAGGACCATTTCTGACATTTTTGGTTTATACACATATTGCACACAGGCCACCAGTGTGCTTCAACAGCCAAGGTCAGTTATCCTGGAGGGCATCTGTATCTCCAGGAAGGTTTGAAATTTGGCTGGGGTGGAAGGGATGAAGGCACGGGGAGTCACTGGGCTTGTCTGTTTGGACAGCACTAATAATGCTTTAACTATTGCAAAACGGGGAAAAGAAAATAGTGTTAAATGCTTCATACTGAGCAATGCTGCAGCTCTTGCCACTCCTTTTATAGAGGACTTCCCTTGTTTAATTTTTTTAAGAGATTAAAAACAATATACAAAGAAGTCAGTGTATTCCTTAGAAACATCTGCCAACATTAACATAAGAAAATTAAGAATATTTTTAGGATCAGCCTCTACTACACCCATTTATGCATCAGCAATTTCAGAACAGCATAGATCAGCCACAAATCAACTCTAACAACTAGTCTTCCAGACAGAGCAAACAAAGTATATATATATATTAAAAATACCTGAGTCACACTGGTGGAGCCGACCTCCAACACAATTTGAATGTGTTAGATTTAATTAGAAGGTGTTGACAAGTACACACACATTTATTCCATAAGAAAAAGATAGTCACCTTTGAGATCTTGAGCAGCAGCAGCCACCACACTACCTAGGACCTCAGTGGCCAAATGAACGTGTAATATGTCTAGCTTTAAAATCCCACCCCTTCTTCCTCTCCTCCAAAACCACACAAACATCTAAGTATTTGAGATTGGTAACACTGGCTTCCAGTCTTGCCACCATCCAAGTTTTACTCAGGGCCAGGATGCAGAACACTAAAGGTGCTGGCACTGTCTGGAGTAGGTACTGATCTCCTGCACTCAGTGCTGCTTGTTGCTTCATGTCCCAAAGTTTCTACCAATACACATCACATGCTTCAGAAAAGGAGTTGTTGTGACTTCTGTATCTTGTTGACAATAACCCAAGTTTAATCTTGCATAGCCCATTTAAACAAATATTAAATGTGAGTTGAAACACATCCCCTTCATCTTCCCATTGGAAGTATTTTACTCAAGCTGCAACCAAACACCAGAAAGCCTGCAAGCTCTTCACATGACTTAAAACTGGAACAAAAATTCTGAATGCTTTTAACTCTCACTCTCTCACCCACAAGAACTTAAATATTGGACCAAGTGACCCTAGTTTCTGATTAAATAAAAGCAAATAAATAAAAGCATGCACCCTTGTGAGCTGGTGAAACTCACCTGAGCAGCCATGGCAAGAGCTGTTCACCAGCACCACCAATAGTACCTGGGAAGGTCAGTGTGCATGCCCAGTAATTACTGTGAATGGGCAAAACTCCCCATTTGTCCACACAAACCAGTGATCAGATTAGTAGTAAGCCTCCACTTTGAAATATCTCTTGCACAAAATCCTTCTGCTCTGTAACAATGCCTCAGTAACCTGAATGAGCTGTGCAACCCAAGGGCTGCTTCCAAACTAGGAGGGGGCCTCTTGCTCACTCTGAGCTGCAAACAACTCAACCTACAGTGGTAACCATACTGAGTGAAAAAAATACAACTAATTTTTTGGGGCTGGGCAAAAAAGTAATCCGTCTTTTTATTTTTTAATCACCGTGAATTTAAGCAGTTCTGCAACATTATGGTCAGAGCACTGTGAACACCCATTAGCTCAGGGATAAACAGCTCATTTGTGTTGGGAGATGAGAGGATTTGCAGGCAAGGCAAGGAAGGTGAGCAGTGGAGACCAAGGTAAGCAAACATGAAGACAGGATTGCTGTAAGCAGGGTTATGGGAACAGAACAGATGAAAGGGGGACCACTTAAAGAACTTCTGTCAGTCATAGCCAGTGCCACGGAGCTAGAACAAACACCCAAAGAAAAATCAGAGGAGGAAAACAGTGGTAGCAACAGCCAGAGTTGGAAGGGAGACTTTGAACAACTTCTCTGGTGGAAATAAATATTAAAGGTTAAATTAAAAAAGAAAAAAAGAAAATAAAAAAGAGCAGCCTGACATTTCCCCTCCCTTGGTGACCTTCCCCTGCTCAAACCTCTCTACTACTTCCTTTTACACCAATGGACTGTTAAGGCTTCCTTTTTCTTTGATGGAATAGATACCCAGGAGGTCCTCCAGGCACAGCAAGAGCTCAGCCCAGCCATCTCCCTGACCACCAGTCAGTCAGGCAGCACACAGCATGCACTCAACACCTCAGACACTTTGCCACAGCTACCTGTGAGCCAGAATTTCCTAAACTAAACATTAATATATTACACATTAAAGCAGGTACATGCAGGTATAAAATCTATACCTTCAGCTGATCTCCCACACTGGACCTCTGAGCTAGGTGATGTGAGCCACACTCTCTTAGAAGCAGCAACAACTGCAGGATAAGTCCCACGTGCACAGGTTTGCTGATGGTTGGGGGTTTATCTTGTACTCCAGTTGTTTTGTGTTTTTTTCAGACATATATTAATTTCAGTACTTAAACCACTAATCATGAAATTTTCATTTTGTGTGTGTTTGGAAAAAAATAATCAAATAGTGTAGGAATATTAGACCTTAAAAAACACAAACTACAGCAAATCACATGCAGTACATCAGACACCTTTAACAGCCCACTCACAATGACAGAGCTTCAGAAATCTAGTGGAGAAGAAAACACCTTCTGGGTATAAAATTTTAAGCAAAAGTTTTTGTCCCACAGCTCCCATGAGGCTTACCTGCATGGCACAACTCTTATTTCAATCCTCATATTTGCTACCAAACATTAACTTTAAAGCAGGTAACTTAGCTAATAGACAAAGTATTGCCAGGAAAACAAACAGAATACACACAATGCATCCCTTTGTATATGCGGTTTACTATGCATTTTCTTCACTGTTTTAACCAAAATGGGATACAATCTTGCTGCTTCAGGTTATATTGCAGTATGAAGTGTGAAGGACTGGTGCAAAAAATTCACTAGAGGGAAATTGAAAACCTTTACAGTTTTCTGTACACAAACACTGGATTGGTCACCTCATTAAGTGTAACTTAAGCAGAGGACCATCACTGCTCCAGCTCTTTTTGAGGTAACAGAGCTTACAAATACTCCCCTTTAAGGGAAAGTTTCCACCAGCTCCAGCTTGAGGGAAATGAAGATAACTGGCAGCAACTGAAGATCTGGCACCAAATAAGCAATTTAATTAGCCGACAGGTGGAGCAAAGTAATTATTCCTCTCTCTGCAGCATTTGTGAGACCACATCTGGAGTACTCGGTCTGCTTTGGGAGTCCTGGGAAAAGAAAGACTGACGTACTGGAGTGAGTCCAGTGGATGTCCACAAAGCTGCTGCAGCACTTGACATATGAAGGCGAGACAGAGTTGGGCTTGTTCAGTCTGTCCTGGGAGATACTCAAAACCTGCCTGGATGAGGCTCCAGCTTTGAAGTTATCTCAATTCTGTTCAGAGAGATTATTTCCTTCATACCTACAGCTTACCTCAGAGAAGTTAGAAGAACTATTAAAAAGTAGTTTAATGAAAAAGTTAATAAAAAAGTACTTCTAGGAGGAAATGTTATCTCTAGAGAGATCAGTTACAGAAAATAAATTTTTACAATATGATTGGGTAAAAAACCCATAGGTGATCATTCCTTTAAACAACATTAGGTGTTTCTCCCCATTGTCCTCCACCCCCTTCTTAAATTATGATGTGGAAGAGTTCAAAGCTACACACTTGTCACAATTTGAAAATGTTCAGCAAGTTCCCATACCAACAATCATGAAGTAAATCTACATGATGTGGTTTGACTGCCATTTTCAAGATATTTTCTCAGAAATTATACCTCACAGTGGCAACTGCTGATTATGGAAGAAAATCTTATCGCAGTTTGGGGTACCTACATTATCGGCAAGCAGATTTCATTCCCTTTGCAGAGTTGCTTACACCTGCATTTTCTTAATACTTCTGTGATATTTCACTTTTGGAAGACAGTGTCAACAACAGTCCAGTGGCATTAAGAAATCCACAGATATATATTAAAACTTCAACATTAAACTTGAACCAGAAGCTCTCTGCACTAGCTTACTTTGGTAAGACCTCACTCATCAAGAATTATTCTCCAGTTCTTAGGGTGATAAAATTTGAATGCATCCTTCTTTAAAGAAGGTGGATTGAAAATAAACATTGCATACTATCACAGCACCATTGCATACTACCATAGCACTGTGTCACCTTAAAGTTTGTGGGTAGCTGTTCTAGATGAAGCTCCTATGGAACATAATAACTTGTCTTTTGTGGGGCAGATAATGTAAAAAAAGAAAATAATCACAATAATAGTATAAAATACTAAGTTTAGTAACAACTGTTTAAAAAACCTAGTTTGAGTAGTCTGATGCTATGAAAATGAACATTCATCTAGTTAGCCCTCTCTTTCTGGTCATTGCTTTCTTGTCTCTTCTTTTTTGTGTCAAGAAGTGAAGCACAGCCTCTACAACACCACACAGATACACTCACAGCAACCACGAACATGTCACGGTGGTCCTGGAAGCAGTGCAGGCACATGAGCACAGTGCTCCTCTGGGCTGCTGGGGCTCTCCTGAACCTCACATGTGAGCTCCTCTGCCCACCTTGGCATAGAGCTGTGCAGGCACTTGGGTATCTCGGGTCCCAGACTTGCCCTACCCAAGGAAATAAAACCAAAGCAATGCTGTCCACATGCAGGCCCACACTGTTCTCAGCACAGTCCTGCTGTGCCACACTAGCTCTAAAGGATCACAGATAGCTTCTGCCAGACACAAACTGACATGACAAAAGCAAAATAAGGCTGACTCGTTTAACACCTACATCTATACACTCAGCTTCATAAAGCAGAACTGCATACTAACTCTACTGCATGGGGAGGAAAAAAAATCCCCCAACCCCAAACAATGTAACCTCATGATTTTGAATTAAGATTTGCTGCAAATTTCAGCAAGAGCAGAGACAAGGTTACCTCACCCTTAAAGAAGCCACTGAATCACACGGATGGTGAGTGGTTAAAAAAAAAAAAAATATCAATAAATGCAAGAATTTTTTTAAACTTTTTACAGGACCAGCAGCAAATTGCAGTGAATGTCGAGTCATCAAGCAGTGCAAAGTGATGCTCTCCCCACCCTGCCTGCCATGACTGAGGAGGAGGAAAAGGGACACAGTCTTCCCTGCACACTTTTATCTGCAGCCCTATTTGTTCCTTTTTGGCAGCCCCACTTGAACATTAGGACAAGGAGTTCTGCAGTTTTTAGACACACCAGTAATGCTGCCCTAAGCAAGAAAGACAGTCAATGCTTGTCTTCTACCTCCCCCAGTGCACAAAAGGTCACTTCCGACCTTCAAATGTAGGGGATGTTTCTTCCACAAGGTCACAACATTTAGCAGCTCTCTTCTCAGTCAAATTTTTGGGCTCACTACTTTTCCTGCAAAAGAGAAACTCCTAGAGAGGCGTTCAAAAGAAATTGAAGCCAATGCTATGTGTGGGTTTTTGTGAGAGCATACAGCCTGCTACACTGAGAGTTAAATCTGGCTCTTCAGCTTGTCAGCTCCTGCACACTGATCTTATCCAGTTGTAGGCTGATGGGCTTACGAAGTTTTTCAACAGTGAATACAGCTAATACAATGGGTTTCATTAAACACTTTTTTCTCCTTTTAAAGGTGGTTTGCCTCGGCCTTTCTGAATAAAATAGAAGAGATATTAAAAAATAAAAATAAAAATCCAATAGCTATTTCTCCTCACAGGTCCAAAGTATGAGATCTTATGAATATAAAAATCACTGACCACTCAAAGATACCTGGATAATTTAATATTTGGAAAGAAAGGCCTGCATATTTAGCTAAAGACTGTAAATTAAAATTATTAATAACCTCAGATACTGTGATATTCAAAAGATTAGTTTAAAATAGTTTTATTCCTTCTTGAAGGGAAAGACACCAGCAAAACATTTTCTATTAATTTGGAAATGGGACTGAGAGTGTTTCTTGATGAAATCACCAATTTAAATGCTGCACAGAGTGATAACATCCAAAAATTTCATAATCTGTTTGCTATCTCACAGATTAACCCCAGAAGGAAATTTAGGAGTTTTCAGTTACTTCCCAGAGAGAAAGACAGGCAACAGAACTGGCATTTTTGCTGGTGTTTAGACAAAAATGTTGCTGGATATGGACATGTAATTCAAAATTTATTAGCATACAGTGACAGCACGCAAGAGGACCTAAAAGGACACAGGAAGTCCTAAAAGCATGCAAGAGTTCATTAATTTCACCATAATAAAAGCCCTCCACCATTAACCTCATCACCAAGAACAAACACTGAGCATTTACATATAGTTTAAGACAAGAAACAGCCACTACCTACTCAGACAACAGAGGTTTTCATACCGAGTCTCAGAGATTCTCTTTTTTCTTGGAAAAAAATATATCATAGCTGCCTAGTGAGGAGGTGCCCATAAAGAAAAAACAGTTCCAAGAATAAACAAATATCCTTTCTTTTAAGAGTGTGAGAGTTTGTTTTGCTTACACCTGCTCTCCCCCTCGGTCCCTGGGGTGAAAGCAGCTGGCTGGAGGACACAGTCATCACCATCTTCCAAACAGGGCTATGGGCTGGTCTTCTCTGCTAAGCCCTAAGAAATTACCAGGTATGGGATGAAGCTATGTGCGCAGCACTTTCATCACCCACTGTGGTGGCTTCTGGCTTGGAGAACTTCTGAACTAACCAACAACAATTCTTCTCAATCATTCTGCACAAGAGCATCAACTTCAACTATAAACCCCAGAGCAACTCTGTGGTTTAAAGGTCAGGTACAAAGGGGGAAAAAAAACAGAATACATGTTAAAAAAATTTAAAAAAAAAAAAACAAAAAACCAACACAATTATCTGTACATTGTTATCAACAGCCAAGATAGGAAATACATGATATTCCTAAGTCATGCCAGGAAAACTTTCAGAGCTGTCTTTTTTAAGTGGTACAGCTGTAAGTCAAAGATCAACATTACGCAAAGTGCTCTTTCACACACAGGTTGTTCAAAAACAAGGGAGGTTGAAAGGTCTTTATTAACAATAAAAAGCCTTCAAATGAATGTTAAAGTTTATTTGTTAAAAACCAGCAAAACAAAAAGACCCAACCCCACCCCCTCCCCATCCCCAACAAGTAAAATATTAGAAATTGTTAAGAAAAAGGATGCTAGGAATCACCACACAGGTCATTAGGGAACTCTCATGGAATGGTAAATATTTTCTTTAAACAAGCACAAACCTGAATAAGCATTTAATATTAATCTTCATTTTCACAGCCTGTTTAACTTCTCTGTATAGAGAATATAGCAAATTTAGACCTGCCATGATTGAGATTATCTGGCAAAAATATTTTCAATTTGGACTACACCAAAGAGGATCGAGAACTATTTTGGTCAAATCTGTTAACAGAGGAAAACTGGAGCCAAGAGGAAAAGGACAATTTTAAACAGAGTAGATATTTCATGCAAGCCAAGCCAATCATTTGAGGTTTCCTCCTTACTCCTCCCAAAATCACTAAAACAAGAGTTATTTTCATGTTAAAGTGGTGCCAAACACTTCTTTTCTTTTAAAGCAAATGTCCTCAATCATACACGCACAAGGGCAGCTTCCTCTGCCTGCTTCAGCCAGCTCTTCCCTTGGTCTGTTCAATGCCCCTCCACCCTGCTACTCCTCCCCTTCTTCATACATTGTCCTGACTATTACCATCACTTTCAGCTTCAAATTCACCACTGCAAGCAACACCACTTTGGTGAATAAAACAGTATTTTCCAAGCATTTTCTGGAAGCTTCAGAACTGATGGTACATTTTTTCTGAAATATAAAGTCTCAATTTCAGGTTATAATCGTCCTTACACAGCCAAAGCTTTAGATGCTGATCTGTCTTTTAGAGCTCCTAAGCCACTGCAAGGGTGTTTGGAGAATGTGTAGAGATCTTCCAGAGGCCACGCCAAGAGCTGTGAAGCAAAGTGAGCTATGTGAGGTAGAGTCTTTTTGTTCAGGGCTCTTGGCAATAGTGCCTTTGTTTTGGGGAGAGCAGACTAGGTGCTCTCACAGCACAGGATTCGATACTATTAAAAGTACCTCTGGCTCCTCTGAGGAGCTCTGACTGGGATCCTTTGTACTTTAAAGCACTGAACACATCACTCACAGCCACTTCTCAACATCCCTCCTTTCTGGTTGTAGCCACAGGGAACCTAAAGCAGGATGGAACAAAGAATTTCCCTAGGCCAGAAAAGGCCTCCAGTCATTGTTGCTTCCTAAAAAATCCACCAAAATAGAGTAAAACAAATAAGCACAGAAGGGTCACCTTCCCCATTCTCATCAAAACATTCTCACATTGCAGCTGCCTTGTAGAGTTCATCACATTAAACCACATCTCAATATGGTGAAGGAAGGGGCAACATTCAGAGGTGCAAGACGTCCCTGAATCAGGAGAAGCTGGGCATGAAAATGTGGGGTAACCTCTCCCCATAGCACCTTGTCACAACCAGCATCGTCCATTCAAACTGGGATGTGTTTGATACAAAAAAGGAGCTGCATTTTAGGAAGGGAAAGTTTAAAATTAATGTGCTGTCCTCTTCCCTCTTGAAAAAAAAATTTAACCTAGACCATCTAATTCAAATCAATTCATACTGCCAGGCTATCTGGCAGTATTTGAACATTCGTTCAAATTCATGGTATACAAGGAATAGAGCTGGTCAGGAAAAATCTGGCAGTCATTTTCTGCAAGATTATTTAGTTCTATTGACACCTTAAAGCTCTGCAAAACTGCTGCTGATTTTATAGTCCAGTAAAAAGTCAAGGTGTCAAAGGTTTTATTTTGCTCCAAACAGGTGGCAGTATTTTGAGTTGAAATCCTTGCTTTCACAGCAAGTCACCATTTAAAACAGTCAGAAGCAAGATGAGGCATCATGTTTTGACTGACTTGAAATAATATGATTTTTCACCTCCCCCAGTAAAAGCAGTGATACGGTTCAATTTTGTTTCCATTCCAAGTGAACTAAAGTTCCAAAAACGCTCTACAAAATGTGACTGTTTTTCTGCAGCCAGGGGTAAGGACAGCATCAGGGTACTTCTCGTTGGCTGCAACTCCCGTAAGGTCAGGCCTGTTTCCAGTTTCAGGGCTCAAGGACACCTGCCACAGACAGGTTTAACTTGACCACTGCCAAACCGGGAGGCAGATTACCTGCCCGAAACCAGAGCCCTGCCTGAGCTAGCAGCTGAGACTGCCCTAGAGCACAGCGCTAACGGGGCTCTCGCGCTCGCTCCCTAAGGAGCGCGACACACGCCTCGGATGCGCCGAAACTGCCTCAACCTTGCATGGTTCATCTGCACCTGTCATTTCTCTGTCTGCAAGTCAGGCACTAAGGGCGAAACCCATGATAGGATGCAAATGCTAGAAATCCCAATTCTTCTACACCTGCATGTTTATCGCCTACTGAAATGCAAAGCTGGTTGGGGTTTTTTGTTTGTTTGTTTGGGTTTTTTGCATTTTTTTTTAATATACATTATTACTGCCTCACTAAAAGAAAGTTAGGGGTTTTAACCTCTAATAGCTAACCTTAAGCCACCGTGATACCAAGTGAGACACCCAGCAGGCAGGCAGATGCAGCCCTGAAGTTTCACCTCCTTCTGAGGCACTTTGCTTTGGGTGGCCCTGGCAGCGTTTCCCGGCCGCTGGGAAGGCAGCTCTGAGGTGCACAGTGCCTTCAGCACGGCACAGCAAGCAGCCACATCCCCGGCTCAGGAGAGCCACATCTACGGGGATCACAGCTCAGGGTGCTCCTCACTGAGGCACGCAAACCCTTTTGTGGGTTTCGCCTCAAGTAAATGGCTGACTTGCACAATACAGATCCGTAGGCCTTTTGTCACCAAAGGAATCCTTAATTGCTGGATTTCAATGAGACTGCTCAGTGAACTAGATTTGTCGGTTCAAGCCCTGTTTTTGGAGTAATGGGTCAAAGCGACTTGTGAAGACACTTCTGTGGGAGCTGCAGGGGTGGGAGAGGGCCAGGAGTTACTGGTTTTCTCCCTCTGAAAGGAAGGTCACTTTGACAATACACACTGCCAGCAGCAGCCTTGCCCATAAAGCAAATTACAAAGCACTGTCCATGACACAAGCAAACACCATTATTATACATTCAAAGTAGTGCCCAAACTGAATTAAGCAGAACTTTACAGAACAAGTTTGAATCAAATATTAATGTGCACCCCAGAGAGAAGGACGAAGGCAAAATACATGGCTCCAACTCTTTTTCTCCCTGAAGTAAAAGCACAGTAATGCAGCAAGACAGAAAAGTGAAGGTGCTGGTTTAATAAAAGTAATTGGGAATAAGATGGCAAATGGCTCTATACTTTCCTTAACACAATTAAACATACGATATTGTAGATGTACCATATTACAGTGTGAAATCATCACAAATGTGCTGGCCAGTTTTCGCTCACCTTAGCCACAATTTTATTACACTGTAAATCAGTGCCTATGATACCATGTCCAGATTAGTATATTCAGTTAAGCCACAGGGCCAGGGGTCACAGAGGCCCTCACCATATCAGACTCCACTCATGATTTCAGATGACACCATTTAGCTATTTCAGATAAAGGTATTGTGGAATCTATTGTGGTCTGTCAAAAATAACTAGCTCCTCAGCAATGTTTTTCTTACTCATATGAATTAGAAATTTATCACTGGGTCCTAACTTTTAATGACACTTGTTAAAATGATCAATAACCAACTCCTTTATACAACCTTATTCATTTCTGGCTTACATTGACTGCCATGCCCATATGCCAAAGTCATTTGTCCCACACTGAAGACATGTATTTACTCAACACCAAAATAATTTCCAGAGAAAGCTATTCAGAGTTTTATACTTAACTGGTATTTTATGCCACTATGTCTTCCACCAGCAGGCAACATAGGATTTCTGAAACAACATGCCTGAAGCATAAACCACAAAACACCACAGCCAGTGGCCTACCATCAGACACTGTCATATTGAAAAATATTTATTTTGCCAAAGACAAGCCATGCAGATGAGGCAGTAATTTGTTGGAGGTGGAGAGGAAGCATGCTTACAGGCTACCGTCTAAGAAGCATCTGAACATTTCAACAAGTCTGCAGCCTACTATCAACAAAATACAAATTTCTAAAGCATTAATTAGGCTGTCTTTCCGTCTTTCTCTTTTTCATCAAAATTATAGCTTTTGGGGGTAAAAAGGGCTCAATAAGGTACCCAATGTCTTTTTCACAAGAGACACCATTCTTAAAATTGTTCTTATATTATGAAATTACACTGACCTACTGACATCCATCAAGCGCTACCAGTTTTCTGAGCACACACATCAAGGTGCTGAAAACTCCTGAAACACTGGGGCAAAGGTAACAACCTTTCCACTTTAGTGATACTAAATAAATGTGCAACTGTAAAAATGAACCATAGCACTTCCAGTTTCCTACTGGGTCAAGCAGTGGCTACAATTCATGTAACTGAGATGCTGGAGATGTTGCTTTCCCTCCCTTCCCACTCTGGTATTTTTCTTCTGCACTCCTTTGCTCACTTAACAGAACTTTGTTTGAAGTGTGTTTTTACTCCTTCACTGCATGACCAACCCACACAGTCAGAAGACAGGCTTACAAAAACCACAGATCTCCAGCAGGGAGCTCAACGGTGGGTGTAATATTGGACACAGCTCTCCATTCATCACGCACATTCTCTGCATTTCAAGTTGACAGTGTCCCTTTAGCTTACTGTTCCTCCTCATGGGAGACCAGATGAGTCAAACCTAATGAAAACACTTCCTCCACTAGCATATAAACAAACAGATCCTCACCTGCAACTGTTCTCAGCTTCCAGAATGCTAGTTTAAAAGACATCAAGACAAAAAGAAAAAAAATAGAAAAAAAAAGAAAAGAAAAAAAAAAGGGGTGTGGGAAGGAGAGTCTAAAAAGTGTTACAGCTGCAAGGATGGTGGAAGGAAGGATGTGGGAGTTAAGGAGGTTGTATACAAGGAGGAAAATGACAAGGTCTCAAAGGCGTTCCCAGTCTTGTGCGTGCATTTCAAAAGCCCGGTCCGCCCTGGTCACTCGTTTTTTAGCATTTTAAAAATCAGAGCATATCAGAGTGATGGATGAGCAACTGCAGAGGGTTGCTTTCCACTCAGCCCAAACCTTCACCACCAGCACCTACTCAGCCCTGCCCTCCCCATCACTGCTGAACGGACCAAGGTATCATGGGCTTGTTTCCACAAAGTGACCCCCCTCCCTGGCCAGCCCTCTCCCAGAGCTCACGCACACGCAGAATCCACCCAGAGCAGAAATCAGGCGAGATCCCGAGGAAGCAGAGGCCAAACTGAGCATTATTAAGGAGGTCGGGCGACACGTACACTGTGGCTCTGCAGACGCAGCAAAACGCTGGCACTCATGGTGTGGCGTTTGGTATCTCTCCCTAATCTCAAATGTAGCTGAAAAGGAACTGGCACCAGATCAGCGGCCTCGTCTGGGAAGGAACAGAGAGGCTCTAGGGGAGATACAAGAAACAAGCCTCTTTTCACATCCTACCACCCTTGGGCATTTTGTGCGTCCCTTCTTTCTTCCCTGAAAGAGGCCTTTGTCACAGACGCGCAAATCCTATACGATTTATTTCAGAGGGAGAGAAGGTCTTTTTATTTATTTCCCCCCCTCCCCTTTTTCGCAGTTCGGCGACAACAAATACGTCCCTGTGCTGCGCCCCCTCCCCTCTCCCCGGCCGGTGTCCGCGGGGGCGTGGGACACCGACACGAGCGACCCCCGGGCACGCAGGGGCCGCGCACGGGCGGTCACGGGCGCTGCCCCCGGCCCTGCCCGCGCCGCGGCCGCGGCTCCCGGCGGGGGAGGCGGGCGCGGGGTCCGCGTGTGCGTGCGTGGGGGAGACCCGCAGCAGCGCGGCCGCCTCCCCTCGCCGGGAGCCCCCGCAGCCCGTCAGCGCTCGGGCGCACAAAGGAAACAGACCCGCCACAGCATCCATCCATCCATGCAGGCAGGCATCCCCCCGCCCCCGCTCCTCCGGGCGGGCTCCGGCCCCTCCGTTACCTGAGGCGGCTCGGCTCGGCTCGGCTCAGTTCAGCGCAGCGCGGGGCCGGGGCGGCGCCGCCGCACTCGCATCCTCCTCGCTCCGCTCCTCCGCCGGCTGCCCCCGCCCGCCCGCCCGCCCGCAGCGAGGGGCGCCGCTCCGGGCGCCGCTACCTCTCCCCGGGGCAGACGCGCTGCGCCGAGCCGCGGCCGGGCGCGGAGGCGGCGACTCCGTGCGGCGGCACAGCCGCAGCCTTGGTAGGGATGAGCTCGCACGGGCTGTCCGCGCTGCTGCTGCCGCCGCCGGCTCGCCTCCGCTCAGCTCAGCTCAGCTCAGCTCAGCTCCGCTCCGCTCCGCTCCGCTCCGCCCGGGCGAGCGCGGCTCGGGCGCTCCCTCCCACCGGGGCTCCTGACAGATGGCGCAACCGCAGCGCCGCCGCCGCCCGGCCCCGCTCGCCCGCCCGGAGCCGGCTGCCCCCCCGTCCGCCTCGCCCCTCCGCGGGGGCGGCCCCTGACTGACAGCGGCGGCGGCCAATGGCGAGGCGCGGCCCGCAGCAGCCGCCGCTCTGATTGGCGGGTAGCGGGGGAGGCGGGGCGCGCGGCCGCGGGCGGGCAGCGCCCATCGACGCCCCCGGGCAGCGGCCGCCGCTCCGGGCGCCCGGCGCGGCCGTGACGGAGGCGGGCGCGGGCTGGGAAAGGAAGGGGACCGGGGACGAAGAGGAGGGAGAAGGAAGGGGAGGAGGGGTTGTCGCTCTGTGTCGGGGTTCGCGACCGGCAGCTGCCAACGCCGGAGCGGTTCGCGATGCTCCGCGCGCCGCTGGGGCGCCTCGGGAGGAGGAGGGAGGAGTGAGCTGAACGTCTCAACATCCCCGATGAATGGGAGAACAATCCTAAACAGATCATGCGTCTTTGTGAAAGACGACGGCTTGTTTTACTATGATGAGGTTTTTTATCCGTAATTCTTGAAATTGGCAATAGTGGGTGGTAAGGCAACGGCCGTAATTAAATACGCGGAGGTTTTCCAGAGTTTTATTCCGTTTGCCACATTTAATCGCGGAGTATTCAGCGAGCCGTTTTGGGAGGAGCGTCAGCCCCACGAAGTTGGTCCTTCAGGGGTGTACCTGCTGTCCCCACAGCACGGCAGGGGTTTCAGTCTTGCACTGTAGTCAAAGATGTGCGGGCAGCCCTGTCCTCCAGTCACGGGGCACCCTGCTCCACAGGCCGCTGATTGGAAAAGTTCTCTGTACGCTTTGTTCGCTTCGGGTTCTCAGCCATAAATGCTCCCGGCGTTTCTCAAGGTGTTGCATCCACCTCCAACGCCCATTGAAAGCACCACATGCTCCAGCTTCAGGTCCTCTCCCCAGCACCGCCCTGTCTGTGACCTTGAGTGCTCCCATACTGACAGATTGGCACATCTCACTGTCACTTGTCTCCTAGGCTTGGAAAGCTCTTTTGCCTTAGGACTGAAGAAATTGCAGTTTAGGCTTCAACAAGAAAAGAAGAGACATACAAAATACAAAAGCAGAGGGAGAGAAACTTAATTAAGTATGTTGAAATAGCAAAGAGAACTATAACACAAGTTTTCAATAAATGAGGTTTACATTTTTCTCCCACTTCTCTCTGGATTTCATTTTTGTATGCTGGTATTTAACCAGAGAATTATCTCATCTTGGCAATTTGATTTCCTGATGAAATTACAGTTTTACAAGTTCAAATATAAACTTGTTTCTTATCTTAGATGTCTACAGCTGAGTGTTCAGAGCAGGAGAGATTTTCCCTTCTCTTTCTGGGTGACTGTGTAGGTTATGTGTAGGTGACTCTTGATCATTGCATTTCAGGATGAAACAGAGTTTTGAAACCAACTTTCCATTTTCTTCCTGTGGAATGAAAACTGCAGCTCGGTGGAGAGGTCTGATTATGCCTGTCCCAGAAACACCCATTGGGATCCTGATGCTGTAGACTTTGAGGAGTTCAGGCTGCAGCCATTGGGCCAGCAGCAGGCAGCAGGTACCTGTTCATGCAGAACAGAGCTTCAGCTGGCCCAGAGCAGTTTGGAGGCAGAGCAGATTTATGGACTTCCAGCTTGGAGACCGTCATGACTGCAAATGGTGTCTTAATATTCCAGGCTCCTCAGCAGAAAGCCAGCATGTGGTTCTAGGGAAAGGGGCATTTTTGCATGCCTTCTTTGCCTTTTTTATGGTTTTATACATAATCTCACCTCCCCACAAGTCAATAGAGGTTTCTTAGGGACCTTAAGCACCTTGGAAATTAATCAAACAACCATGTATTCTTTCTGCAAAAGCTACAGGACAGAAATGCACTTAGTTTTATAATAAAAAAGGCATGAATAAAGAATCTTTGTCTGAAATTTGAATGTTCTTGCTCTGAATGAAAACTAGAATGACACAAAGAAGGAAAAAAAGATGGACAAAAACCTACTTGACACTCTTTTTTGAGCCATACTAGAAAGTAACCACCTAATCAATGAAAGCAGACCAAAACAACATCACACATCAGCCTCAGAACTGCTGTAAGTCTGGGCAGACAAACTGGCTTAGCAGCATGTCATCAAAAGTCTGATTCTGAGCTTATATAGCTGGAGGAGCAAGGTGTGGAGCCATCAAGTGCTGGTAGTTGCATGGGAAGCATAGGATGAAGCCTTGGGTTTCCCCTTTAGGGTACCTGTACTTCCCTTAGGATCACAAAGCTCCTGCAGCCCCAGTGGCAGGGGCGAGACGTGCTGGAGTGTTCCCTCTGTGGGAGTCGAGCCCACGTGTCCCCACAGCAGCTCCTCCTCACACAAGTCTTGCTCTTTAGTACTCAGCACCATGGTTTGACTGTATCGATATTTGCCTTCAGGAATCACCCAGAAAACCTGACAGTTAACCTCCCAGTTAAACAGAAGAAATAATTAGATTTACCTACATAACACAAGAACAGTTCTTTATACTCTCCTCTTGTTCTCTCAACCTTTCTAAATACCTTAACCTTAAGTTCATGACACTGTTTTTTCCCACCTTCATCTGTGTAGCCTTCCTCTTCATGCCAAACTATTTTCTCCTTTCTCCAACCTCACTTTAAAACACTTATTCATTAAAATATTGAAATAATGTCCATTGAAATCCTGCTTCTCCATCAGTCATTTTCATGGAAATACTGTCAAAACCTTAAATGTGCAGCCACATGTACTGAACAATGTGGTGTCAAGATTTTCTCCTCTCCTTCCTATTCCCTGCTCCTATCTTCCTACAGAGATACATGGCTTCTCATAGCAATATGAAAATTACAGAGTCTAGTTAGGATTTATTTTGTATTAATATTTTAACATCTGGAAATACAGGGTAGCAGTCACAAAATTGCACACAAGTGTCTTTTGGACTTGTCAGTGGGAAAGAAGTCAGTGACAGCTATCATGAATGTATGTTGAATAAATAATATCCACAGTTTTCAATGAAAGGTAATATTTTGAGCAGCTAAACATATTCACAGCTGTAATAGCAAGGAGATGTAAAAGCAGCTCTTTTGTAGAACAGGGCAGAACATCAGTTTCCTTGGTTGTGTCAAACCACTCTTGGTAAAACCAGACTGACTCTCAGGAATAACCATCAGAATTATTTGCTGGATTCTTCTGAGCCGTAATTTGTAAAAGTCAGATCCTAAGGAACTTGTATTTTAAAAGATCCCCAAAGTATTAAATGTTATAGTGTCTTTATTTTTTCTTTTTATTTAATTAATAACAAATGTTATTCTTGAGATTACCTTTCATAAGGATAAACAAATGTAATGCTTAAATTCTTCACTCAAACCAATACACTAGTCACAGACTGATAGGTCACTAATCTGCCTCACCGTTTTATCTTCTGTCTTACACCTCTTCCTTTTTACATTGCTAACTTGGCAACACTTCCATTTGTTTTGGTTTTGGCTGGGTGTATTTTACCAGCCTGTCATGTATAGCATATTATAAATAATTACAGAGTAGTGGGGTGGGGGGAAAGGGATCTGAACTTGCCTACAGTATTTTAGGAGGCTGACAGTATTTGCCTCAAACATCCCACTGTATTTTCAGGAGGTGCTTCAACTGGGGAGTGCTAAATGGGTCTTGCTGACTCATAGGTGATTACTGCCAGGGAATGCTGAGGTGAGAGGTCTGCCTCCCTGGGGACAACATCTTTGAGGTGTGAACAGCAACCTGGAAGCAGAAGGGAAGGTCTGAACTGAGCTTTTCATCATGCTCATCAGCAATAGTCACACTAATACATAGAAGCTGAAGGAAGGGTATTGGCAGGGATAGGAAAAGAGCACTTTGGCATTTGTGTATTGGGTAGGTCATTTGTGGGAGCAAGTGGATAGAAGAAACATCATCAGAAGAGGCCTTCCTTATTGCTGTCGAGGGTCTAATCTCAAACATTTACATTCATACAAGCCTGTTTTTCTAACTGTCTTAGAATATTCCAAAAACAAAAATTGGAAGAGATGTTTCCTCAGACACTATGCAGATGATTTCCAAAACCAGCAAGTCAGGTGTTAAACTGTAAGAATACCATCTTTAAATGGCATCATGCATTTTCTAAAAGTTAAATTTCTGTGTTTATAATTTCCAGATGTGTTTGCACTCTCTGTGGCTACACATTGACACGAGGGAAAAAATAGACGTGGGACAACCTTAGGAAATCCAGAAATAGCATAAAAATATTAAAGCCATTTTTCATAACTTCCAGATTTATTAGAAGTCACATCCTACTCAGCTCAGAAAAAAATTTCTTACTCTTATTTTATGTACTCAAATAAACATTCAAAATTCTCTGAAAGCTGGTAAAAGGCATTGATTTTCGTAAAAATATTTTTTAAATGACAGTGAGGAGCCTGTGCGATAAGAACAGTAATTTGTTGTATTTATAATCCAGCCAAGGAATATAGCAGTTCTTTTCTTGGGATAGGATATTTTCAAAGATACAGGAGGCAATGTGTACATTACATCACATAATTTTGTAGAGATGAAGAACAGATAATATACGTGAAGATGTGCCATTGTCCTGCTTCTGCTGTCAGCATTAGCCCTCTGCTGAGCATCAGAGGAATGCTGGCTTCCTATAGCAGAATAAAGCCCAAGTTTATTCTTAAATACTACTTTCTTCCTTTATTGGTAGACACCAACACCATAGTAGATGCACTGATAAAGTGCAGATATATTTCCAGGAAATAGTCCCACATAGGGCTTTGTGATTTCCAGCAGGATCCAGTTTTCAAAGAATTACCTCTAAATGCCAAAAAATACAAGTAAACAGTTTCTTGTCTGCCACTGTCTCCAAGCCACACTCTGTAACAGAACTAACACAGCAATCTTCAGGTCTAAAATGTCAGCATGTGCTAAGAACTGACTCCATGAGGATACTCAGATTATCCGAGGGAGTACTTTGACCATAGTACTTCTGTTCCCAACACACAAAATGGACGAAAATATCTTCTTATTGTGCAGCCTGAAGATTAATTACTATTTGTGAAAAAATATAAATATTCTAGGCAGGCTGTACTGCAGAAGCATGAAGAAAATTAGTAATACTCTTTCCATTGTGGGGCTGAATTTTTACACAGTGCCACCTCCTGAATGTGAGGAGAGGCATATTTCTATTTTCTCTCTAATCCTTTTGGCCATTACGTCACCAAATGAGTCAGGATCCTCTCAAAAAAACCAATTCATGTTCCTGTGACTAACTGCTGCATGCACTCAGGGAGGCTACAGCAAGGTTATGTAAACTGTCCCAGTTCTGGCACTACCCAACTGTTGAACTCTTGACCTTCCACTTCTCATGTTCTTTTAATCTATTTTTGGGTGTGATTTCCCAGTTTGCTTTTTTTTCTTTCTTTTTTTTTTTTTTTTTTTTTTTTTTTCCTGATGGTAAAATAACCCAGAGATCTGTCAGCTGGAAGTAGACTGGTTCCATGTGTATCGTTTGCAAAGACATATGCTAATGAGCTTATTAGAGGGTTGGGAGAGTCCTTTGGCTGCCTGCACTCCTCCTCCTGGAGGATACCACTCAGAAGCTGTGAGGACAGTGGGCTGTCCTTGTCTGCCTGTGAAAATTATTAGGAAGGTACAAAGTATATGTATGAGCAGAGAGTTTCCAGCTATCTGCTGACAGTGGAGTGCTGGTGGGTGATCCCACAGTTTGGGGTAGGGGCTGAGCTTCTCATAGATTGTCTAACATGCCTTCTTTCCCAAATGTGCCCCTTGCTACTCATGCTCATAGAGGCTGTGTTCTCTCTAGTGCCCCATCTGTTTGTCCCTATCACACACCAACAGCCTTGATGCACTGTTTTACTGACAGTAACTCTCTTTTCTAACGAGATGCTGACTTGTGGATTGGATTCCAAGTAAGCATTAATAAGATTTGCATTTGCTTTCAGCTTATTAATCAGAGCCTCTTCCGCTGGTGTTATCTCCAAGGAAAACACATCCTAGCCAGCAGTGTGCTCATCTTGCTCTTTACCCACACTGTGTCTGCTGGCACCTGCAAATGGATGCAATTCAGTGTGAACCTCCCACAAAGCAGCCTTCACCTTGCTGTCATCACATTGGCAGCACCATTGAATGCTGTTGTGGAGCTGCAGTAATGCCGCTGCCCTCCTTCTACATCATTCTCACCTCCTGTAGTATTTTTGAACAGACTATTTTGTTGACAATGTCAAAGTGAACCTGTGCCCTCATGGGCTTATTTTCTAACTGGGAGTCTTTATTGCTTGGCAATTGCAATTGCATCTGTCATTAAGGATGAATTCTGGATCCTTCAGCTAAAGAAAAACCAATTATCATGGCACTGTGCCATAGCTGCCTGTATACAGATGACCATGCTTATCATTTGGACATTCCCTAGCTGCACTGGAAAACAGATATAGGATGTAGTGAAGCCAGGCAGAAGGAGGAATGAAATAAATGTGGCTGCACTGCTCTCTGAGATGTACAGCCACTAAACTGTCTTCACCAAAGTGAAGACAGAACTAAAAACTTTCTAAGGCTGTTTCTACCCAAAAAGGGTATCTGATCAGTCTGGAACAGATGACCATTTTGCTGAACTATTCAAAGCTCCTTTGATTATTAAATCTTAAAGTACCTAGATATGAGATTGTTCCTCAACAAGCCTCCCAAAGCTGGAGCTGCATGCAAGGGTGAGGAGCAGTGTCCCGTATAAATGCAAGATTTAAAATGAACTAGACCCAGAATTGTTAATCCACTAGTAGAGGAGAGAAAGCACAGAAATGTACCCATATGAATGCAAAACCCAAATGCACAGAGGCAAAATCTAGACAAACAAAATTTAAAAGGAAAAATGAATAATCTGAAGAATAATAAAGGTCTCCCTGCACAAAGACTTTGTATACAGTATTCATGGAAAGAGAAGTCATTGAGATTAAATGCACTGATAAAAGCAATAATACAAAATAACATTGTCAAGCAGGCAGGAAGTGAGACCAAGAGTCAGATTTTGCAGACACGTATTATTAATGTGGTGCAAGGGCATGGAAACAGGAATGATGCTGTAAACCTCAGAAAACCTAATGATATCAGTACAGGGTAGCATCAAAAAATCTGTTTCGAGATAAAACCCCACGATGCAAACCAAAAAAGCACCTCTCAGGAAATCAAATGCAAAAGAAGCAGTAGGACAGTAGGAAATATGTGAAGCAATAAGATTTCACTCTTGTCTGAGAGAAAAACTCAGTCAACCAAAGTCCTATAATGGTGGTAGGATTGTATAAAATTCAAGCTGCCAGCATTACTCTGAGTCCCTTGAAGGTGAGGTCAACAGGGCTGTCACTGTGTCAATGACTGTACCAACTCAGGCGGGATACGCATCTTCTGTGACACAGACCACAATGACTCTGTGCATGAGTGATTTGCTGCACCCTTCTCTTACAACACTTTTCCTACCAGCACCAGCAGGATGTTATTTATTTTCACATGCCCATGCTTCCCTTCACTTCAATGTTTATTTCATTTGAGAACTAAGAAGGATTGGTTGGTAATCAAGCTCCCTTTTCCCAGAAGTGCCTTTTGGGTGTCCCTGAAGCATGTATGTAAGTGTGCTTCCACTTTCCCCATGCTGTGACTGGATGAGAAAAAAGTTCAGCAAGCACAGCAGCCAGGACAGGACAGCTGCAGTTCATGACTAAATACCTTTCTGGATGAGCATTACTTGCTTTGGAGAAGCAGGATGATTCCCAGTGCTTCATGGCCAAAGGTAATGTTAAAAGCACCCAGGTAAGTCAAATTGCTCCTCTGCAAGATTATGGACCTCATCTAGATAGAGAAAGTTGGCAGCGGCATTTAGGCTCTTATCTGCAGAAGTAAGTAATCCCTGTCAACAGCATAAATGGAATTAGCTGAATTTCCTGGGATCAGCATGTATCTAAAACCTTTTGCTGGCCACAATCTGGTTTGATAGAGTTCAGTAAGTGGAATAAAATTTTACTGTAACCACAGTAAAATGTACTTTTCTGCCATGTCATTCACATGCATTTGCTGACCTCCTTAGGATTATGTGCCAAAGATGTAAAAGCCACAAAGCTGCACCTAAAGATAATTTCTAAATGCCTTTAATAATAGCTTTTCAAATTAGCAGGCATTATTTGTACTATTTTCCCACCATCAAACAGATATTGAATTCTGAAAAAAAGAAAAAAAAAAAAAAAAAAAAAAAAAAAAAAAAAAAAGCACAAGCATGGTTATCACATATAACCATTGCATACCACCAGAAAACAGACAACCATTTATCCTCTCCCAAAATAGGGATGTATGACTGAAAAGGCGACAACACTATGTGATGTTAGTGAGTTGTATTTTGGAGTACCAATTCCTACAGCAGAAGACAGCTGGTGGCTTTTTGTCTGAGTTAATTGTCACCACAGAGCCAAAAGACACCCAAAGGAAGAAGAAATGTCTAGCAGTCATGTTTGATGTGAGTCTTTTCACCATTAAGATTGAGGGTGTAAAGCAACTGAAGTAGAAAATGACACTAAATCACTAGAGAGCATTTTAAAAGAGTTATTGTTTGTAACTCTTTATGATGCTGAAACTGCAATGCTACAACTTTGAGGTACACAACAAAACGAGGGAATTAGATATACATAGCTGACTTAATTTTCTGATCATGAAAGTACAGCAGATGAACCAAGATGTGCGATCCTCAAATTTCTAGAAAAATGGGTAAGAGAAAGGCACAGAAAGCAATCAAGCCAATTATTTACCATTGTCAAGGAAGCATCTGAAAGGAAGCTGACAACAAACCATATGAAACAAGTGCTCATATCTATAATTTTGTGGAACTGGGCATATGCCAAAGGAGAACTCCCACCCACATGCACAGAGTACTTGAATTTTTGAGGCAGTCTGGGCATACAAGATAGAGCATCATAGATAAAGGCATTTGGCTCACAGCATTCAGATTACAGACGCTTCCTCAGAGCACCTTCTGAAACTGAAGCATGTCTTCAAAAACCTGGAGATGTCACTGTTTGGCAGACATGGCCAGGGATATCAAAGACCTGGTAAACAGTTGGGGTTCATGTGGGTATGTGCCAAACCAACCCAAAGCTGATGAAATGTACATAACATTTAGTTTGTCTATGCTCTACATAAGAGAGAGCATGGGAATGAACTTCAGTATCAGAACATTGTCCACACTGTTTAATTATCATTCCTGGCTTCTCTTAGATGATTCAAACTTAGGTTTCTTCAAACAACTACCCTGCAGATTAGTAGGCATGATCTAGTGTGTTCCATTTGAAAATTGGGACCAGGAATTAGTCCGTGATCCTTCCTTATTCAATGGTGTAGACATAGATAGATAGAGGTGCCTCAGAAAAAGGTGCCCTCCCACCCACACCACAGATATTTTTCACAACTGCCTGACTGAGCTGACCTACCTGAAATCCTGAAATTGCCTTGGCTGCCCATCGCTCCCTGTCTGTGCACACACTGCGGACTGTCTTTCAGTCTGACAGGAAGCAGATGACTGTCAGACACTGCAGTGACCACAGCAGGAATCATTTCAGCAGGCCTGGTACCCTCAGCCTCGTGCTTTCAGATAGTAGCCCTGACTCAGGCCATTCTGTTCAGATGATTTACCTTGGAAGAGGAGTCCTACGTCACCATCATTTTACAATGATAAAGCTTAATCCCTTCGTCAAAGTGCCACAGACCTATAAAAGCAAGCTGCTAAAGAGAAAATATATGCCAAGCCATTCCTCAATATAGTGACATTCCCTGCAGAATGTGTTAACTGCAGCTTGGTGAAAATGCTTGCTGTCAAGATGAATATGTACCTTTGGTACTTTACCTCATTGAACAGAAGCGGTAGTAAGACCAAGAAATAGGATCAAAGGGAAATACTTATGGGCCAAAGCCTACCACTGTGGGCAAACTACAATCCTCCAAGAACTTAACATCAAATTGATAAAGCTGGATGAGAAAATATCAGCCCACAATTACTAAATACCCCACCACCAGAAGTGCAAGGCTGTCGGTCTCAGTGGGAGAATAGCTTGATATATATTTTGCTACTGAGCACCTAGAAAGTATGCACCTGGCTCTTTACAATGCCTTACAAACCCAGGGTGTTTGCAGTCAAACAAGCAGATGACTCAAAGAGAGATTATCTCTAGAGATAATTGCTATCTTAACATGTGAACAAGGAGGAGTATTCAGTCTCATTTTTTGTGACCAATTTAAAGACAAATCACCCAAGTGGGAGGCATTATACCAAGATTAGGTATGGGATTGTGTCTAGGCACCTCAAAAGCTCAACATGTAGTGTTTGACAAAGGTAGAGATTTGCAGCAACTCTTGGCTCTGCTGGTGCTGGCAGTTGCAGTAGAGTGGGAGTAGTGGGGGAAGGCTGGGGCACCTGCCAAGGGCTGCCAGGGACAGGAGGCCCAGTTTGCTCCCTACACTGCTGCCACGTGAACCATTCCATGCCTCTTGGCCACCACACAGGGCAAAGGGATTTTTATCTTGTCTCTCCCTCTTTCTGTCTGTGTGCATGTACAGAACAAGAGGCATGATGTTTTGGAAGGACTTGAAAGCCAGCCAAAATGAAAGTGAGAGAAATCATTGGAGCAGCCAACAGGCTCCAGCAAGAGGAAGAGGGGACACTGAAGTACATAGAAGTCTTTCCATGAATTTCAGGGCAAGCTGGATCAAACCCATATAAGCCCAAGGCTAGAAACAGGAAATGTCATGCCAAATATTAGGAAGCAAACTGTGGCAGTGAAAGCAATCAAGCAATTTGTGCACAGAGAGGGAACAGAGCCTTGTCCTACTATGGAAGGTGATGTACTACTACAGTACTCTAGAATCCTTTAGAATGAGTTTCCTCACTATTTCATTATTTAGGATTTCTCTGTTTTGTTTTTAATCCATCATGGTCGGAAAAAGAAATATGAAGAGAACTCTCTTCTTCCCTCCATCCTTGGGAATACCAGGCCATTTCAGGCAAAGAAACCTCTGGCACTTCAAACAGCAGAGGTAGAGCTAACATTCCTTAATGAATTATTTGGTGACATAATATGACAGTGCCGAAGAGATTCATACTTTGAAAAATATTTTTATTTAAAATTAGAGAAGGGAGCACTGAAATCACAAGCCAGGAATCTCCCTTTACTCTTTGGGGCCTGTTACTTTGTTCTGCTCTGAGATGTGCAAAATTTATTTTGACATCTCTTGCTTCTGGAATATTTAAAGTTTAAGATGATTTTTTTGACAAAACAATCTAATTTTCAGAGGTTTGTGCTTCACACTTCACAGATGCTTGGAGTCAGATGGGCCAGATTCTCATCTTTACGAAAACTCGTTGTAATTACCCAGGGAATTTTAAGGGAATTCTTAGGTCAGCACAGTGAGAAAACAATGGACTTCACTATGAGCATGTCTCATGGAAATAATAAAACAGTATCAGTTGGCTAAAACTGGTATTTTATATCACAACATGTATGGCGTGTACTTTACTCACAGTCTTCTCACAAATTGCTGTGGTTGGTTTTCTCTGCAAAACAGGTATTGTTAAATACTATCACTGAAAAAACTAGAGCTGGGAAACGCTCCATAAACAATCCCAAATGCCCAGAAAATCAGCAATCTATGGCTTCTCCCCCTTGTTCTGGTCTGAGCTATTGTTTTGAGCTGTTGCTGGCACAGTACTTTAGTCCTGTCCCAAATCTTTTTTAAGTGCAGACACTTAAGATCTAATCAGCTTTAATGACCATATGAAACTAAGGGCATTATCACTTAGCACTGTGCAGTGCAGCACACTGCAGAGCCCCACCAGTTAGCACCACATAAGCTCTTCTGGACCAGGAAGACACCATTGTGCTGCCTGTTTTCCCAACAAATTTGGTAATTTTATGCATGCTTTGGGAACCAAGGTGAAGATTTCTGCTAGGTGCTTTGTATGCCTCATGGCGTGCAATTCTGATCACAACTTTTGGCGAGCTCAGGCATTTTAACTGTATGGTCTTCGGAGTAGATCCACCTGTAAAACCAAGTAGAGCTGCTAAAAAGGATCCTCTTGAGAAAGAAAGGTAGAAACTAAGACTGGAGAGCTGGCCTAGGTAAAACTAAAAAGGGAAGAAGCAGAGAAGAAGAGGTACCTACCATTCCTCCAGAAGCTCTTTCATGCCTCCAGAGCCATGTGGTATTCCTGTGGTAGCCCTCACTCCAGCATGGTCACCGGGCTTACTCCATACTCACACTGCTGGCAAAGAGGAGCCTTTGTAGAATCACAAACCCCTCTAGCCTTACTGGCAATCACACCAACTCATACATCAAAGAACAAAGTCGTCTTGGAACTGCAGTCAACAAATGTGATAGCTGGCATTAGACTGCATAGTTAATGTTGCATTTTCCAGTCTAAGGATCAGCTATTAACAGTGATATGATCTATGCTAGGACAATTGCAGAACAGTGTCAAGTTTGCAAGAAAGGAAGCAAAAGTGTTGTAGTATGGATTTTCTTTTTAATTAATAGCTGCATGAAGTTACAAATGTAATGCTGGAAACGGTTTTCAAGAGGGTTTGGTTAGTCAAAAGTTAGGTGAGATGTTCAAAAATGTCTGATAAGTACCACTTGAGGTTGTATCATATCCAGAAAAAACATTTTCATTTTGTACCAGAACATTCACATAAGAGCAAAGGGAGTGGAGAAAGTAGCTGTGAGCAACTTGACCAATTTGTAACCTAGAATAGTAATATGAGGCCTAGGTACAAATTTAGAGGACCCCAGGAAACGTGATGGATAGCAAATAAAAGAAGTAAGGGACCAAGGAAACCTTGCCTTATCGAAACCTCATTACCTGAACATCCTCTGTTCAGTGTTAAAATACATGTGAGTGAGCTGTCCTGGCCACCTGAACTGTGCTTCACAGGGCCAAATAAAGAAAAAACCAAAACAAAACCCTAAGAGTAAGCATATAGGGAATTAGCTATCCACACTTCTACACAAGTGGGACTGGTGCCAGAGAAAAGGATGTCAGTATTAGCATCCTGAAGTGGCCAAGAAAGAGAAATGTGGCTTTGTGGTGAGCCCTCAGTCCAATACAGTCCATTCTGGCAGCCCTGGGGTCCTCTATTGTAATGACTTTCTCCTGGGAAAGAAATTCCCTATTTGTGCTGTGATTTTCTTCAGTATATTATGTCTTATTCTAAAAATGTTTTTTAACTTATTTCCTTTTAATATGTGCTTACAAATTGAATATATACTCATGTTTACATAACTTACATAACTGTGACTAATTGTACTTGTTTAAAAGAATCTGTAATCTTTGTTCTAATTCAGCATGGGCTTTTCATACAGAGTTTAGAAGTATTGAAATCTAGTAATTTCTTTATTCTTCACCAAGGGTGTTTTTCTTGATCAAACGTATTCATATGTATAGTAAGAGCATTCAAAGACATTCAGGCTCCATAAATTAATCCACACAATACAAACACACAGATTTCAATTTTCTTCATTCACCTTCACCAACTGCTGTCATTTAGCTCTAAAGTAATTATCTTTCTCCCACTCTCCCCCACTCCCTCCCCCACCTCTTTTTTTTTGTTATGTAAACTTGGCAGATTTAGGCTATGTATTAGGTATGTTTGAGGATTATGCTTTTGCTTTGTACAGAATGGAAAAAAAAAATAATTTTTTTTCCATTAGAAAAAGAAATTAACACTTGTTGAAAACTGTCCTCTCCAACTTTCCAGCTGAAAAAAAATATTACTAAGTTGCATATTGTTTATGAGACTTAAGTGGTCCACAAATCATGATCAAAAGTTTCCTAATTTAAAGTTATTCAAAGAAGTACAGACTGTTCCAGTTAGCCAGATGTGAATTTAAAGTTTACACTTGTATCAGGATAGAGGGGGGTTCTCCGAGGATTTTTGCTTCTGAATGAACTTTGGTGTTTGTCACAGGTCTTAGTGTTTTGGAAAGGAAAAGGAAGCATTAATTGCTGTTACAAGTCCACTTCCCATAGCTTGAAAATCTTGACTATCAAAACAGCCTGTATGTAATTTTAAGCAGTCTTTTTCTTCTTTGTCTCTAATGTACCCATAACCTCTCAAATGCCATTTTTTCATATAATTTTCATAAAATATCCTTAAACTAGCAACATTTACCTTGGAAATGCTCTTTTTGGTTTAAATATTTTGACTTTGCTGTATGCATTTGGAAAGCACATCAGCTTCATAAACAAAAAATAATATGGATTTTCTCTTTTTATCAAATGTCATTATGCGGTGAGGAGAACTATGAGGTGCTTTTATTGAAGATGTTTTCTTCTCTGTTATTGCTAAAGGCTTTCAAAAAAGGTAAGATCTAAATGGTAATTCATGAGAGCACTTTCAGGACTGATCATGATGTCACAGTGGGACTGCTGATGTGCAATTATTGGGAGATTTTGCCGCATTTAGTAGAGTTGCTCCCAGTTTATACTAGCACAGATGAGAATATTCACAGAAACAAAGGCTGTGAAGCTCTTGGAAATATGTCATCTTATGTCTTTGCTGTTTTAGACCTCAATTTCCCCATCATTTGAATTCTGATTTGAATCTCAACTGTTCATTAAATACTGTCAGTGAAGTCAGAATTTGGAAGATCTATCAATAAGTTCTATTGGGGAAGGCACCTTAATATGATGGATGTGGTTTTGGATTTTACTGAAGTAACTGTGAAGAAGATTTAGGAGGCTTATATAAGTGTACTGGATGATTTGGAGAAGAGGAAGTTAACTGGAATTCTGAAAGATGGTCCTGTTGGCTTTGTGAAACACACACTCTTCTTGTTTCTTCTGTGGGAAGAGAAACATCCCAGCAACCTCCTCCTCCACCTGGATATCTGTAATCCTTGTACATAGTATGAAGTATGGTAAACCAAGACTCCATGACATGCACTGTGAGCAGATCTCTAATATTTTCATCATAAACATTTATGGCCAGCTTAATTCTCTCTTCCTTTCTGTATGTGGTCATTAAACTTCAGTTCAGTTTCCCTCCCATTTTTTTTCTTTATTAAAAAAAAAATGTTAACTTTGAATCTCTTCCAAAAGTATTCTGAACTTTATAGCACAAATCTTTTCTTGGCCAGGCAATACGTACACTTCCTCTCATGAGGCCCACCACTGGGATGAATATAAGAAACTCGATGAGGTATCTGAAATGGCTCCAGTACCTACCCAGCTTATCCCCCTCAAGTGACCTTTCTGAAGTCAGCAGGCTTTGTAATGCTGCCGACAAAGTTATATTTTATATTAACTTTATGCAAAAACAAAAACAGAAGACTCTTTGAAGACTAAAGCATACCTTTTAGCTCCCCAAAACTTCGTGATGTCCAAGTCCTTTTTATCTTCCTTCTTTTCTTGAGATTTTTTTTTTATTACAGATTTAATCCTTTCTGCCTATGAGGCACATTATCACCAAGTATTAAAAAAATAGCTCTGGTAGACTGCCTCAAGGAATAAACTTGTCCACAGTCCTTGCCCAAAGCAGGTCCAGCTATACCAGAATGATTCCAACTCACATCTGTCACATTTGCTTTTAGAAGCTAAGAGTGATGGATATTCCACAACCTCCCTAGGCAATCTTTTCCACTGTTTACTGTCCTTATCACTAGAGGAAGCTGTCTCTCGCACCAACCCTTGGTCTCTCTTGGTGCAATCAAAATACATTACACTTGTCCTATCTCCAAAGAACATATTAATAATTTCTTTTCTCCCTTTTTGCATCTCTCTTTTCCTTAAAGGCTCTTAATGTCTCTCCTTAAGTTTTTCTTTTCCTGCCAGACCAATCAGCTTCAACCCTTCCTAGCAGTTCATTTTTCCTACACCCTCATTTTTTTATTTCTCACTTTTTTGAAGGATGGTACCCCAAAATGGTTGATATTTTCCATCAGAGATATTAGAAGGAAGCACCAAATAGAACATGAAGATTATTTTACATGTTTTAATGAAAGTTCTTCTGCGTGGCTTACTGGAGCCTATTAGACCCCATGTAACCTTCTTCAGTCTTGTAAACCCAAGTTTCCACCAAGCTGAGATGCAAGTCTCTTCCTTCAAAGGGCTGTGCAAGCTTACAATGACCATGAACAGAGGTGTTATTTGAAGATGTAAGAAGAAGAGCCTGGAAAGCAAACCAAAGGAGTGGGGACCCATTGTAGGATGCACTGCGTGGACAGTCCCTTTGTGTTTTAAATCTGCTTGGAATCATGGAATATAAATGAGTTAAGAGATTTTAACTTGTAGGAAAAAACCCAAACAAAAAAAATTACCAACCCACAAAACCCCCCAAAACCCCCAAAACCCAAAAACCCCAGACCAACTAACCAAAAAAACAACAAAACCTCACAAACCTCCCCCCCGCTCCCGACAAATAGCATATTTAAGGTCTAGAGCTGACATGTGCTGAAAGGATTCAATAAATTATCCAAAATGAAAGCAACTGGAGTCACCCAAATATGAAACTGCCAAAGTGTGTGGGGACTGTCAGAGGGCGTAACATGTGCTCTGCTTTTGGTGAGCCAAACACAGTAATGGAACCTGTAATGAGGGATGATTAATTTATTCTGGGGTGATTAATAAAAACAACAAAATCCTTCACTTACATATATTAGAGAAGTGAGCCAAATGTTTAGACACTTACTGTGGATGAGATAGAGAATATCCAGGCACTACCATCTGACCTGGAAAACTGCCCAAATGAGAATGTTAATTTTTCAGATGTTTTAAATTAAGAACTGTGCCTGGAAGTTCACTTTTCACTTAACAACGAAACCTCATTTTAATCCGTGGTCTGTCTGTTGCAAGCATAGCAATCACCAGTCATGCCTCTCTTAGTGTAGAGCTGACTTTATGAGTTGCACGTGGTTTGTAAATGAGGGGATAAATAGGTATCAAACGCTCTGTGCAAATTTACCACAAAGACATCTGGATTTGAGAACCTCCCAGCAGGCAAGTTGCTAATGATCTCAAATGTTTCCTTCAAAGAGAATGACTTGGTTAGGTCTCTGTACTCTTTAAAGATCTACAGGAAATTCAAGCAGGGAAATGGCATAGGTTTATTTTCAGTCATGGATACAACTTCCTCAAAATAATACGCATGTCAGTCTTGTGAAGTAAGCTGCTTCTTGGTGTTATGCATTCTCAAAATGCTCATGCCTTCCTGCCTTGCAGAATTAATAGTATTTCTATTGAAATGGCAATATTTCAGCATGGTGGTTGTGAACCATGCTGAAATATAACTGATTTATGGATTCTCTTGGCAGGGATATGTGTCCCTAAGGGAAGCATTGTTTGGGTAGCTTTGCATCAAGGATTACCTTTCATCAGCCTTGAGACTGAGGAAGGATGAGGCATGGAAGAGACAGTGATGCTGTGGCAATCCCTAACCAGTGGTTCAACTGACTGGTGCAGCTCAGCAGATCCTGCTGGGTCGCTTCAGGACCAGCCACCACCAGTCTGACTTTCAGCCTTAATGCACTGGTTCAGTTGCTTATCTCTGCCCTAGCTGGGCTGGCTACGTGGAGAAGTCACAGCACTGATCAAGCCAGGGTTTTCCTGCTCCAGTAGAAATTAAGGGTGATGACATAAAAGCCTTAGGGATCTGTTTAGCTATGGATGTTCTAGCTCAGATCATGGGAGTCTGAATAGCCTGGGAGTCCCTAAATCACTCCATAACTTTTGCTGAGGACTGGAGCAACAGTTTACAGTGTTGATGGATAAGGTCTGATACAGAACCCTGTGGCCCCAGGACGTCTCTACATTGAAATGCCCAAGGTTTTGCTCAGTTTAAATAAATATGTTGCTAAATGTTGCTAAACACATCACTGGAGTACTCAGGGAGCACAATCACTTTAGGCCATAGAATATCTTTTAAGGTTTTTTTTTGAACCCACAGGATGGGTCTTTGCCTTTAAGCCCAGTCCACACAAATGTGTACATAAAGTCCATTTTTTCACGGAAAGCAAGGCCCCGGGATAGAGGATGTTGACATTGGAAAGATTTCCTAGTCAAACTGTTTTCCTGCCCTGATTGCTCTCTGGGGTCCTGGGCATGATATACATTCTGTGGTAAGGGCAGGGAAAGAAGGGGGGAAAAAGCCTTCAAAAGGGCTTGTGCTGCAAGTTACCAAGTTTTGTGTAGTAACTGGCTTCAGAGACCAAGCTTCTTTTAGAAACCCTTCCTCAGGGAGATCCCTCCTTCCTCAGGGGATTCATCCCAGGCTCTTGCTGTAGCTGGATCACACACACACACACAAAAACCAGAACTACTCAATGCTACTGGTCTCCATCCTGCTTTTTCCCACCAGCTTGTGCACAGTGCCTATGACCCTCTTGTGGGCTTTAGGTGGGCTTTGGTTGTTTTTCCCCATTAACTGCATGGGCTGCAAGGCAATTCAGCCTTACGTGACTCCCATGGCACCCTTAAACAGAAATGACCCCTGTAGTTGGGGCACTAACAGTGAGACTCCATAAAAAGTCAGTGTAAATCTGATGAGGCTCTTTAGCTGATGATGAGGAGGGATGTGTCTGAGGACCTCTCCCAGGGTTAGTACCAACAGTGTAAAATCCAACTTTTCTTCTCCCTTCTCTGTATAGTTATGTCAACACTTGAGACCAAAGAGGCCTCCTGAAAGGAGAGGAAAGTGAAAAAGGGAAATATATGACTTGTTACTCTGGCAGCCAGTCTTGGGATGCAGGCTCCTCTATTTGCAGCTCCCTTTGTTTTGCCTGAAGTAGCTGTGTACAACTGATGTCCCCAAGCAGGTCCACTCTTCTTTCCTCTGATGGAAACAGTTACGAGGCAAACGACATTAGTTTGGCTACAGGGATTTTGATCTGTGGAGAGAAGTTTAAAAAAACCTGTTATGACAAAGGATATTTCTCTGGCACCAGGCAGTTTGGCAGTGACACATCTGGACACGTTACCCCCGTGCCCAGAGCCTGTCTGCTGACTGCCAGCTGATAGCAAAAGGCTGGGGTAGATTTACTCACTGGTCAGACTTCCCCCTCTCTTGCCTGCACTAAATGAGGCAAACAAAGAAAATATGGCCAGATACAGGTGTGTGCCACCTCATAGAAATCCCAGTTTGGATTAATTGGTGAGTTAGCCTGGGGATGGAAAATTACTGCAGCTGTTGCTTAGGCAGAAAAGTGAAGGAATAACAGCACAGTACAATATACAGTGAGACAGCAACATGAGTTCTTTGCTAAGCCCTGTGATGATCCCTTGGCAGCACTTGGACACTACAAAAGGCAAGGCAGGGAATTCTCTCATCAGGGGGTCAAGAATGAGTTGGCATAACAGCTCTGCACTAACCCTACCAGCCCCTGGGATGTGGCTTAAAGCATGCAGCAAATGTAAAACAGGAAAGCAGCTAAAAAGATAAGGTTGTTTCCACACCCTATTTTCATATAAGCCAGATCCTCCCAGGTCTGAGGCTGGAGCCGACTGGGGGCAGTCAGAAGCCCTTGTGACCTTAGTGGAGTCACATCTCATTCCAGCATTGCTCATCTTGCTATTCCACTCAGTCACACACAGGCATGACTTCCACTAACTTTTACTCCCTCTCTAGGTTTGCATACACTGACACAGGCTTGGTGTTGCTAAAAAATGGGCAGTGTATTCCTCATGCAGCTGTACCTTGGATTTATATTTAGATCATGGCTACCCATGAGGCAAAAGATGAGCTAGAAGGAGACCATCTGTGATGGAGCTGCTAAACTTTTTGCTGCATACAGCTTTTCATATTCATAATCTCTTGTGAAAGTCTGGAGTAAACCTTCTAGCCTTCCACCTCTCCTACCTAAGCCATGTTTTCTTCCTCTCTCTTCTCCATGGGACTCTATTTAGAACTGCATAGTTCTAGACAAACTTCCCCCAAACAAATGCTTTTGTTTGCTGCAAGCTTGGGGAAAGGAAAACAGGAATTTTAGATCACATGGTAGGAACAGTCACTGGGAGAGGTTCAATCGTCCATGTTTAGGAATGTGACTATTTCCCTCCTATTAAAATGAAGGACTGCCACTCTCCTATGAGAGGGACAAGACAATCTTAAAATTAATATACAATAATATACTGCTGTATATATATACTGCTGTAATTCCATATCTCTTTGTGCAAGTTTTGAAGAAGTGTCTAGAATGCAGGATTGACTCCTAGCTGCTCTTTGGCTTTACTTGCAAATGAGTAAAACAAGGCAGCATGACTTGTAGGGGTGGGTAAATTTTCCTGCTAGCCAAATGTGAGTCCCCATCCAAAGCGCATTGGAGAAGTACTCCTTGGCACCCACACTCCCCTGGCAGAGTGCTGAGAGGCCCCAGCCCTGGGCCACATCTGTGCCAGAGCAGTGGTTTATGTCTCAGCACAGGTGGGTGTGACAGCTCAGTGCACCCCCTGCTGCCTGGGCAAGCCAGCTGCCGGGGATGAGGAGCCCACGCGTGGCGCAGTCCCACGGCACACGCACGATGTCTCTGCCGGGGCTGATGGAGCCAAGGTGGCCCTTGAATGCATGTTGGCTGCAGATTTCATAATCCCCTCATGAGCATCGATAAGTCTGGATCTGTTTGGACGCAGTGGGGCAGGAGGCACATCAATGCCAAGCTCTCCGCTGCAAGACAGATATGAGGAATATGGGGCTACTCTTCCCTTTGAATGATTTATTAAAGTGTTTTCTTGGGATCATTTTAACACAGCTGAACTCCTCTCTACATGTTTGGAATCAGCAGTGCTGCTCGGAAATAGTTTTTCTGGTCAATTTTCCATTGAAGTTGATTGTTTACACTCCCAAAATATCACCTCAGGTTGGGTTTTGGTCCCTGTGAATGGCTGGGGATGTTTATTGCTCCCAGCAGGACCTCTGCAGTACATCAACTAAAAGAAAGAACACAAGTCCCCACACAGCCATCAAAATCAGCTGTGACAATAAACATCAGTGTCCTGAGGGGTGAGAAAGGAGGGTGGTAGGTTAGAAGGCACAGGAAGCTGACAGCTTGGATCAGCTTTTCAAATTACCCTGGCTAAGGCTGATTTTGGGTGAACTTCATCGAGGGGCCAGCTCCAGATAAAAAGGGGAAATGCTTAGTTATTCTGAGGCTTTTCCTCGAAACTCTGGTAGACAGAGCTTCAAAAAGCAGCATGTTAAGAAGGAATGGGTGAGATTGCCAAAATTTGAGGGGAACAGCTGATTTCTGCTGTGAGTAGCAGCAAAACTCCTCCCAGCCAGTTGTAGACCTCACTTACACAGATGTGTTGTCCAGGTGAACTGGGCTGGTGTTTACCAAGCTCTCCTTCAGTCCAGCAGCATTTTCTAAAGTTGTATCATCCAGCTGAGGGTACCCAGCTGGAAAGCTGTTTATCTCTTTTCTCTTTTTCATCTCCTTTACAGCATGGTTTATCTTATGAATGAGATCCCAGTGTAACCTGCTGAATAAATTTAGGAAAAGCCTCTTATGTTTATTTGAAAGCATCACCAGAGAAGTGAAAGGCTTTGACACGGGATGTAGGAAATCAGATAAGGAGGCTGATAAACTCTGGGTTTGCTCTAGATTACATGGTTGAAGAAGAGTATTTTGCAGTACTTCAAACCAATCAGCTGAAACTTTTTAGGTCAGGTAATTTCCAGGCAGGAGTAATAAAACTAAGCAGTTTACAAATTATGTCATTGATGGTCTTGTCAGGAAAGCAGATGGATACCAAATACAGACAAATCCACAACAAACAAGGACCATTTATTTGCTTGTTTGAACACCTTCAGTGCTGGAGGTCTCCAAATCACCCTTCTGAGTGGGCTCTAAATCCTACAGTGATTGGATTGTACAGTCAGAATGTGATTAAACCATTAAGGTTTAGTTCATTAAGGTGAACTTCCATAACTGCAATGGGAATTAAGATAGGTCTGGTGGCAGCTTGATTTTGCATCTTGCAATCCTGCTGCTGCTGAGCCATGATTGCAAGCCACAGACCTGCATTCTGATGTGATCTTGACAAATAAGAATTAAGTGAATTTGGATAAAAACCAACATAAGGATTCAACCTAGAGATCACTATTTCTCACAGAATTATTTCCCTGCTCTGCACAAATACTTTATACTAGGCCTCAAGAGTCCAGTGTTTATCAGATTTATTCTGATATCTTTTAGTTTTGAAAAGGAAGAATTTTTTGGGGGGAAACTTCTATGCTGTATAGTCTACAACCTTGCTTTGAGTATTGAAAATTTATATTTTAAAAACATATTTCTTTACTACTGCTGCCAGAAATACCAGTACTTATCACGTTTGAGATGATTAAAAAAAATCTTCCTTTACATTCTGTGTTTTTTTCTTAGCTTGGGGAATGAAATGCAGTTTTTAATTTGGGTATTTTTGCTGTTAGGTTCCTAGCGCTGTCTTGCTTGTGGTATGGCTACTACATAGTAACATAATATTTATTTATCTGAACCAGCTGTTTTTACTGGAACAGAGCCCCCCTCCCCAGCAAACCTTTCAAATCTTTCCTATTTACTTCAAGTTCTGGCAAAAAGTAAAGAAAAGAGAAAAAAAAAAAAAAGCAGGCTGTCTGTAAGCTGACAGTAGCCTTTTAAATATAATGATAACTGCCTAGCACTGATGAGAGAAAACCCCTGTGCTGCAAGCAGATACTTAGGGACTGCCCTGCATGAGGACTGTGGGTCTGTGGCCGCCAGTTTGCCCTCCTGTTGGGGTCCAGCAGCAGGGCTGAGAGCATGACAGGCCAGCTGCACCTGGGCCCAGCACGCCCTGCGGCCCAGGGACAAGCTGGTGGAGCAGAAGGGATGTGTGGTTCTCTGTCAAGGCCCCATCCCGCACCATTCTGCCTCTCCAGAGCCCTGGGCTAAAGGCACATTAGGATCTCCCCTGTCATGTGTCCCTTTTATTACTTTCTTTGCCACCCTTTATGGTGGAGCTTTCCCTCTTTAACTGTTCTGCTCTGTGTCTCTCATGGAAACAGAAACATGGAGATTATTCAAGTCCGATAATTCACTGTTCAAGCAGAACCTTTGTCCAGCTGTGTACTGAGTGCTTCTGAGCCCAGCAGTGAAGAATTACACTGCAGTTCTTCCCTGAGTATTTTTTAGTGTTTATTTAATTTTTAGTATTCATTTCACGGTCACTGCTGCTGGCAGCATAGAGACATCCCATTCACTGTTTTGAAATCTGGGCTTTCCAGAAATAGACTTTAGGAAAGTTCTACTGAATGTGTGGCAGTCCCACACGGACCTGAGACATGGATGCTGCTGGAGAGGCACACGAGACCAGGGTGCCAGTGTGTGACAATGCCCCCGTGCTGGGAGCCTTGCTGTCCCTGGCATGCAGAGGGATGCTGCCCTGAGTCCTGTGACACACCTTGGCAAGCCCAGGGGCTTTGAATTGCTTCGCATCAGTGCCCATCCTCTGCATCAGGGCACACGCCAGCCCACCTGCTGCTCCCCATGGACTGCCCTGAGCCCAGGCAATGCCCAGCAGGGCGGCCACAGTGGCAGAGCCTGTCCCCTCTGCAGGCAGGGCTTTTGCCCTCCCTTTACAGCCATTTGCTGTCCTGGGGAAATCTCTCTCATCAGAAATAGATCTCCCCTCCCCCTGGCGCTTACCCCTGCACGTGTATTTCTAGAGAGCAGCCGCAGTCCCGCTTAGCTAAACTGAGGCTGTTCAAGCCTTGCTACGCTGCCGCTGTCTGTGCTGTGACAGCCCATGCCTAAAAAAAATTCAGTCCCTTGGCTCCAACTCTAGAGCTCACATCAGTATGTAAAAACAAATGCAAATAAGGGAGAGGTCTTGCTGGTTAATGCAGGTGAGCAGAGGATGGTGCTGCCCTTCTATTAATCTTTTTCCTGTCTTGGCTTTCATTTTTGACCTTATTGCAAGTCTTGGCTCTGGAATTTCCACTGCCTTTTCCTGTGGCATTGCTTGTATAGGGACAGAGTATGTTAGCAATCAGATTCAGCATAATTTTTTCCACTCTGTCTGGAACTCTGCAGCTCTGGGTGTCAGCTCTCCTGCTGATTGATTTGAAGCTACTTTTTACCATCGCAAAAGTGTCACTAAGTTTTGAGACATCTTCTTGTTAGAAAAGACAGGGAGAGGTTGCTGCTCAATTTTCTTTCAGTTTCTCCACTCAATTATTCCTCAGCACAACTTAATATAACATGTAGTCATTCTCTTTCTGACCAGCATGGATTTCAGCCAGTTGAATTCCCAAGTGCAATTTTTGCTTTTTTTGCTATTGCTTCACTTCCATTTTTTTTAAAGTGTATGTAGCACACAAGATTCCTACAGTGCCAGAAGTAGATTGATCTTATTTCTGTGGCTTATTTATTGGTATCTAGCAATATTTATTTAATTTTAATTTTGAATATATGTATTCTAGAACCTGAGCCTTTGGCAGTTAATTTCTACATCTAGGTCATCAGCTTGTTGTTAATTTTTGGACAACTGCTCCTCTGTCACATTTTAAATACTGTTTTTGGTTAGGGATGGCCAGCCAGTTTATTTCAAGTAAGAACAGTTCATAGACATCATGCCTCACACAGACTCAGAGGGGATCAGCCAAAACCGTGGGAATAGAATAGATTTTTTTTCCTGAGTCTGAAGAGAAAGTTTCATTTAGGGGACTCACTCTGTTCCTCTTCAGATGTCAGTCAGGTAAATTGCTCCTTCAACATGGTTGGCAGCTCTTTCTTGGCTGAAAGCAGACAGACAGCTCAATCTAATTGCACAGAGAGGTTTGTCTGCTTTCCCTTTTCAAGTAAAACAGGTTTATATGTTTCTGTGGGGCTGGCTGAACAAACAACAGGTGGATCTAAAAAAGCCCTCTGGAAAATCCCTACAGTTGATGCCCTGGGAAATGACAGGGGAGTGTGTTACAGCCACTCCCCTCTCTAAGGTAGCCTGTGTTCTGCTAATGCCCTGGGAGAGTAGAGAAGTGGAAGATAGGGACAGTGCCAGAGGGTTGCCTGGTGAGAGAGAACAGGTCCTGAAAGTTTAGGTAAACTGTGCAAAACTCATCACTTTATGTGCTTGTCTGTATTCAGCCTAAAATCTCTGTCCCTCTGAAATTTCTAGGGTTCTGCAAAAATCCCCCTTTAAATATAGGCGGGCATTTGTGTGCTTGTTATACAGATCAGTGTGAACAGGGAGGTGGCCGTCTAAAAATGGGACATGATGACTTTTCATGTAGATGCTAAATAAGAATGTGACAGCACACGGCAAAGTGTTAAATTACTTGGTTGTTTTTGAGGATAGTTCCACTTAAAATATGCAATGTGTACCTCTTTACCTTACTGCCCATACTAGGTCTGCTACTGCTGCAATGGCAGCAGCCTCCAAAAAGTACTGAACGTCTTTTTCAAAAAAAATCTTTCACGAGGAGCTTGAAATTGGGTCAGATTTCATTCTCAGCCATTGATCACTACTGTAGCCTTTTTTCTCTTCAGCTACTTAAGGGGAGAAAGGGCAAGGGGAGTGATCCACACTCAGGGCTGTGGGGTAAGGAGCAATGGATGAAGAGGGAACCCACACCTCTGACCTGCTCCTTATGCATCCAGGTAAATAAATAGGATTTTCAATACTTTAGGGCAGCCAGCAGACCTGCTTTGTAGGTGAATGGAAATACTGCTGGCATTTCATAATAAATAAAAAAGCAACCCAACCCAAAGCAAGTCAAACAGTCCCTCCATTCTAAGGATTTTATCCCCCTACAATACTAATTTGGCAGAATTTGCCCTGACAGTGACTTGTGCTGATAAACACTGGGAGATGCTTGGAGATGTCTCCTATTCATCTAGAAACACATAAAAAGAATCTATATGAACAACTGCTGCTCTAAAACATCTACCTTTGGTTGCAGCATGATGCCCCAAGTTAGCCTATGTGCCTCTGTTCTAGAAAAGGATTCACATTTTTATCAAAAACAAGGGCTGGGAATCCATAAATCTGGGCTGAGATCATGCTATGTCCAGTCCTCTCATCCCAGACTTCTGCCCTGTTGCCTGCAGTGCCACCTCCCTCCTGCCTGCCCCACATGTTTCGCTCAGTCCAGAAGGAAAGGGAGTTGTCGTCCCCCCACTGCCTCTGCCTGGCCTCTGGCCTGCATGGAGGGAGGTGGTATCTATTAAGTTTATTAGCAAGAACAGAAAACAGCTTTTAATGAGCAATGAGGCCAAAAGGCATCCCCCCGTGGCCAGGTGGGGCTGTCATTTCCAGTGAAGTGTGGGATGACATCTACAAAAGGGTTGGTACCTGCCTGCTCCTAGTCCTCTGCTGAGTGCTGCCTACTCGAGAGCAGGGCCCTCTTCTCTTTTCTGCAGTTGTTTTCTGGTGGACCTAGTCCCTTTAAGAAGTTTTTCCCTTTGTAGTGATACAGCAAAGTATCACCCAGCCAAGTGTATCTTCACAAAGGATTTTTTTGCAAAAGGTGAATTTCTGTGTTATGAGAAAGGACCTCTCTGAAACAGCTAGGTCACAAATGTTTGGTGTGCTGTGTATGGCTTTTTTTTTTTTTTTTCTTGAATTACTTTTAACTTTAGCTAACAGTTCTCTGGTAAGCATCACTAAAGCTCACCACAAAAGCTGTAGTTACCTTGTGACCCTGCGTGTTTCTCTCAATACAGAGCAGTTCCTGGGAGGAATCCACAGTCCATTGGTTTAGTACAGCCTGTCTCTGGTTCTTTTCCCTCTGAGTCACAGGGCTGTGTCACCAGGAAGGTCATGGGACTGCCAAACATACCAGTGGGTGGATTTGGGGTTTCTTTCATCATAACCTCAGCTGATACCTCTTTTCCCTCAGTGACCTTCTGTGGGTTTTTTCAAAATCCAAGCCATATGCAGTGTTGGCATATAACCATCCAGTCGACATTTAGGTTCCTGGGAAGCATCCCTTCCATGTGGATGTCACCAAGTTCCATATCCACAGATCAGTTTCCATAGTAACTAATGTTATTCAATGAGAGGGGGGAAATCGGAGGATTTTGAAAGGCAAAGATTAGCACTGGAAGGGAGTAAGTGGAACAAACAGCATGTACAGTGGCTAGGAACACACCAGAGGTTTTATGATGTGTGTTTTAGGGAGACTTGCATGGTTTGCGAACCTTTCCTTTCTCATGAGATGTGCCAAAAGATTGCCAGTGCAAAATAAAATGGTGCTTCACAGTATCACACTCTTACAAATCCTGTGTCAGCTCATGTTTATTCACACACTTGTGAGCACATGGAGATGAGGAAAAATGAGTTTTATTCCCTGTTTCAAAGAGAATTGTCATACCAGTATTTTGGAGAATGAAACATGCATTCTTTTGATACTCCTGTCTCATCTCTGCTGCAACAATGGAAAAGTGGAAAAGAATGGGACTTGGGCAGAACCACTTTTTAGCTTCTCACTTATTCCTGCTGTCATAAATGCCACTTTCAGTGGGTATGAAATGATGGTGCTGCTAACATATTCTTACATATGGTGGTCAGAGTCACTACTACTGATACATTGCTGCTTGAGCTGTGGGACCTGATGAACAGAAGTGTGTGTTTTCCTTCTGCCATGTGGTATAACTCAGGGAACAAATATATTGGTTAAAAATATATCTGAAATTAATTTATTATGTGAATCTAGAATCTTGCACATTACAGATTGTATGGCATGACATATATTCCTCTGGAAAGCAAATGTTCAGAATGTTAATTCTGCAGAAATAGTTATTCAGAAGTCAGGAACGATCAGTTCAAAAAGCCATAGGAAACTCTGCATTCGTGCATTTGTACAAGTGTATCTGTTAAACATGCATATGGCAATGCCTTGTCCTAGGACTCAGTAGGCTAGGTAGAGGCAAAACCACATAAAGGAAGATTCATGTCACCCAAGCTTAGCTGGGTGAAGAAAGTTGTCTGAGTTAGTTCTCTTGGCTCCATCTTTAATTAGTGGATAGTAACAGATGTCTCCTGTTGGTGACTCACTCCATCTATTTTAGGTTGCCCATTAGAGGTTCCTGTTTCTGTTCCTTTACTAAGAGGGAAACTAGTGGATGATTAGATTTAAACAGCCAAAGGCTGATGAGGTGAAGCCCACCTAGGAGTGCGCATCCCTTGATGGTCAAAGGGTGGTAACTCTGCAGAGAAAGAAGTTTGGCTCTCCTGCTCTTATCCCCATCCACAAAATGGACTGTTTGTTGTCACTGGGGCACAGCACGGGCTTTGTTCTTAGAGTAGTACATTTCACCCTCCAGGTCAGGGTAATTGCACCAACCCTCTCTGTTAAGGATGGCACCTGTCCCTGTTAACCCTAAACTGGTCCTGGGCACTATCTGAGACAGTGCTGTGGGGTGTTGGCCTGAATCATGCAAGATAACCACAGGGATAGTTTAACAGTGTGGAAAAACCCCAGGAGGAGATCCATGACACAGCATTGTTTACTAGTGGAGATGTAGCTAGAGAGTCAAAACCAGGACCTCATGACATGGAAAGGCACAGTGACCGGTGTGACATTATGTCTGGTAGATAGAGAGGTGACTAAGAAATTTGCTTTAAGTTGGGCAGCTCATGTGATGGCTGTGACAGAATTAAAAAAGCAAATCCACACGGGTGGTGAAGATCTGGGGCAGGCAGAGAGCACAGCTATTCTGGGCCCTGGTGAGGCTGACAGACACATTGCAAGCATTTCCTGGCAATATGCTCAGGAGCGGAAGCTTCGTGCTTGGTTCAGAGGTACAGCCACTTCTTGCCTCCACAGCTACAGCAGGTAGGAGTAGCTGAGCAGGGAACATCACACAACTCCAGCTCCCTGTTTACATGGTCCATCTTCTTCTGCAGCAACGTTCAGCAGGAGGAACCAAAACCTCCTGAAGGAAAGGCGAGGTGAGGAGAAGCTAAATATGCTGCAGGGCTGCAGATGAGAGAAGCACTTTGCTCTCTGTGCCCTTTTCCAAGCTGATTCATGTTACCGGGGCACAAAGGTGAGCGACTGAGCAAGAGTTACCATCCCTCAGCACCTCTGAGCCCTTCTGCACCAGAGGGAAAGAAGAAAGACAGCTGCCAAGAGGTGAGTGCCCTGAAGAATGCCGGGGATTGGGCAAGCTGGATGGCACCGTGTCCTGACGGCAGAGGAAACCGGAATGCAGCCCACAGAGCGCTGCAGCTGCCTGGCTTGATTGCATTTTGCCCTGTGATAAAGAAATTACAATGATTACAGCTGAACGCGGAAAACGTGATTCATCCGGTCTCCAAGTACCGAGCCCTCCATCCATCACGTCCGAAGCGTGCAGCGGAAGCCGAGGCGAGGCGCAGTCTCCGGGGAGCAGTCTGCGAGGCTCCATCTCTTCCCGGTCTTTCTCCCTTCTTCCTAAACACAGGTGACAGGACCTTGTTCGTGCTAAGAAGACGTGGGGGGGGAGGGGGGAGTTTTGTGCTGTGGGAGTGGCCGGAGGCTCTGCCTGTGAGCAGCCAGTCGCGCCGTGTGACTTCCCCAGGGCGTCGGTGTGAGCTTCCCCATGGTGTTGGTGCCTCTGACGCCCGGGCAGAGCCTCAGCACCTTCACCTTCCTCTGCCTTGGGCTGCCACCGCCTGCCAGTGCCACAGGACAACGTGGATGCCTACAGGAGTGCCTCAGCCTGGACCCTTTGATGAAAATAAGTCGTGTTCCATGTACTGAAGCACCGGTGAGAGCAGATGAAGCACGGCACATGTACGGGGGAAACTGTGACTTCCTTTACTCCTGCAGATAAAAGTAATGTCCTGTATGCAAAGGTGCAAAGGTTTCCTGTAGTAACATCGCTGTGGTTAAGCCTGTAGTCCAAAAGAGTAAACTGAAGCTACTGGAGTTCAGTTTGCATCCCAAATGTGCACAATTGAAAGTGTTAATTATTTCATTGAAGATGCTGGAGCCACAGCCAAAGCATATGTGTAACTCCACTTGTAGCTCAGGCAGAGCAGTAGGATATAAGACAGGATATGCAGCAGCTGGTGTAGTACTCAGAAAATGAATGATCCTTCTTATCCACCAGCACTCTCAACTTACAATAGCCACACAAGTTTGAAGACTGCAGCAAAAATCCTGCAGGGCTTTGCATTCCTTACCAGAGTCAGAAAAAGCTTTAAAACTGGGATAAGAGAGACAGCAAAGAACAGAGTAATTGTAGTAGAAGCTTTAGTATTTGAAATTTTTCATTCATATTGGAATCATTACCCAATTTTGTTGTCACAGAAGCCTCAGGCTCCATCAAGGACTCAGAGCTTTTAGGTTCAATTAAGACACCATCATTTCACATGATACCACAAGAAATATTGTTCGGATGTGAAGGAAGAGACAGCACACAATCATGTTAGCACAAATTCATTTTACACCTGCCTGTTAGCCAAGCTGTCAATGTGCCATTCATAACCTTCCCCAGCACAAGGTAACATTGCTGTACCAAGCTTCACTGAGGTTTAACCTAAAGCAGGATTACTCTGCCTTTGGGCAAGGCTGAGGTTGTCATCTGCCCCCTGCCCTCAGATATTGTCATAGTAAAACATATGGAAGTGTAAGACTGCTGCAATTTTCCTCTTACATGCTAACCCCAGTCATGTTCTATCACCTGATTTTTGGGAGCAATTTGCCTGACAGGTGGGACAAGTCAGGGACATATGCAGCAATCCTGATCTCTCTCAATGCAACATCCAGTGATGAAGCCTGAACTGCTGCAGGGGACTGAAAGATGTGTGTTCTACTCTGCTTGCTTTGTTATGGCAGGAGGTAGCCAGGGACAGAGAGGTGGTGGCAAACAGTGTGGAAACAGGTGATAAGCAGTTTGAGAAACGCATGTGCTCTGTGAATATTGCACACAACAAATGCAGCAGCCCCACAGATCACCAGCAACGCTGAACACAGGTAATTCCCTTTTTGCTCTCCATGATTTGGTTTCCATGGGAAGGAATACTTCATGTTAGAAGGATGAGACTGCTTGCTCTGCTGAGCTTTCCATCATCTGGATCAACCCCAGCTTAGCCTCTTTCTAATGAGACTAAAATACCTACTGATGCTGGCAGAACATCACAACAGAAAAGTGAGCTTCTGCTAGGGCTTTCAGGATTAGTTTAAGGAAAACTGCTCGCAAGAAAGTGGAGAGAGAGACACGCAGAAAAATTAAATATTTTAGTTACACAGTCTGGTTGGGGGTGTTTAAATGCATTCAGGGATTAACACTTTAACACTGTCCACCCAAACTCAAAATATCACCCTAATAAAGTTTGCAAAAGTGTATGTAAATACTGAAAGTGGAAGATTAAAGAGAGGATATTGGAAATAGAAACCTTGAATAAGTAAAATAGTTTTATGACTTGTTACTGTTATTTTGACCTTTTAATGTTTTCCTAAGTTTTATTATGAGGCAGTGTTATGTTTGGAAAGGAGGTGTATGACCTGTGAGGTAGTGTTCAATGAGAAAGATTGCATAAGCAGTGAGGAAACAGCTAGGTCCCTTTTCTACATTGGGTAAGGTAAATTAAATTACAATTTACTATTCTGGTTTCCTAGCACATTTTGCTTCTCATGGCTCAGCATGCACACACACATATGTAGAGCAGCCATGAAGTTTTAAGTTTGTGCTATTTTGAAGGAAGAATAGCCAAATATTTTTTTTTTAAATTAAAAAAAATCTCAAATCCTTATGACTTCTTTTACTCCTTTTTTACTTTACAAAGCAGAAGACTGGGGAAGTGTGCTGATTATGGCTGGGGTAGAGTTAACTTTCTCCACAGTATGGGGCTGTGTTTTGGATTTGTGCTGAACACAGGCTTGATAATACAGAGATGTTTTTGTTTTTGCTGAGCAGGGTTACAGAGAGCCAAAGCCTTTTTTGCTCTTCTTGCAGCCATGCTGGCATGGAAGTTGGGAGTGAATGGGAGGTTGGGAGACACAGCTAGGACAGGGACCCCAACCAAACAAAGGGATATTCCAGACCATATGACATCATGTTCATTACACATATGAATTATTATTTATTACATAAATAATAATTATATAAAATGGAGGGAATAAAGAAGAAGAGGGGGACATTTGAAGTGATGATGTCTTGCCACATCACTGGTACGTGTGATGGGGCCCTGCTCTCCAGGACATGGCTGAACACCTGCCTGTCCATGGGAAGAAGTGAATTAATCCCTTGTTTTGCTTTGGTGGCATGCAGAGCTTTTGCTTTCTTTATTAAACTGCTTTCATCTCAACCCGTGAGTTTCCCAGCTTTTATCCTTCTGACTCTCTCCCTGATCCTGCTGGCGGGGCAGTGAGCGAGCAGCTGTGTGGGGCTTGGCTGCTGGATGGGGTGAAACCACAACAAGATGCAATCACTGACATTCTTGTCAAGCAGCACCACCAGGTGACCCCTTTAGCCTCTGAGCTTGAATCTTTTCTCGTGTTTGGTCAAAGTACTACTGTTGTCCTTGCAAGAAGTACCTACTGCTGATGGTGCTTGTTGGCTGTAGGTCTGTGTTGGATTATCTTCAGGGATGGTGAGGATCATTAGAAGATTAGTGGTCTCTTTTCTTGATGGCATCATCACAGGCAGTGCCTTCAGTGTTGCCTTGTCCTAGCAAGAGCAATCCTCAGGAACTACAGATTTGCTTGTAGGTGGGTATCCTTCATGTACCCACAAACTGAGGGGTGTATCCCTTTCTGTTATCTTTCTTTCTGAACCAAAACTAACTAAAAAAATAAATGGGTCTGCTCTCTAACTTTCCAGAACCCTCATGCTCACATTGCAGCTTATTGTCCAGAATAGTTCATTGTAAGCATGATATTCAAGAAAATGCAGTCTGTTCTTGGCATAGGAAGTCCCCTGCTGCTGTTATTTCTAATTAACTTGTTATAATCTTTGTGGATGATCAAGCTTTTTATGTTTCTTCAGTTTTATGTTACAGTCCCTATTGCTTGTAAGTAGCATTAATAGATTCCATTGTGCTTCTTTCTAATTTTACCAGAGCTGATGATCTGACTCTCTCTGTTCCTCTGTGTTGACATATCCATTTTTCTTGCATAGCTATTAGGACAAAAATACTCTTCTGGGATTACTTCTTTCAGTCAAATTGGAAAATAGTTGTCTGCTAGCTCCTTGTCCAGTCTGAATGGCAGCGGTGGGTACAGCAATACCCAGTATAGAGCCACTAAGACATAGTTTTTATGTAGACATGTATTTCTTATAAGCAAAGGAATCAAAGAAGTTCAAGCTGTGTGCTTCTCTGGACTTGCCATGAAAGGGCTGTGCTTTGTGGTGTGTTCCTTCACCTTCTTCCCTGAAACATTTAAAATAATTAGTTTGGTTTGAGATTGCAGACTGTTTATCTCCTTCAGATGCTGTAAAGATCAGCCCCATTAGCACCTTCCACTGAGCTAATTTTTTTACAGTGCTTTCCACTTAAAGTCTGCAGGTAACCTTGCACTGTTCTGTGTGAAAGAAGTAGTAAAAATGTCTTTCTTCTGATAAAAAAAAAAAAAATTGTTTTGATCCAGACTTCACAGAAATGCAGATTCACACAGGGGTCAATGGTGATGGTAATCGTAGCTAATGGTTTTCATTAACAGTCTTCTGAAGACTTTGCCTCAGCAGCTCTGCTAAAATGAAAGTTCTTCAGATTAGTGACCAAGATGTTGTATCTTTTATCCCTGTGCATCTCTTAAATGACTTGATGAACTAGTTCTCTGGTTGTACATGTATACTTGTCGTCCCAGAAGCACATCCCCTGCTGCAGGCAGGGAGTCCAGGATCTTGCCATCAGACTTTCCTTCCCCCCCTTGCTTGTGTAATGCTTCTTCCTAGCCTTGAGATGGCAGGGGTGTGCTCCTCCTGCCCTTGTCTCTGCAAACTTCTTGGTGATGCTCTAGTAATTAATTATCAGAGCCTTTCTGAGGTAAGGGTCTGCCAGAGTGAGATAGGGCACGGTGGAAGTCTCCTGCAGCAAGGGTGTCTGGCTGCAGCTGGGGGATGAGGCAATGTTCTGCCAGGGTGGCATGGCGATAGGTAGTCATCTATTAAGGAGAAGTTACACAAGCAGGGAGGAGAGGATGGCACGTGTCACCTTGCGCTGTCTCCAGAAATTCCACATCCCTATAGTCACGGAGATGCAGTTTAGGAAATGTCACGTCTGTGGAAAGTAATCTGGGCTATGAAAGCCTGAGAAAAAAGAATCCTCTCTGTAAGCGCAAGAGTCTCTTGTGTGTCTTATTTGAAATTGAGTACCTTTGCATGTTTGTGTTTTCCTTTGTTTTCTTACTTAGAGCACATAAAGGCATTGACAATGAGTAAGTGGAATTTAATTACAGGATCCTTACTCCAGTCAGAACATCTTGCAAAAAAATTAATGAGTTTCTCTAGGATTCTCTGAGGCAGAGAGACATTGTTAATATTACTCTTTCCAGATATCTTGCTTTTGTTTTGACATGTTTTCCACACACAAAGGATGGCAATATGCTCACAATCAATGCACTCCTATTTTGGTTGGGAAAAAATGGGATGGGAAAGGAGGAATAGCAGGTGAGCACCAAACAAAAGCACCTCTTCATGAGGAGATGTGATCGTTCCTTTATAATGTGAAGCATCTGCATGTCTTGGCTGAACAGCAGCCTGCCTACCACTGATCCTTTGCAAACCAGGGAGAACCTTCCCTCCACAGTCACAGAGGCTCAGGAGCCTCCACAGCTTAACCCTATGTTAGCCACCAGTCTGTGAACATAGAGAGTTTTGAAAATGGTTTGTAAAAGCCCCTCTGAGAAGACTAACTTCTCAGAGGGCCTCTCTAGTCATCTCAGACCTTTCCAAAGGCTCAACAGCAAGCCATGCTTGCTGTTCCCAGTAAAGATGTCTTGTACAGTGATGGCCAGCATGTGCTACTCAAAGGGGCAGCACTCTGGGGCCACATGGTTATTTTTATAACATGGACAAACATTGTTCCCCTAAACAACCTAAATTGTGGGGGAATCAAAGTGTTTTAGAGCTTCCTGTCCCAAAAGCTTGAGAGTGTCTCAAATGGCTGAACTCTGTGGTTTCTGAGTCTGTCTGCGCAGTCTGGTATTAGTCTCCAAGAACTTTCCAAAAACATCCTTGGAATACAGCAAGAAGAGGCTGATGCCAGGACTTTAGCATTTTCAAGTGTATACCCAGGAAAAAAATAAAGCCAAAACCATTCATACAATGAAATTCTACACACAGATTTCCATGACTCAGGAGTACAACTTGCTAAATAGTAATAGTGATTTGTTTAGTATCCAAAAATTCATCATATGCTTCCATCCCAGCCCCAAGGAGCATTCAGCCAAGTGATATGATGAAATTTCATGTGTACAGTTGCAATCCTACTCCTTGACAACACTTGAAAACAATGAAAACTTCATCCATACAAATACCATGTGAGAGCATGAACTCGCTCGGGGAGAAGTGCACTGCGATCAGACTGACCCTCTGGGGAACTTGGATAAAGCAGATGTGGAAATCCAGGCCTGGAACGGACTTGGGAGGCCACTACAGTCAAGTCCTTGTGCTTGCAGGAAGTTGTGTCCCAAATCTCATCCCAGTTCCATCTTCAAGCTAACTAGGGCATTTGTCCTTCTTCCACCCCTGTTTTGGAAACATTTAGATCTGACATTAAAATTGCTTCTTGTATTTGCAACCATGTATCTTCATGCATTCCAGGTAAATAAGTGATGAAAGCAACACACCTTATGACCCACTTATTCTTCTCTTTATATACAAGCTCAGAATATCTGTTACTGCAAAAGGGAAATAGACACTCAACAAAAGTATTATATAAAATGTGGAGATGGAATTTAATGTAGGTTAGGTTATAGTCTAGGCTTACCAGAGTCTTCCAAATCACTCCTTTGCAGAATGAATTTGTATGAATTAGAAAAATGGATGAAGGTGCCAGCTACATAGCCTGCTTCTATTTTGTGACTAAATTTCAGAATAATTCCGGTTGTGGTCTTCTGACAAATGTTCTGCTCTCCCCAGGTCTCATGTGCACATCACCAAAAAGCTTTCCAGACAATGCTGATGTTCATGTGCAAAATCTCCTGGAGATCTCAAGGTCCCAAGGTACCTTCAAATAAAGAATAGGAGTAGGGGTATAAACTGAATAAACCATGTGTGCACACATGTTTAGACCCAAGGAGAAAGAATGGAGAGTGTGTGTAGATTCAGAGCATGTACAGCAGGCCAGCCTAGAAATGTAATCAGCTTCTGGATTTATTGCATGTAACAGCATCAAAATACACCCAACCTGAATGCAGCCTCCCCTATTTCTTATGACACATTGGAAAGGTTGGTGTAAGCGATACTCTCTAAAAACATTTGAAAGAAAGCCCCATTTGAGAAAAATGAACAGTCTGAAGCACTGAGTTTTAAACTTTTCTTCTCATGACCTTGTTCTGTCGTGGCCTCAAATGGCAGTGGCACTGGCATGAGTGCTTCCAAGCTCATGGCTCCAAGAGAGGGAACTGTTGACCTGAAAACACCGTCTGGCCAGCAGCTCTGAGGCAACCCCCTTGCTTATTATTTATTAGTACTGCAGGGAGGCATAGAGAGATGCTGCAGGGCTGGGTGCCAGCAGGGTGCCTGGCAGCCGATGACAAAGAAGGGAGGAAGAAGCTCGGTGGCTGCAGCAGGACTGGTAGGCTCAGGTTCCTGAGGCCTGGGGGACAGGCACTGTGGCAGAGGGTGCTCGAGGGAGCAGCAGAGAAGGACATCCTGGGTTGCTCAGGGGCTTTTGTGGGCACTTCCTTTCACAGCAGATGTATGGCAGGGCAGGAAAAATTTACGTATTTGCTAGAAGAGCTTTGCAATTATTGAGCAACACCGGGGAAATTATGCTATGACAGGAATTCCTCCAAATGACCAACATATTTCAGTTTGCTTATTCAATTCAGGGCCCAGAAAAGAATTAGTCTTTTTTTTTCCCTAGCTCTTCTGCATTTCAACAGCTTCACAGCAAGGTTGTTTTCAATTACAAAGAAGAGAGGTAATGGACGCGACCAGGGACATTTTGCTAGAAAGCAGTCTTATAAAACACTACCAGTACTCATAGGTCCAGGTTGCCACTTCCCAAAATTTGCTCTAGCACACTACCTACTTTATATAACACATGCTACTTTAAATTAAAATTATCAGACCAAAATAAACCCTAATAATTTTTTTTCCAATAACTTTTTCTTGGGTGGGTAGAGATTCAGCAATGAGATGAATGTTGGAAACAGTTTCTAGTGCATACAAAGTGAAAATGGATTCTCAAGAAGATGTAGGAAACCTGAGAAATGATCACGCTGAAAAAGGCATAGGAGAAATAACAGACAGGCTAGACAAGGTTGAACTGGACCTGAACCTGTAGTATAAAACATCTTTACAAAACTGTCTCTAAGTTTCAGTTGCAGATGTGAAGCCTAAAAAGCATAACAGCAGATCAGATTTCAGAAGGGAAAAAATAATTTGCAGATATTTGAATATTGTCAGAGGAACTGAGAAGTTATTCTTTGACTATTCCTTAGCTACAGAAAACAAGCAAGGAAAAAGGAAGACTATTCAGGGATAAGCAAGATGATAGCTACAAAAGAAATATATAAACTGACTTTCATGAAGAATGTTTTGGCAGAATGCTTTATAGAGATGGAGTGATCTGTGCAGAAGCTGATTAGGCCTTAGGTGGCTTCTGTAGTCATGATGAGTTTGTCTCTTGGTGTCTGACACCTGACCAAGATGAAACATGAGATATCTTAAAAGAAGTGAGTATGGGCATGGGCCAGGACTGGGAGATGAGCCGACCTCACATCACAGCTGCCCACTACAAAAGTACCTTTTTCTGTCATGTTCCTGCTCGACATGCCATTTGATGCAGGAGAAGAATGAGATTGTGAAAATTAAGTGCATGGGATAAAATAATGCCAGAAGGATGTGAAATGCTGGAACTAAGACTGAATAAGGAGAAACAGCTGACAAAATATGTTGTTGTCTACTGTGATAAGAAGTTCCCTGCACAGGATGTGCCACATGAAGATGTGCAAAATCATCAGGAACCATGGTTCCTATAAAGGAAACAAAACAGGAAATGTCATGAATCATCAGCAAACAGGCTGTGGACAGGTTACATGGCTTGATCCTTAACGAAATTAATAATTCAGCAAGGTTGGGAAAAAAAGAGACTTAATTAGCACCATAACATTATGACACAAGCTTGGGAAATACAGGCTGAAAATTGAGGCTGATCATCTGTGCTCAGCCACAAGATGCGTGTGAGAGAGAAGTTACACTGCCACAGTGTGGGATGCCTCATTAAACAAACAGTCCCAGACACTAATTAAGAGGATATAGAAACAGATACCAAGGAGGCAAGCATGCTTGGAGACTTGGGAAGCTTCGGGATAAGTTGACTTGTGCAGAGTAAGCAATGACAATCTCTCCACAGGAAACTATTTCACTGGCATCCCATCTGTAATCCTCAACTAATTACCCACTTGTTTGCATCTCTGATTCATATTAAAATTCCTTTTGTCCCTTTATTATTAGTATAGATTAGCAGAACTTCAATGTTGGAGATAAAGGCAGCACTGGGGTTTTTGGTCAAGATGAGCCAACCCAGTAGTACCCATTTCAGAGAAAAGAAAAAAAAAAAAAAGGAAGAGGACCAGTGTGACAGAAATCTCACAGGCTGACATAACTATCAAGTTCCAATTAAAGCAATAGAAACGGATAAAAGTGAACTGGTGTTTCAAAATAAAGGGCCTTATATGTGCCTTTATCCCCTTTCTCTAAAAATCTCAATGTATTTCAGTTTTCATCCATAGCTGAATAGGCATTATTCAGTGATTCTTTGCACTTGATACAGTATAATTCAATGAGCTGTTGCTTTTTATAGTGAGTCACCTTATAATAAATAGGGTGCCTTAGCTGCTAGACAGCTCTTTCCTTTATTATAGCAGTGACCTCTAGCGTACAGCTCTCAGTATCCCGACCTAGCAACACCAGCTTGCAGGGCAAGGCCATTTTCCATCTCTGGAAGGAAGCAGCCTTACAAAGTGACCTTTCTGTTTATTTTGGATTTCTTTCAAAGAAAATAATAAAAAAAAAAACAACACTCCCTTGAGACTTTAGTAGTCAATAAAGTCAGGCTACATCAGCATGCTGGATCTGTGGCTGCCCAGCCTTCATGCCCTAAAACATTTTCAATTTGGAGTGGCTCAGGAAGCAATTCTGCAGCCTGTAGCACTGCCTGTGCTGTTATTTTTATATTTTGACAAGGTAAATTACCTGCACATGAATTTTCTTTGTTAGAAAGCTAAATGTCAGATGCATTTTAGGGCAGGACACACTAATCTAGTGCCTAGTAGGTAAAGTCAGCTGGGATTTCTTGAAATGAAATGTGCTAATTATTTGTAAGATGAATTACATTTAATTTGTTTCTGCTGTAGAAATTCCAGGGGAATCACTAGGACACACTGCAATAATCTCCCTCTAGCTTTGAGCTCTGTCTTTGATGGAGGCCAACACAGGATGTTTCACCATTTGTATTCCTATAGGAATACTGTGGATTTCATTGTGTGATGCTGCTTCTTCCCAGACAGTGAGGATGGAGGTTGCCCTGTTCCACTGTAGCTGCATGAAGGGAGCCCTCTCACACAAGCCAGTTACATGCCAGACATCCCTCCAGGGACCACTGAGTGCTGCCAAAGAACTGAATCTTTTATTCCTCTCCCTGGAGAAACCTACAGACACCTCAGCCTTATTTCCCCTGGAGGCAGAACTGGATGCTGCTTGCCCATGGCAAATGATGGGCACCAGGGATCTCTCCAGGCTTCCCCCTTGCCCATAGAGGGGCTGGGATATGAGGTTGGGGAGGCAGGAATGGACTCATGCCAACAAAGTTGTCCTGAGATTTGCCCCAGGCAAAATGAGTCCTGTCATCCAAGGTGTGATGTTATATTTCACCTTCTGGTGGTCTGGCACCACAGGCCACTTCTGGTCTCCCACAGTCAAATATCTTTGACTGCATTTTCATATGCAAGGACTATTGATAATTATCAATACTAATTTAACTTAAGGACATAAATCACCATGTCAGGAAAACAACTCTTCCTAAAAACACAATTTTATTTCAATCTACCCACTTTGACAGGCGTTTCCATTTAGTAGTCACAGATGTTTCAATATAATTGATAAAAAGAAGCCATAATTCAAGTAATGAGGAGGTGAAGGGTGGCTGGTGGGGTTTATTTACCATCATAAATAACCTAACCTCACCTGTACATTGCTTCCTAGATGGTGAAGTTACAGAAAATCATGGAGGAAGGGGTCAGGAGCTTTCAGGGAAGTGAAGAAAACACATTTTAATACTGTTGGCTTCCTGCTGCAAAACATCCAGCCTTACTGCTGAAGTGTTCCAAAAATAGACAAGCTTGCTCATTAGCCTTGTGAGCATTTAAATAGGAGAGGGATCGTTACCCAAATTACATCCCTTAAAAAGGACTTTCACACCGGGGTAAACTTAAAAAAGAACATTTACGTAAAAAGCAATTTTCTTTGCCTGCAATCTTCTGTATTCCCCTAACTCTCATTGTAATAAAAAACTTCCTCCCTTTCCAGCCCAATTCTCTTTTTTTCTTAATCCAGCTGTGAAATCATAAAGCTCAGTGTTTATGACAATAGTTAGCTACCATGGAAACAGCTATGTCGTCACAAATTTAGCCTTATGATATGACCTCCCTGACTACAGGAACAGTCAAAAAGGAAGATATGTTAGAAAGAGACCTTGTTTAACCAGAAATGTCTATTTTAAATCCTTTTGCACAGCACACTCAGCAGCCCTTTAATAAGAGGACCTTTGATACGAATTGTGTACCTCATTACATACTGCTTTATTATGCCTTTTGAATTGCTTTGAATGTCACTTTTGAATGCGAGGTGTCCTTTTATTGTTGAACATTTTGAATTCCCAGTGTCCTAACGCAGCACTGTGGTGATTTCTAAAATTTCAGATCATTGCCCTTCTGAGCAGTTTACTGTACCCTATGGTTGTGCTTGTTTTCTTCTTTTCAAACTAAAAAAAAAAATATTAAAAGCAAAAGAAAATTCTATTCTAGAGAAGATGTTGGAGGGAATCTGTTGGGATTCTGGGACACCTCCTGCTGCCACACTGTGTGTTCAGTCCTCTCATCATCATTGTACAGAAGAAGGGTCTTTTGTGCATTAGTGTAGCCAGATATATAAAATTTGATGGGCATCTACCACGCCTTGCTGTGGTGTCCCCTGCCTCCAAGTGAGACAACCTAGGCCTGTACGTGTGCCCAGGGGTTCCTAATTGTGCTGGCTAAATTAAACAGCAAAGTGCCTGATGAAAGACAAGAGCAGCGTGACCCTCACTACAGAGAAACAGACATAGAATTTGGCAGCTGAAGTCATAAACAGTTTAGTCCTCCTGTGTTCTTGTTCACTGAGCCCATGAGACACTTCCCTGCAGACCTCTTGCTCCAGTGAATGAACCCATCTGCTTTTGCCATGCAAGCCCAGTGGCTTTGGGGAGCATTGGGGCATTGGGGAGTTCCAAGGGGCTTTCTGGTCCTCAGCATCTGCAGGAGACAGCTGTGGGAGGAGGCTACAGCATAGCACAGCCTTCCCCCTGAAGACCAGAATAAATCTTTCAGAACATCCACAGTACACCATTTGGGAAAAAAATTGAAGCCCTGAATTTAGGAAAAGGATTACTAATTTCTCCTCAGCATTTCAAAACAACTCACCATTTCTGCAGGAGGCAGTGTCCAGCTCCAGCAGAGGACAGGGGGACATTCAAAAGTGTCACATTGTGGGAAGGTCCCTCTGCACCTCTCTTTGCTGATGTATTACTTTGGATATCCACCCAAAATAAATTTACATAATTTTCAACACATTAGCTGTAATATAAACAAAGGAAAAAATAACGCTTCTATGAGCAAGATGAGTAACATTTTAAAGTGCCTATAGTTCTGAGCAAGAAAATCCTTCTAAGGATACATGTGTTGAAAATGCTCATTAAGATAATTACACTGAATGAAGTGTGGGAAGTGTTATCAGAGGGGCAATGGGGCAAAGTTCCTGTGGGTGGGAGGAGGAGGGAGCCTGGTTAGCACAAGCTGCAGGAGCTGTCAGGGCTGTGCTGCTGCATGAAACTGTGGTGTGCCCACAGTAGCTGCAGCCAGGAGGCCAGACTTGCTTGGACAATACAGCATGTCCCATCTATTTCCATCAGTTGTGGAAATAATGCATGGTTTCTTAAAAGTACATGTAATTTCATCTTTGCTTTCTCTGTTTTTGCTCTGCTTGTTATTTTGTCCTCAATAAATGGATGGAGGTGTGGACTGTGCAATCTTCTACACCTCACTGATTTCTTTGGGTATCTTGCTACCTCTTTTGAACACAGTTTCACCTCCTTCAATTGTCAGATTATTTTAAATGCCTTTTTTTCATTTCTCTCTCTGGATTTCCTCCAGCTTTTTTTTTTTTTTTTTTTTTTTTTTTTTTTTTTTTGTGTCAGTTGTGACAGAAGGATGCCCCACAGATAAATGCTGTGCTCACACTTGTGGCAGTCTACCTCAGGAAAAGGCCCCACTAGTTTTAGGCATGAGCAATGTTCCTGCTTGGGATGCACATGCAGAGCTCCTGTATGGCTCAGGATCCTCTCTCATCTGAGGCTGGGCTGGGCTGTGCAAAACAGCATCCCTACTTTCTGTGTTTATGCAATTGATGTTTCCCTTAGATAGGAAGCAATTCACATTTGTCTTCTTAAATCTCAGTTTCATCGCACTCTATTTCTGCAACTTATCTAGCTCATGCTGTATTTTAAAGCTCTTCTACAAACTGCAATACTGACTTGACTGTGAACATTGTTCTCTCTCTTTGGTGACTGCAGAAGAACATTTACCTCAAGAAGGCTCTTAACCCTAAATAACCTTCATGTGTCAGACTGCCCCAGTGTCTTCCATACTTGAGTACTGTAGAGCCACCAGACATTCCCACACTGCTCCTTCAGCCTCACACCTGTCCCATTTTGGGGTGCCTTGTCAGCTGTGATCGTCTCCTTTTAACATGTTGCTTTCTCCCTCTCTTGTGCTAAGCAAAACATGAAAGGCTCTGTCCTTTTGGTTGCTGGCTGTGGCTTGCAAAATGCAGATGTACAGTAAATGACAAGCCTGGCAAGGGGTGTTGAAAGGAAGCAGTGGTGGGAAGCATTTCAGTTTAAGGAGAAATAGTGTGGGCGTGGTGCAGCACTGAGAGAAAATTGGATAGAAAAGGAAACTGGGAAGTGAAAATCTATTTTTAACAGGGCTTTGAAAATCTGGCTGGGGCCAGGCCCTGTCTGAAATGATGTAGAGCCATAACTATTTCCTGGGGCTTGAATTTTCCATAAGGGAGAACATCTGATAGCAGAGCAAGAGGTCTGCTCTTTCTGAGTACATCCAGTGAAAGTCTTATTCTTATGGGAGAAAACAGAGGACACTTGTTACCCTGCACACAGCACAGATATCTGGCTATTCTTCATGCTAGGTGAGATCTTCTGGGCATGAAGGGAAAATGAGAGCTCAGATGGTGAGAGATGCATCCCTTTGTAGTAGAGGAGTGACAGCGTCTTACCCGGGCAGACATGGTATTTGATGAAGAACTGCCAGGAAAGAGATATGCATAAAAAGGTGATGCATGTTTCACCTTTACTATATCCACCAATTTCATAACAAAAATACACACTTTTGTTTCTAGCCTCAGGATTCTTTGTGCTCTGTGCTTTGTGAGGGTGCTCACAGGAGGAAAAGCTGCTGGTTGAAAGCAGATCTCTGTGCAGTTTCAAGGTGGGGTTCCCTGGAAGTCAGGAGGGGTACTGGGGAGCATCTCTGCTGCTTGCACACTGCTGGTGCCCACTGCTCCCCTGGGCACCCTATGTGTCCCTTCCAGCTGAATGACAGTAGATCCTTCTTGCATATGAGTCATTTGACTTGCTTAGACGCCTCTTTCTGAGAAAACAAGATGCACCCGAAGAATAGTTTTTATCCACTGAGGACAAACGAAGGGTGGATATCCTTAGATGTGTATTTGGAACAGCATGTGCCTTGTTTGCAATTGAAGACCTGCAAAAAACCCCAAAAAAACCCCTACAGTCAGCTGCATCTGGTCTGACAAATTACAGCCCCGAGCCTTCCCAGTGGAGAAGCCAAGTTGCAGCAGGCAAGATCTGTTGGTCACTGCAGTGGTACACGAAGATAAAACCCCACAGTCGGGTCAGAGGAAATGGTTCAGCAGTAGCTCCAATGGGTCACCACTGCCCTGCAGGCACCAGCAGAGCATTTAGCTGCAAACCATCTCTCCCCAGTGCCAGGCACTCAACAGTTGTGCAATGTTGCTGAGAGCATCACTAAGTCTTTGAGGAATTTTGCTTCCAGGCCTCGGAGCAGTGGCTGGTGCATTCAGCTGGGAGCTGGGAGCTGGTGAGCTGGCTGTGGGGAACTGGTTGGCAAAGGCTGTGCCTGCAACAGTCCATGCTGATCCAGAACTGCAGGTCGCCCTTCAATAGGCAACAAACCTCACCCTACAGTGCTTTGTGAGGCCATTTCCACTGAGTACAGTGCGGCATTCGGCTTTTCTTCCCCCCAGTCCTGGGCAGCGGGGGTGTCCGTCTAGCGCGCTGCTTTTGGGCTGGACCGGGGCCGCCGTGTGTATGCGGAGCTCTAGGGCTGTGCCTCTGCGTGGGTCTGCCGCACCATAGCCAGACGCTGAGGCGAGACTAAGGGTGAGAGAATGGCACACCCTGCTCACGTGGTTGAGAGCTCTTTATTCCCGCATGGCTGCAGTGGTGGATAATGCACCTGCTCTCAAGCCAGCATGGGCAAAATGGCACTGGGGCAGAGGGAACCTGGGATTAAATAGGGGGCGGGCTGAGAGGGGCGGAAGCCCCCCTTGCCCATGGGGACAGAAAACAGGGGAGTGACACGGACCACGGCAACCTATGGGAACATAACAGGGGTGTGTACAGGGTTCTGGGACAAATGGGATTACAGAGGTGGGGTGATTGATACAGAACTTTCCGAGGGGAAGGGGAATGGTTACAAGATTGACATATGAAAGTTCCTATAGCAGGCAGCTTGGAGCGGACCATTTTAAGGGAAAAATAGGGGTACATAGAACCGACCTAACTAACATTTATTAAATTCCCTAACTGAACCCACCTGGGATGCAACAGTACAGCCCCCCCAAACCAAACCCCAACCTTTCTGCCTGGCATGAGTGATTTGGCTGCTGACACCACAGGTACCTGCACCCAGGTGATGACACACACTGCTGGTGTCTGAGAGGAGCATGGCCTGTTGAAGGAGCAGTGTCAAGAGCTACTCTAGGCAGCCTCCTCGTAGGGGTGCCAGTGGCAGATGGTGCCATTCCCTGGGGCCAGGCTCTGGCTTCCTGCTGCACAGCCTCAGCAAGGACTGACTGCAGGCGGAGGTGGATGCTGGTGCCACCCTTGGGGTAACTGGGCTGCTCTCACCAGCCCTGAGGGGTTTGTAGAGCCCTGAGGTCACTTGCTATCATGCTTAAGTGGTGGGAGCGTCTGGTTTGCCCTACAGTGAAGGAAATGCAAATGTGGTCTGAAAACCGAGTTCTGAGAGTGGCCAGATGAAAGCAGCAGTATCCAGTTTTCATGCAGGCTACCGAATATAACATATTCAGTCTGGACACAGAAACTTCTCACAGCAGAATGGCAACCTTCCTGATAGTCACTGGCATTTCCTGCCTCTGGAGAGGCAATGAAGTTGGCCTAGAGGCTGTAGAGGAGCACACAGCAAACAGCCAGCTGCAAAACACAGCAAACTATTATGTGTACTTTGGGAGAACAACCTGATTTCTTTTTCTCACTGTTTTCTTTTTTTCCCCCCCTCCTTTTCTCCTCTTTGTTCACCTGAGCATTAGCTACTATTATTATAGCTATATAATATCTACTACCAATTTAGCTATACTGTGCAACACATCCATAGTAGTGTTGTGCATATGTGTGCACAGAGAAATCTTCTGTTTCTGGTGTGGTTAGTTAGCCTCCTTTGGGAACACACCTTTTACTGCTGTCTTAAGCTGTGCATGAAAACTGTGACACTGGAAGACCTTCCTTCCTTCCTTCCTTCCTTCCTTCCTTCCTTCCTTCCTTCCTTCCTTCCTTCCTTCCTTCCTTCCTTCCTTCCTTCCTTCCTTCCTTCCTTCCTTCCTTCCTTCCTTCCTTCCTTCCTTCCTTCCTTCCTTCCTTCCTTCCTTCCTTCCTTCCTTCCTTCCTTCCTTCCTTCCTTCCTTCCTTCCTTCCTTCCTTCCTTCCTTCCTTCCTTCCTTCCTTCCTTCCTTCCTTCCTTCCTTCCTTCCTTCCTTCCTTCCTTCCTTCCTTCCTTCCTTCCTTCCTTCCTTCCTTCCTTCCTTCCTTCCTTCCTTCCTTCCTTCCTTCCTTCCTTCCTTCCTTCCTTCCTTCCTTCCTTCCTTCCTTCCTTCCTTCCTTCCTTCCTTCCTTCCTTCCTTCCTTCCTTCCTTCCTTCCTTCCTTCCTTCCTTCCTTCCTTCCTTCCTTCCTTCCTTCCTTCCTTCCTTCCTTCCTTCCTTCCTTCCTTCCTTCCTTCCTTCCTTCCTTCCTTCCTTCCTTCCTTCCTTCCTTCCTTCCTTCCTTCCTTCCTTCCTTCCTTCCTTCCTTCCTTCCTTCCTTCCTTCCTTCCTTCCTTCCTTCCTTCCTTCCTTCCTTCCTTCCTTCCTTCCTTCCTTCCTTCCTTCCTTCCTTCCTTCCTTCCTTCCTTCCTTCCTTCCTTCCTTCCTTCCTTCCTTCCTTCCTTCCTTCCTTCCTTCCTTCCTTCCTTCCTTCCTTCCTTCCTTCCTTCCTTCCTTCCTTCCTTCCTTCCTTCCTTCCTTCCTTCCTTCCTTCCTTCCTTCCTTCCTTCCTTCCTTCCTTCCTTCCTTCCTCCCTCCCTCCCTCCCTCCCTCCCTCCCTCCCTCCCTCCCTCCCTCCCTCCCTCCCTCCCTCCCTCCCGCTGAATCCAACAAGAGGAGAAACAGCAGAAGAAGCTGCATTGCTGATAATCCAAGCCAAATTCAGGCAGGAGCAGGAGTCTCTCAAGTTGAAGAGCATTCCTTATCTCCACATGCCTGAATGTCTCAAATCCCTGACATCCAGGAGGGAAGCAGTGACCTTTTTTATAAAACATCCTGCATTTGGGAAGAAGGTGGTCCTGACAGGTCTTCCTAAATCCAGAGTTCACGTACTGGCTTGGACCTGAATGCCAGATGCTTCTCAGGTGAATGTTAACACAGAACTCTTTGTTTATTTCACCTTCTTATTTGTGAGGGGAGAATCATGTCCCTGCTTATCAGCTGCCAGCTGGTAAAATGGTGCTGTGGTGGTCTTTCAGCAGGACAGTTTCAGTCTGTGTGCACGCAGTCCATCCACTGTGCTCCTCAGAGCACTCCCACCAGAGCCGGCAGCCAGTGCTGCAGTATTGCTCTTTTCTACAGAGACAAAAGCTCTGGCTGGGGAAAGTGCACCATCAGGAGAGCTTCAGCTAAGGAATACCAGGGTGTCTAAAAGCCATTGAGGTGCATAACTATGAAACATCGGGCTGAAGAATTGCAATACCCTTCAGTCTTCAAAGAAATGTTTACCCTCAAAGACATTTTTCCTGAGCAAATATTCAATTAAGCCATCAGGGAATTCTTTTAAATTCATATCTGGGCACCAGCAGCAGCAGACACTGCAGCTACAGAAAGTGAGTACTGCCTGGTTTTCTACAAAGTGCAAACTGGTGGGGGGAGCTGCCATCACTCAGAGCCACTTCTTGCACTCAGACTTCAGGTTCTTGGGGTCACCCTGATGTGTAGCCTGGTCACATGTAGCTCTCCAGACAGCCTGCAGTGGTAGTGGTGTACTGGAGGCAGGAAATGTTAGGAGGATTTGGCTCATCAGAAAGAGTTTCTTGAGGGGAAAGGAGATGGAGATCCACTGTAGAACTTTGTCACCTATAATTGGATTTTCCCTTAGGTCTAACTAAAAATAAATTAGCTAATAGTATATTCAATTAATTTTGCCAAATTTGAGCAATTCCTTTAATTAGGAGGGAAGAACTTAATCTCACAGAAAACAGACAATTTCCAAAGGCTGCCACAAGAGTATGACACCTGAGTGTGTCTGTATAAATTGCTGTGAGATGAGGAACACACACACAAACTTATGTAGAAAATATAATTACATGCAAGTAGTGGAGACAGCAGTGCAGTGTGAGCTATTTAACCTTGAGGAAGCACCATGTGAGGTTGGCAGAACAGGTATTGTGGAGCTTTGCATTCTTTTAGTGAGTGACTGTCAAGCTAGTGTGTTATGATAAAATCAGAATTTCATTTTAGTGCTAAGGCTGGCACATTAACTGAGTGTCCTTACACACAGACAGGTGAGTAGAAGAGGGACTGCAGCTTTCACAGTCATGTTGCTGAGAAGTGTTTGTACTTTAGCCAGTGCTGCAGGAAGTTTATTTATTAAACTTGGAAGGAAGCAGGAGAGGAGAGGCCTGGTGTGGTCGTGGCTTTATTGAGGTTACAGGGCAGTGGCACTGGTTGCAGGCAGAAATTTCAGGATACAGAAAGGCATTGGGATCCTTTAGCCTTTCTCTCAGCACACCCCAGCAAGAAGGGCCTTGTGGGGACAGACACAGAAACTCCATAGCTGTAAAAATCCCTTTTTTCGTGCCTGGCACCATATATTTGTACATGATCAGATTTTGGAAAAGAGGGTGTTTAATTCTGATAGCTAGCTACTCCTCCTTGCTATCTTACCGACAGTACAAACAGACAAAAGACAAAGTAATAAAATGTTTTGCTTCCCATTTTTTATTAAAGTAACTGTTAACCCACTGGCAGGTTAACAGAACTGTGTGTGGGATTATAAATTATAAAATCTGACAAAAATTTCTTTTAACCTATTTCACAAACTCATTTTTCATATATTATGCATTTATTTCCATTTCTGTCCATCGTGTTGCTCAATAAAAGAAGCCAATTTAGTATTTACTTCTCTCTTCTCTTATTAGAAAATCTGAACTAGGGAATATGCTGAAGAGAGGAGTGAATGTTTCCCAGCTGAATCCAGCTGGATGGACAGGAATCTGATCCTTTCTGAATGCTCCCTTACATAGATTCTGAAATATTAAGTATAAAAACAAAGTACTTCAGGGTACTACACTAGTCAAAAAAAAAGCCCACACCAAAAAAGCCTCTCCCAAAACCCCCCAAAAATACCCACCACCAAACAAAAAAAACCATTCTCCCCCCCCCCCAAAAAAAAAAAAAACCCAAAAAACCCCGAACCAACAACCCAAAAACAAAAGAAAAAAGGAAAAATAAAAGAAAAAGTTAAAAAGGAAATCCAGTATTTAGTTCTTCAAGTGTTTCTATAAAACCAGAGCATTTCAGAGGATTTTGAAACCATCATTCTCCACAAGCTTACATGACAAATCATGTGTGATGTCAAGTCCAGAAAATTTTCAGGAGTCTTGTGATCTTTGGTGTTTTTTTCCTTACAGTCTCAGTTTGTGTGACTAAACAACTCCTTGGCAAACTTGGCTTTCAGTTTTGGAAAAAGTTTGTAGCCCTTTGGCTGCAGAACTAACCTCAGGGACCAAAAGTCTAGAGACTGAGTAAACAGAAAAATAATAAAAATGTTCATTTTTAAAAATCATGTGCTTTTCAAAACAACTTTATGAGTTTTGAGGTTTGTAGCATGATTGCTGGGTGTGTTAATTTAGGAGTATCAGTTCACATTGGGGAGGATGAGCTCTTTCTTCCTTGTGTGTCAACATGGCATCACTCATTGTGCTGGGGAAAGCTATGGGTACTCAGTTGATCATCTGAGAAATTATGGCCCTGGGCCCAAATCTTTAGTTTTTCCAGGCAAATTGTGGAGTTTTGTTGTTCTTTTGTGGCTGAGAGCTTGTGTCCTGCAACCCCAGATGAAAAGGTGGGTTGGGCTGTCTACCCAGCTGCTGCCTATTCATTTTGATCAGAGGTAATGCCTTGGCCCAGCATTGTTATGGAGTGAAATTTGGATAGCTTTTCAGATGAAAGAAATTGGGCTTTTTTTACTGTATATTTTTTTTCTGCAACACTGTGCTGTTTGATGTGATTTCTGAAAGGCAGCTGTTGCTGCAGAACCCAAAACTTTTCTGTCCAGCTGTTGGGAAGAGGGAGGACAGAGGACTCTCCCCCAAAAGCCCACAGGGATAACCAAGTGTTATATCAGAAAATATCTCCTAAGTCTCAAAACTTTTTTCTTTTGAAATCCCAGTGATGGCCACTGTAGAGACCCATCTGTAGCTTCTGTGGAACATTACAGCTGTGTTTAAATTAAATGTATTTCTATTCTTAGCCAAATGAACACGTGGCTGTCTAAATCTTTTCCCAAATCGCCACTGGTCAGAGGAGCAGCCTGTTTTAGTAACCTATTTCCACTCTGGAAAGCGTTCATTCATTATTAATATTTCTTGTCTCACAACACATTTTGCTTACGCCTTCCTCTTTACTTACTCAGCTTTTGAAAAATGTCTCTGGGGCAAATACCATAATAATTCCCTGCTTCCCTCTGACAGTACAAAGTAAACTGTTAAATCAAGGGTAGCATATACTTCTTTTCTATCAATTGCCCTGGCTGCTGCTTGGCACTGGCAGCTGTCTCAAGCCCTGGTTTGTGTCCCGGCACCCTCCGTGTGGACACTGCAGCACTGCCCGCCCGGAGCCCCGCAGCTGCCTCCCCTCTCCTCCGGCGCTGCGGCTCCACGCCTTTTCCCGGCCTTTCTGCGCAGCTACAGGCTGCCTGGAGGTGGGCAGAGAAAGGGCAGCGCATAGCCCGGCACTTATAGCCTGTGAGCTGGCACACTCCCACCATTACCCTTGGAAAAAGCACATTTTCACCCCCCGTCATTCACGGGGTGAACCAACAGTTGCTCAGGCAGCAGCCAAATCGCTTTTCCCTAGGCAGAAAGTGTTCCCAGCGAGGCTTCCTCCGCCGCGGGGAGCGCACCAGCGACCGTCCGCGCCAGCCGCCCTGTCCTTCTTCATTAGGCGGGGAATGCGTGCTCTCCCTGCAAATCCTGCTGCTAACCTTCCCGGCCGAGTGCTGCTCATACTCCCCGTGTGACGCCTCGCGGTGCGATGGAAAAATCGTCCCTCTGGGAGTTTTGGCTGCTGAGACACCGTGCTTTAGAGAGGGCAGGCGGGAAGGGCAGGGTTTACCTGGCCCAGCGCTGCCTTTTCCTCTTCCACCTGCCGATGCTCAGCGTGCGGCATTGCGCAGAGCAGAGCTACTTTTGGAAAAGTCCCTTTGCAAAAGCTCCTGCTTATGACCCAAATTCTCAGTCCCCATTAGGTGACACTAGAACTGTTGTTGCTATAAAAAGAAATCGTCAGTGGCTGCCTCCCAGAGCTGTAGCCGTCCAGGAATATCACAGCAAAGCCACTTTCACATTTTCTATGGGTTTTTTTTCCTGATTATGGGGATATAGGCTTCTCCACAGCTTGACACTTCCAAAACGTCACTAATAACCCAAGTGGTGAGGAATGCAGGATCTGCTGGACTTGCTTCTGGGTGTGGGGCAATTACTCTATCCTATCTCCCACCAGATAGTCTACTTTCTGCAGAAATAAGTATTTCTTTGATGTATAAGACCTTGGCAGGACACAAAGGGGACAATGAACATTCAGTCTTTCCCCACTACAAAATTCAGCCCAAACTCCCCTCCTCTCCCTCTGTAAAGGAGAATAATGATTGTGAAAGAGTGTGTGTTGCCACCCACACTTAGACAAAGCAGACAGCCTCAGGAACAAGGGCTTTTAGTCTCCTGCCAGCCTCACCAAGGCAGCTGTCTACAAGAGCCTGGGCAAAACCAGGAGACAATCAGGTCAAAGCCCCGATCTCCCAGTGGCAATGGCCAGTGGAGAGACACCCCTGAACAGCCTCCCTTGTGGCTGCTGGGCATGCGGGTACCCACACTGGCCGGGTTCATCGCTTCTCCTTCTTTTCTTTTTTTAAACCTGCAATTCCTCCCTCAATTTCAAGAAAGACTGGCTTGCCTAATCAACAGTAAGCCGAAAAAAACTCAACCCACGAAGCAGCGACCAGCTTCTTTGTAAGCACTGTCTCTGGCCAAGGCCAACCTGTGCTGAGGGTGGCAGGAGGTGACAATGGGGTTGGAGGCACTCAGGCCATCCGATGGGGTACTTCTGCTTTGGGCTGCTGGGTAGCAGCTAGTCTTGGCTGGGGATGGCAGCTGAGTTCATAGAAAAATCTGTATAAGCTTTTGTTCTGTTATGGTTTTTCCAATACGTGTTGCTCTGACTCTGACTGTGAACAAGAGCATTCCACTAGAGGGTTTCTAAATTACTGACATGTCCTAAGTAAAAGGAGGAGCAACAAAAACCCAAACAAAGAAGATATGACCCAGATATGCTTCTATTCCTCCTTTCTTACCTCCAACCCTTTATAAGGAAAGAGATCACTTAGAGGAAAAAGCACAGCACCTGGAGATAAGCTGCAGATTAGTTGATCCCTTATTTTGTTGTGCTGCTGATGTGCATGATCCATGCTGGGAACAAGGAGTCACTTGTGAATATTGGTGGCTGAGGGAACCTGGACCAAAGGGAGCCCCTCACCCTGCACAGTGTTGTTCCCTGGAACTCATACTAGCAGGAGCTCCATCAGAGATTGAGTGTGAGCCAAAGTACAAAAAGAAGATAAAAAAGCTGATAGAGAAAAGGAGAATGCAAATACAGAAGATACAACAAGTCCTATAGCCTGAACAAGAGAAGATGAAAGTGGGAGTTCCTTATAGCCTACAAATAAATGTCTGGGATACATTCAGAGAAGACTTAAAGGGTCATTATTTAAAAGGAACAAGGTAGTCAAGCAGTTGAACTTCAGATTCAGGCAGGCTGGGGATATGCATTGGACTTGTTTACACAGAAGAAGAAGTTCCTCAAATCCAGACTGGACAGTCTGCAGACAGAAATTCTGTAGGTCAGTAGGAAGCTTCTGCACTCAGTCCTGGAGCTATCTGGCTCAAAATAAAGCTCAGTGTTGGGTAAGGTTGAATATAAAGATCTTAGAGATTTTAAATTATAGGTCAAGTGAAAGGGTCTAAATCAGGAGGGATTCCCTTTGTTACCTCCCATTGTTCATCATTGTACAGCTGGGCACATAATGTGAGCAACTTGATGGAGCTGAGGATGTTTGTATGCCTCAGGCCTTGATGGGACTCACTTAGTCCAAGCATTTAAGAAGAACTTCTGCATTGCTCTCTCAAAGGGTTTGAAGTTACCCGTCCTAAATGGCATTTGGCACTGCTGAGTGCCTCAGCTTTGATTTTGTCCAATCAAGACTGAACTGATCTGCTACTCCTTGTAGTTTTCTCCAATTTTCTGTGCTCATCAGGTCAGGCTCCAGCCCTAAATACTTAGGCACAAACCTTTATGCACATCAAATAGTCCCTCTGTGCAACTGCACTGGTCAGATGAAAGCACATCCCGAACTCTTTGAAGAACTGAGGCCTGGGGTCCTGGAGGGAAGGTACTCTCAGCTTGTAATACCAGTTAAATATTAGGCACTCCTGTGGCATGATGAAAATACTAACAACTGCTGTTCACTACTATTTTCTGCATTGTGTGCATTTTTTCTAAACATTTTATAGCAGCACTGATATTCAGGAGAACTGCAAAAGCTGTTTACTTTCCGAGTGCAGTAGTTTATGCTGTCAGAAGGAAAGGAAGGTAGGAAGGAAGGAAGGAGAATAAAGGCAGGTATTTTCAACATCAGTAATCACTACTGTGAGAGACATCTGCAGAAGGCAAAGGGAGAGCTGAGGCACTGCTGTGCTGAGGACTGCTCTAGCTACCAACAGCAACACTGGTTGCTGGGGATTTGCTCTGATTTCAGGACAGGCTTACACTGGTTTTGGATCCTATCAGGCCTCTCATGCCACTGGGTCTAAAATGTACCTGGCATTTTTCCATGTACCTTCTGCTAAAAGGATCCAGAATGCAGTTGCCTATTATGCATTAAATCAGGAAATTACTATCATTAAAAATCACTTTGTTCAATTTATGCCCTTTTCTTATGTGACTACTTATTTTAGGTCTCAAGTTGTTGTTTTAAGAGAGAGGGACAAACCAGGTTTTCTTTAAGCCCAGTTTGTTTTAAAGAAGTATCCGTTGGATGTTCTGAATGGTTTGTCACCTTTGGAAAGGCAAGCAAAGATATTCTGCTGGTCCAGATTTCCATGCCATGGCAACTCTGTCTGTAGGACTCCACGTAGACATTTTGAAGGTGTACTTGGTATTTTCAAGAGACCTACAAAGGGCTGACAGTCATGTAGACACAGTCTCAGTGTGCAGTTGAAGACAAAAGTTGGCAACTGCCAGATGACTATAAAACTGATTGAATAAAGTGAATTTTAATGATAGTAATTTCCTGATTTAATGCATAATAGGCAACTGCATTCTGGATCCTGTTAGCGGAAGGTACATGGAAAAATGACCAGGTACATTTTAGACCCAGAGGCTGTCTCTCCACTAATAATAAAACAGAGCAGAGATCATTACCTGGCCCTGAGGGCTGCAGGCACAGCACTGCTCATATCTGTACTAGTAAATTCACTTCCCCCCAAAACTGGATCAGTGTCTGTGCCCTTACTACTGCAAAGGGTGCCAGACCTATGCTGAGCCCTGACTGTCTGGGACAGTGTGAGCAGCTGGAGGTCCAGCATCACTGAGGAAAAGTTAAGCTTGGTTCATTGCTTTGAAGATGCCTGAAGACTATGTGGGCTGTGCATGGGGCTGAGGTGTTACAATCCATACACGAGCTGCTAATTTAGATGGTGCGACCACCCTGCCTGAAGAAGTGTGTCTTTTTGTCCTCCCCTCCAGCCTTCTCTCCATCTGGGCGAACTTCAGGCTGCCCATACATGTGTATGAGCAACGTGGATGCTAAGTGAGACTTTGCTGAGATTTTAATTGACAGCTGAGCTTTACCCTTCTGTACCACTGCAATTACATCCTCTGGGCCATGTCTGTGGGAGTGCATTTGCCCATGGCAAAGGTCTGGAGCGTGGGTTCTGCAGTGCACTTAATGTCACCTTCCCGCTGCTGCCGTAACACAGGCTGGGTGTCAGACAGTGCCGCTCATCCATGCGTGTGCACCCCGGGCTGTCTCCCAGCACACTGTGACCTTGCCTTGAAAAGGATACATGACTTAGGGAAGCATTTTTGCCTCGGTTCTCCATTGTTTTTGTCAGGATCCAGCTGCAGTTGGGGCAGGACTAAGTCGTCTGAAAGGTTTTGAGTTAGTCTGAGTCCATTGTGGGGAAGAACTTCTGGAGGGTAGGAAAACCTCACAAGTATAGATAAGATATGAGCTTTTTCCTGTTGTGTTTCTGTGTCATTATTTGCAGTCATTTCCTTTATCTGCCTGATGGCTTTCAGAGGGGAAATTTGCCTGTGTTTTGACACAGCAGTAAGAGTTACTGTGTGAAACTGGACAAGACTATTGGAGGAAGAATGCAAGCTCCCTACCACGAATACAGCAACTGTTCTAAATATCCTACTTCCAAACAGCATACTTCAGGGAACATCTGCCATTGTCTGCAGTTGCAACAGCATCTCAAATAAGCAGTTAGTAAATACCACCTTTCATATTTTCATAAGAAAAAAAATCCAGTTGCAAGTTTCTCTAACCTTACCTGGGTCTCTCGACAAAAACCACTTGGGGCTTCTTTTCTGTTGAATGTAGCTTAAGTATGTGGAAACAGAAGCCAGAGCATTCGTTTCTTCTGTTCAGAGTGAATGAGCAATGTGAGCATATTCAACATCTTCAGAACAGTGAATCAGAGCAGTGACAATGAATGAATCCTCCATGCTCAGAGGTGCTCTAGTGAGTCTCTTTTAATTTTTTTTTTTTTTTTTTTTGTTGAAGCCCTCTTCATATTGAAAGGAAGAAGCTGGTTGAGGGTGCTATGCTGGGCAGACCTGCCAGGTCGATGCTTGCTGGTGGCTGATTTCTTCTGATTTCTTCTTCCTCACTCTGGGCACTGCCAAAGGGCCATCCTCTCTCATTGACCCTCATATGATGCAGGGAACCAAAAGCTTTTCAAAGTCATCTGGATCATGGGCTGGTCCTGACTGCCTAGGCCATGTTAATGGCTCTCCTGTGGTGCCAGTCCCAGAAACTCAGAGAGAAGGCCAGAAGGGACTGTGGGGTCATCTGAGTGTGTCTAAGCATCAAATTTTACTCCGTACCTGGTCACCTAAGCTTTGGGAACAATTACTTCTTTCATTCAAGTAGTTGTGCCAGAGAGATGCCTAGACAGAAAACTCACACTTGTCTCATCAGATGTCACCCCAAGATCCCAGCATGGTCACCAGAGACAAAAAGGTACAGAGATACTCAAACAGATGCAATTCATTTCAGCCTGAAGATGAAGTGTCCATTTGAAGAAATGATCTGCATCATGAAAGTACCTGTGGTTCTCCAGAAACAGAAAGGTCTCCTAGCTGACACGTACCTGTCCCCATTGGAGGACACTTAAGGGAATCTCACCTAAAAAAAGGCAGAGAACTGCCACATGCCTCCATATATTGCATTGTATTTCATTCTGTTAAATACAAGAATTTGTCTGGCTTGAGGTTCCCATTGTTGTGTCTTCTTATCCCTCTCTTTCTTTAGTTAAAGGGACTTTTGGTACCTTGGTAGTCTTTCCTCAGAGAGTCTCTCTGGAGCATAGATAAACATACATGACCTGTTAGTATTATGAGAAAAAATCCCAACCTTTTTCCCTTAAAATTAACCTTTTCCTTTTCATGCATGAAGATGCCCACAGAAGGGGGATGTTGCTATCACTCAAGCTGGTTTACACTCTTGGTGAGACAGGCTCTGAGGCAGGAGTCCAACCTTGGGATGTCTGGATAAGGTCCCAGAAGAAATGGATTCCCCAGGAAATGTCGGTTACTGCTTGTTTCTGAAGTCATTTAGGAGAGCAAGCATGTATTTGACTGAAATAAATAACCAAGCCACTGCTGCAATTTCCCCCCCCTGATATTAAACAAGTGTTTAATTAAAAAAAAAATCTGACAGATGGCAGGGCTGTACCTAATGCAAGACTGAGCATTTCTCCAGTGAATTTAAGATGGTCCGAATGAGATCTAAAAAGGCGAGGGTTAGATGCATAGATGCATTATTGAGAATATATAAAAGAAAACCCTAATATCTTTCTTGCTTTAAATTACATTGGGAAGGATTTCTTCCTTTTTCCTAATTAGCCATGCGTGGTTTATTCAGAAGCCTCCTGGGTGTCTGCCCAGGTACTCCAGGGTATCCTTCCTCTGGTAACTGGTCAGCAGGAATGGTAGGATGAGGTATTAGGTACAGTGCCTGCACCCCTCAGCCATAGCTGAAGTCTCCTAGGCAGGACACCGGAGCAGTAATGACAGGACACCTGTCTCATGAATGATCTGGCTCCAGCAGCACTAAACATTCTGTTTCTCTCTTCCATTTAGATTTCCCTAGTTTTGCTTTCTGCCACTGCATTCTCCCACTTGGAGTCAGCACCATGTCCCCCACCATGTGAGGAAACAGAATTTTAATGAGGCAAAAAAACATAAGGTGACATCTTTGAGGTGCAACTTTTGCAGAATAGATATGGAGAGTTTTGTAGCTATCAATAGGACACATTTATAGAAAGTAAAAATGAAATAATCCTTTAAGCAAAACAGTATTGACAACCTTGGATCCCAGACACATAATTCTCTTGTTTGAACTGTCCTGTGGGCTTTTCTGGATTGGAAATGCCTGATTCAGATGCAATCATTCACCAGGAGACTTCTGCCTTAACCCCTTCCTGTTTTTTTTTCCTATCCTTCCCCTCCCACCCACATGGCAAAGGAGACTTGGGCAAGTCACCTGCTGATTCCTTCCTGGCATCTCTTCTCTTTCATCCTGGTGGTGATGGTGAGCATGTTATTTGGACCAAAGCATTGGGATAAAATAAATGGACATAGTTGTGCAACAGAGGTGTTTGTTTGCTTTTCCCCTGATGATTTACAGGGAATTCTGCAGTAGGCATGCAAGAGGAATGATAACTATACAACTGAATTGTTGAGGGGGCCAACCCAACACAACTCAGCTGCATTTTCCTGCAAGTTGGGCAAGACTGCAATCCCTCTTTTGAGTTGATGTGGGGTTTTGATGGGATGTTTGTAGATTTTGATGTTTTTTCTCTAGAGGAAAATGAAGAAAAAAAGAAGTGTGAATGCTTAAACTGAGTTTCCCATATGTTTTGCACTTTGATACAGATACACTGAGGTGAGATTCTTAAGTAGAAAAAGAAAGAAATTTCATACCCTTCATTTCCATGCCCTTGTCATAAAGAGGTATGAGGTTTTTTTCTCTTGGATAATTCATTGCTTTGTAGACCCTGAAAGACATAGCCTGTGGGCTGGGACAAGAACTCTCTTATGCCCTTTCCAAAATCTTCCCATTCAAGCATCTGAACATGGGCTGTTACCATCTTTGTGAACTCTGGACCCTGGCCAGATCTGCTGTGCCCACCCAGCATTTGCTCTTTGGACTTTCCACCACTAGTTCCCCAGCTTCTGCTATTTTTAATGTACCTGTCAAATGAAGGAATAAATCCTTTCAGCCCGGAAACTTGGAGCAGCTTCCTTGTGTGCAGGAGGAGGGATGTGGTGGTGACCTTCTTCATTCATGAGGAGAAAGAAGTGGAGATGATGCCACCAGCAGGGAGAAGAGCAGGCACAGCCTTCCTTCCCCTCTCTAAGCTGTTTCACTTCCTGAGACAGCTGGCATGAAAAATGGGCACCAGATCTGGCCAGTGCCCTACAACTTACATGTGTTTCTGGGTCTGTAGAGAGCATAATATACTTTTCCTGTAGACCAAAGAGATGAGTTTACATTTCAGTGCCAAAATAAATCCGGACATAGCAATGTGAATGCATTAGTATTTATGTGGGATTTTTTTTTTTAATGTTAATAAAGCATGTACTGAGAATAAAATAAAAATTTAAAAAAGCCCCAACTGATGGCTTGGGAAAAAATACAACTCTTTTTTTGTGTCTCTCCCATGCCTTACCTTCAAGGAAGGTTTGGGTAGGACATTGACTAGGACCTTATTTTCATTTCCATCAGGAATGTTTTTCAGCTGGCACACAAACTACATGTGTAAATAGTTCAGGAGTTTGGGAAGCTGCTTTACTATTTCCTCCTATAACTAACAATGGAAACCCTTTGAGAACTGTACAAGCCTCAGTGGACATTCACATGTCTCCTGACAGGCAGGATTAGCCGCCCTGCTCAAATATTTATCCTGACGGCGCTTCTCCCTGAGGAGCAGCTGTCTGCCTGCTCTGCAAAGCAGCCCAGCTGTGGGGGAGAAAGGTAGGGGAGGCTGGAGCTGCCAGCACTGGGGTGCCCACAGAGCTGGGCTCTGAAGAGAAAAGCTGATCTGCAAATACGGTTTGGGCTGATCTGAGTTTATTCTGCCACAGTGAATTCAGCATCAAACTGAAAAAAGCAGAGCCGCCGCACTGTGTGCAGAACCGGCCAATTCCAGCGTGTAATAGGTTAGCTCAGTGCAGTTGAGCTTCTTTGCCTTGCTCAGTGGGTCCCAATTTGTCTTCATTTTTATTCCTTCACTATGGCTTGCTTTTTGCAGCCTGTGCCTTTCTGGATTGATTGCACAGAGCCTGCCCTACAGAGCTAGACAGAGCACAGACTGATCCTGTTCAGTGTGTAGAGATATTTTCAAATGATCTGTTGTGCCTGGCTCTCGGTGGCCATGGGATGGAGGTTGGCCGGCTCGCTGTCCCGCTTGTGGCCGCAGGGCAGGCACACGTGTGGCCGCCCCCAAGTCTCTGCCAATACTGTCGCGGGTGGCGGTGATTGCTGCGGCGTGGGTAGCACAGCAGAGGCACAGAGCACGAGGAAACCGAGGCAGAGGAATAAGGGAAGGACACTTGTCTGAATCTTCAAACATTTAATGTCAAAGTCGGGGCAGAGCAAGTGAACCAAATCTGAACCTGAAGGGGCTACTTTATAGGATAGAGGGAACACGGGGAGGACACAACCTTTGACCAATAGGAGGGCATCAGGGGAGGGGTGCAGGGCCAGGGCTCCCCAGTAGAAGCCAACATGGGGAGGGAGCAAGCCCCACAACCCAGTTCTGCCCTGAGGAAGGGATGAAAGACAGGGCACACTCTAGAACCAAAGAAGCGCGCTATCTTTCACAGACAGGGGTGAGACAAGGGAACAGGGAGGTATACAAGTGGATTGACATGTGGATTGACGTACATTTTGGCCAGGAGAACTGTGGCAAACAACTCAGGACTGGACCATTAGGGAAGCTGAATGGGGTACTGAAACATTACAAACTTATAACAAGGAATATTAAAACCTACCACAGAAGAACCAACTGTAAAATAACAGACTACCACAATCTGTTGACCAGAGACATGGAAAGTCAGGCTGTCTTTGATGACAAAGACAAATTCAACTTAAAAAATTCTGAGAATTCCTAGTTTCACATTTCAGAGATGTGTGCTTTGGAATACAAGCACTTTATGGCATATTTTTTGTGTTTAAGGCCTGTTAGAAGAAAATAAGATACAGACAACTACCTGCATAAATCAGTTTTGAAAATGGGACCTAGTCTTAAATCTGCATGTAAATATCTTCATATATGAGGTTGCCTGTTATAGCTCAGAGAAACTTTATGAATTAGTTTGGAAGCAGAGCACAGCTGAAACAGAAACAGTGGCACACTGTGGGGAGCATGGTATAGCTGCCCTTGTACAAAGCATTTCTACCCCTGCAACAGCAACCTTGGTGTTGCACATGCTGTTGTTGAAGTGATATGCAGGATATGCTGGATAAGATGCAGGATAAGATGAATTTCTGTCCCACTGGAAATACCCCCATCATCCTGGGAGAAATTCCTTAGTCAGCTTGTTGAGAATGTGCTGTTGTTGGTGGTGCTCCAGGAGGAGAGGTATGGAACATTTTTGAGGGCAACTTTTGTTTGAAACTCAATTTGAAGAGAAGCAGAGATGGCCCAAATTTACAAAAGCTGAGTAGCTGACCAGCAGAGAAGAGAGGAACCTTACAACAGTGCATTGGTGGTGGGTGGGTGATTCCTCTGCAAGGACCATCACAGCTCCTGGCCTCAGGCTTCCAGCTGAGGAAGCCATATCTTTGAGCATGGCTAATCCCATGACCTGGTGCATGCCATGCTGCTTGGCAACAAACCTGCCACTCCCAGCAGGGAGATGTCTGTGCCTCAACGTGCCCAAGTTGCCAACAATAGCAAGCAGACCTCCTAGCAAAATCCATCAGTGTTTTTTGGAGCACTGTTTTTTGAAAAAGGCAGCTTCCTTCCAAAGCCCAAGTGAGCAAACAGCATGTGAGACAGGGAGAGCCAAGGGCAATATGTTGTCATATAGTGTTCCTATTACTTTTTACCCATCTATTTATTTATTTGAATGAAGAGACACAAACTGTAGGTTTGACTGAAACAGAGGAGTCTCTGCCCAAGAACAACAAAACAGGACAACATGCAAAAACCTTCCTGCCAAAAGGTGAACCCCCAGCTCTGGTGTGGGTCTGTAACTAACACCCAGTTATTAGGAACGACCAAACCCAACCCCGGCTTTGATGGATTTTATTGCAGTAACTCCACCAAGCCCATTTGGGAGTATTGAAAATCCTGGCCCACAAGAAGTATGAATAACTAATACCTCTGGCATTTTGTCAAAGACCTTGTATCCAGTTAGAATGCATGGTTATATCAATTTATGGGTTTATAACTCATACTTTTCTATCTCTTAAAACAATGGGTTTACATGGCATATTTCACAGATGGGAAGATGATTTTTTTTCACCAAAGAGATGTATGCAGTATGTAGAGGTCACTGAATATACAGCTAAATTACATTTCCATTCAGGGTGGTATTAGAATGGCACCAGATAGCAGAGCAGGTTTAGTTCAGGAAATGAATGATGCTTTGTGTAATCAAATCTGCAAGGGAGATTTAGAGGATGCATACAAACTATTGCTGAGTCTGGACATGGCATTAAAAACATTAGTTCTTAAGTTGTGGGGGATCAGTAAAAACCTGCAGGAGATGAAAAGGGCAGATCACCTCCATTTATTGAAATCAGAGCTAATACTAGCAGAGACACAGACTCCCATACTCAATAGTCAAAGCCCTGGTGCACTATTTATGCACAGGAGTAAGTGTTGCTGTCTTTGTGGTCTTATGGCTACTTATGCATGCAGGGATCAGGACTGCAGATACTGCAAGGTCCAGCCTCACTTAAGTGCATTTGTTAGGGAAAGGCAGTGAAGGCTCATCGTTGTTCTGGAGAGCTGAGTCCTACTATAGCAGGAGTGGTGCTCCTAGCAGCAGGCCCTTCTCAGGCTGAAGAGGTATGCTGATTGATTTGCACACACACGAGCATTCATCCAGCTGCCTAAGATCACATTTTAATGTGTTATATCACCAAAATGTCTTCCTCAGGGAGGAGCATTCCTCCCACTCCTTCAAAACCCAATATTTTCAATCAATCAGCTTAATTATACTCTAACCACAGTTTTGAAGTCTCACTCTCTAAAGCTCAGATAACATGTTCTCCAGGTGATTCCAGCAAAATACACCATATAAAACCAATGGATAATCCTACAGAAATATCTCTCTCCTATTTCCCAAGACTGGGGGCAATTATTAACATCAGACCAGTCTTTGCCAGCTCACACAGAGCATTCCCAGTACTGCACTGGTCACATTCTTTATCTCTGCAATGCAAAGAGAAAATACACATTTCAAATGCTGTGTGCTCCCCTTGCAGTACTAGAAGAAGAATGGATTTGCTAGTCCTCTGGCTTTCCTCACTTCTTACAGGCTGGAGAGTGAAAGGGGTGTCTTTGGGGCTGCAAGAGAAAAGTGAACCTGGAATCTCCTCAGACAGCTGGCATAGCTCATTATTATCCCTCTGAAAGGCTGCCAGGAGAGGTTTAGCAGCCTCCACCCTTGGAGGTTTTCCAGATCCAAATAGACAGAGCCATGAGTAGAGCAGTCTGATCTCAGAGAGAACCGTGCTTGAGCTGGGCTTGGACTAGAGACCCCCTGGGCCCTCTTCCAGCCTCAACCATCTTCTGATTCTAGGAAAGAAGCTATGTTTTGATAGTATACAGAAGAGACTTTAGAGAAACCTGTGTGCTATGTTCATAAGCTTTCAAGGGGAAACACAAGCTTCAGTCTGCACTGCTACACACCAGAGTAACATAATGAAATGATCTGCTGCATCCACTTGTCACCCAGGTACTGCCTGGACTTCATCTCAAGTTATGTGACAAACTGACTGTATTAAAGAAAAGCAGTTTTTCAGTGTTTTAGAGCTAAATGCTTAAGAGTTTGGAGGGGCAGTTCAGGGTGCATTTGTAACCACAGAGAGCATGTGGTGCTCCAAGTCTAGGAGTCAAACAGAAGTGCTTGGACTGGATTTGATTCCCTACTCCCACTACTGCCTCTGTCCATGCACAGCTGCTGTGTCAGTGTGGTCTTTGGCAGCCTCCCCTAGTAACTTGTGGGCTTCAGGAGGTGCCTAAGCAAGGACAAATGTGAAAGAGAAACATTTACCAGGGCACCACCAACACCACTGCTGCAGGGCTGGAGCTTTTGTCTTACCCTGGAGACCCTCACTTGTTAGCCTAAAAATCAAACACATCACCTTGATAGTGTTAATGGGGAGGGAATTAGGAGATTTGAACAATCTTGCGGTGACACAGCAATAAGACAAGGTGCATACTTCAGGGAAAAGTACATTATAGTTTGGGTTTCCCCATTAGGGTTCCATGGAAAGAAACAGTGTTGAATATGTAGCAGCATTTTAACACCGTGTAGCATCTCCTTCCCTCTTTAGAGAGCATGTACTGACTGAATTTTTATGCAGTGATTTGGTAGGCACAATACATTAGAAATTTTGAAGAACTCTGCTTTCTCCATCTCAAAAAGTACATGTATTTGGGGCTCTGCCCTTCAGATTTCAGAAATTCCTGCAATATAGATTTAAAGACAAGTTAAAAATAATACTGCATTTCCAGCAGCAAGACAAAGAATCAGATGTCACCCTACCCAACCTCAATTAAATCTGGCTGAATCAGCTGGATGGGATCAAACAGGATGTGAAAATCTGTATTCTAGCAGTGGGCAGAGAAAAGAAGGCCAGTTGGACATTTCAGTGTGAAGCTGGTTCAGTATGAAGAGGAGAATTTCAAGTGTGAATGTGTGTATGTGTTCGTGCATGTGCTGGGGAAAGTTGGGTTGGCAAGGGAGACAGAGGAGAGCTTTGTGTTCAGTGCTTCCTCTGACACAGCTCAGCCTGTTCCCTATCTCCCAGTTTCACTTCTGAATGTGCAGGAACATGCGGTGGCTCCTTGTTCCCACCATCTTCATCATCCCTTATACTCAACAGGTAAGTTCATTAAAAAGAAGAAAAAGATTTTCCCCTTCTTCACCTTGTCCTGGTTAAAAGTTTTTATTTGTTTTATGATGAATTAAATTTCAGAGCAGTAAATCCCTCATAAATAATAAGGAGCCATTCCCTACTCCTGAGTAAATTTCATTCGCAGCTTATTTACTGCATCAATCATGTTTTGGTAATTTTTTTCCTCTCTGTACATTAATATGACTTGGTGGGAAGAAAAAAGTGTTAGGGAAGATTAAATTGTCACTGACCTTGCTTTTTTTTCTTTTCTTTTTTTTTTTTTTTTTTTTTTTAATATAAGCAAAAATTAATATCTGATGCAGTAAGAAAGTAAACATCTTATCCGTGTATATATTCCATATATACATGTATATATGCAGCAGTCTAGCTTCAGGCTAGTTTTACAAATGACAAAGGCACCTGGGCTGTGTTATACTTTGTCTCTTATGAGAATTTTAAGTGATAGCTTTTTCTAAATGTATTTGTGTCAAAGGCCAATTTCATGACTTATTTACCTAATTTTGAAAATCCACTTTGTGTATACAGTGTATTTTTCCTTTACAATTAAGATGAATGTCAACAGAATTTTCAAATGGCTGTCTCTCTCCCCTTTCTGCCTATTTAAAGCCAGACTAAGATAACCAAACACTAGTGATAATACATTACCTATTTTGCTATTTGCTTATTTATGCCATACTGACCTTGTTCAATCTTAAAAACATAGGAAAACAAACAGCACATGAAGGGTTCTGACACAATGGTCTCATTTTCTGATCTGCCCATAGGATCAGGAAAAGTATGCAAGGGGCTTGTGTGATGTGAATAGCTTTGGTATAGAAACTTGGGGAAGCACAAATTAGAAAAACATTTGACCTGTAAACTATACAAGCAAACTTTACATTTTCATTGTGACTTAACAGATATGTCGATTTTTCATGTAAGCTGAAGTTCTCAGTAATTCCGCAGTTAAAACTGTCAGATATTTGCCTGATGGTGTTCTTCTTACTTTGTAAGAACTTTTTAGTCTCCCACCTTTCAGCTGACATCTTTCCCTAAAAAAAGGAGAGAAAACTCCCTAAGTAGAAGTTTGTAGTTTAAAGTAGGTTTCAATTTGTAATACAAATTAAACATATTGGTTGAAGCACATAAGATTACTTCTTGCTACACAAACCCATTTGAAACATGATATCTGATTCAAGCCACATAACCTCATATTGCTGGCATATGGCCATATTCCTGATGATGATGATGATGATGATGATAATAATAATAGTATTCTGCTTCTAAAGAAAGAAGCAGCAAGGAACTGTTTCCTAAAGCAACTGTATTGTCTTAAACACTGCTAAATGTATAGGAACACCTGCTTGTCTTGTTTCCACAAGAATCCTTTAAGAACCTTTATATTCCAATGCACACATTCATCAAATTAACACTATGGTTTATAGGAAAGGCTTAGCTGACTTAAAAAGTATACTTGAGTTAATTGTTTCTGTATAATTGTTGAATTTAGGTAAAAAGGATTAGAAGAAATCCTTTAACAAATGACACATTTATGAAATGATCTTCTTCATACTGCATGGAATACCCCATCACATTGTTTAACATCCATTTACTATATGAATTGCTTATGGAAATTAATATCTAGCTTAAAAATCATTCAGCCAAACGAACTTGAAAGCTACTACTTTGGAGCTTCATTAGTAGCTGCAGATTAAGATATCATAAGTATAGTTGTAAATGACCATGACAAATGGAAATTAGAAGTAGAAAAAATGCTTTTAAAAGGTCATTTACTACTGCATTCAATTAAGCCAGCTCAATTATGCTGCAAGACCTTTCCTGGGCTATGACACATGAAATGCTGAACTCTGCAGATACTTCCAGTTTGAAAATTAAGCAGCAAGGAGCCCCAGCTGAATGACCCCTTTCCCTCAGCATCTCTGCTGGAGGTGATTTCTACACCAGTAGATCCTTACAGCTTGGAGGAACAGACAGAAACTGATAGGCTGGGCTTCACATGCCCAGAAAAAAAAAGACAGGTTATATATTTTGGGGTTTTTTTTCTGCAAGCTTGAGGGTGATACTAGCACCTGATGAGGGGCTGGGTCTTCTTTCCCTTTTGTTCTTTGGGCAGTCAGAGTTGTGTGATGAGAGTGGCTTCCAGGCCCTGTGTTGTATAGTGACCAAGTGCTGCGCATGCCTCCACTTATCTACAGAACCAGTCATCCATGGAGAATAACTATACCATGATCTGCATTTCTGCTGAAATCAGAAGCAGGAAAAGATTTAATGCTAAGATCTAAACTGCTAAGTTTTAGTTGTAGTTCTTAAAAAATGCAGATGGACTATAGCTATCTCAAATAGATCCTTTCACACTGTGCTGAGTTAATCTGCTCCCATGCCTCAGAAAAATAAGCTCATCAAGAATTGGTTCATCCTTCCTTTACTTGAAAAAAAAAGAATAAAAAAAAGAAGAAAAAGAAAAAAAAATACATGAATTCTGAGACAGAATGTGTAAACAAGTAAATTCTGGCTAGACCTTGACTTCCTGTTGCTGATACAAATCTCTTAAATGAGATGTGTCTTTGCTCCATAAGCCCTGGATTTAATGAAGGCTTAGTCATGCAAATAAATGCACTCTTAGAAAGTGACCTATTAAACTCAGTACAGCTACTAGCCTCCCTTACTGGGATTAATTTTTTGCATCTAGCACAAGAGCATTTGTAAATATTATAATGCTCCTTCCAAGCATTTACTGAAATTTTGGAGCAAAAGTAACATTCAGAAGAGGTTCCCTTTTTTAAAAGGGTCTTGCCATCAGAACTGGCACACAGGACTGTGGCTGGTTATAAAACAATGTGAAGAATCAAAAGGTAATTAATTTGATAGAGAATCAAAAGCTAATTAATTTGATAGAAGGTTTCTAGGAAGAAATACTTCCAATAAAACCACCATCTACTTTAAAATACTTTTTTTAAACTTCTGTTCAGTTTTGTTCTATAGAAGGCAAAAGAAAGACCAGTGAATTGTGTTTTGTACAAGCAGTAAGCCAGGCTCACTGGTGGAACACCTCAGTGGATGGCACTGATGAAAATGGTCCTCTGCCTTCTACCTAGTCCTCACAGCCTCTCTCACTTTTTGATCTCGTGAAATGAGAAATGTTGCGTATTTTCATGCAACTTGTCAGTTTTTTCCATCTTAATTTTATGCTATTCCAGCTACCCATAGTGCATTCAGTGCTCAAAATAGCCCACCATGTATAAGTTTTTCCACAGCCCACCAGAGCAGCCTGGAGATAAACCTTCAGAAACTGGTGAAGTCCAGCGCAAGGAGGTTTGCCACTGGCCATGCCGATGCCCGCCGGTGCCAGCCTGCACCCCCGGGGTCAGCCTGGTGAAGGATGGCTGTGGCTGCTGTAAGGTCTGTGCCAAGCAGGCAGGAGAGCCCTGCAATGAAGCAGATGTCTGTGATCCCCACAAAGGGCTCTACTGCGACTACTCGGAAGATGAGCCTAGGTATGAAACAGGCGTGTGTACATGTAAGTTGCTCTTTCATGTTCCCTTCTTGAAATACAAGAGGGTGGGGACCACCAGGCGAATGGTTTTGGAGGAAAGCTCTGCTTGCATGTGCTGCAAAGCTCTGTACTAAAGAATTTACCCTAATTTAGTCCTCCAACTGCTCAGTCAGAGAATCTGAGAGTAGGGTTGGGACTATATTTAAACTTACCTGCGTTAGTGAAACCAGTTCATTGTGCACAAGCCTGTTATTGACAGACATATTGATGCCTGATTTGCAAAGCTGTGGATGTCATAAAGACTGACACTTTTAGCACTCTGTTTAGCAAGACCCATGTGTTAGTAACTGTTGTTCACCATTTTCAGATCTGGTAGCTGTAGGATGTGAGCTCAATGGAGTTTATTATGCCAACGGGCAGACCTTTCAGCCCAACCGGCTTTATAAGTGCCTGTGTGTCAGTGGTACAATCGGATGTACCCCTGTATTCACACCAAGATTAGCAGGAAGCCCCTGCGCCAGGGTCCCAGGCACGAAGAGGGCAGGACAATCCATCTGTGGCCTAGGACAGCACAAGCAACTTCAATCAACCAACTACAGACTGATGTCAGGTGAGCCTGACTACACTGGTAATCTTCTCTGTACATGAGCCTTTCTGCATTTAATGTCCCTGGCTCCAGCAGCCAGGCAGGCAGCACACTGGCACTTGCCCAATTCTTGCTCAAAGGCCTTTGCCAGGGTGACTGCTGTGTCCCACTTACCCCTCACTCTCAGGTCACTTATTTCTCTAAACCTAATAAACGTGAAAAGCAAAAAGGCTTTTGGCTTCTGTCACCAGGGAATTGGCCAAAGCGTCTTTCTGCAGAGGTTTGCTGCTCATCGGATCAGCCCAATTAGGGGTGCTGCTGGACAGCCATTTTGCAGCCTGGGAACTGCCCCACTTTTTCCTGCTTTGTGGTGTTAGGCAGTCTTAGCTTTCACATACATATATTAACACGACACAGGTCCCTTCTTTCAATAGAAAGCAGAAAATCATAAAAATTGCCTTACTGGCTTTCCCACATTCACAAATGTTGGTCACTGCAAGAACAATACTCCCCCCAGTTCTTTATTCAGTCTGATCAAAAGCATTCATCAGCTTGTCCATGCAACTCTGCCAGGTCAGAGTTTAACTGCCAGGTCCCTTTAACTCCATTCCTGCTCTGCTGCTAACACTAGTTCTCTTTTTCACTCTAAGGAAGCGCCATTGCCAGAAGCAGCTACACCAGCCCTTCCCTGGCCACAGCTACTATGCTTGTGCCATCTCCTTCCCTGTGCATGTGCGACTTTCCACGGTGAAAGTTATCTTTGTTACAGCTAATGCGGGTACCAGAAAGCAGAACCATTTTTTTGGTGGCAGATTGAATCACCATCATGGATCAATAAAATAAAAGGATTGCAATGCTTATCAGAAAAATTTTATCAAAGACTGCTGAGTAGATTCACATTAATCAATCTGCTTACAAAATCTGAAGTCCAGTTTGGACAACTTCTCACATGTAAGCAGTGGTCACACAAGTAAGCCAAAATAAAAAAAAGTTCATCCTTACTTCAAATTATATAAATACCTGTATCTAGTATCAAAGCCTTTTAACAGAAATACACTTAATGCTGTTGTATAAACAAGTACTTGGTAAAGCAACTGACTTCAAGTGAAGAGAGATTTAATTTCTAAAGAACAGTGCTAATCTGATTGAAGAGAGACCATAATGTATTGAAAACAATGGCAACCAAACCATGTGAGCCTCTGAAATATATCTCAACCCAAACCATATTTCAGCTATCTGGAGAACAGCATTAAGCCATTTACTTTGTAGCCCTTAAGCAAATTCAAAAGCTAAAGCCCAACCTTCAGTAACTCCTTCACTGACTGTAACACATCATTTATTCTGGAATTTGGATCAGCTGCATAGATCATCTGCCTTGAGAGCAGACCCCCAGCTGGCAAAGCACACTTTCTATTTGGCTTGGTTCAGGGACCCAACACCCTGTCCCTGTGGTGGCTGTACATGCTGTAGAATGCTGTTCTTTGGGAATCTTCTGAAGAAAAACACCTGGAAAGTTTTTTATGCAAGAAAAGTCTTCCCCCTCCCATTTCCCAGTCCAACAGAAGTATCTTGTCAACTTGTCCATGAATTCCATGGATGGCTCAATGGGCTAATATGTATTTTGAAAAGTCCCTTTTCTGTTAGAGTGGATAATAAGTGCTAAGTTTAATTTTACTCCTCTTGCTTTGTTTTCTGGCTTTCCATTTCTATTTGATTTACCTAATTCAGATACACAGAAATGTAACTAGGTCATACTTTAAAAAATGTATCAAGTATAAACAACCATTTAACTTCCTTTTATTTGTTGCAGATCTGTGTCAGGCTTTTAAACTGCTTGCTTCAATGAGATCTTTAAATTGCTGTCTACTTTCTAAGTAGACAGCAGTTCTGGTAATTCCAGGTAATTCTGCACGTGGTCTTACATAAATGCACAGATTCCACATATTTTTTTGTACAACTTTTTCATGACAATTTTGTTTCATTTTTTAAGTATACTCCACTGAATCCAGCCCTCAGGTATTTTAGTGGTATCTAAAAGTGATTGGATACTTTTATTCCTCAATAAAAAACCTAAAGTGTTATAAATATCTACAAAGACACAAATATTAATGTTATCAGCAGCCTTTATAAACTATGCTAAAATAAAAGAAAAATCTGGATATTTCATAAAAAATCCACAATTAGCTCTTTTCACACAACATTTCCATCACATAAGACTGGAAGGTCATATAATACATGCAATTTCATAGTCCTTGGTAGGATCTGAGTATCCAGTATCACCAAAGCTTAACTGCAGCTCAGTTGAATTTTGTATAAATGTTATTTATGTATCATTTTTAGGTTAACCTACAGAAGTACCTTCATGAACAGAAATCAAATTCTTATCCTTGCATTTTCAATTCATCCTTTTGGGTCTGCATAAATAAAATATTGCTGTCTTAGCTTACAGAAGCTTACCACTAGTTTTGAAGAAAAAGTGCCTCATACAGGCAACTCCCTGGACCCCCTGTTCCAGGACCTGTGGCATAGGCATATCCAGCAGAGTGACCAATGACAACAGAAAATGTGAAATGAAAAAAGAAAAGAGATTATGCTTCATCCAGCCTTGTCTGAACAATACGCTGAAGAAAATAAAGGTATTTTCTAGCATAAAATTAGTTCCTAATAGAAAATTAAAATATTGGAACTAATGGAAAAATGGATGTATTAGCAAGTACTAATAAAACACTTACTTCTTTTTTACTGGTTTTAAAATAACTCTTCTATGTTTTCTACCATTAATGTTCATGTTTCAATAGCAAATTACAGATGTGCAATTTCAAACAAAAGAATGTAATGTCCTGAAATATAAGTGCTGCTAATGCTGTCCTGATGTACAGTCATTCTGAAAATATCTCCTGTTTGTTGACTGACAAAAGAAAAAAATCAGGCAGCTTTCAGATTGAGCAACTTTCAAGGTATTTCTAAGTAAATGTTGCAACTTTTTCTTACATGATCTGCTATTAATGTTCGGGTTTTTTTTTTTTTTTGTTTTAATATTAAAGATTCCAAAGGGAAAAACATGTCAACCAACTTTCCAGCTTCCAACAGCAGAGAAGCTAGCTTTTTCCGGATGCTCAACTACTCAAAGATACAAACTAACTTTCTGTGGAGTGTGCTTGGACAAGAGGTGCTGCATTCCTAATAAGTCCAAAATTATCACTGTACAGTTTGAGTGTCCCAATGAAGGCTTCTTCAGGTGGAAGATGATGTGGATAACATCGTGTGTGTGTCAGAGGATTTGCAGTGCTCCAGGAGATATATTTTCCCAACTCAAACTCCTATGACAAATTACACCATTGACTATAACACATGGCGTGCAACAATGCAGCCACAGCCCGAAGAGTCAGCATAACCCCCTGCCACAGCAGTGTTTGTAATGAAACTACACACATGAATATTCACTCATTTATTAAATAGCACCTGTAAAACACCAGAGGGCATCTTTTTAAATGTAACTGTTTTTACACGGAGAGATACATCCTTCTCCAGAATCTAACACCAGCAGTGCTCAAACAAGAATATTTGGTAACTAAGAAAGGTACAACAAGAGAGCTTCATACCCCACTGTAACAAGTTTTTGCCCACAAATACAAATAGATGCTCCAACCTGATAGGAAAAAAATTGCTCTGTAATACTTCAACTATCATTCTTCATTCTTAAATTAACCTTTTCAGCTATATATCTGAAATAGTAAAACACATCAATGCTGTTTTGAAACAGAAGTTGTCAACTTTGAAGTCAGACTGCTTTTTGCAACAGATGGTCTTTCTCTAGTGTTATGGATATAAACACCGGATGTGCAAAGGAACAAGTGGGCAACTGCGGATAATAGATGCAAGACATAAGAAAATTGCTATTTTTAGAAAATTTTCTTTAAAAATGCTCTCAACAAATGTTATCACAATACTTTATTGAATACTTCTGGGCTTATACATTCAAAATTGTCCTTACTTACATATCCACTCCAGCTGTGCTAGAAGGACTTCAAATTTCAAGAAATCATTGTATCAATCCATTCTGATCTGTAACAGTTCATTGGCAAGCAACTGGAAATAGCTGTACATTCTGTTTTGTAAAAGTTCTTACTGTAATATAAAAAAGCTGCTTATCCTGATAATTATAAATATTAAAATATCTATTTTACTTGCATTCTTTTGAGACTATAAGCGTTTTTCTCCAAATGGTCATAATAACTTCATCATAAGTACAGGTTTTGCTCAGAGGTATTCTGTATTATCTCATTATCAAGTGCAACTCAGCATTCATGGATATGAATCATTAAAATATTCATTAATATTCCAAGCATAACACTTGAAACAATTTTTTAAAAAATTTTCTGTTATTGCCAATTTTGGTATTAACTGAGAATCCTCTAAAATAGTTAAGTACAACATAGGAGCAGAAATATAAAAATGAGGAACATAGCTTAGAGCATTCTGAAATGTCTACTACAAAGTGTAAGAAAGCAGTTTCATTAGAGACTTGCTTTCATCTTTGAAAAGACTACATGGGATTTTCTTCTCTTCATAGTCGCTTGTTAAAAACTAAATCTAGCAACGGTGATCCTTCTTTGAAGCAAGACCAACCTTTAGTTTACTGTAAGTTGAAAGTCTGAGAAAAGAATTACATTTTTGGCTGCTACAGACAACCTCTCCTCCTTTTCTTCACAGCATATGGTGTAGCAATTTACTCCACAGGTAGGATTACTGTCCTTATTGATACCAGCCACAATTAGGTGCCTTCAAATCTTTCTTACAGGCATGGCTCACCACTTAATGACAACTAGTGAGGTAAGGAAGCTGTTGTGCTGGTCCCACTTTGGAATTACAATAACCAGGCATGCTGCAAGTCATTCTGGTTAACTGAAGTGGCTGCATGTTTAGGGAAAGTGTTTTTTTGTTGTTGTTGTTTTAAAAATCAGTTCTTCCTTCTTTAAACAGCTATCTTCAGTCTTGAAGGATCTAGTCTAGGCCCACCTTTTGTAGCATCCAATTCATTGTACTCATCTATTAGGTCAGACAAAGAGGATATAGCTTCCGTAAAACAGCTTTGCTCCATCCCATCTATTTGCAGATAATGGTGAAGGTGAGCCTAAGAGAATAAAAACAAAAGTTCAGTGTTAGCCTTTTCTTGGTATTTGATTGCTTTGGCTCAGTAAATACCAGTTAGCCTGTACTGAAGGGGGGAGTGCAAGCATTGTGGAAATGGCACTTAGAGACTTATATCATGACATCCCTTGTTTAAACACTTGGCAAGTTTGGTAACAATCCCCAAGTGAATCAGTCGATATTACTGACTTCTTAAAAACCCATCTTTTCATATTGTGTTCTTGGGTACACCAGATCAGCTGTGGATTGGGTTTACATGGCAGGGTTTTGGCAGCAGGGAGAATGCAGGGCTGCAGGGGTGGCTGCCGTCATGCTGAACAGAACAATCCCAGCCAGCTCCAGTAAGGACCTGCCACTGGCCACAGCTGAGCCCATTAGTGATGCTGGTAATGCTTCTGTGACAATGTATTTACCAAGAGGTAAAAATGCTGCACAACAGCTGTGACAGAGAAGACACAAGAAAATGTGAGAGAAACAGCCCTGCAGACACTAAGATGAGTGAAGAAGGAACAGAAGTGGAATTCTGAGGCTGGGAAGAAGGCAGTGGAGTGGGGGGGTGAAGGTGTTTTCAGCTTTGTTTTTATTTCTTGCCATCCTACTCTACTATTACTGGCAATAAATTATATTAATTTTCCAAGTGCCAAGTCTGTTTAGCCCATGACAATAACTGGTGGTTGTTCTCCCTGTCTTTATCTTGACCCAAAAGTTTTTCACGGTACTTCTCTCCTGTCCTGCTGAGGAAGCGAAGTGAGAGAAAGCTTGGTGGACTCCAAGGTTTAGATTAGATATTAGGAAGAAATTCTTTACTGTGCACTGGAACAGGTTGTCCAGAGAACCTGTGGATGCTCCATCCCTGCAAGTGCTCTTGGCCAGATTGGATGGGGCTTTGAGTCACCTGGTCACACAAATAAAACCCTTGGGCTGTTAATTATAAACAGTCCTTTCATGACACCAAGATCTGGGTTTCAATAATGCAAGATACTAATGATTAGTGACTATAGATATTATAATGATAAGAGTTGCACCTTTTTCTTGTAGAGCTTCATAAATCTGTCTTTGAGTTCAATGAAAGTTGGTTTTACACAGGTGTTGTTTGCTAAAGCCAGAAGGGAATGGGAATGGCCCACAGGAGGCACTGAACACAAACCAGTTTTCCAGCCCTCTTGGTTCCAGGAGACAAAGTGCAGAGAAGGCTTCAACCTGTGATACAAAAATTTAGTTAACTAAGGAATATAAAGAACACAAAGGCTAACTACTAACAGTTTCAACTAAGAGTCTGAAAATGTCAACATTTAAGCACTCAGGATTAAGGAGGACAGTTATAACTGTCACTGTGAATAAGATATTTTAGACTTCAGACTAAACCACTGTGTCTCTATGTTAAATTTAAATTGCAAACATCAATTGTTTTGTTAATTCAATGCATCAGGATTTGAAAAGTGAAGTTACAAGTACCCGTTTCTATAAAAGGGACTGGAAGCACTCTGAGATTTAGTAAAGGGGCAGATCAACACTGTGTGAGGGCAATCAGTCTACCTATAGTTTTGAAATAAGTAAAATACTTCAGATTCCCAGAATTTTCCCCATGCACCCCTGTCTGCCTATAAATTCCATTTTGCCTGCCTTTCCTGTTACATCTATGTAGCTCAATACTATTCAAGGTAGAAAATAGGTGCTAACAAGACAGTTAAAATAAAGATGATTTCCTACCAACATGAAAGTAACCATGGAAAGAGAAGAGCCTTCTGTTCAGCAAAAACAAACTTCTACTACAGAACTCATTATGCCAACATCCTTTGCTGTTGGGAGACCCCTGGAAAGCTGGGCTTTGCTTTTTTTTTTTGCAATTTGGAGATGGAGAGGAGTAGCACTTCCTTTTATTTGGAAATCCAGGAATAATACGACTTATTTTCACTCATTACATCAGTTAATTATGTTTTCTTCCCTTCTAAAATTAAGAAAAGGAGGCTGGAGTAAACTGATTTGGTACTGAAACTGTTCAAATGAGAAGTTGGAATGCTCTGGACAATATGCCAGTTTCTGTACAAATCCCATGACTACTCTGTGTGGTATTACAAACCTTTCAATATTTCTGCGAAGGTCTGAAACCTGCACATTTCCTCGAACAAGAAGTGCACAGGCCAGGTAGAGGCTGTGCTTTGGATCTGCTTGAATTAGTTGATGATCTCTGCTAAACGCATCTGAGAACATCTGATCCAGCCTGGGTGAAAAGAAAACAGTTATCTACCCTTACTAAAGTAGGACAAAAATTCATCAGAACGCCCACCTTCAGGGTTTAAAAGTTCATTAAATTCTGGATGAAGGTACATTTAATCTAGGACCATAAATGATAGAAAAGATTCAAACCTTTATATGTACATATGTTCGCATTAGAAGTTTTTAAAAACACACTGGACCCATTTTTTTCCTCACCCTCAAGTTACAAGCCACTGTTGAATCAGAGAAGTTGCCTTTATAAAGGCAATTTGATACCAGTGGTTACAAAGTCTTAAAATTATGTAAAAGGATTTAACTACTTGGGGTTCTGGTTATGTAGCAATTTGAGTAGACAATCTCACTCGGAAGGATCTGACAAGGAATATCAAAGTGTTGACCCTTACAGAACTGATTATCTGCCTGTTACACTTCATTATTTAAAAGGATCAATGAGTCAGAGAACTGTATTAATTTTGATTAATGATTTGGGAAAAGACAGGCTATACATACTTCTCTAGTCTTCTAATTTTATCACACATGACTGCTTTAAAAGATGACACTGCAGATCATATTCTTTCTCTCTTCACTTCCTTAACCAAGTATCACTGTACTGTGGGATACCGAAGATGGTATTCTATGGACCCACAACATCTAAGATATTCTTTCCATTTGTTCCAAATACTGTACATTTATAATCTCTATTTATTTTTTCTTACATCACCTCTGCCACAATCTGCCTATTACAACAAAATAAAGGAGACAAAAATGTTACTGTTCCCACTTCATTCTGAAACATCTTTGACTGACCGTCTCCTCATAGTCTGCTACCTTTCCCCCAGCCCTGTATACTGTATCCTCAAGGTATGTTCTCAACAGATCTGACTGTCACAACTTGCTATTGGAAAATAAGTGTGGTCCTGCCCTCTTCTCCACTTTGCATATTTCCATCACCTACCCTCAGCTGTCTCTACCACTATTTCTCTATCTCACTCTTGCGGACTCAACATAATCCACCAAACACAGTAAAATATATTTTAACTGGTAATTTTTTTGCTTTGTCAGCAGGATAAATATCTCACAAAATTTGACACATCAGCTTATCATTACAGGAAGACATTAAATAGGCTCACTGCTTCTCCAGACTGAAGTAAGACACCATTATTTCCCCAAAGAGCCTAGTTAATCCCTTGTTCGTCTTTAGAGTATTTTGTCAGTCAAGTGTAAGCTGTTACTCAAAAGAACTTGTGGTGTGGGTTCTAAGTAATACATTTTCCCAACAGAAACACTTCCAGCAGAGATTAAAAGGATGTCAAGTTTACCGGCTCAACAGAGGAAAGGGACAATAGATGTTCCATAAATCAGCAGGATGAATTTGAAAATGTGGCAGATATACAAGTTTTAGAACTTTCATCCTTAGTTTTGCTGTAGAATGGAATTTTTAGATGTAAACTATGGAAAATCACAAATTAAGCTTTAAATGTGAAACTCCAATAATATTTTTTCTTACCTTCTAGAAGGAACATTAACATCTGCCAGTGTATACAGAGGAGTCAAGCTTGAAACCAAATAATGAAGTCGAGGAAATGGAACCAAATTCATGCTGATTTCATTAAGATCCATATTTAGGGAACCCTCAAATCTAGCAGAGCTGAAAAATTAACAAACTGTTATGAAACTGCTACAAACCTAAGTAAATCACTTCCATAAGGTAAACATCCATTAAATCTATTTTTCAGCTGTTGTGTACAATAAAACTGTAAAACAACACTGCATTCAAGCAAGTGTTCAAGTATAACTACAAAACTTTCACATCTGGCAGTAACAGTGCTATGTCTTATTTACTTATACTTCCCATTAAAAACAGTAAGTTACCAAGAACAATTCCTTGTTTCCCAATTGTAGTCTTTAGCACTGATTTATCATTAATAATATTTAATACCACTTAATACTGGTTAATTAATACCACTTTTACTAAACAGGCTATAATAAAACACATGTTACTCAGCATTAATCTGTTTAAAAGAAAAACAGGCCAGTACTCCAGAAGTATGTTTTTTGCAGCAATAGACAGTTCATGAGCAAAAATGATCTCACAATATTTACAAAATAATGCAACTGGCCTAGAAAGGCAAACCGCCATGGGCTCCATTAGGCACTAGTGAATGACAATATACTTCTGCCTTTAAACTTACCGCAGTTTTAAAACTGTCATGGCTAAAGCAACACCACAACAATCTGAATACTTTAGCATTTAGTGCTAAATGCTAAAATACTTAAGCATTTAGTAACCAGTTCTTAAAAAGAGAAGACTCATATAGAATTAAAACCAAATAATATTACTCAAGTTGATGCAGGCCTGCATATTTACAGCACACACCACCTCCAGAAATCCTACTTTGTTACACAGGAATAACCCGTAACTTTACCTTGTCAGGTTCAGCAGCAAGTTGGCTACAATATTATTCATTGCATCAAATGGCTTCTCTTGTAGTGTTTTTGCACGGCCTGCACTTGATGTTACCAAGCTGTTTTGCTTCACAGTTGATCCTAACTTCCCAGAATTGATCATCTGATGAATTTTATTAACTATCTCAAACAGAGACTTTGAGAGAGAGGGAAAAAAAAGCACAGAAGTAGTCTTGAGTATAGAACTTTGAAATTCGGTACCACACTTTTTCATTTCTAATAATCTTGAAAGCTCAGACATTGTACTGTTAGGTTAAAGATTATACCTTGACACATCTAAGTCCAACTTTTGAGCAATTCCAGTTGACTGAAGTGTTCCTAAGTCTGTGCCTTACACATCACAAATATATACACGGCTTGACTCAGAAGTTTGAATTTTAATCAACTATTCAAAATGCTTATGAAAATTTAAAAAGCAGTTTTAGAAGATAACACCTGTGAAGCAAAAAATATAGTCTCTGACTAAATTTTACTTTCTCTTGCTTTTTTCACAAACAAACAGCAAGACAGCCACTGAAGCTAGATTCAAATGAGTCTAGCACTTTGCAAGGTCAGTGATTTACATATCACTAATCAGCACAGTTAAGCTTGTTGGAATCTGGAGAGGCCAGCAGTCCTTGCAGGACCCTACTAATACTAAGTAAAATTGATTGCTAGAAGAAGAAAAGACACTATCTCAGTAAATAGGTTTTCACTGCTTATCTTGAAATAGACATGAAAAAATTCACTCTACCTTAGTTTAAAGAAGCAGAGCGACTTTTTAGTGATGTCCACATTCATTTCTAAAGCTTACCAGTGACTTAGAAGTTCAATTATTACTTTAAAACGTGAAATTATACTTCCGGAGATTTGGTATGCAAATCAGTACTGAAAAGGAAGAGCCATTTCCACATTCTAATAAAAAAAATTACAGAAATAGAATATTATTTCTTACTTCATTCTCTATTGGTAGCACACAGTCCGCATGTTCATTAAGCTCCTTCATAGCCAGAACACTGTTATATGGAGAAGTAATAACATCATCTTCACCAGAGGGATAAACTGAAGTAACAAATCTATATACTTCTGGGAACTCCTCCTCAAGCAAATTTAGTACAAAAGTTCCAAGACCAGATCCTGTCCCTAATTATGAATGAAGACAGAATGAGAGAAGACAGGTTCCTCACATTATCTTAGGCTCTACGACTCATGTAGGAGACAAACAACTTTTCAATTATATATGTTAACAAATATTTTCTGAAGCATTTGGCTGACAGTAGACATTACTCAAATGTAATTAAGGCAGGAAGGTTTGTCCCAGACAGGAAAATAATTAAGTAATAAAATTATTTCCCACAGTATGTCAGTCAAAATGAAGTATACATTCTCAAAAATTTCTGCAAACCAAAAAGTCCTGTTATGTAACAAACATTTTTCTGACCTAGTCTTTCTAATTCTTTATTTTCAGTTCTTTAATTTGAATTATGAAACACAACATTTTCTTAAAAGCATTCAACTGCCCCAAACAATACTATTTTCCTTTTGGGGTTTCTTTATGAAATTTTCTCATTCTTCAGTAAAAACAGAACTGCCCCTTCCCCCCAGCACACAGGCTTTTTTCCTCATTAACAGTATGCACACAGCCCTGAGTTCAAAACAGAGAAATGAACTGTGGTCTTTTTCTGAATATTCAGCTACATTCTCAGTGGCAGACAATTTAATCTGTGAACAAGACAGCAGTTTTCACAATAACAGAAACTACCTCCAGGGTCTCTGAAATTAAGCAAATGGCCACAAAAAGGCCCTTGACAAAATCCTTGCTTCATATTTAGAACTATTTTCGGTGTCTTTTTCCACATCATAACCAGTTTTAATACATGCTACTCTCCTATTTCTGGGGTAGGAAGGCTTAATGGCAATGCAATAATGACAAAATTGTCACTGCAAAGGATTCTCCCTTTTGGCTTATTAACTAACTAGATCAGATTCAAGAGAATTATGAGGAAGGAAAACAGAAAAATAAAGTTTTTCTGAAGTTATGCAACATTAGAAGTCTCCTTCAAAGCCTTCTGGAAAACTCTTTCCCCACAACTAAAATGATTATGACAATGCTGTCAGTGTTCAGAGGTCACCGACCCTTCTTCTGATCAGTAACACCTCAGTGTTTGTCTTTGGTACCTATCTGGATCCACTCACTGCCTCATCTTTAGAATTTTAGCTGCATTTTTGTTCTGGGTAGCATATCAGAGCTCCTCAGTGCTCTTATAAAATCAGTGATAAATAATTACAGGTCCACTTAATTGTACTATGTTAATTTTCTAAATCTGCATTCTGAATGATGTAGATTATTATACTGATTTTCTTTTCACAATCCATGTTTTTTTTTTTTTTTTTTCATCTGTGGCTACTGCAGTCATACTCCCCATAAAAAGATTACTTACCACCTCCCATGGAATGAATTATAAAGAAACACTGTAGACAGTCACAATGTTCAGCAGTTTTTCTCAGCTTTTCCACTATGTTTTCCCGGTACTGACAGCCATATATCTTATGACCTACAGCCCTAAGGATATGAAAAGTACTTTAAAACCTCTGCCCAAAAAAATCAAACTTTAAAATTTTAATTTGAAATCCTTTTAAGTGACATTTTAGAGTTCAGAGTCCAAAACTGGGTGCAACACCTCATCTGTGAGAGTTTCTAAGTTGTGACTACATATGAGCATATGGGAGTTAGGACATGGCTTTAACTTGGAGGATGCAAACAGGTCTAAATTCACAACTTTGGAGTATGAACTTATTATTCTGTACTGAAAAGGAAATAAACTCCCACACCGGATGATCCAATTGTAGTAATGAAATGAAAGCTACATAGTACTTAGCAATAAAGATATCCCTATGAAATAAGTGTACAGATAATCTTTTGAGTACTATGCAAGTCAGTTGCTACTAGCAACAAAAAAACCCCAAACAGCTCATTTTCAACACACTTGTCTGCTACATGGTAAAGACTGTTTTACTCTCCTTATTGCACTCTCTTTTGGTACATTTGCTGGTGATTTGCTTTCCAGTCTGTAGTGCACTGAATATTATTAGAGTACCTTAAGGTCTCTGTGAAAATTTGGAATTCATTATAGTAATCAATCTTTTTCTAAATTTTTATTTTGGTAATGTAGTTTATATGCACAAAGTCAGACTCTGTTTAGAAATCAAAAGTGCATTTGTTCATATATCTCATTTTCACAGTTGCTGCACAGTCTCAAACTAGATTATGGCTTCAACTAAGCAATGATAGCAGCTGAATGCCAAAGAAACAAAAATAAAAAGCATGATCTTTTGTAAAGAAAATCAAAAAATAAGGAAAAAAGAGACAAAATGATATATCAGCAAAATTATTCTTCTGTAAAAGCCTTTTCAAAGCCTTCCTCCAGGCAACAGTGACTCCATGTTTGCTGGTAAAATGCTGCAGCTCTCCAGGTGCAGAACAACACAGAAAGCTATGGTTATCATTTCCCCTTTCAAATGCCATCTAATTAGCTGCTAAGAAATGTGTTCTAAAGAGGTTCTCACCAGTTGTTTCCTGAACCAGAAACATCTGTGATAAGCTGCTTGCTATCAAACACATCCCTCAGCGGTCCCTGTAGAATTTCATTTACCACACCCTCCTCCATGTCAATCAACAGTGCCTTTGAGAATGGAAAGAATTTAAATTCAGTCAGTAAGCAAACCACCCTTGAAATAATCACACAAAGAAATATGAAATTATTGACAATATGAAAGGAATCCTGTTTCTGCTCTGCTCCAGAGAAACCTTTCCCCACCCCAGCTGTTAACTAACTAGGAGACCAACTAGCTTCTCCTTAGCTGATTTGCTAGTTGTTTGATAGGACTGCATTTCAGATGAAACTCTGTTAAAATTTTATAATGTTTTACCCCACTACTTAGGAATAAAACAATTAAAACATTTTAATGTTTCAAGTTTCCTTGATCCTTAATCATTTAAAGTGGCTCAAAGAAACCCAATCCTTAGTTAATAATATCTGCAATCATTTTATAAAAATTCCAACAAGTTACTCAACAAGACTGGCAGCAAGCTGTATTACTGCATTAATAAAAGTTAATATTAGAAATTTTACTTTCAAAGCAGTACTTAAACCTATATGCAATTTTAAGAACTTCATGAAAATTCCCACACAGTTGGACATAAATATTCAATGTAAAAACAGTTACTTTTATAGCTTGCCTTACTCGTGCTTTTAAAGAGCAGATTTTTCCTTTGTAAATATCAGGACCATTATCACCACTTCTGAAAAAAAAAAAACAATAACAGAAAACTCTAAGATCATATTTGCAGCAAAAAATAAGTACTACAATAAAATTTTATCTCTTATATATTGTGTTTGGAGGACTATGACAACGCAAACAAACAGAAACACCCTGAACATGCTGCTAAGACCTCATAATACAGGACATGATCTCAATAAGAATTATCCTAAATATTACTTCAAGAAGCTGAAAGATAAGCATAGAAGTTTACTCTCAGATACAGCCTCTGATCTGTAGCAATTCTACAAGCGCTGCCAAAACTGGAAAGGATTATCTTTTATCAGCACGTGATACATGTATCCACATCAAACAATGGAAAAAAGCTCCTCATGAGCTTTTCAGTGGGGGTAGTACAGCACTGTGCTTGAGGTGTGAAAGCTCTGTAACTGTACCAGCACAGTGCTGTGCTTGACTTATTCTGCTTATTATGATTTACCAGTTCAGAAATCCTGCTGGGCTGACATAGGTAAATCTTCCTTCTTTCCCAGGACTGGTTGTATTGAGTCAACATAGCAGACTGTATATTATGTTACATTTTTTCCCACTCAAATGATGAGATACTATGGTCTGGCCAAACTAGATTCAGTACAAGGTGGGAAAAAAAAGGCAGGGATACTGGAAGACTGATCTTATTTCCTCTTCCATTATTTACCTCATCTGGGAGCTGGCCAAGCCTAAATTTAAAGTATGTCTTAGGACCATTCTACATTTAACCACCATTATATTCACAAAACATCAGCTAAATTTCACTACAGCACCGATGTTCTGAGCCTATTGAATCCCATCAGGAACAAGGGGAAAAGAGTACAGGGATACACTGGATTACTCAAGAATTTTACAACTTGTCAATCAAAGATGGTCTCTAGACACTTCTCATTAGGTGAGCACCTCACAACAGCCTCCAATACTGATGATTCCTCAAGCCTACACAACACCTGTAGGAGTACACTATAGCACCAGTAAATCCTCCTACAGAATTTCTCTTTAGGGACTAACAAAATTCAAAGAGGAAATAAAACCAACCTTTATGTTTCTTACTGTTGGCTTTATGGTCTTTCTTGCCAGATCAAACCTTCTTGGTTTCAATTCAATTTCAAACCACTTGGATTCAATTGCTGAAAAAAAAAAAATCCCAAGATTCCTCGAACCATGGGATGGCTTGGGTTGGAAGGGACCCTAAAGATTGTCCAGTTCCAACCACCCTGCCATGGGCAGGGACACCTTCCACTAGACCAGGTGGCTCAGGGAGAAAACAGGTGTTTCTATTACAGCCTTCCTGTCAATTACAAATTTGGTGGTTTCATCTGGCACATACAGAAACAGACACTTTTTATGATTTAATTTTCTTAATTAAAAAAAAGAATCTTGGAAATACCCATATGGAATGACAAAAACAAACTTCAATACATTTGCAATGTTCTTTCAAAGAGGTAAAATTTGAGACAAAGCAATTTGGATTTCAGTGCTGTTCTAATTAAAATCACATTGCTGTACTGCAACATTTTCATACAATGGAAGGAAACAGAGGTTGGTCAAATGTTTTTTTACTAATTAAAATGCAACAGGCTATCCCAAGTACACATTTTCTTCTTGCAAACTGCATGGATTTTTATAACTGGAAAGATAAGAGATAACCAAATGGTTTTAAGGTATGAATTGGTTAACTAATAAAAAACAAATTATAGACACTACTCAGGGTAACAAAATAGATACATAAGACTTTAAAAATTATCAGTTTTTTCTGACTATCTTATATACAATTCCTCTTACAACTCTTCAAGAAATGCTGCTCAGTTAGTATTCAGAGGGCACACAATCTGATTGTTATTTGCAGTGGCAGAAGCTATCAGATCCTGACTGTCCACGTTTGGTACAAAAGGAAAAGAAAACAAACACACACTTTCAACACATTTAACTACTGAAGTATATATAGATAGAATGGAAATGCAAAGATAAGGTTTTGAGGAGAATACAAAAAAGCAAAATCTTTCTCTAGTACAAGCTAAATATGTCTTAAAGAAAACTATAACTTAGGTTAAAAGAAGATACTACAAGGGCTGATCTACCATGTTAACTCATGAACTGCTTGATAAAAACTTACCTTGTACCAACATTCCTAAAGAAACTGCTTAAGGCTTCATCATAAATTCCTTTCTAAAAGGAAACAACACAAAATTATGTGTAATGTCAAAAATTCTCAGTGCTTTTTCATGGAATAATTTAAGTTGGAAGGAACCACTGAAGGATATCTGTCAAACTTTACTTCCTGAAGCCGAGTGAACATCTCTGTTGAATCCAGCTAGTTCTAGTCATCTCTAAAAAGAACACTTCATTGAAACATCAGCTTGTTATTAAAAACTGAGAGGAGAATGTAACTAGGAAATTAATTTTTCAGCACAAGATTAAGCAACTGTAGTAGTTTACTGAAGATCCCAATGCAACTATTAAATTGAAGAGCTGCTCTTCAAATGACTCAGTTCATCACTGATACAGCTCTCAGTTCATCATAGATTCCAATGCTTGTGATACTAATGCCCATGGACTTCTGCAAAAAGGACAGCACAATCACACTGATTCTTGAAATCCCTGCCAAGGGATAGCATGGCAGTTACCCAACATAAAACTAAAGAGATCTGACAAGCTTAAATACCTTAAGCACTTTATAGTCACAGCAAGAAAAGTGTGATTTTGTTCAGGGTACTCAGCACAGTCCTATGTTCTCCTCATGTTGCTATTTTGGTCATTAAAACTGTACAGCAAGTCATGGCATGAGCTAACGTGGAAAACAGTGGTGGGCTCTAGGGGTGTCCTCTTTTGCTTTACTGCCAGTGGCAAACCACCAGCACTGAACAGCCCTCACCGTGTTAACTGCCTCAGACCTACTAATGCCTGGTTGTAGGGAGACACACTGAGCTTTTCAGGGTGAAATGCTGGAGAAAGCTGGCCAGAATTAGTGATCACAGAATATTTTGAGTTGGAAGGGACCCAGAAGGAACATAGAGTCCAACTCTTAGCCCTTCAAAAGACACCCCAAGAGTCACACCATGTGCCTGGGAGTGTTGTCCAAATGCTTCTTGGGCTCTGACAGGCTCGGTGCTGGGGAGTCTGCTCCAGTGCCCAACCACTCTCTGGGTGAAGAACCTTTTTCTAATACATAAGTTAAATGTTTCCTGACACAACTTCAGGCCATTCCTTTGGGTCCTGTCACTGGTCATGACAGAGGAGAGATCAGTGTCTGCCCCTCCTCTTCCCCCGAGGAGAACGTTGCAGACTGTAATGAGACCCCCAGTCTCCTCCAGGCTGAAGAGACCAAGTAACCTCAGCTGCTCCTCATATGGCTTCATCTCAAGGCCCTTCACTATCCTCGTGTTCCTTCTTTGGACGTTCTCTAACAGCTTAATGTGTTTTTTTATATTGTGGCACCCAAAACTGCACACAGGACTAGAGATGAGGCTGCCCCAGTGCAGAGCAGAGCAGGACAATCCCCTCCCTTGCCTGGCTGGCGATGCTGTGCCTGATGCCTCCCAGGACACCACTGGTCCTGGCTGCCAGGGCACTGCTGATTCATGTTCCGCTTGCCATCGACCAGGACCCTCAGGTCCATGGTGCTGCTTTCCAGCATCTCATTCCCCAGCCTGTCCGTACATCCAGCGTTGTCCCATCCCACGTGCAGGATGCGCTAATCCGCGTTAAACTACACACGGCTGCTGCCTGCCCACACTCTGATTTAACAGGGTCTCTTGACAGCTAGCCTTACGTTTTGTTTTCGTGATTAGCTAAACGGCACAAGAAGCTGGGCATGGTTGTGCTCACAGTGAAGCGCCCTCGGTTTAAGCAAACAACCACGGGGCTCGGCAGTCACAGCGACAGACGCGGAAGGCAGCGGGGGCGGCTCGCCCCGGGCCAGCGGGGCTGCCACGCCCTTACCTTGTTGACGGCGGCGTGTTCCCGCAGCGCCAGGTCCCAGAAACGGCATCCCACCTGGTTCCCGCACTGTCCCACTGCAAAGGGGAGAGACACGGCTCAGGCACAGGGAGGGGGCGGCGGGGGGCCTGGGCGCCACGACCCCCTTACCCTGCACCACCACCGACTGGGTCATGGCCGAGCCGGCGGCGCACGCCTCTTTCGAAATCGGCGCCCGGAAGCCGCGCCCCCTGAGTTCCCGCGGTGGAACGTCCCAACCGTCGCCTCAGCTGCGGGCGCTCGCCGCCCGCCCGCCGCGAGTGGAACGTGCCATTCGGGAGCGGGGGGGAGAGGGCGGGACAGCACGGGGGAGTTGGGAGCTTTTCAGACACCCGGGCGACCCGGTAAGGGCTGCGGGGTCTCGGCTGAGGCCCAGATGCGGGAGGCCTGACAAAGAACTAAAATAAAGCCCCTGCACGGGAGAACAAAAGTATTTCCATACACCACAGTTCATTATCCTTTATGGACGAAACGTTGCGATAAGGCAGCGCTTTATTTTCCCCAAATACGTAATTCAGGGAGATGGTGTGAAATGTGCGAAGCGGTATGAAAATACAAACTAAAAATTAAATGAGAAAGCGGCCGTTTGGAAATGCTGTAATGTACCCTCCCTGCAGGCTTGCATGTTAAGCTCGGTTTCATATTGTGCATATAATTGTCCACAGGGAAAAAACGAGGAGTGTAGAGATGCTGTTGTCTCAGCATGGAAAGACTGGTCCGCAACACAGCTCAGCTGCAAAATCATAGAATCCTTTAGGTTGGAAAAGACCATTAAGACCGTCAAGTCCAACTGTTAATCCAGCACTGCCAAGTCCTGGATGAAAACAGTAAAGAATGTGGGACATGCAAAGCTTGCAGAAAGCTGTCTTGTGACACAGATGGCATTTCTGCTTCCTGTGGGAGGAAAAAAGCAATTCCATGCAACCCAGTCCATTAAGTTTTATGGCTAATACCTTCCAACAAAATACTGTTTTTTCCAAATAGATTGTTTGTAGTGCTGGTCTACAAAAAAATTGTTAAATAAAATTTTTCATCCTTTTTTTTGCTCCTAGACATGACTTGGTAGACATTAATTGTCGGTCCACAGAAAAATAAATTTATAGTAAATGACTATTTAAAAAAATAACAAACAAACTATTTAAAACAAAACAAACAACAAAAAAACCAAAACAAACAAACAAACAAAACCCCAAAACCCAAACTATTTAAAAAAACCCCAAACATATGCAATCTTTCCTGGAAAGATTATATATGTATTGCAGCAAATAAAATATTGTACAATACAATATAAGAATGCATTATATACAAGAAATAGATACGCAGACAGAATTTGTAAAACTTAAATGAAATCATATTGTTCTTTAGAAAAAGTACTGAGCGGCCCAAGTTTACTCCAGTGTCATGGGGAAAGGACCAATGGCTGTAGTGTTATAGGCATGTTTAGCATGAATAGAGTCATACTGCCTCAAACATGTCTTTGCCATAAACTAATCCCCAGTGTAAAACCACATGCATATTAAACAGGAAAGTAGGTAGTCATTTGTCTCTGGACAGACTAGATGTAACCTATAACTTCATTTTGTTCCCTGTGGTTTTTTGAAGTGGTCCAAACTTGTAGGCTGTGCTCTGTTCTTGCTCTTAGATGTCAAATTGCCTCTATACTTCTTACTTACTGACATGTCCTTAAAGTCTTCTCTTCACATGTCTTCTTAGCCTTAATTAAGGTTAAAAGCAGTACAACATTGCTTATAAGCATTCTAATGCTTAATTTAAATTCTACAGAATCTCTTAATATTACTGTATCTCTCTTTCTTCTTGTGTAATTAGCTCCACTTTCTTCTTTTTTTTAAAGTTAGTTGCAGTTTTTGTGTTCTATGTCCCATGAAAATCCAGCTTAGTCAGATTCACTCTATTGAACATGATGTTGCAGCAAGACACTCTGAGCTTCGGCATCCAGTGTTCTTTAAGTGGTCTGTGAAGGCAAATGTAAAGTGATTATTCTTTTTGAACTTGGAAACACTGTGAATTGGAGATGCAATTGAGATTCATTTTAATGTGGGGGTATTTTTTAGCTGCCAAAGGAGGTCCAAGGGCAGGAAGTTAATGTGTAGTAGCCAGCTTGGCTTGGTGCATATGCTCAGGTGTTTAATGAAACAGTCAGCTCAACTCTGTGAAAGAAATAATCACACACTTGACTTTCTGTTTTCTTGTAGACGAAGCTCCACTTATCTACATAGTATAAAATGCATGAATTGATATAGGTCCCCTTGGAGGCACTTTTGTCTATATTAATCATTTAATCAACAGACTTATGGTAATATGTGTTTCTTACCCTTAGTTTCTCAGTAACATTTTGCTGATGTGTTATAGAGGAATGGTGTTCCACAGCTTTTGAACACAAATTGAATAATTGTATGAATAACTTACTATGTTATTTAGTGGAAAAGAATTGCCATGGACCACTGTGAATCTGTGAATAACCCTTAAATCCCATGCTGTAACAAGAGCCAAAAGTGCATCACAAGTTAAATATTTGTGCTATGCTTTCAGCATCTTTTTAATAATAGTCATTTGACTATTTAGACCACTTGCTGCTGTGGGGAGAATACACTGGAATTTGAATTAATGTTATCATTTGACTAATATCATGACTTACTTCACATATGAAGGTTTGTTGGTTTGTAATTTTGATTTTTTTTCTATTTTTTGTTTGTTTGAGTTTAGCCTTTTTTAATTTAGAATTGTTGTATTTTGGGAAATTAAAGTCAGGCTTGTAACACTTCATCTTTAATTTTTCTGGTCAGACTGTTGTCCATACCCTGGATTCTTGAGGAGAAGGGTATTGTCTACAGATCTTGAGATGTAAGAGATAGAGGGGGCGAGATCCCATTTAAATCCTCTATTTTGAAGCAGTTTCCTGAGCATTTGATCTTGAAATTGGTTTCTTTATTACATAGTCATTCAAATGTCCAATCTCAGAATATTTTGGGATAGAGTAACAGCGTAATTGCAGCCCTGATTCAGATAATGGCTATAACAACACTTATTAAACCTTGAAGGTGCCAGAGAAAAGTTATGATTTAGAGTCAGTGCTCATTTCTTGTAGGCTTTCTGCAGAATTTAGACAATTATAGTCATGTTAAAAATGGAAATGGACAATCTGACAATGTAGCTCAGAACTTGAAGTTTTTTCACAAATCTTTGTAGATGAAGGGTTTTGTACTTCGAAGGTATAATTTTTAAGATAGGTACAGAGGACAAATTGAATTCTGAGAAGATTTCTGCTTAGGCAGTTGCTTTCTCTTAGACACCAGCAGCCTTGAAATTAGTGCAGAGGTATGTGCAATATAATGCATCGCATACTGCCTTTCTTCGGCACATATGAAATGGTAATTTTAAGGTCTGTGTTGATGTCGGGGGCAGGGAAATTTGCATTATTTTCTTCTCTCTCTCGAGTCTGCAAGTATCCTCTGGTTTATAGTGTTTTTCTTTGGAAATCCTGTTCTGCAGAGGGAAAACCCACACCTTTGAAGCCTAGAAGGGAAAATTGAGGAAGACATTCTCCAAAACAGTGCTGTGTTTGATTAGCCGGTGATATAGTAATAAGAGAAGGAAATTGAATAGTAGCAGTTTATGAATTTTAATTGGTTTTTATTCACATACTGTTTTTAGTATATTTTTAGTTTTCCATATATAAAGTATGCAAAGGACTGATTAAATCAGAAAAGTCATTCTTAAATGTAAATCCATAGAACAAAACCAAATCACATTGCAGCAAATATGGCTAAGAGAAATATTGTTTATTCACAGAGCTTGGATGTGGATATGAGAAAATACGCTTTGGTTTGAAGTAGGTGTGAGACAGAAAAACATTTCAGCATGTGTGTACCAGTTAACATACAATGCTCCACTTAATACCAGCCTTCACTAAACTCTGATGCTCCTAGGGGCCACAAGCATTTGCCATTCCTGGCTATCTCTGCTGAGCAGCTGCAGGCAACTCAAAAGGAATTTCAGTAATCCTTGTAACTAGCCTATCTAAACAGGGAATCTGCTGTTCTTTTCTCTCCAGCAATAAGGTCCTGGAGACAAGGGTCTGGGGAAGCTTAGCTCAGGTTGTGGTGTCATGAGCTTTTTTTGAGCCAATCTAACAACTCACTGGCACTGGGAGGAAAGAGACTTCCTTTTTTACCCCTGCTCCCAGCTGTACAGCTCTGATACCATCCATGGCCTCTGTAACCACTGGGAACCCAGCTCACTGATCTGAGGACATTCACCCTCAACACTAATAATAAAATATTCCTGAACCAAAAGCCCTAAATTTTCTGTTCCATTTCTGGGTAGTAGCTGGGAGCAGGAAAAAGCTGAGCAAGCATACTGGTTTTGGTGCCTGAGACAAAGATGGCATTTGAAGGCAACTGGATTTAGGGATCCATGCCTGATCCAGAGAGACTGCAGAGGGATACTCTTACTTCTTGCTTCTCAAATATGAACAGTGGGCTTTGGAGTGATGGAAAGAAGGGTCTATATATCACTCCACTGTGAAGGTGTCTGTAAGCTCGGAGTTGGAAGGGGAATCAGTCCTTGGAGCATATTGCCTGAGAGCTACGGGGAAGAGAAAAGGAGATGTGTTCAGGAGAAGGCAGGTAGAACAGGAATGGGGCTGAAAGTATGAGCAGAGCTGACAAGGCTGGTTAAAGGAGTGGCAGTGACTACTGGAGCCACACTGTGTTCATTTACCACCCAACACTGGACAATAGAGGCAAGTGGAGGGTCTGTGATGGGGTCCCAGCTGCTGGAGAGTTCCTGTGCCTGTGTATCCAGAGGTTGCAGCTCTTTATCCAGGGAAAGCCAAGTCTGCTGCAGTGGTGAAAAAACCCTTTTTTTCACCCTACTGAGAGTAGTAGGGAAGCTGCTGATTAGTGCATACATATGTATCTTATTCTGGTGTTTCTTCCATCTGTCTGTGCTTTCAAGATCTTTGGATTACAGTTTTCATTTGTGTGTTTTCCAGATGAATTCTGATTAATTTTTCGTCTCTAGGGTGTTATCCTTTATTTTTACATTTCATAGTTTCGTGCTTTGCAGCTGGTCATATTTTGAGTTGGTTCCAACAATAATTTGCTCAGCAACCATAAAACTTTCATTACTTTATTCTTTATTACATTACTTTATTCTTAAAAAGAAAAGAAAGCTTTGATTCCTTGTAGGTGATGATTGAAGGGACTAAGTTTTGCAAGTGACTTGTGTATTTGGTGTGCAAGCCTACTGTGACACCATTAACTGCCATCTACCTTCTATGGTTATAACATAGCTCAGATTTGCAGCCCTTTGCCTTCTGTTTACATTTTCCTGTTTCACTCTTGGTTCCTCTGCAGCAGCATATCTTCTGAAGGAGCACGTTCCTTGTTTGAGTATTACTGCTGTAAACTGAAATCCTGCTGGACTCTCACAGGGAAGTGATGTTTTTACGTAAGTCATGTATGATAAGGGAGTCACTTGAAACTGTGACTGATTCTGCTTTCTACACTTCATGTTTACTTGTGTAACATTAGTGCAAATGAGATCACAATGAGATTGTGAATTTCTTGCTGTGTTTGTATGTAAGTGCATTTAAAAGTTCAGAGGAAAAACTTGAGATTTAAAATTGTCTCTAAGGCAAGCATTACTCTAAAATTACCTAGTTTAGGTAAATGAGTCTATATATAAAGCATCTGTCTTAAAAGATATATATCCTCTCTTCATATTGTGCTAGAACATATGCATGAAGTCTAGAAGTGGAATAAAAATTTTAATTTTTCATTGTTTGTAAGCTTACATAATTATATACTCTCTTCCTCCCATTTTATTTGAGGAATATATAAATGAGTTGAATGGAAAATGAAAAATATACAGTAAGATCTTTATACAGTATTTGCAATGTAAATCTATTATCTAGCTTTATTCTTTAATGTGCATTAGCAGATCTTTTTCTGTGGAACAAAGGGTGACTAAGATATGAAAAGAGATTATGTAGAGGATCTATTTTGAAAGTAACATATTTAATATAATTTTAATTTATTTTATAATCTCATATTTTCATGTAACAGACTGGCCACACATACACTCTAAGAAATGGTAAAGCTCACTCTTGTGGTATGTTAAGAGAAGTGCAGAAGCAACAGCTTTTATTCTTCAGTGATTTTTGTTTGTGTGTAAATATTAGACGTGACTTCCCCTTCCTGCTTTCTGTAGATGTGTGATATTTTCATTCTTCTTGTCTTGCTGGACATGGTTTGTTTTGTTCTATTTTTTTTTTCTGTGGTCTAAGGAACTTTTCAGAATTGATGCAATGCACTATCAGGCTGCTGGACAGGTATTAATGCTTACAGCGCCACTAACTAAAGCTGCTTTACTAAAACTCACTGGCTTTTCATCAATCATGAAGTTACGAATGCAGCCAATGAAGGAATTGCGTGTAGTCAGGCTTGATGTTAGCAGAGACTCTGGAAAGAGAAGATTAAAAAAAATTAAATAAACAAAAGTTTAGAGCTCATGATGGGCAAAATAATCAGTTTGGTGGCAGAACCTTTTAACTTTGCTACTAAGTGCAAAAGTGCTTCTTTTTTTAAAAGTGCTTCTTTTAAAGTGTTTGACCTCCTGCCAGTGTCCTAGAGGCCATTAAAGTATGGTTAGCTATCTACAGTTATGTGAAACTCTTGATACTATATTATCAATTGAGACACAACTTTGCAGTTTTTTATAACTACATTTTCTTTTAGGTAACAGAGTAGATGAGTCCCAGTGTCTGTTTTTGTAATTTAACATCACATATATTGTCATCTCTGTCTGATTTGTTAGTTTGCATTCAGTTGGTTGTATCTGCATGGCATTATTTAGTATTGTATCTTATTTGTTGTTGTGAAGTTCTGTGTAAGACTTTCCTGTGCCAGGCTGATAATAGCATTATTGAGCCAATGTATGACATTGCTTTAGTATTCTATAATTAATGTAGAAATAGAAGGCTCTACTATGAAGCAGAACAGCATTTACAATTACCCCTTTATATTACCTCTCTGGGAAGAGTTCTGTCCTAATAAAATTCCAGTTTGTATTTAAAGAGTGAGCAGGCATCTGTGCATAGATTTTATTATTCCGTTTAGGCTCATTTTACCTCCTGGTAGCATGGGATGGATATGAACACTGCACACTCAAGCCAGTAATCCAAGATAATCATTATAATGAATTTTGTAGTTAGAGCTGTTAATGATTGACATGCAAGGCTCAGAGAAATAATGCTGCATATTTTCAATGAGAAATGTACAGAAGTTGACTTAAAAATTGAATCACGTAGTGTTGATTACAGTTTGTATATGAACCCCAACAGAGTAGCTCTGTCTGTTGAATAAGGGAAGGAAATGTAGTAATCTTGGGCCATGCTACACAGGTGGTCTGTGAGTCACAGATACACAGGAGCAGAAATCTGTCTAACAGAACTCCCTAATAAGAAAAAGAATCTCCATGTTTTATCTTGTGTTCAAAGATGCCATTGCTTGAAGAAGAGGAAAGAAGCCTACAAGCAACTAAACCTTGGGACTCCAGTTACAGTGACAGCGAGTTTCCAATCCCATAAATAAATAAATCACTTCTTAAAAAACAGTAAGCCCACATGGGAAGGAAAAATAGGAAAAAAAAAAGTTTGTAGTTGGCTGACTTCTCTGCTGAATCCATATCTTGCCCTCCAGCAGTTGTGAATGTTTTAATTTCAATGAAGTAGCACATCTTTTTCTTTGAGAACTAGAGGCAGAACATTTATGATCAGCTCTTGAGCATTTGAATTTTACCAGGTTGTTCACATATTTTTTTCTTTTTTGAGCTGAAAACTTAGTCTTTATGCTTTCTCTGGAAACAGGGCTGAAATCTCAGAACAATGTACCACAAAGATACCAAAAACATACCTGGTACACCTCCAATAAACACTGGCTCCCTGTGGTCAATTGCCTTTGGATTTAGCGGCCCTACCACATGATTGACTTCAGAGTCTACATCCAGCTGCACCACATTTGCATCTCTAATAACTGAAAGGAGAAGGAACAGGGATCAGCAAGAAGTAGCACATGAGTCTTTTATGACAGACAGGAGTTATCTGTTTGGTGTGAGTTGTTGATTTAGTGTTTGCTAGATTGGGTGTGAGCCATCAGTGACAGTTTTTGAGCGGATTCTGGAATAGAGCAGGGCCGATGGTAGATACAGTGGGAGCAAGGGTGCTTTTGAGTGGGGCTCTTGATCACTGGTGGCAGTGTTTAGGCTCCAGGTTATGAGCATACAATGGCTTGTGGCTTAAAAAAACTGTTGCCCAATCACTCCCAACTGGGGATGTATTAGAATGCAGTGAGGCTTCTCCCTTGCCCGTGTGCCTGGATTTCCTTCAGAAGGAAACCAGAATGCTTGTGGAAAGGGTGCAGACTCAGATCACTTCTGCAGTGATAGTGGAAGACATCCTAAGTCAGCATCTAGACAGAAAGATGAGGTGGTTCAAAGTACCCAGGAAGTACTTTTTGACTTTCAAAACCAGGAAAGAAGGATGACTGTCTGGCACAGAGGCAAAATCCCCGATGTAGACATCTCCCTATTGTGAGTAAAAGGTTCCCCACATCTGTCTTGTTTAACTTTTAAGGGCAGCATATACTTGTACCTACTGCATTCTATCAGTTTATTTAACCTCTTAATTGGGGAAGGAAGAATATAATAGGGTATATAAATTAGGAAATGTAGCCAGAATTTCAGCTAGGCTGCTTTCTGTTCTTTGAACACGGAGTTTCCATCTTTGTTTGTTTTTCCTATCTTTGTAGGAACCTGTTGCATCCTGGGTTTGGGTTCAAATTATGGGTTTTTTCTTTGTTAGTTTTCCAGTTCTCTGTACCCTCGTGCATCCCCTGGGTTTTCCCCTACTCCTGTGATTTCCATGCCCGTCTCCCCGTTCTCGCGGTCCCACTCACCCCAAAGTCCAGTGTCTGCCCCTGCCGTGTTCCCATTGGTCGCTGTAGTACACGTCATCACCACGATGTCTGTACCCATTGGGCGGGAGGACTCCCCGTCCGCCCCATCCCTTCCCTATTTCATCCCACTCCTCGGCATGCTTGAGGCCATTTGCGTCTGTGCGAAGCTGGGAGCGGCTGCTGCTTTTCCACCGCAGCTCTCGCAGCCAATAAAGCATCCAGCCGCCATGCGGACGGATTTGGACGAATTCCCTGCCTCTTTGTTTCTTCCTTCGTGCCAACAGTGAAGCGCGGCCAACAGCCCACCCCGGAGCGCGGCAGCAAAAGCGCCCGGGAACTGCGGTGAGCCCCGGCCCCGACGAAAAGCTGAGACGCCCAAGCTGGGCGTTCGAGAGCTGACAGGGGCAGAGAAAAGTAATGGGCAGCCATGAGTGGCGCCCAACGTGGGGCCACGGCCAGCGCAAGGCTGCGGAGCAGGCAGAGAGTCATCACAGAGCGGGCAGCCACGGGAACCTGTTCCTTTCTTCCCAGGAAGCTCTTCTGTTCTATGTCTGAGGGATGAATAAGACTCTCTTTCACACAAACTTGGGTCTTGGCAGGTGAAAAAGAAGAAATGAAAATACTGCTGCATTGCTAGTGCTCTAGCCCATGGAGATGGATATCTGGGGAGCAAGAGATGGGCTTTGTTACCTTAATTAGGGGATGATCACCTTTTACTGACCTGCAATTCGATGCCACCTGCCGTCGCAGAGACTCTGTTTCAGTGTAACCGAAGTTGAAAAATCCCTGATTCCGTTATTCAGTTTCACAGTAACCTGAGGGAAAATAATGTAATCATCAGTGTAAACCCCCTCCTTTCCTCCTTTTACCTTCTGTTGTAATAATGTTGTATTCCCCACTCAAAACATGTCAGGTATCCGAGAGAAAGGAAAATATGGCTTCATTAAATTCTTCAAAATAAAGTACCTTTTAAATCCAAATTCAGTTTTTTTTTTTTTAATATTTCAGCTTCAATAGTTCTGAGACATTCCTAAGTATCTCAAGGAACAGTTCAAGAAAAGATTTAAAAGTAAGAGCTAATATTACTCATTTACTAGTACCCCTACTCTGTAATTTCCTGTGTGATAAATCAGTGTTTAGATGCATCAGATGATGTTTTTGGCATCTTGCTAGCCACTTAACAAGGAAAAGAGTAATGAAAACCCAGGTATAAACAAACAGAAAATGTATGAGAAAGGAATAGATAGCAAAATTAAGAATGGCTTTTAAGTTACTTGTTCAAGCTTACCAGTAAGTCTCTGGCAGAGCTAGAAAGTGAATGTAATTATGAATTTTGCACCTCTTCTTTAGTTAATGGATTAATATATTTTTTCATGGAAATGTTCCAGCAGCAGCAAAACCATGTTGTGCCCCTGTTGTGGGACATGAGATTCCTGGTGGTTATTGCCAGAGAACTCCAGACTCTGAGTCCAACCACTCAGGCTTTTCAAATGTTGAAATTGTCCCTGATTATGCTGACACTATGTTGACTGAAAATCACAGAATCATAGAATGGGTAGGATTAGAAGGGGCCCTAAAAATTATCTTGTTCCAATCCCCCTGCCATGGACAAGAACACCTTTCATAAGATCGGGTTGCTCAGTCACATCCAACCTGGCCTTCAACATTTAATGGGATGAAGCATCCACAGGTTTTCTGGGCAACCTGTTCCAGCCTCTCCACCCTCACAGCAAAGAATTTTCTCCTAATATCTGATCTAAATCTACTGTCAGTTTGAAGCCATTCCCCCTTGTCCTGTCACTGCATGCCCTTGTAAATAGTCTCTCTCAAGGAAACAACTTATATTTAATTCTAGCGGGTTTTGATACAGTTGTAACAGAGAGAGATTATTTTTTTTTCAGAAGGGCACTGACAAACACAATTAAAATGATCCTCATGTTCTATTTTATCCACTCTTGGATAAAATGTACAGATTAAAGCAAATAAAGAATCACAGGAGAAAATGACTCCTTAATAAATCATCCAGACAAGCTGTACTGATAGAGATGCTTACATTTAAAACGTGAATTATAGTTGTTGATCTTATTTGTTCAGCAAAATTATTTTCACAAAACAGGTCTTTTGTAATGCATTCAAAGAGAGCAGATAGTTAATGCTAAAGAAACACAGATTCTTACTAAGGTGGTATTGAACTGCTGCAGTGACAAGCAGGGGAAAGCTGCTTTTCCAGGATGAATTTTGTTTATGACTTGCATATGCATTATACAGGAAGTGAGGTGTGAAGCAGTAAGCGAAGCAGCTCCTTTTGTTAGAACAAAAGAAAAACCAGACAAATAGTTGGGAAAACCAGACAAATTATTGGACATGCAGAACTTTGGTTAGAACTTTACATAAGAAGTGCTATACTGGACCGGTTCCATACAGGCTCAGCTTTTAGGTGTGGCATGATACACATCAGTACAATGTACTTAAGAATTTCTCTGTTAGTTCACCAAGGATTAGATACAGGGGTAAGAATGGGCTTCATATTACCTAATCAGCTGTCAAAACTGAAGCACCTATGCCTAACTGAAGCACCTGTTCTCTCTGTAGCCAACATAGAAAAATAAATTCTCTGAATAACAGCTTATTTAGTCACCTAATTAGACACTTGCTTTAGGATAGGATGAATGTTAAACTGTTTACTCAGTCACTCTGCTGTAGGTACCTGCTCTTGGAGAAGAGGTGAGAGTGTCCTCAGATGTTGCATCTCTAACTGAGGTACAGTCAGCCCCACTTAAATACCCTTCCACTTTGATTGACAGCTGTGTATCAGTGATTGAAGAATATCCACAATACTTATTCTCTTGACTGTGTCGTGAGTTTCTCCTCTTCAGGAAAGATCCCCAAACTGCCAAGATTTTCTATGCTCTAATTCTTTGCTTCTGTTGTTCACTTAAGACTGAAATTTATTACTGCATGTGTGCAGAGTGTAGCATGAAGAGATCCAGATTTTATCAATGAACACAAGAAAAAATAGCAATAGCAACAACTGTCTGGTGAGTTAATTTCAAACCATTCTCCTTCTTTTGAAATCTAGAGCCTGTAGAAACCAGGCCAACACACAATCAGAACTTTTCCTTTCTCTTTCTATCACACATATCTCTGGTAAAGAAAGAAGAGTCTGAGTTTAACTCAGACTCATCTTTTAAGAAATAAAAATTTATTGATAGTTACCTTACTTATAACCGTGATACATTTTTAATGTGTGGGTGAAAGAGCAGTGCCAAATAATCAGTGCTTTTGCTTCTTTTCAGCTGATAACAAAATATGTATGGCTTGTATTAGTAAAGTGATCTGAACTTGTCACAGGTGTTATTTTTAGTATTTTAAAATAAATATTTGGTTTGGCTAATCTCAGCTGTTATTATATTTAGGGGAGAAACAAGAATCAGTTAATGGCAAATTTGTAAGAGAAAATCTGCAGGTAGCAAAGCCTAAGTAGGTGGAAGAGAAACCAGTCAAGGCAGTGGAGGAGATGTGACCTTCTTTATACCTGTCCATTTCTCATGTGCATATTCAGGTACTCTCCATTCACGCTGTGACCATGCAGTAGGATTCCTGAGCTGCTTCGGGGACGTATTTCAAAAACAACTTCAAATTTCAGGCCTAAACTGAAGGATTCATCTGTGAAGTAGTAAGAATAACATTCTTTTTATACTGAGTTAGTGATGAAATTGGACCTTTATTCAAAGTCAAAGTAGAACATCAAAGGGTGGATTTTATTTGTTCTTAAAACTATTGAAATGTGATGTGCTGTCAATGACCCATTTCAACTTTTGTTTTGATTGTGTTTGCTTGGAGTACTAATAAAGGTTTATTTACTGTTCTCATTATTTTAAAAATGTATTTTGTTTAAAAATATTTCTTAGCAATGAAATGGACAGCAGAAAGTAAATTATCTGTATCTTTTGGCAGTTTCTTATTGTGCGAATTCCTAGACACTCAGCAGTCATTACTGAGTGAGTGGGAGTTCACTTGAGCTTTGATAATTGCGTAGGAGAAACTCCCTTTTTCAAACTGTTGACAGGCCAGGGAGCAAATTAGGAACACTTGTCTCATTCTTCTTGGTGCTGGCAGTGAATAGGATTTTGCAGTTTCTTTTCTTGTTCAGATCAGAGCCTATGTGACTGAAACACCCTCCTAAAACTCTTCCTGGAACACAGCAGGCCTAAATGACAGAAAATATATGTTCTGTCATGCTGTTGTGTATCAAGATATGCCGAAAGCTTTTCTGCAATTACTTGTTGTTTTATTAATTAAAAAAATAAGGGATGACCATTTAATGGTGTACTTGATCTTGGCCATGTTGACTTCTATGCTAATTTTTAGCATATTATGGTCTGTTCCCACATTAAAATTGTTCCCTTATGAAAATTATTATTATTTGAATACAGATGTATTTATTTAACAACGTGTTAAGTTTCACAATGACATTGTGACCTGTCAATATCATCTGCTTAGCACAATAGTGATCTGTTTCTGATAATCCTTACAGCTTACAGCCTTGGAAATTACCACACTCTTTAGTGAAAAATGCCATTCTGAAGCACAGTGAATACCACAGTCCTATTTTGGGATACGTTTGGTTAGGAGTATATTACCAAGGACGACATATCCTCCTTCTGATGAAAAGTATGTTCCTGCTTCTGATGGGCCTTCAAAGCAAGGTGTTACACTAAATGTCTGTGCAGCTGAAGTAAGTGATCTTCCATTGAGCTGTAAGTTGCTGAGACAGCCACTAAAGCTGTAGACAGAGTTAATCTGAGGGGTAAAAAAAAAGCCTTGATTAGTAAATAAACTGCTTGTGAAAGGAAACAGATTCTTCTGCCCTTATTTTTACTTGTTTATAAGCTGTAAGGCTATGATTGTCTGGTACATCAGTTTTGAACTGAAAAACGATTTCCAGAGAAGGGAAGCAGGAAAAATGATTCTCATAACCTCTCATGTCTTTTTGATGACTTCAAGGTAATTCAAGCTTGTGCTGTTTCTCAAACAATCCTTACTGAATTGGGAGAAACAAAGCACAAGGCCAAGGCAGTGCTACACATATACCTCATAGCCTCAAGGGAAGAGAGGAGTCTACTTTTTCAGAGTGGTTTATGAATCTTGTTAGGCACATAACACTAAAGATTACCTTGAAAGAGACTGTTATGTTCATTTTTGGTTTAACTCTCTTTTCTGTATACTTCAGTACCAAGCTGTAGAACAATCCTGAGCTCTAGGTACTGTCTTAAAACAGAGGTACTAGGAGAACATCAAAATGTCTCCAAAACTCATTCTGTATCTCAGACCTCGGGATGAAATTGATCTTGCCTAATGTTACTTGTCTCATGTAATTTTTGGATTTGATTTTTCTTAGGATTTTTCTGTTCCTCATGGACTGTTGGTTTCCCAGCTGCTGCTGCAAGGTTGTGGAAGCCTAACCCAGCTACCACCAGCCCAGCCCTGTGGAAACTTTGCTCTCTACATGAACTAAGCTGTCTGCTCCTTAGCAGAATAAGGGTCAAGATCTTAATAAGATTTTGTCTGATCTCATCCCTACAGTCAGCTTTTGTATTAACTTTACAAAAAGGTATGGGGTCTGTACACAGAGTTCTGCTTTACCTGGATGTTTTTTACAGCTTTTCCAGGAGCTACACCTCCAATATAGAGTGGTTCAGTGACTTGCCAACTATTCGCATTCCCATCAAAAGATTCTTCTAGTACTCGGAGACCATCAATTATCAAGCGACCAATATTTTTGCCTCTAATAAATATCACCTAGGAAGGGAAGAAAAAAATGTGGAAGATTACTTTCATTTGTTAAGGATCACTGCTGTGCAGTGAAAGAGGATGAGACATTTGAGAAGAAAAGTGTGTGAGAGATACTCCACAAGCCTGTTTTGCTAACTGCCAGTATTCTTTGCTGGATAACCCATTTTTTTCACATTCACAGGAAGGCTAGATAGTAAAACTGCTGCCTTTCTTACATTTTGGTGTACAAGACAGCAGTAATTAAGGTGTCATAAGGTCTACTGAGATCTACCTACTATCACTGTTAACATTTCCACAGTCATCGTTATTTTTATGGTATGGATTTATCCAACCTGCTTTAAGTGCTTAAATGCCCAAGTCAGTAGTTTAGTAGCTGTAGACTTCCTCTGTAGTTAATGAGGAGAGAGAGATACCTACAGAGGGGAAATTCACCTTGACTCCTAAAATTGTCTTTTTATTTTTACAGGCTACTGAGGTAGCCTCAGACGGCTGTACTCCTTTCTTAGACACTTCAAAGATATTTGCTGAACAAAATTATTCTAGTCTTTCCTTTAATAACTCATTTAACTCTTAATTGCCTTACTGCTCTGCTCGTTTCCTTCATTTCTGTTCAGCTCTTAGTGTTAGGAATTGCTGAATTTTTATAACTGACTCACTTTTCTGTCCCTAGTTAATGACTTAATAAAATGTTCCGAGGAAGATCTAAAACTACTGATGGAAGTTTCTCAACATATAAGCGTGTTTATGAATACACGAATGAAAAGTCCCTGAGCTGTCACATGAGTAGTGTCTTCACTGCAGCCTTGACAATATATGCCATCATGATTGCTTTCTTTTACTTACATTGTGCCACAGGCCATCATTGTATTTCTCTTGGCTCTTAATCCTTATCTTCTGGTGACCAGCGTTAAACATAAAGATGAGTCGGCCATGAGCGACGAAAAGGGCCATGAAGTTGGTCTCTTTTTGATCCGAAACGTAGCAAATCATTCCATGAGATGAGTGAGTTTTCAGACTGATAGAGAACTGAGCTCTGGCACATAAAAACACAGTATTAACATTAAAGCAGATACTTTTGATTTGAATCAAACATCAGGCAGAGGAAGACTGAGATTTTCCTTTCATCCAAAAAAATATTCATCTGCTTTATGGAAGTGGGATTTCTGAGAAACATTCTGTGCTGTTTTTTTGAGCAGAAGTCAAAGTTGGAGAAGAAACTGCCTGGTGGGGAACTTGTTTTCAAAAATTAAAATCTCTAGAGTGAATAAGTTCAATGCAGACCACCAAAATCTGACAGTGCATTTCCTTTTATATTAAACAGCAGGGTTGGGGGAATTTTTAAGTGTGATGGCACAGAGGCCTAATGTTTAATATTATTCCAGACTTGATTGAAGCTTTCCCTTTCTTGTGAAGTCCAAGACAGTGAAGTCCTTGTGAAGTCCAAGACAGCATAGGAGGTCATACCATTATTGGTTTGACATTGTCACAGTAAAAATTTCTTGAGTGATCGCTATTATTACTTATGATCTAAAACATGGCAAAGCTGTATTGGTGTAGGACAGTGCCAGAACTGATTCCTCCTTCTGATGTCAGGTCTAACCTAGTTTCCATTCTTCATATTGTCTCAAGCACCTATACATTCCTGATGGCATGTGTGTGTACATTCCACAGATACTCAGTCCCTTGCCAATATTAGTTGTTTTAAATGACACAACTTTTTAGAAATGAACATTACAAAAATGAAGCTTTAATAACATTTGGCAAATAAATATGTATTTTAGGAATGAAGGTGGGATGAAGATATTAGAGATGGGGTTTTCCTTCATATGGGAATGAAGGTGGGATGAAGATATTAGAGATTGGGTTTTCCTTCACATGGGTGCCATCAGAACTGCCCTAAGTTAAAGGGTATTGAATTAAAATGAACATAATGATTTTTTAATTTAAATCAGGAAAGAACACTCTTTATTTTGAGTTAGTGGTCTGGTATGCTTCCAGGAAGTTCTGTGTTGTTGAATTTATAGTCTTTAATGGAAAGTATTAAATCAAAATCCTTATTGGATTTTGAATATTGCATGACATATTTTGTGGGAGCATGAATATTCAATTTCAACAGTATCTGGACTCATTATTACTTAGATTTCCATTATGGCTTGAATTGGAACAGGTTTTCATATCTTTATGTCTTACTGCACTGTGAAGATTAAACTCCTGACAAGGTTCACTCAGCATGTTACTGCTTCCTTTCTGCTTTAATGCCTTTACTTCTTGTGTAAAAAGACTGATTATTGTGCATTGCTTGTATAGAACTAACATCCTCAAAAGCTTCACACAAATAGGCAAGGAGACACATTCTGTTAATATGCAATGCAGATGAAGATTCCACAAAAGGGATGTAAGTGGAAACACAGTCTATGTTTTTCTCTTACTCAACAGAAGCACCTTTTAAGATAACCTAACAGTAGGCTCGACACAAAATTTAGCCTAAGATATAAAGGAAAAAATCCAGGGTAACAGCAGAAATGTGTCTCTTAAAAAAAAAAATTGAAATACATCTTTCTCCTCCCCAGCATATTTTATTTTTATTTATAAAGTCACTTTACCTTTGACTGAAATCCTTTGGTATGTGATGAAATTCTTGCCGGCTGTTTGCTGTTCCTCCAAATTGATAGGCATGTTCAGTTGCCTTGGGATTCACAGGCAAGTGGCACTGAGGCTCTCTTTGCAAATTCACTTGATAGAATTTTTTAAGGCCAGATGAGGGCTGTGAAATCTTGTCTTTATCTCTTCCCACCTTCATAGAAAAAGAACTGTTAATCAGAATTTTTAGCTAAGGTTGGACATAATAAAATAATAGTATCTTTTATATATGAACTAGTAATATATAGTTTCCCTACAAAAATACCAGGATTATTTCTGAGTCAAGTTTTCCTTGAACAGATCTACTATAATGCTGATTTAGGACAGAACAAGGGATAAACAAAATACCTGTGTAGCTAACATAATTACAATTAAATTTTTTTCAGTTTTCCTAATTAAATATTTTTCTCTCTGCTTTTGGTGATGTCACCTATTTTATAGGCATGAGAGGATATGCTTAGACTAAAAATTCTGCATGCTTGAGGGAGGTTTTTTCCTCATTTATATTAACATGTGCTAATTGTACCCAATAGAGAGCCATACAGAAGCAGATGAGAACAGAAGCAAGTTTTTTAGAGCCTTTAGAGTACAGAAGAAATCAAAAAGGCTTGTTTCTGAAGTACTGTTTTGCAGAAGCCAGGTATTTTCTTTTAGAGTTTTAGCAAAAGAGAGTGATGCAAGTGTAGGCCAGATAGATTGTGTCAGGGCAATAATTTCCAGTGATAGAATATGTGACATTGTCTTTATGCATTTTAGATCCATAATTCTGAGAATTTTGGAAAACTCTAGAGTGGTACTGGAGCAATTTGTAGCAGACCTTTTTATTACGGTTTCCTTTGGCTTTTGATGAGTTTTTTCCTTTCTTATAGAGAAGAGCAACTGGAGGAGATTCAACAGGGCATCCATACAAAGATGCCTGAACTTTCTCAGAGTACTTCTGGAAATCTTCTACTTCAACCTCTTGATCCAGCCTGTGTTTCAAAGAGGAGATGACAAGAACAGCTTTTTTTTTTTGTCAAGTGTTAGAATTGTCTGCATAAAAATCTCAGAATTTTAAATTTATAGTTTATATTGAATGGGCAGTTGTTCATTCTTTGATCATGGATGAAAGTACAGATTAATCAATCGATGTATGGGTAATGAGGACAGCCTATACTACATCTGCCTGTTGTATACATGCTGGCATAAACAGAGAGTGTCAATCTGCAGCATCAAATTCAACTTTTAAATCTATATAAGAACATTTCTTAAAGCAATTAAGATCAACAGATTCTGACAATTTTTTACATGAGCAAAGTCCTAACCTCTCCAGCTTCTGTGAGATGCCTTAATATAATTTTGTTTCAAAGGCAGACCTGAGAGCTACATAATATAAATGTAAATTACAGCTATGCAAATTATTCATTGCACCCACAGCATTAGCAGGTGCAGTACTGAAAGCTTATTTCATCAAGTTATTCCCACCTTAACAATATCTTAACCTAGCAGATCTGTGCCAACAGATTCCATGGCAAATAAGGTAAGAATCTTATTCACACATGCTGTCTAGCCTCACAGAATGAGAGAGGAATTTTTATTGTGACAATAAATCACTTCTCATGAGCTACTATTCAAGCTGTCAGGCAGGGCAGTGGCTGCCTGTTAATGTGTTTGGGAGGATATTACTCACCTAGTGAAGTAGGCATTGCTTATGCAGCCAGTGAAGTTGGCTTGCTGTGTTCTGAGGGGAGAGCCACCAAAATAAAACTTCTTGATGCTGTCTGGGCTTTTCCCTGCTCTGTCCTTTGCTGGGTTCTTCTTGCTCTGTTTCTTGTCATCAACAGTCAGCTCATACCTGCAAAAGGCAAAGCATCCATTTTGCAGGCTAGCTTTGGAAACATCAGTGCCAGTGGTCAGACAGCACAGTACACGCACCCAAACCACTCCACTCAGTGCATGCATCACTCAGTGGTACTGCTCAAAGACATGTGAGAACCTTGATTTCAGCTGTGCAACAAGTAGCAGTGCATTGGCAAAACTGTGTACAGAGGCCCATGGATTTAATATTACCCTGCAGTTAATTGTGAAGTCCAAAACTGTACAGTGAAGAAAGATAAACTAGGGGGTTGCTGATGAAGGGATGGAGCCACCTTTTGGGTAAAATAAGATCCAAGCACATGCTAATTGTTTATGCCCCTATCCCTTTTTCCTTCTCTTTCATCACAGTGCATTGGTGTTTGACCTTATACAATGCTTTTTACCTAATCTGATTTTGCAACACACTAATTGGCGCAGAAGTCAGGAATGATTCTCTGGCTTTATAAAGAACTGAGTATACTAAAGTATCAGACACTGATTTTGTTTTGCAAATTCAGGAAAACATGACAATCCCCAAAGTTATTCCAAGCCACCTTTTCACACCTTCGGCTTTTCAAACCGTGATTATTGGATGCCAGAAGTCATAGGTACAAACCGTCATTTCCATTAGGAAAGTAAGAATGCTTGTATCTCATAGGTAAGACTCTTAAAGAAAGTTGCTTTGATTATGTGACCTTCTAAAAAAAATTTAAACATAAAAACAATAGTAAAACATACCAATAAAACCAAAGCTTTCAAGACTTTCAAGGAGCACAGAGAGAGACTTATTCCCTACTGCTGTATTTAGTCACATTTGTGGCTGCCAGTGCTAAAAATATTTTTAACATGTTTCACTGTGTACATCCCAGATGAATGCTTTATGTGAAGCTGCCTCAATTACTTTAGGGTTAACTGGGAATTGTTTTAACAAATTAGAAGAATCAGTCCTGTTAAAGAATTAATCTCATGCTAACCTTAAATGTTATTAAACTGTTTTCTTACCTGAGAACAAAAGAGGACTAAGCTTTCAGGAAAACTATTATTTTCATTTTAATAAAACCTCCCATCATCTTGAACTCAGGCCCAAGCTGGTCAGTTTTCAATCACATTTTAAAATGAGTCACTTAAAAAAGCCCCACTCAAGTATCACTTTAAAAATGAGTGTTAAATCATAATGTGCTTTACAAGAAGTATTTGTGTTCTAAAGGTAGAGAATAAAAGATGCTGTACAGCTTTACCTTTCTGGGGTGACAGAAGTAATGATGAAATGGGTTTTTCCGTCATTGTAATTTCGGTCTGGTGACTGAATTTTGGTTCCACTTGCATTTAAAACCACAGCACCTCTCTCCATAGAGATGGATAATACATCTGACTGAAATACAGACAAAAGCATCTTCATAAGCAAGCATTACACAGAAAAATTAACAGTTCTGTGAATTTTCCTGTTGTATTTATTTTTCTTCTGTCTGTGTTCCACATTTGTGCTTAATTTGCACAAAGATGTACTCTGAGAAGCAAAACAAGAGATGACATCATTAGAATTTATATTCTTGCCAGTTTTAAAGCCTGAAATCTGAGAATTCTGGTGCTGATTATGTCTCATGTACCTGTCACATGAGCTCCTTCCATGTTGCACAAATGTATAATGTTTACATTTCATCTGTATGGTACTGTACTGAGCAGCTGTACTCTACTGAGCAGCTGTTGCTGCGAGATTCCTGTCATAAGACCAAGACTTTTTTTTCTTTTTCTAATTCCCTGTGATCGGACCCGTTCAATCACTCAAAATTATCTCAGAGATAAGATGTGCTATCTGGGTCAGGCGTACGGGATCGCTGTGCCACTAGCAGGAATACTCTCAGTTCCGTCAGAGCAGGCACCGCCGCTGTGCACTGGTAGGAATCATTGTGTCCCATTCTGCCAAGCGCTAAATAGCTGAACTTCTGTTTGTTAAGTAGGGCACTTGGCACCTCTTAGGATTAGAGCTGTCGAGTTAAAAACCTGAAGTGGTGTGTGCGAGGCCTCATTTATGCAAACGGTGTGGGGAGCTGACACGGTTACTGATCTCAGTTGAAGGTAATGCTCCAGGCTGCACACGGGAGAGTTTGGAAGTGGTTATCGGTGTCACGCAGCCTCCTCTGCTGCGCTGCTGCTGATACTCTGCAAGCGTAGCAGAACAGACATTTGCGGGTGGTTGCAAATGTTCTGTCGTCTGAGCTCATGCTCGCTGCAGATGTCAGTCTGAGCCTGCAGCATCTTGGGATCGCTTTGTCTCACACTACATTTTGTGAGTGCAAGTCCATATTTCTGCCCGTGGCACACTTCTGAGGGGGAATTTAGAGCAGCCTGGCTTCCCATAGCTGCAAGGAGCCATTCTCAAATGCAGCTTTTCCCAGTCACACATGGAGGTCTGAGTGCCATCTGGGAATATTGGCAGGTTTGTGACTGATTTCTGTCAGCTCAGCAATGCTCAAAATGCCGTGCCACTAATTCAAACAAACTTTGCTTCTTGGTGATTGTCTGGGTGGCAAATGTCAGGTCCTTCATATTATTTGTACTTTGGTAGCACCTGCAGGTCCAAACAGGGATTGCACTGCTGCTGAGCACAGCAAGGTGCTCTGTGCATTTCTGCCCTAAGGACTTCAGCCAGCACAAGTGAATGCATGTTAATTCTAGGCATATGATCCAGTTCTCTTCTCAGCATCAAAATAATGTCGAAGCCTTACTGGTTTTCATCTGTAGATCAAATGCAAACTGTAAAAATGAGGCCGCCAGTGAATGCTTTTATATTGCAGACTGCTTTCTCTATCATGAAGCCATAAAGTGAGAAATTGTATTATTCCCCTTGTATTCTCCTGGGAAAAAATGAAAAGGTAAAACAAAACAAACAGTAAAAAAATAGATACTTACTCCTTCAGAATAGTAAAACAACAGCCCGCTGGGCTGCAATGTCCGGAAATTAAAGCCTCCTTCAAACTCAGTAAAGAGGGACACTTTTTGACTTGATGCAATGAAGCTCTCACCATTGAAATATGCATTGCGGGACATCTATGTATTAAATAAAACAAAATTAAAAGTACAGCTCAAAAGCCATTCCAATAATACAAAGAATGAGGCTATTTCTTTCTAATTTTTTTAACAGTTGCAGCCAGTTCAGTTCTAAAAAACAATTTTTCCTGCATATCTTACCCTACTTTATATAGGCTTTCTCTCACATCATGGGAAAATCTTGAGAAAGTGAAGCAATTTTAGATTAAGTCAAATTATTCCCAGCTCCCTGGGATCTTGACCCCATCCTAAGTCTGCTGTTGTTAAAGAGCATGACAAGTAGAAGCAGAGGTTCTCATGCCCCTGTCTGAGCTGTGTGGCACTGAGTCACAGTTCCAACACATGACATATTACTTTGTGTGCTGTGCTGGGTACTGGGGTAGGGTGGAGGGTGTTGGACATGGTGCTCTATAACCCTCTGAGTCTCGCGAGCTAAGCTAGTCCAAGGCAGGACAAATTGCATATAGCTTCCATGTTGACAGAGGGTGAGGTGGTGTGATGAGTTCGACAAGCAATCCTTCCTCTTCACAGGTTTGCAGCATGACTTTTGATAGACATGGCCACAGGATGAAGACCCCAAACACTGTCTGGATTTGCCAGCTTGCATTGTAGTGGACAAATGATGAATGATAGAAGGGACCAGAAGCTAAATGGCAATTTTCTCAGAGCTAATGTGTCACACTATGACATAAAATAACTTACACACAGATGCTAGATGTAAAAGAGGGGAAGAAAAGAACTAAAAAAGATGTTTTATTTTCTGACTCTACTATATATAGTAACTTAAAAGTGACAGTGGATTGGAGGGTGAAATTGCCGCCTCTCCAACCACACTGGTCAAACCAACAGTCCATTAATTCTTTCTACCTACAAAGAAGAATGCAAAACAATCATTATTTACAAGAACAGTGTGAGAAAATTCTGTAGAAATATGTAAACATCAGAAAGTATAAAAAACTTTTAGAAGAACTTTAAAACTCTAAAAAAACCAAAACAACACTAATGCTGGTGCAGTTAGTGTGTGTGTCATAGAGGAAGAACTGATCTGGCTTAAGGGGAGAACTCATTTGAAGGGTGAATATTTTGCTGTCTTTTCCATTTCACACATCTGTATTAGGATGAATGTAAGGATGATTCTCCTCTTATCTTTAAGAAAAAAAATTAATTACATTGGAATATTTCCATTCAGAATACAGAACATAATTTATTTCAGATTGAGCTTTCACATTGCAATTTTACATATGAGAAGAATTTTAAGTGAAACACCTTGTGCTCTTGTTCAGAGTGAAAATTGGGTATTATGTCAGCAGGCTTTACAGACACACACAAACCCCCCACCTCTGCCAGTCAATGAGTGCGTGGTCATTTCCTTGGTGGAAGACTGTCTTTCCATTGTTTGGAGTAAAACTGAAGCTCCCAGCTATATCCATTGTCAAAATTTGCTGTTATGTCACAAATGGTGTTATGCTTACCAGTGAATCCTCTGGGCACCCATAGCTGATTCCCAGGGTTCCTGGTTCTTCCAACAAGTTGAAATCCTTCTTTTGGAACTGGAAACCCTTCATGCAGCCTTTAAAGCCGATAGTTCCTGCCAGATGTGAACTAATGCTGTTGGACAACAATGCCAAACTGCAGTTAGATAGCCCTTGCCTTTCTGAACAGGATTTTGTTGCCAAGATGTTCTAAAAGGCCTCAAAGAACTTCAGTCATTTGCCTCACTAGTGCCCAATTCTTACATCTTTTTATAAAATAACTAATGAGCCGCACACTATGTTTTGTAAAATCAAGATGCACCAATTGTAGTAAATATTATGTATTTATAACTACTTATGGTAAAAATAAATGGATTTTTATCTCAATTTTTTTAGCTTTGAAGAGAAGTTCTGATTTAGGTTTCCTGTCTTGCTTTTACTAGCAAGCTCCATTATTGCCTTTGCAAGCAAATGGGTCTCTATTTCTTATGAAAATTACTAACAGAGGTCAGGGAAGTAAGAGTAAATTCTACTTGCTGATGTGTGGGTTTACATAATTTTAAATGAGAGCAGTGAGTGGGCTTTCAGTATGCTTTTTGTGTCAGACTTGAGGTAGATAGCACAGAAGTGCATCCCAACTGCTCCTACTCATTAGTCTCAGTTTTTCAACTCCACATCTTACCAAGATACCACAACATTACAGCACAGGGTGATTATAATTGAATTTATCCTCACAATTCTCAAGGTGCATGAAGAAGTAATTTGTGTAAAATCACAGTAAGTCTGTGACAGGGGCAAGGAAATTACATGGGAGCAACTGCGTACCAGTCCAGGCGATAACTAGGGAACAAATACACTGAAGGAGTGGGTGTGAAATCCAGAGTTTTGACCTAGCTGCCTGGAAGCAGTCTCTGTCCTTTAAGCAAGATGTACCTTAGCAGTGGGACTCTCTTCACCTCACATGACATGATACTGTTGACATCTGCTACCTGCGCTCGCTGTCTGTGAGCTATCTCATTGTAAGGCAGATATTGGGAGCATGGCAGAAGAATCAAGAGCTGGAAATGCCTATTTTTTTGCATTGGCAAAACCAGACCATCAGAGGAAGTAATGCAGATGTACATATACATGTCTGAAATATGGTGAGAGAAGGGGTGCTGTAGGGGCTTAATTTGCTCCTCAGTGAAATCAGCAGGAAGGCAAAACCAACAGGAAGGCTTCTGTCATCCTTACTGGGATTTGGACCAAAGTGTGGAGTATCAATTAACCACTATAATCTTTACTCTGATTGACTCTCAGACTGGCTGGATGTGACAAATATGCCTTTGTGTTAAATGCTACAACATTTTCTAGAAACAAGCAATAAAAGAAAGGCTTTCACTTAAATAAAGGCTTTGAATTAATTTCTTAATTCAGTTAAAAGTTAAGTTCCCAGTGCTCCTACCTACCCTTAGCTTTCTGCTTTATGCAGTGAGTGAGGTGGGACCAAAATAATGTATGGTGGTACTTCCAGATTCATTTATTTGGAGAAAAAAGGCAATTGACAGAGAAAAGTGCATTTGAACTGAATAATACACTGCTTTATAAGACTGTTAGACTACTCTAAGACTAGAGCTAGTTTCCCCATGCTGCTGCTGCCCTGCAAAGTTGGTTAAATGTGAGTCTGTCTGCAAAGAGGAAGCATAAATATCAGTAGTAGATAGTAGTAGCAGTAGAGAAAGAGTAGTACATCATCAGTAGGATAATAACTTATGCTCCTGATGAAAATAGAACGATGCCACCACATTTGGCCCATACTTTGTGCTGTCTACTGTTGTCAAGAGAATGAAAGCTGAGTACCATATCAGAGACAAAGTTGCAGCTCTGCTTGAATAATTTCTGTATATATTTTTTAACATTATAATTGATAATATTTTTACAATGCCTATAGTCTTTTTTTTTTAATACTGCTTGTTAATTGAGATGTTATTTTTCCTGCTTTGACAGTACCTTCCAGGTGTTTTTCAGAATAACCACAATCTGCTTGGAAAACTGCATGCATAATTCATGTGATTCGTCTTTTATCCTATATTTGTGAACAAGTCTCATCTGCCATTGAGCTGCTCAATTGCCTAGATTTCAAGGTCCTTCTGGGCTTTTTCAGTGTTCTTTAGGCTTGATTAATGAAAGTAATTTTCACCATCCTTCTGCACATTCTTTCTAGATCATTAATGTATTTAATACTAGCCCTGAGAGAGATCCTTTGAGCATGTGCCATAGACTTTTTATACTGTGAAAACTGAAAAGTTACTACTGTGTCCCATTTTCTTTTTCCCAGCTGCTTTTCCAATACACTGCAGCATTTTCTCTCTTCACTCCACTAGCTTTCTTAATAGCCCCTTATGAAAGACCTTTGTAAAAAACTATTTGAAAGGACAGGTGAGTTGTACTCTGTTTCTCCCTTGCCCATTACTTTGCCTGCATGTTCAAATAACTACATGGGATTGAAAGGCATAATTTTTCTTTATGTGAAGTTTGTTACTGTATTAAAAGGTTAAAGATTAAGTATTTTGTATCTCAGATGTTATTTTTCAATAGTTATTTTTCAATAGTTATATTTTCAATAGCAGTTTCTTCTAACAACAAAATAAAGAATAAAATTTCACGAGATTTACCACTAAATTCCAGAAGCTGTTGTGCAACATTTGCCTTTTTTTTTTTTTTTTTTAACATGGAGGGTATTCCTGTAAGCAGTTGTGACACTTGAAATAGCAGCTGGAGCCCTTTTGAAAATTCTGGCCTTGCTTCATAAAAATACTCCCTATCAGAAGAGCATGCTCTTCTTCAAGCAGCCAGTCTGCTCTCAGAGTGTGACCCTGGGGTCCGGCAGATTCCTATGGCAGGAAATGAGAGTTACACAGTCTACTGAGATTAAACTGCATTTCTGTCAAATGGTACAGTAGGAAAATGAGACCTTTTCTTCCCACACCTACACAGAGCCAGATGACTTAGATCCAAGAGAGCCTGAGACGAATCAGAACTGAAATGCTTAATGGGAAAAAGGTCATCTTTAGATTTGAAAATGTGATTGGTAGAGGGTCTTGGTCACTTTTTGCAGAGCAAGAAGCAATACCAATTTTATATGTTAATATGTTCTTTGAAAATGCCTTTTTGTTTGAATAACACAACTGTTTCTGTTACCCTTACTAAAACTGGGCTAGTGTCAGTAAAATTTAACTATGCTGGATCAAGCCTAGTCTTCAGTACTTGAGAGCTCTGAGAGACACTTAGAAGAGTGTCTGAAGGGCTGTTCCATATGATGTTGATGCCAAAGAAATTGTTTTATTGTTACCCCTTAAGGACAGGCTATACAACTTAACGTACATATGGTGATTAATTGAAAATACTGATTGGATCCCATTTGTAAACCAACCTGGAGTGCAAGATGTCAGCAGGGGCTCCTCCAATGTAAATATCTGTGAACGGCATTGCTGTTCTTTCATTGTCCACACTTTTTATGTGTCTTCTGTCTACTACCAAGATCATCTTCTTGGAATTGTGATATATAATAGAAATCTGAAAAGAAAAGCATGTGCTTAAAAATGTCATCTTTTATGACATTTATATGGTGATCTTGCAAAATTGATTGCATCTTTATACCTTCTGTTTGAAAAGTTCCTCCCATTTAACAGAGAATTTGTTTGTAAGTTGGGAGAGGCTGACAATGATTACTAGTAGGAAGTTTATTTTGATGTCACTATTTTTCTGTTGACTGAATTCTCAGGATATTTCAATTAAGAATAAAGAAAATGTTTCAAATTCTACACTGTGGCAAACAGATAAGCTCTGTAACCTTCAGAATTCTTTCTTGATTTATCCAAAAGTTAGGGCATACTTAAAAAAAAAACTTATTTCATTATCAAAGCTTAGAAAGTTTAATTATTTTCTGCTTGAACATGAACAGACCTATAGCTGTAGTTTTGGTCACAAATCAGACTTTGAATGGACATAAGGTAAGAGGCAGGAGAAGCAACTCACTACGGGAGGATTTACTACTATCACAGTTACATTGGCTTACAGCAAGTTCCCTGAAACTAAATACAAGTAGATATTTTACATCTGCCAAAGTCCCTAAAATACTGTGCATATAAAAAAGGTTGCTACCAAATCAACTCTCTTTTCAAATGAAATGGGAAATGCCATAATTCTTGTAATGCAGTTCATAACAACTGAGGTGGTCAAGTTAGCATAATGACATGGTTTTACTTGAGGAAAGTTTTATATTTGATGTAGAGAACTGTCCTTGATATAATTTCCTATGGAATTAATAAAACTTTTTCCCATGTGAACGGTCCTGTCCTTGGCTAGTAATACATACAATCTGTCTACAAGCACTGATTTATGAGGAGGCAAGGACAGTCTTCCCTTGCCTGTGCTTGATACTGGTAGGACTTGCATGCACTCTACTCTTCCGCCTGTTCTACCATATCACCACCTGCCCCTCATCCTTTTGCACCTTTCATGGGCATTGGAGCAACTATTTCTGCTTGGAGCCTCTGGGATACTTGGTCAAATGGCTGTGATAGTAACCACATTTGTACCTCATGAAATTTAGCATCGTTAATCCTAGCCTTCTTCATGGAGTCCTCGAGAAGTATGGGGCCATTGCTGAAACCAAAGTCATAGCGGAGGTACAAGAAACCATTGTGCATCTCTAGGCTGAAGAACATGCTCTGTGTAAAACAAAACAGCAGTCAGAAAAGGACTATGTGGCAGCAATTACAAAAAGTTAATAAACAATGTTGTGAGACTGACATTGGGAAAAGCATGCTGGGAAATAAATCTTTATTTGCAAAATTGTAACACATTTTCTATATGCTTATATTTATAATATATGTGTATATATGCACATGCATACATAATTGCTTTATAAGTGGCACTTTTTGAAAGACTTGGTGAACCATTTCCTTATAGAAATAGCATTTGGAAGCACAGTGATATCATTATTCTTTAACAGTAAGGTATTCCTGATGTAAACACACCTATTCACTGTTAAAATAATACCACATGCCCTAAATGAAAGGTATTATACTGGTAAAAGCAACGTTGTGCTCAAATGGCTGTGTCTGCATTAGCAGGTTCTATCACAATGTTGGTAATCGCTCAGGATTTTGTCTTTTCACAGCCCTGATCAGCACTGATGTATTTACTGAAATAATAGCAATAGCTAGAGTGTATTTACTATGTATTTGGTTTCTAGAATTTCTGGCTGTTCCTGCTTTATGATTTAGTTTCTGTTCTGTGGCTGGGTGACCTAAATTTTATAAACAGGAGCTGTACTTTAGAAAATCTTTAGGGAGTACTTGAAATTAAGATCTTCACCCTAGAATTAGTCTTGTTCCACAACTAAACATAAAGAAACAGAAACAAAAGTTTACTGCAAATGTGCATCTGGGTTAATGCTTTCAATGCCAAAGTTTTGTCTTCTCTCCTAGTGTTCATGGCTAATGAAAACGTGAGAACAGTAATTCTCAAAACACTACTGCAGGCCAAGAACTGTTGTCTTTCACATAAATAAGCCTGCTTTCAGAAGTCACTACTTAAAGAAGTAAGAGTAGGTTTTAATCTAGCACTCCTAAATGAAACTGCAGCTTGGGTTTGTTCTGAACAGCATAAACTTGAAAATGAAGCAAGGATTACATTCAGAATATTTATGAGCTGTCTTTGCAGAATTGAATAATGGACCACCAGACTTTCTAAAAGTGCTTGTGAGCAGACATGGTCTCCCACAGCTGATATCCAACTTGATTGCAGTTTCCACTGACAAATACAAAATGCATGTATCTCCAAGAAACCTCTAGGTGCTTTTGCTTTGAAGAAAATAAGTGCTCTGCAATAAAGGCTCTTAAACTTTTAACAGCAGCTGCTTAGCCAAAACCTCGTAAGAATGAAGGTTAGTGGTAGCTTGCTATGCTGCAGAGCAAATTGCTTCCCACAACCCTCTTCTGGAAGTTACTCTAAAGACAAACTAGAAAGTAGCTCTTCTAATAACAGGGGATTTTTTTTTCTTCTAAATGCTTAAAGCAGTATTACATGTAGGTGTCTAGACAAGTGTCTGTCTGTGGACTGCATCTGCATAGAAAAATGTTTTCTGTGGCTTTTCTAGGTTGTAATCCACACAGAACTCGTGAGCTTGATATGGAAATGCTGAAAGACAAAAAAAAACCCCAACCAAACAAACAAAAAAAAAAAAAACCAAACAAACAAAAAAACACCAAACCAAAAATTTATGTTTGTCTTCAGAGGATATTTTCATGTCTTCAAACTTATAGAGATTGCATCACTCTCACACTTCAGAAAAGCTCCTGACATTTGGATCAAGCCTTTTTATTTGGACTGCTTTCTATTTTTGCTTTCTATTTTCAGTAACTTAAATATTTAACTCTAGTACACCCTGAGGTACAGTTATAAAGTGGCAGCTACCACAAAGTGGCTGCTTTTTGGGAGTTACTTCACAGAAATTTCCCATAGCTTTGGTTGAGCATTCACATTTAAATAAAGGTACAACAACTGGGCTTAACTGGAGTCCATCTTGAAGTATCATCACTAGGATATGACCAGTTTGAAGTCCTGACTGTCTCTGGATAGAAGCAGAGTCCAACTCAGGGCCTTGGCTTCCTGAGGCCTTTGCAGAGCAAGTTCCAGTTCCCTCCTAATGTATACATGCACCAGACAAACACAAAGTATTTCCTCTTCCCAGAAGTTAAATGTGAGGACGTTAACATTTTGGATTTTCCAAGATATTCTAGGTACTGGGCAACTTGTGGTGCCAATGGATAAAGGGTACCAGCAGGACTTGGAACTCACCCCATTAATCATCAGCAGGATCAATCCATTGTCTGTAGGTGTTCGAACTTCGATGTCAAATCGAGTCACCTGGCTGAATTTTCCTCTTCTCTCAATGTTCCTGGCCAAGGCATAGCCAGAGCCATCAAAGAAATAGCTCACAGCCCGGCTCTGTGTGAAAGCCAGCTTATCTCTATGGAAAAAACAGGCAGGGAAGGATTAGTGGACATGTACCCATTTTAATTTAGGGGAACTTAAATGCATTTACATACTTTATTGAAATAATTGTTCTGAACCTCTGCTTCTGCCTGGCATGGTGAGACTGATGACTTCCTTTCAGTTTTTTTCTGGGAATTTTTTTCCTGAGAAATAATATGTAACTTTGAAGGTGCATCTAACTCCTTCATGATTACACTGTGCTTTTATCCTGTGCTATATGTAGAGCTCAGGAAAATTCTTTGCTCATCCTTGTAAAGTGATAGGCCCACAGCACTTCCTCATTATAAGGATACTCAGATATGTCTATTAAGAGCTTTCCCAGCTTGTGCAGAAATCCATTTGAATTCTCCAAGAACTTTAGCTGACTCTGCTGTGCTCTGTTCTGAAGAGCAGCAGCTTGCACTCCCGGTGGGAATGGTGTGGGAAACTCATTTTCTCTATCCTAATACTTCCTGCATTTCTTCCCAGTGCATGCTGCAAATTACTCTCCTTTTCTTTCCAGAGTGGGCTTGCCTCTGTTGCACTGCTGCTGCCTGTAGTGTGAGCAAAATGCTTGCTGTGTCTATGCTAAACAAATGCTACAACTTCTACTTTAGGAGCTGCCTTTCCCAGTTTGTGAATGGCTCATCTAAGGAATATCTGGGGTGGCTTGAAATGTATGGCAGGAAGAAAGTTCTGTATAAGCTTTCCTAGCTGGGGGTGGGACTTCACTAAAGGTTATCAGACCTACTAGACCTGACTGGCTGTGGCTGTGTCATTTGGAGCAATGTGATTCGAGCCAGGAGAAGCTCAGTCCTAGGCAAGACAGTGGGGTAAGGAGGGAGCCTGGAACAAGCCCCAGCTAATGTGGAAGTTTCCTTTATGAATGCATGAACAAGATTGTGAGCTAGCTAGTGGAGACAGCAGGAAAATCTCAAATAGAATATCACATGCTAAAAGGGACTCATAAGGAGTCAAACTTCCAAACATACATGTATTTATAAATAAATAAATTTTAAAAAATTAAACTTGTTGATAAAATTAGAAGCAAAGAGCGACCAAGTTCCTCCTGGGACAGCTCCATACCACTTTCAGGTTTTTAATCTGAAGCAGGAATGAGCAGCACTTGTAAGAAACGGGAGCGGTGGAGTGAGGATGGGACTGTCCCCTACCTGGCACAAGGTGGCGATGTGGTGGTGTCGATGTTATAGACGTGCTTGAAGTTGTACAGGCTGATCACATCGTCGTTCAGGGTAGCCAGTTCCAGGCAGCCGATGAAGCCAGGTAGGTTTAGGCTAGGAGGGAGCTGTGCAGAGGACAAGGAAGAGTTAAATGGAGAAAGGTGGCACTCTTTAGTTGGGTGTTGTGAGAGCATTTGTGCCTGGGGTCAGTTTTGTCCCTGTGCAATTCGTATTTTCAAAAGAAAAGGTTGATACCGCTGAGAATAGTCTTCACAGTCCTTACCATGATATGGCCTTTGGGCTGTAAGGAAAAAGGGAGCACATAAATGGTCTCACAGTGAGAGAATTAGGCTGGGTAAGGCAACTGCAAACAAAAACTTCTTTTGTAGTTTTGATGGGAGCATGCTTGGAAACAGGGAAAAAGGCTAAGATTTGACTAATAACAGAGCTTATTCAATGTATTTGAACAACTCAGTGGATATTTCATATTGAATGCATAGATATCCTTCACAGCTAGAAAAAGAACTCCATACCATAATTAAAGAGAGAGAAATGAGAGAGCTTTTTAAACCCGGGAGACAGGGATTCAAAATCTGTGCCAGTGGGTAATCCTCAGTAGGTATTATTTTGAGCAGCTAGCAGGGATGTAGAGACTTCTTTTAACAAAGGTCACTGCTAATGGAATTTAAACAGCCACACTGGTGAGGGGGAAAATACAAAAGAATAAAGCTAACAGACCTATACCATTCTTTTTATATTAAAATATTTTTGCCTTGTGGAACAGGTGTGATAACACCTCTTGTACTTCAGATTTTGATCACTGTGAGTAGCTTTTCTTCATCTTCTCATTATTTTCATTTTCTTATGATACAATAGTATAGTAATACAGCAATACAGAATATAAGTAGCTGTAAAATTACACTCTTATCTGCAGCACAGATATATTTGGTAAATTATTATGTTTTTTCTTGTTTTCCTTTGCTTCTTCTAGTCTTTGAAATTATGTTAAACATGAGAGTTCTAGTGGTTAAGTGGTGCATTTCATATTTGCAAAGTGTGTAACAGGGAAGGAAAAAGCTTTTAACAAAGCAAACTCTGTGTTAACAAATAAAAATGTGAGGTGTCATTTCTAAGAGGGAAGGGTCCCATATACCTATCAAACAATACCATGAATCCTTTTCTTCCTATTTCCCTTTCCACTTTGCTTCACTCTCCTCTTTTCTTTTTCCTCTGCTATGCTCTGGAACAGACTTAGAGGGTTCATTTGCTGGATGACTTTTTGTATGTGCATGTGTGTATAAAACTGTTATTCAGTCTTCAGTCCTATTCCCAGGCAGTTTGCATCCCGGACTCAGCAATCCAAAATTCCTGCCATGGCATGTGTCTAGTAGTCATAATGATGCCAAGCTCAGGAATGCATAAGTGTTTTGATTCACTCTTTCTTTGTTTTTATGTTTTTAGGAGAGCTGACTGTGGATCAGTATTAGGATATTTTTAGAACCTGCTACAGTTAGCTTAAAGAATTTAGGATTCTCTGAAGTCTTTCTAGGTGTGCTTTTATCCAGCCATGCAATTTTCACAGCCAAGGTCATTCATAGCAAATTTTAAATCCCAAAAGAGGAACTGATATGTTCGCAGAAGCAGGTGAGTGAGGTGCTAGTTTATACTGACTATTGGGAACTAGACTGATGCTACTGTCTCAAACAGGCCTTCAGACACATTTTGCTCAGGCAACTTTTCATGCTGTTATAAGTCTGGATTTAAACCAGTGAAAATTTAAATTCAAAGAAATTACTATCTTTTTCGTTTCCCACAAGATCCTAATATTAACAATACATTACTTTTCATTTTTGTGACAGTTGTAAAAGAGAAATTCTAAGTACCAAGAACTCACTAGCATTGAAAAATACTGGTAGCCTGCAAGTTAGGTTGGACTAATAGGCCTTTGTTAATGCATGCTATTTAACAGCTAGCAAGCCTTCCTTTTAGTACTTTTCAGGAAACCTGAACAGCAGCTCACAGAAACCTGATCATCATACTTGTATGACAAAATATGCTAGGCAAAACTTCTGCACCATGGCTAAAAGATAGAGTTCTAAAATGATAAATGACTAAATAAGGACTTTATCTACCATTTCTGTGTTTAAATGAAAGTCCAGCAAGGTTAGTTTGCACGATTTCATTTTGAATAGAGAATATTTATCTGACCAACCTTGAAGCCTGGAGGCACTCCACCAACATAGAAAACAGCATTTTCAGGTTCCAAATTAAGAAGGGAGCCGGGACCAAGAACCTCTCCCTTTTTGATGAATTTTTCTTCAGCTGTGCTGCTAAGACTGGGCACAGTTAAAAACATTTTGCCATGTCTTCCGATCCTGCAGAAAAGAATTGTAAGAGAAGAGAATTTCATGTTGGTCAGACTTACAAAAGAACAAACAAGCCTCCAACTCAGGGGGTAACTTAAAACAAGAAGGGTTTTATATCCTTGGAGAAGACTAGTAATCAGGAGGTAGAAAAAGGGAGGGATGACAGACACTATCTCTTCCTCCCTGTGGCCCCTTGGGTCTTGGCTCTTCAAAAGCTGGAAGAATTTCCATTTATTTCAGTAGGAGTAGAACCAGACACTGAACATTCCTGATCGGCAGTTCTGACACTGCCTTTTCTGCTTGATTTTTCCTATTAACTGTTTGATTCAGGGGAAATACATATCACTTTACCTCTCAATTTTGATGATGCTGAAGTGAGAAGGCCAGGTGCTGACTGGCTTGGCATCCAGAGGTATCTCCACGTCTTGGCCCCCCAGATTATAAATGTACACAAGGTTGTCATTTTTAATTGCAAGACCAATGTAATGTTTTGCCTAAAATATCAATGGAGAGACATGTTAGAGATACAACATTGAAAGAGATTTAATGCAGGACATAAGTAAAGGTAAGCTTTGATAAACTGAGTGACACCTTTAAATATTACTGAAAGCTATTTAAATAGGAACAAAACCTTCATTCTCTAATTGGTTACTTTCATCACATAAAACTGTACAGAAAAAAGTCTCTGATATTTTACTTTATATCCATTTTGACTGAGGTAAATTCAAGGTCGTGAGGTCTCTGCTGACCATGAATTAGTCATGTTCAATGGGAAGCTGTTCATCATTATTTAGTGTGCAGCGCCATGTGCAGGAAATAGACTAAAACCTAAGTATTATGCTGCAATTAAATATTCTGCCAAGAGTTGTTTCACTTGATTTATATTCAGTAGACATTCTTTTTAGGAAAGCTTAAAAATAAAAGCCTGGCTCTTTACCTTCCTAAGTGACAGATGGCCAGAATGATACCTGGCTTGTGAGTTGAGATTTTTTTTTCTTTTCAGAACCACAGTTTAAAGAACAGTTATTTCACAGTAGTGATTGAGAGTGTACAGAGTGTACAACAGCAGCACAAGCCACAGATAGAGAAGTCTGCTTATCTTGTGGGCCTGTGACCTCAAAGATTTGGAATTGACACTGTCAACAGCATAAACTGATTAAAGCATATCTCACAGAAGCCAGGCAGGTGACATTAACTGCTTCAGAGCACCTCGGTATTGGCAGAGGAGATAGCAAGTGTGGCTTGCTGCAGTGACAATCAAAGCAGTACACTTCCAGGCAGTCTAATTTGCTTTAGAGAGCATCCTTCATTGTTTGGGGTGACAAGTCTCAAGGACAGGGGTCTCAGGAACCCTTGCACTTTGCTTGTCACAAAATCAGTGATGGTCATAGAATAGACACATTTAGTTCTGATACACAAAGAAACAGTGAGAGGAAAAACTGAGGGCAAATAAATTTTAAACTGATTTAATTTTTTTTTAAATATATGAATAAAAGTTAACTGGGCTATTTGCTTACATTTTTGTTTCCGAGGTACAAAATGAATCTGTCCGGAGTGGCTGCCAGTTGTGGGTTGTCTTTGTGGAGCTTTATGTACAAGCTCATGGAAGTGAAAGATTTCAGTTCTTCCACATTGATCTTTGGATTGACTTCAACAGATGATTGGCCTTCAAACATCATAGAGACTTGGACCTGCAGTTGCAAATGGATAAAGTGAGACACATGTCGTTGCCTGGGGTCGTTACTTAAGGTAAGTGTGTAACAATATTGTGCCAGCAGCCTTGCTTACTCCAAGAGTGGAGTTGGCACCTATATATTGGAATGTAAAATTGTATGTTTGTAACAATCTTTCCTGAAAGATGCTGTAAAGATTATGGAGAAAGTTATCTTAAAATTAATTAAAGGTCCTAATGAATTCTGCTTAAGCATATTCATAAAGTAAATTACATTTCAGTGGGAGATGTGTGCATAGTTGAATCAGAGCTACATTGCTATGTATGGCACATAATGAAATTCTTACACAGCTATAAAACTTCTGCTCGTAATTTATTTCTTTGCTTTGGGAGTAGTGCAGCCATTTTCTGTTCATGAGTAATCCTGTTATATCATTGAGTCTACAGTGATATTTATGAGATGCTAAAAAAATTGTAAAACTGTTCATTTTAGTTCAAAATGCTTTCAACATAACCAAAGTAATGTTTTCAAGTTTAAACCCAGTATACCTGAATCACAAAATACATTTTAAAGAACAGTCAAGCACTACATACAAAATGATTTTTCCAAGTTATATTTCAGCACTGTGAACATACAATAATGCATTGAATTTTTTATTTCTGTGAATGAATTCAAATATACTTGACCTTGGTTTTCTCGTTAGAGAAAAAACCCTCATTATTTATGTATGATAATGAAAGTGGTTTTTTCTCTATTAAATATGTGTGAGCCAAGGATTCTCTTACCCTGCAGAAAATTAATTCAAAAGAAAGGAAAAAAAATGCTGTCATCTCAGAAAAGCTTACATTAAATTGCTGTAATTATTACTCATGGTAATTAACTTTGTAGATAATTTGCCTACAAATTATAGGTAATTACGTTTTGTTGTTCTGGCCGTCTTATACATTGTTCCCAAATCTTTATTGTCAAATTGCCACTGCAGTAACAATAGTCTACCACAAATACTATGATAATGTCAAAAGCTTGCAAATAGTAGTTGTAAAGATTTTAATGACCTCCAATGTGCTTTGTTCATTTGGTTTTGGTGAGGTGACATTGTCCAGATTTGGGCTTCTAGCATAGCCCCAGAAAACTGAGGTTATAGTAAGATTTGATTATTAGCACTAGTAACCGAAATCCCCAAAAGTCCAAAAGTTTTACCTTGCTTGCTACACTCCTGGTTTGAGCAATTAACTCTCTGATCCGCTGAATGCTGGAAGAAATATTGTTTGCTGGTGCCTTCTGTTCTACTCTGCGCATTTTGTCCAGGAGTTGAGGGAAAACTTCTGTAAGTTTCTTCACTGCAGTTAGAAAAGAAGAGACAGATTATTTTCTTCTCTGAAAGACTGGTTTTGCATTAGGAATATTCCACCCTATCCTCTGAGGTTAGGTCACCTGTCTCCTGCTTTCTGACCAAGTCGTAACTGTGATGTGCGAGACGCAGAGATTTCAGAAAGGGTAGTAATTTCTAAGAATTTGGTATTGCTAAAGTTTTTGGAAAAAAGTTTGCACAAAGGACACTATGTTTTCTTAGGACTCGTAGGTAATACTGTAGTGTGTTAACTCTGTAATATTTTCCTCAAGGAGCTCTGCAAACATTAATAGTTTTAACCTTTTAATCTTCCTTCAAGACAAATGAATGTTAGGCCTAATTTTACATCTACGTCAACTAGGGCAGAACGATTATATGTCCAGCATCTCACTGGATATCTGTGGCTGACCTGGGAACTGCATCTAAAAGTTATGGTTCATGAACTCTTCAAATTCACTGTAGGGCAGATGTATAGGCTGTTTTCTTCAGCTTTCAGCTATGTGTGCCTCCCAGAGGTCATCACCCAGACAGCAACATCTCTGCACAGGAGATGTGTTTGCTTGTGGCTCACAGTCATGACACATGACAGAAACACTGCCAATTTCATGCTGTGGTGACAGGCCTGTGGTGTACAACAATAGAAAGCCGATGATGAAGATGATGATGATGATGATGATGATGCATGTGCACCTAAACTTGCTTAGTACCTGCCCCAGCCCTTGTGGTTGGTAACCTCTTTAACTTTCCTGCCTGCATCTGCCAGGGGTCATGAATTAGAGTCCTGGACCTTTGGTCTTTTGCTGCTGTGTCCTCTGGTGGTACATGTGCAAATGTCATTGCTATTGAAGGGAAATGCAGGGGCTCTGTTGTGTTCAAAGTGAGAGAAGTCCTTTCCCAGGAAGATAAGCAGAAAAGTTATCAAGAAGGAAAAATAACTACCCTTAATTATAATCCAATTTTATCACATCAGATTCCAATGACATGCTGCCCTTTGAAGGATATTTACACATCACATCATTTTTCATCTTTAATTAAATGTAGGTACAAGAAGCTGAGTATAATGAAATGTGATTTTAGCTGCAAGCTACATGCATATAAGAAAGATCCAGCATTCAGAGTTAATTTTAATGACATGGATTCACTGTAAAGGTTAAGGTCACATTTGTAGGGTTTAAAGTTATATTTTAGGGGCTGCCAACTTACATCCACCTGCTCTTGTGTTCTTCCCGTCATATTTTTACCTTTGGCTGGGACTCATAGAAGGGCTTGTGTTGGAAGGGACCTTAAAGATCACCTAGTTCCAAGCACCCTGCTGTGGGCAGGGATACCTTGCACTGGACCACATTGCTGAGTGCCCTACCCAACCTGGCCTTGAACATCTCTGATGAAGACTGCAGGGAGGCAAGTAAAGGGGCTAATCATCCGATATAGGAGACTGTATAAAAAACAGGGGAGGAGGAGCAGACTCCAATCACTTTTCTGTGCTTCCAGTCTGCACTGAATAAGCCTCAGCCTAATTCATATCAACCCAGACTAGGAGAATATTCCATGGAGTCATACAAGTCTGCTTGTTTTTGGAAAGAGTGAAAAATCTGTATTTGCCAGTCCTGCCCTGTCTCTGCTTGGCTGTGTTCATTTGTGTTTTACTTTCCAAGTTCAGTCTAGGAGTGGGTCATATAGAACTTTAAACCCTCAATTTTTTTCCATTTAGTCCCGCAAGGCCTTACGTAGTGGGAATTAGTAATCAGCTGTTCTATATAAAACTTACTCTATGTTAAAATATCATTATTTTAATGAATCCTCAAAGAATTACAGTAAATTTTGATGATGCCAAAATGTGTTAAATTTTATGCTTAAAAAGCCCCAACAAAATCCAAATCAGGAAGCTTCCTTTACTATTTTCCATTTTTAAGGCAAAAATACTGCAATCTCAAAAAATTGTTTAGCAAATTGCAGCCATTTGTTTTTAATAATCTGCAACTGAATTGGAATTGTATTTGATTCACTGTCTTAAAACCTGGCTTTTCTGTTTGAAATTTGATGTATTAAACTTGAAATGCTACTATAACATGGAAACACAAAACTAAAACCTGTAACTACTAGAACTATTGTGAAATCTCAATATAAATCTCTTCCTCTTGGCCTTTATAATGGTGTTCTCCAACACAGAAGAACACTGATTTTGATTTTTGTCTTTGTGATGAAGGTGAGAGTGGAAAACTAGTCCTACCCAGTGATAAAATATAAAAAAGAATACAAGGGAAATTGTCAAGGAGGAAATACCCTGACTGTAACCTTCCAGACACTTTCCCCTTTTATGTTTTCCTTCCCAAACTGTCTGTCACACTCTCTGCTGAAGCCTACCAGTTTTCTGTACAATGGCAACGTGGGCTATTCTCGGACAAACTGCACAGCCAAGATAGCTCTCCCCCTTCCAAACACCAAGTGCATGCTTTATTCAAGGGCAGTGCAGACATGCCAGCTTAGAGGCTTCAGCTCCTCTGGTAGGTTATTGGCATGAAGAGCGGGTGTTTTGGTGTTCCAGACACCTGTCTGAACATTTGTAGTGACTTTCCTTTGGACTTGGATGGGCATTGCTCTGTCAGATCAACCTCTCCTGGCAGAATACACAGCTGATCTGGGAATACTCCACCATGCCTGACATATCTCCATCTGTCTTCCTGGGCTGTGAATCACAATCACATCTGTCTGGAGCACTACCTGTGCCAGCCTCCTGTGTAGCACTGATCTCCTCAGCTATTTCCACCTCATGTTTCTGGCAAAACCACCTCATCATACCTTTAAACAAACAAATCAAATGCCTTCAGAACAAAAATGCCATGGAAAAGCTTCCTCCACAAGTGTACTAGGGCACATTTAGCTGTAGGTTGCATACTAGCATCTCTCCAACAGGTAGTTTGTGGTCAGCAGGCCCTCCAGGAGCTTGGACATGAACAAATATTTTCAAGGTGACTTCTGACCTGCAAACCCACCATCACAGAGAAGACATTTTTTCCAGGCACGTGACATAGGAGCTGTTCTGGTTCCTTTTTGGGAACATAACCAAGGGAGCTGGATCATTTTAACTCTGTTCACTCTTACAGAGCACCTCAAATGCCACTGTAAGTATTTTCTCCAGTATAGGAGCTTGTATGAGCAGTTTTTTTGAATCCTGAATGTCTACTGGCTTTTTGAGCATGAAGAGCCAAATGCAGTCTGTGTTGTTGTTCTACCCACTAAGCTGGCAAGGGAAAATGTTAAATATAAATCAAGTGTAAAGGTGAATAAAAGCAGCTTCATGTGTAAGCTATAGCACACTGTTTCTCTTGGAAGTTTTTCATCATACCATTCCCTCCTGGGAGGCCAATCATATCCACATTTGCATTATTTTACATGGTAATTAGAGCCCATAGCCTAAACTTCTCTGTGGTGATCAAAAACATTTTACAGCAATGCAATCCAATCCAAGTGCTATTATATTAACTACACTCTTATGGAGCTCTGTGCAGTGACTAGCAGTGAGCTTACCCATTCCCAGAGGGAGAGGTTCACTGTTCCCTTCTGATTAAAAGCTCAGAGAAATCTGAGTTTCCTCCAGTTCTGGAGGAACTGGAGGCCAATTTATGGAGCCAGAAATTGGGATATTGAATAGCACTGAATTTCTTCCTGTGAAGGGAACTACTTCTAAACCTGTTCTTGGGAGCACTCAGCCAAAAATACTAGGGGTAAGGGTCTTATTGATAATGGAATTCTGAAAATAACATGACTCTTGTGATTCCCCAGCTGAGAGGGAAGACTGTGACTTTGGAACACTAGAAACAATGTTGGGTTTGATGCTCCTAACACCGTTTGCAGTAAAATGACACTTGCAAACTTCCTGACAGAAGGAGAAGGGATTTAGGGCAGCAGATCTGAGATTCAGACTTTCTGGAGACAGAGTCAATGAAGTTATGGAATTTCTCTGGGGCACTTTTCGAAGGCAAGACATCACTGAACAGGTCTGCAGCTGATGGTATCATCAAACATGTTAAGGAAATTACTTGTTCTGGACTTCCAGCCTCCCTAGCCATAAATATCTTGGGATTAGTGAGTCTCCTGAACAGTGTCAAGAATACATGGAGCAATAAGTAATGATGCTGTAATCAATTTTTTATTCCAAATATTTTTGTTTCTAAATTGATTATTTTCTTCCCCAATTATTCTTTTCATTCTTTCTAAAGTCACTTTATTTCAGCTTCTTCTTCATGTCTCTTTTTCTACTCTTGCCTATCATCTTCATTTTAATTTTGTAGTCTGCCTTAGCTTTTCTTTTGTCTTTTTATTTGCCTTAAAATTTTCATAATGTTTTCCAATGTTTCCAATAATAAAAGTGGAATTAACATGATGTTTACAAGCTTCTCCAGAAATCATCCCACTTAAATATTTTATTTCCTCTATCCTCTTTGACCCCTTTGTTTAGACTACAAGCTCATCAAGTGAGGGACCATTTCTTCTCCATGTTTGCACTCCTGAAGACAAAAGGGCTCTGTTTTCAAATGCTTCTCAATGTTAAAAAGCAAACAGACATAAAACCCTAAATCACCAACCATAATAGCAAGAAGCGTTTAAACAAGCTGTTTACCATTCAGTGTGGTCTTGGTACCCCAATAAAAACAAATTAGAATTCAGTAAGTCTTCAGCACTTAAATGTTTAAATAATTTTTGAAAGTCCCTGAACATCCAGTGTTTTTAAAATATAGCCAAGACCTAGACAACTGCTAATTTTTGAAAATTTTCATGGAGGTGAAATACTAGAAGATTATATGTGATTAATATGCAATGCAAACTATTCATATAACATGTTATTGCAATGATTCCCTGATTTTTTAACACTGAGGAATAACAAACTTCAGGTCACCATACCTGCATCCCCAGCTGAATGCACAGCACTGTCAAATGCCTCCGAATTGTGCTGGAAGTCTTGCAGGTTTTGGGACCACAACCTCACGTTCTCATCCATGGGGGTGGTAGCCTGTGTTACTGTTGTGGTAGCACTTACAGCCTCTGCAGTCTTCAGCTGAGCTTGCTCCAAACGCTCTCTGGCCTCCACTACAGAACAAATAGGGAGTGATAGGAAATGAACTTGTTCAAATATTCAAGTGTGTTGTGTGTTCCATCCCTCCCCACTCTCTGTATTCCCCTTCCCTTTTCTCTTCTTCCCTCCAGTTTATATACACTGAGCATGATGTCATATGGAATGGAATATTCTTTTGGTCAGTTGGCTTCAGCTGTACTGGCTGTGCTCCTTCTCAGCCTGCCATGCGTCCCCAGTCTCCTTACCAGCGTGAAAAGCAGAAAAGGCCTTGGCTCTGTGTAAGCCCTGCTCAGTAGCAACAAAAACATCTCTGTATTATCAATTCTGTGTTTAAAAAAATCCAAAACACAGCCCCATGCTAGCCACTGTGAAGAAAATTAACTCTACCACAGGCAAGACCAGCACAGGGTTCAATAAGAATGTTAATAATTTCAGTGACAAAACATTTAATTTCATTATGAAAGTGTTAAAGCTGGATATTTGATATCTACGTCTAGTAGTTTCAGCCAAACTCTTTTAAGTGCTGAACTCTTAGTAGCAACTTCATATCCATAAAGATAAAAATGTGCTCTTGAATGTATAAAGATAAAACATCATAGAGACGAAGTTCCTCTTCCAACCTGTCTCTGCTGACTGCATTTTTGCAATGGCTCTCATCAGCTGGCTCCGCAGGGCATTCATTCTGGCAAAAGTGCCATTGACTTGCCAGCTGGTGTCTGCAATGGTGTGACCGCTGCCTGTGGGGAGAAAAGGGGAGGTACAGCTGAGGGGCATCCAAGTGGCATCTGAAAAGGTAAGTTCAGTGCTGGGGAGGTATGTCCTTAGGCATTTACTATACCATGGACAGTATACCATGGCCTCTTTTAATTTAGGACATACTTGCACTCTTTACATAATCTAAAGGAAAAAACAGCCCTGCAGCACCCCTGCTTGCCACAGGGTGTCTTCCAAAAATCTGGAGAGCTGTGTTCCAGTCAGTACTCTTTCTCCTTTCTTTACCAAAAGTGCTGAGAATAGCTGCAACTGGTACACAGGAATAGTTTAAAGGAACTCAAAAGGTCCTGAGAAATTTAGAAGGTAGTCCTGTAATTCTAGATCTTTCTTTCATTTGCAGTGAAGAAAGGCCAAACTACTTTTACATTTATTATTACCCTCCACTGGTGAAATCCAGCCTTCTGAACATTTAAGCTGCTGTGATTTGATTTTAATTGAACTACTTAATTGAGTATATTTACCAGTGAACAACAGTTTGCAGGGTCACATATTAAAACGGTAGTTGTATCTGAAATGGACTTTTCGTGAATGAAATAAATTATCAGTATCTAGTAGGAGGACAAAACACGAGCTACTCAAACTGTGCCCATGGCCATTTCAAGTACTTTGTGTGGTACATTCAATCAATAACCTATTCTATTGCAGCAGTAGTTCTGCTTAGTGATGTGCTTCTGAAATTTATTTTAACGTGCAAGCTAAAAGCTGATTGGGTAAATAGAAAGGATGTATATTTACTGTCATGTGCTGTCCGTTGTAGCTGCATGGCTCGGATGAGAAGTTCTTCACTTTTACCTTTATGGTAAATGACCTGAGTATCAATTCCAACTGCAGCCTACAAGCATGTTCCAAAAAACGAAAGTCAGAATAATCCTTATCAAATATTCCACTTTATTGAGATTAATTGTGGACAATATTTTACTTTCATATAAATGCAACTGCAAAGTCACTGCAGTTTCATTTGCTTTGTTAATATTTAAGATTGGCAGTTGGATTGGAAAAAAGTGAAAAGCAAAATTTTCTGTTTCAAGAAATTTTAGAGAAGTGTATGGTTTTCCAAACAACACTACTGAGTAACAAAGATGGAGAAAATTTATCAGCTCCAGTTTAGTCAACATGACTAAATGCTGCCTGTTATTTAGGAACTGTGACTCTTAATTTCTACTGTCATCTCAGATAGGTGATAAATGCTTTCACTTCATGGGGAGCTGCCTTGCAGTCTGCAGCAGTATGCTGGAAACAGAGGGCTGGACTTGAAATCCCTTAGCCCTCTGGAGTTCAGACCCCTTTAATCTACCCAAACTATCTTGCTATCCCACTAATAAATTGCTGGTAAATAGCATGTATACAGACTGGTAACTACAGGCATACAAAAAATACATGTGAAGTATTCTTGAACAATAAGACCAGAGAAAAAATTAGCATCCTACTCCTTACACTGAGTGTTTGAGTGGGCTTTGTCCCATTTCAGCCTGATTATCTATGAGATGCAGTGTTGTCCTGAGCACATTTCCTGCCACATGGCACTCAGTGAAGTAGGGGGACTCAAGCACTAAATGCCAGCTCAGGTTCACACAGGAGTAGGGAGTTGTCTGTAATTTCACAGAAATGTCTCAATGTGAGTGACAACACAGAGCAGCATCACCCTATGGGATAGGGACAGAAAAACCTCTTGTGTCTTTTCAAATGCCAGGAGACTTCAGACTGGAAGAATAATTAACTACATGGGATTTAATTCAGGAAATAATAAAGGAAAAAACTGTGCAGTGTGAACTTCAATACTGCTAGACAACAAAAGTTATTTTTTCTTTACATTTAGGTGCCTGAAGTCCCTGAAACATTGTAAAGTAAAAGCTGGTATTATGAAAATTACTTACATCCTTGACCCGGTTTGTTGTGTTCAGTGCCAACAATGCAACCTCATTGGCTTCTTCGATGTAACCAGCAATGTTTTCATACACATTTGAAGCATTGATTGCCCTTTGTACCAAACCATTTGAATCAACACCATACAAATTCCTGTTAAAAAGAGAGTAAAAGGTGAAAGAAACCAAACTGAATCAAAGTAGTTTCTGACTACATAATCACACACATAAACGTACTTGGCCTAACTGGTATTCTCTTCATTGTGTTTGACCCATCTGAAGCAGGTGAAAACTGTGTGGATAGAAGAATCTTCCCTGCCATTAACTCTGAGAATTTTGCCCTTAACATTTATGTGAGCAGCAACAAATGACTACTCAGTTTTTACCTTTTTTTTTCTAGATTAGATATTCCATAAACTAACAGAATAACAGGTCTATCAGTAATCCTTCTTTAGGAATAATTCCTATCCATGAATGGAAAGACCTATGTATGCCAGTGACCAGGACAGATGTGTCACTGTCCTGTTTATATATTCCAAAGGTAAACGGAAAAAGGGGAGTATCAGATGAAAAACTACTCCTAGCCATGAGAGTTTGCAGGAAGATAGACTGAAAGAAACCTTTGATGGCATGGTTTTGATCTGTGTGTTAGGTGATAACTGGCCTTCAGAGGAGATTCCAAACAGAAGATAGTTCAGAGCTCAACATTCATCTGTTAGCAATTTTGAATAAATATTATTTTTTAATGTTCTGGTGATAAGCAGATTTCAAAGTATATTTTAGAAATAGGTTCTAAATATAGATTTATTTGCATGTGTTCATTCACTTCAAAGTGTTTGCACACTGAGAGAGTATTAAATTTCCAGATTCAGCATTATTGCAAGAATTTTCTGCTAAATTCCCTTAAGGGAAAACAATAAACTCTATCAAATAAAAGCCTAACAGGCTAATAAAGCAAACCTATAAAACCAAAATGTTTTGAAGACAGGCTAAATGTTTTAAAGGATTAAAGTCTCACTGCAGGACAATCTTCTCAACAAATAATAGAGTCAGCATTACTCCATCTGGGTATTTTGTAATTACTTTTGTTTGCTTTTTGTGAAATTCCTAATGTGTTGGACTTAATAATAATTTTAAAATTCTTTTGGTAAAGGAGGAAGGGTAGCTATATGGGGTATTTTCTTTCAAGTTAGTCTGCTGTCCCCAGTTAGATGATCTCAGACTGAGCATATTGTTTGGTTTTTATGTTCCTGTAGTTTGTGTGTCATTATAGAACAGTTTCAGATGTCAGCTTTATACAATTGCATAAAAGAAGACCATCTGTTATTTTTTCCCTCTATTTTAATCTCCTATCTAGGGCATACAAATATTAAGAAACAACTGGTATTTAGATAATATACTTGAACAGTAGTTGTAAGCTTATCTTCCAAAAGCATATGCCTATGATATTACTTAAGGTAGATTTTGGTGACACATTTTATTTAAGAATTCATTTACGGCAGTGATTTTTCCATGGATAGTCCTAGTTGCAAATAAAATCATTAAATTTATTTAGAAGTGATTTTTTTAGTAAATTGGTGCAATGTAGATGTATTTAGTATCTTCCAGCAAAATATAAAGCCTTACAATAAGTTTTTGATGTTGTTGTGAGCCAGTTTTAGCGGGACACAACCTACTGAGCATCAGAACTGCTCCATCTGTAAAACTGTTGGATAAAAATTATCTCAAAGCTCATTTTGTACCCTGTAATGCTAACCATTTTTGAATGTAAATGAACTTACTGACATGAGCAGTTTCTGCAGACCACATTTAATCTTGCTTGTATTATTTCACTTTTCACTAATCCACCTTTCCTATTCTTTTGGAAGAGAAAGGGAACATGCCCAATTAGACTAGAGAGAATGTCATGCAAGATATATACTTATTCTTTAAAAAGTTTCATAGCTTTTGCTTAGCTCAACTTCAGCTCTTATGTGTGGACCATGACAAGTCCTTTTACACGTGACTTAACACTGATTTGTTTTGTGCCTATTTATTGTCACTGTGCTTCTGCTTGTCTTTTCAGCTGTTCAGTAAGTGGCACTTGTATGAACAGAGTCTGCTGAAGTGAAATTTTACCCATCCAGCTCATCAGAAAGTCTTCTTAGGTTTTGTGCATGATGCATAGCCTTTTCTACCAGATCATCATCAAACAGGGACAGGTTGGCTATTTTTTCTTGCAGTTCCTTTTTTGCTCCATCTATTTCTGCGTAGAACCCTGAAGCATTCTGAAAAAAAAACAGGGAAGGGAGTAAAGATGAAAGTTGCAAAAATCAAGTCTGTATTTTGATTATTATGGGTTTTTTTACCCTTTTTGTTATTATAATATTCCTTTATTTCTGTTATAGTTATTTTATTTTACATCTCTAAGAGAAAAAGAAGAAAGATCTAATGGTGAATGCCAGTATAGAGACAAATGCAGGAAGATGAAAATCAATAAAAATTCCAGAAATCACTTAAGAAGGCATTGGAGAGAGATGCATAAAATAAAAAATATGGTAAAAGACTATATGTCTTGTATGTTTGCTCCAGAATTGTGCCAAAGACAAGTCTTTCAGAGCGAAGTCCCCTTCCTGCCTCCTTGTACAGACAGATTCCTCATGCTAAGACATCTTGGATTAGTCTAATTTGTAAATCAGTCCACCTAAATACTACCTATGTATGTATAGGCAAGGAGAAGTAGAATCCCTTTGCCTTAGCCATGTTTCTTCCTTCTATTAAATACTTGTGGAAAGACCAAATGGCCTGCATTCACCTTCTCTTCAGTACACAAGCTTGCCAATGTGTTTGAAGATTAGAAATGTGGCAAAATGTGATTATAAATGTGTTTCAAAATACATGAAAAAGCATGAAACAGAGAGAGGGAAAAGGATGAATGAGTGAAATGTGAAAATACTTGTTGCTGATGAGGACGGACAATGTATAATGTTTGCATCGTGCTTCCTTCCTTGCAGTGTGAACATCCTCAATGGGGAACCCAAAATGATAAACTGCAGCAATTTGTTTTGGACAAAACACCAGAGAAAAACCCCAACATACTGCTTGAACACAGGGATAGTTACAAAGTAAGTTGTCATTCTGTTTTCTCAAAGTATTTTTTCAAAGAAAAATTAATGACTTTTGGTAAATGCTTTTGTGTCAAGAAGTGGGCAACTGCGACCAAAATGAATGCTTGTGGAAAATTTTATTTTTTCTTCAATTATTTCAACATTTTAAAATAAGTCATGAAGAAAGAAAGCAGCTTTGGTAAATATTTTAATTAGCAAATTCCCAGTTTTACTTTCTTCATGTTCTCATAGAAGAGCTAAACCCTAAAAATTTATACAAATTTCCTTCTGCACCATGTCTGATTCGAAACACTGGATGGTAGTCTACGGTTCCAGAAAAGGATTTCTATATGACAATTTGGTTATATATGTTTGACACAGTGCCCGGTTCTAATGCTGATATCCAGGATCTTTAGTGTTCTTCCATGCTCACTCATAAGCACCAGGAAAGGAATTTAGCATATAATGCAGTCTTTTACCAGAACATCTTTTGGCAGCTGCCTGTAATGAAATAATTGAGAACTCTATAGCAAAATCTTTCATTAAGCTTTGCCTACAGTAATGTGTCCTTATACTAGAATTAATTTTTTTAGGCAGTAAATTGTAATAACAGAGATTTTCATCCAGGAAAACCATCTCCTTTTTCAGGGAATATTAACCAGTATTTCACTGAAGCAGTATAAAGAAGAAGAGTTTTTCCACTAGTGATCTAAACATATGATTTTAAAAAAAATCTGGATGTATAATTTAAACAAGCCACTGAGGCACTTACCTTTATTACTTCACTTAACTCAGAATTGACCTTTTGTGGTCCTTCCAAAATAGTTGTAGCACTGAGCAGAATGCTGTTCACTTCATCCATTTGCTCTTTTGTCTTCTCATGTTGTTTCTAAAAAGAAAGCTCAAAACATAAATTGCATCCAATACAATTTGTGCTTTGATATGTTAATAATTTTTCTTAAACGTGCTGAAGTTAATTAAAAGATAGTGGTGAACTAAATAGATTTTAGACATATTGGAAATCTGATTTTCCAAGTCATGTCTAATTGCTACATACAATTACTTTTTTTTGTACATACAATTGCTACATGTGAATTACTTTTTGTTTGTTTGTTTTGTGAAAGAAATGTTGGATGATTAAAAAAAGTATCAATTTCATTTTATGTTACAACCTAAGATGCTATTGGAATGAAGCACTATTCATTGCACAGCAGAGACAAATGAAACATGGATTTTTCATAGTCATCTGGAGACTATATTTTTCTGGAGTTTTTTTAAATCTACAGTGCAAAGATCTCTTTTCCTTGTCAGTAGTAAAGCCAATGTGATTCCTGAATCTAAGTTGTGTATAATCTACTGTTTTAAGCAGTGGCAGAGATGGAGTGTTCACAGTCAACACTTATGATAAATGTAGTGCACAGTACCTCCTGCCTTTGGAGCCTGGCTGTGTTTTCCCTGTTTATATCCTCCGTTTGTGTAACATAGTCAAGTGCCTCGCCTAATGCCTCCTCCAGGTCTGACAGCTTCACATCCTGTTCGCTGAGCTGCTCCAGCACATCAGTTACCAGGGACCTGGTGTCATTGTACTTCTCGTGAAATGCTTCAATTTGCTGCAGCACTGGGAGAAAAATAAGAGGCCAATAAATCCAAAGCTTGGATTTCTGACAGAACTTCACCTATACAACAATTTCTTTACTTTTACTCAGGCGACAGTAAAACACATATTGTAAAGCTCATTTGAGGGATTATATACCTAGATTTTAATTTTCCCTCCTCTTTTGAGAAGGAAAAATGCCTCTCATTTTACTATTTCATTTTAATCCTATTACTCCCCCCTCTGAAATATATTTTATTAAAAGAAACTAGATATGTCTTTGCCTGCTTTTCATTTGTTTTTCATCGTTAAACCTAGGCAGCCTGTTCTGGAGAAGACAGTCTTTATGCCTCATGTTCTGACTCATGTTCATTAAGCTGTGAGAATTAGGCTCCCACTTTTTCCCATGCCAGCAGCTTTTCTCTCTCTGCTGGTGTTCACTGTCCCCATAGGCAGGGGGGAAGATGTTCACATGAGCAATGCCAGCCCTGCCATGAACATTCCTAAGCAGCTGTTGTTGAGGTGCTGCAGTGCACAGGCACACACAGACACACAGACCTTTTCCTCTCCATTCGGCTGTGAGGAGCACCGAGCACCAGCAGGGACTTGGGGCAGGAATTTGGGAGCAGCAGCATCTCCAGCACACCAGCTGGTGCTTGCCAAGTGCCTGCTGGTCCTCCCCAAGGGCCCAGCAGTACACCTAGAGCTGCCCAACACCTGCCAGCTGAGCATCAGCACAAGGCTGAAAGGAAAACTGACTTAAAACTCACACTCCTCTGCTGCATTTTTCTCCTCATCTGCAAGTTGCCTCTGATTAGTGAAAGGCTTTCGACGTTTGATCTCCTTCAGCATCTCCTCAGCCACGCTCCGCTTCTGGGCAATTTCTTCAGGGCTCAGTTCTTGTTGAATTGCATAGTATTTTGACTTGCTGCTGATTTCTAGGGGGAAAAGGGAACAGATGGTTGATTCAGTATGACTACACAGAAATAAATACTGTGGACTACTTCTACTTTTGTGAATTGTGATGATACTGATGGCAAAACAAAGTTTTAATTATCTTCAACTCCATAGTAGATAATTATTATGTTTAATCCAATCTTAATATTAAACCAGTAAATAATTCACACTTTCTGTCACATGTGGAGGTCTCATCAGAAGAGGATGGGATTAAACAGATGTGGGTTGTGTGCATTATTTGGCTTGACATTTCTTATAGGCTGGGATAATAATTTTATTTTGGATTCTGTGGCATGTAGCTGGCTGGGGCTTTCATCTAGGATCATGGTTTTTAGGTGCTGCTGTTTATAAAATAATAACAATGCTAAGGAGATTGAAGTAACCTCATTTTCCATCTGCAGAAGTTTGAGGCACCCTAAGGAGGTAACAGATGGCTTCTGGCCTGATGCTGCCTAGCTGGTTTGGAGATAGATACTATTTCAAGATTTTGGTCTCAGTTCAAAAAACATTGTTGTATCCCTGCAGCTGAAATTGAGTTTACCCATTCCCAATGTAATCATTACAAAGTTTGCTCACTTCTCACTCCCTGGCCTTTTGAATACCAATCACATCCTCTTTTATGTCCTGTGATGTGTGTGCCTTTGGCTAGCGCTTGTCACTAGCTTTGTGGGTAAACAAAGTTGGCAAAACCAGCATTATTCTTATTGAAGATTTTGATAAAAAATAGGTGTGTAATTGTGGCACCACTGATTCTTTGGCAGAGTGTCTGTATGCCTGCTCTTGCTGGGCCCTGAGCTCATTAGTGAAGCTTTAAAGGCTCATACTGAGCAGAAACTGGTGATGACCAGGGCTCCATGGATTTCTTTTTTCTTATGCTGGCACACGTGTGTGTGCACATGGGTGATGCCTCTGTAGAAGAACAGTTTTGAGCATGGTGGAAATAATTTTCACTTACCTGTTTCTAACTGTTTTAATTCTATTCACAGCCATGGACATTGTTTCTTCTATAACAACTTAATGTGATTGTGCTATTTGTGTGCCAAATTAGATGCATATCTGCCTTATGTGGTTCCTGTCCTGCTCCAAACCAATTAATGATACAAAAGGATGATCCACAGACCTCAACCATGGTTGTTAGTGACACACAGTGAGGCTCATGCTGACACTTTTACTCAAAAATTGTAGAAATGAAATGTGATAGATGGACAGACAGTCAATAGTTTTTTGGCATCAGAGGTGTAAAGAGACAGTACAAATAAAATATACTATATGGTCTTAGCCTGGCTTTTATTTGTGATGGGACATATTAACCATGTTTCCTGAGAGAAAGTAATGAAGCACCCATGGAGGTAAGGATAAGCAAGGATAACAGTTGATATGTAACCACTCTTCCTTACACAAGTTGCCAGATGGCATGCAATAACTGCCAAGATAGAACTGATCAGGTCTGTTAATCAAATATTTTCAATTGGAAAAGGGCTGTTTAACCTCAGCTAGCAGTCAGCATTTCTATTCTGGTGCCATAGACAGCTTTGGCATGCTGTTGGCTTTGCTGAAGACAGGGGGAAATCTGTTCTGCAGCATGATGGAGGCTTTCATGTTGCAGGTGTACAGGGGACAGGGGTGTTTTTGAGTACATTGATTTGGGGTTTCATTGCTTTCTGCAGGTACTGAAGAAGAGGCTGCAATCGGTTTAATCTCATTTTTATATTTCAGGATGGTAATGGTATATCATAGATATTCCAGATGAAGATGATTATCTCTGACTAGGAAATCTTTTCTGTGTGCAGGTGTGCTTGAGAGGGTGTTCACTGTTGCCATAAATTGCATATTGTCCTATATATCAGAAGATTTTCCTTTGATATACAGGACAGTAAAAATTCTTGATGATCCATTAGTACATGAAGGCTTAATTAATACATTCTTGACACTGAGATGAACCAGAAATGAATCTATTTACCTTCAATGTTATCTCTTACATCACTGAGCTGCTGTACAAGCTGAGAAGCACGGTTGTTGATCTCCGTGGTTTCCTTCTGTACCAGCTGGCCTTTGCTGGATGCTTCTTTTCCCTATGAATAAACCATGAGAGGTAAACAATAAATTTCTTTTCAGATGTGAGGATGAGCAGTATAAACACACATTTTGCTTTATCCTGGTGAGCACATGGAAGTCCTTTTTATCATATGAAGTAGTATTTAAAGGTGTTCAAAGTGAAGATCTGTCTTGTCAGTGTTTTCAGAATTGCAGAGTGAGAGATTAAAATTTGTTCCATATTTATCCATCATTTGCTGCAATGAAATTTTCATAAATTAGGTATAGTTGTAAAACTCTATCTTGCTGAGTCTCCTAGGTATTCAGTGGGCTTGGCTCATTTTGTTGCTGGGTATGGCATTTCCTGAGAAGCGAACAGAATGAAGAAAAAGGTGTCAAGCTCCCAACTCTTTTTAGATTTGTGTTTCCCTCAAGTGATATCCCAGCTCTGCAACTTGTTAAAGAAAAGAAAAAGCCCAAGGATTGAAAATACTCTGAAGAGCACAGATACGGTCGTGTACTACATTGTGTTGGGGGCTGCACTCTGCACTGTGTTCTCTTACTTAGGGTTTGTGGAGGCCCCAGGAGGCATTTGAAGGCAGAGCCAGGGTGGGCAGCACCACTAATAGGGATGGGCATAATGATAAAATAAATTGTAAGGGTTATGAGACTGATAGAACAAGTGAAATGGTTAGTAGAACCAGAAATGCTTCTGGTTCCCATCTTCCAAATATTGAGGATCAAGCTATGTGCTGTTTTACTCAAAACTCATCCCATGCAGACTTTGTGAGTTACAGGTAGTTACAGGAGTTATATTTTGTGAGAAGATTTGCCTACAGTTGGTCCATTCACTCTGCCTTTGTGGTTTAGATCTGAATCTGCAGCAACCCCTGAGACGTGGAGACCTGCACATAAAATGCTCTGAACAGAAAATGCTGCGTGTCTCTGCAAAACCCACTCAAGGCCCTAGCACCCATTTTCCATAAATGTACCCTGAAATAGCATAAAGCTCAATATATTCAGAATTACTATTGTGGTCTTCCACTGTCAGAGTCTGGGGTCATTATTTCCCTGCCTTACAAGCAACCACAAGTATTGATGTGGAACTAGCATTAGAAGTAACCAGGGAGAAAAGACCAGAGGAAATGCTGAATTTATTTGCTCAGGGACAGTAAAACTAAGGAATGAGGAAAGAAATACCCAGATAATACTGCAAATGAAATGTTATTATCCAAATTCACTAAATATTCGTAGAAAACATAACACCTTAATCAGTCTGTCCACCAGCTACAGAGAGGGACACTGAGGCGTGTGAGCTCAGACAGATATTCACAGGTACAGAGCTGTGAGTGTGAGTTGATTTAATCAAAGCTCTCTTGAACACAGGCACAGTCTGTATAAATCTTATATGCCCTTTCTGCTAAGTAAGTTTTGATTAAAACCACACAAACCTAAATTTTCTCTTCCACTTTCCTTTGTATTGCTTTTTTGCCCCCTACCTGCTCCTATATTTGAGTTTTAGTTTAAGGTATAATTTTAATTTGTCTTGTGAAGGAATTGGTAAAGTGAATATAAGGTCTGGCACTTTGCAATAGGCATGAAATACAATCTAGTTCTATGGCAGCTGTGGCTATCTTTGATAATAACATAGAGTGATGTATTTTACTAATATATGTATATTGCAGCAACAGAAAGATATTTAATATTATCTTTTTAAAATAGAGGATAAGCAATTTTGAACCCTATTTCTTCTCTTAACATATAGCAGTATTATTCTAGGATGCAATGAAACTGTTGTGGGAGATGAGAGCTGATTTTAATTTTATACCCTGTCAGCTGGATGTGGATGCAACATTTATGATTATAACTGTATTAAGAATATCTTGAGTGCTAACCAAGCTCCCATCTCAGCGGATACATGAAAAATCTTTTAAACTGGAAGTTTTGAAATGTATTTTGAAATGTATAATCAGGATTAATTTAATTTTAAGAGAGCATACATGTAAAATAGATACAGTACAAATGCTCCCAAAGTCAATTTGCATTAGTTTAGTGTTGGTTACTTCACTTAATTAGAATCAAAATGTGAATAAGAAAGGCAATGTGTCTATCCCAGATCAAACATGTTGTGTAGGGGGTAGGTGGGAACTCAGATCCTGAGGGGAAGATTTTTGTGACTGGTGACAAACCTCCAACCACACTCAACATACTTTTTACCTCCTTCCTTTTCTGTGAGAAGACTTGACTTGATAATTCATTTATGCTTTTAATTCATATTTAAAGTAGAAAGTTACAAAATAGAAGTAGAAATAGGAGGTTCTTCCAGCTGTCAGGGCACACCCACTTTATTTGGTGAACCTAAAGTGTCAGAGTAGATGTTAAGAAATGTTTTTTTTATGAAGAGGGGTCAAACACTGGAACAGGTTTCCTAGAGAGATGATCAATGCCCCATGTCTGTCAGGATTTAAGAGGCATTTGAACAATGCCCTTAATAACAGGCATTAACTTTTGGTGGGCCCTGTATTGCTCAGACAGTTGGACCAGATGATCATTTTAGGTCCCTTCCAACTGGGACTATTCTATACTCACCTCTTATACCAACATATGAATATGACAAAGTGCAAACCCTCAGAGCTTTGTCAGAAGGCTGTAAACAAACCTGTTCATCAAGTGTTTCTGCTTCTCTGAGGAGGTCATTCATCTCATCTGCAGCATCATCAGCCTGGATGGTCCAAAGCACAGCATGATTCTTTTTTTTGGACATTGCCTCCTGTGTGTGGGGAAAAACAAGTCAGTGCATTTGAAAACAAACTCCTTCTCTAGTGAGGGCAGGGATTGAAATTTACAGGAATAGAGTGGAAATTAAAATATTCAAACTACATGAAAAAACTGAAATGACATCAATGTTTGTACCTGGAGATGTGTGGCAGTGAGGTTCAGGTCATTCAAACGCCTTTGAGCTGCAACACCAGTAGAAATGCTCAGTAAAGTGGATTTGCTTTCATCGATAGTCAGAACTGACAATCGGATGTCATCTGTCAAATCCCAAATACATTTATCGCAGCCTGATAAGAAAATAAGACAGCAAAATTTTTCTTTAGTGTTTGTGTCGGTTAACAGCAAATATCTTAAATTCAAGGGTAGTGCTCTTGACCCATGGTGTTCACTCTCTTTGTCAGTGATGCTTGCTGCTGGATACCCATTATTGTTTCCCTTTCATCCTCCCACTTCCAAGGTTACTTCCACAGTAGAGTTATGACATTTCTAGCTGAGCAGCACCAGATGGGACTGCTCAAAGAGGCTGACACAGGGATTCTGTAATCAGTTGGGAGCGAGGGAGAGGTATTTCCTGGCTATTCCCTAGGCGCTACATGTTTGTGGCGTGAAGGACAATGGATGAAGGTCAAAAAAAAAACCCAACTGCATTTTGTCAGAACCTCAAATTTGATATTTAAAATTTAGTAGTATGAAAAATAAGGATGTCCAGCACATGGGCTCTTGGCCACCTACTTGGTTACGAGGACAGCTTCTAAAAACACAGTTATAATGTGGTTGGAAAGTGCTTTTGCAGAACTATATCCTTGTTCTTGCTGCAGGATTGCAATGCCACCTTATTTATAGTGACACTGGTGCCAGCACTAAATGCAAGAGATTTAGGTGAATGTGAAACACAGATTCCTACAGACACTTTGGCTTGATATTTTAGTGGGTCCCGAATGTTTTCCTTCTGGTTGCTCTCCAGGCACATGACCCCTCTTCATGGGAGTTGGTTCAGGAACCCATGCATGCTACACACTCCACATTATATGCAGGTATAAATAAACTAACATTTAAAAATATATGTAGTTACCAATAGCTACAACATAGTACTCCTGGAAATTCCCCAGTCTTCCTATCATTAGAGTATGGGAGATAGTGGGAAAGGAACTGACTGATGGATATATGCCAAGTTGTCAACAGCAGCAATCTATATTAGATGTTGTACTGGCTTTCACTGGGGTAATTTTCTGCACAGGTAATTTCAGTGGCTACTATGGGGCCATGTTTTTGATTTGTGCTGAACACAGGGTTGATAATGTAGAGGTGTTTTTGTTGTTGCTGAGCAGGCTTACACAGAGCCAAGATCCTTTCTGCTTTTTGTACTGCCATGCTGGTGATGAGACTAGGGATGTGCTGGAAACGAGGAGGAGACACAGCCAGGACAGGTGACCCCAGCTGACCAAAGGGATATTCCAGACTGAGCATGTGACATCATGCTCAGTAAATACAGTGGGGTGAAGAAGGAGGAAGGAGGGGACATTTGAAGTGATGGCATTTGTCTTCCCAAGTAAATATTATGGGTGGTAGGGTCCTGCTCCCCTGGAGATGGCTGAATGCCTGCCTGCCCATGGGAAGCAGTGAATTAATGAATTGCTTTGCTTTGTTTGCAGAAGTGTGTTTGGCTTGTGTGTGCACAAGTTTTCTGGTTTTTACCCTTCTGATTCTCTCTCTGTTCCTGCTAGGGTGAATGAGTGGCTGTGTTGTTGATGGAGTTAAACCAAAACTAGAAAATCATAAATTATATGCAAGATATCACAGGTAAAGTTGTGAGGACAGTTTTTAGGGCCAGAATATTATTTTTCAGGCAGTGTGTCTCAAGGTCTACGGAAGTGGCTTTGGTGATACTTCCCTACTGCTCGGCAGTTTGGACCTGAATGTGCAGTCTGCATCACAGAGTTGGAAATATGCCTGTACTCAGAGAAGTGTGTGAGAACATTCTGAAGTACTCAATCAGCAGAACATTGTGTATATTCACACACTTAAGTGTCCTGTGGGACTACCGTCAAAATCCTGAGTCCACTGGAGTACCAAGCTCTTAAGATAGTATTTGTAAGCTTCTAAATATAAGAGCAATAGTAATTATTGGTATTTTCATGATAATGTTCTTACTGATGGTTGGGCAGTCTGTGTCAGTAGAAACTTCAGGACTGTCTGCGAGGCATTCTCCAGTCTGGCTGTCACACATTCTGTCTCCACAGTTACATGCTGGGGAAAAAGAAAGAACTTTTGAAAGAAGAATCTTCAAAATGTACAACTCCCACTCACAAGACTCGTGAAATTATTATGCTTAGGATTGTGTGTGGATATTCAAGCCAATATCAAGAACTTATTGGACTGATTTTCTTTTCAGTATTTGGAAAAGGTGCTTCTTGCACTGGTGAAATTTGAACAAATGAAATATGAAGTGGAAAACAGAGTGAGAACACCTCTGCTGAAATTACTTGTTTAAAACTTGATTGCAAGTAAAGTCAGCGAAACCAGAGTTGCCCAGAAGGGCCATTGTACATCAATGTCTAGAGAGGGTGACATTTAGGAGTATTAAGAAAAGTGGGGAAACTAAAGTTAATTATTAGTTACAAATCTCTCCACAGCCCTGTGGAATTTATCAGCACTCTGTCAGGCTGTCACTAAAAAGGCTTTGCAGCTATCAGGGACTGATAGTGGACTCCAGTTACACTGTCAGCTTGAACATATCAAAAAGTAAATATCTCCTACCACTTAAAATGAAGAATAAATGACGTTTTATATTTTTTCAAACTCGAGAAAGCAACATTTTTATTGCCAGCACAAGTGGCTTTTTAAAAAGTCCAATTTTAAATCTAACATCTCTAAACCTCTTTCAAGGTTTAATTGGCCCTTTAAAATATATTACTTTAAAGATTAAAATATTCTTGGAACACTTCAATGTAATAATAAAAACTCAAGCAGAACATAAGAACAGCAGCAATCTATCTGGAATTTATTTTGGTCTTGTGATTGATCGTTTCTGCATAACCTCATATAACAAAATATCTTACTGCCTTTTTATTGCAGCCCATTAATTTTTATCTATGAATTGCTCTTGTATTTACATTTCCCATTGCACATTCAAGGATTTGTCAGCTGAAAATGCATAAAACAACTTCAAAGACAACATCCTGTACTAATGTCAGAATAATTTTGTGTAAGTGGACCAGTGTTAGTAAAAATAATCAGCTTTTGTGCTAATGTAAGAACAGAAATTGGTTATGAATTCTCAGATGGATTCAGCATTTTGACCTTATCACAATCTGTGCCTCCCAGCTTTTGGATCTATGATTACTTTTAATTTCTTCTTTCTTTTTTTTTTTTTTTTTTTAAGAAGTGAAAGAAAAGTATCAGTTGAAAGTAGAGATTTCTCTTTACCTATATCATGGGGACTAGGCTATCATCAGGTAGTAATATTAAACTTAAAAAGTTAAAATTTTGATGAGATTGGTGCTCAAGAAAAATAAAATTTTGTCTTTTTATTTAAATGAATACCTGTGAGTCTGCTACATAAAATCTTATAGCAAATTAATTCCAAACGCAGTCTGGACCATTTTTCAACTACTGGTTTAAGAGGTACCACATTTTTAGTAGGGAATTAATACTTTCAATGATACCATAGGTTGCTGGTGGGGAAAGCTTCTAAATTTACCTTTATTTCTGAGGGCCATTTGTGGAGAGCTTTGAACTATAGCTAAAGAATATGTGGTTAAAAAAAATTAAAAGCAGCTAAAAACTACCATTCACAGCTACCCAGATTTTATCTTCTGCTCAAAAGAAAAAAAGATTATTTTAGATTGACAGAGTTGTTTGTTAATTTAGTAGTCTTGTGTTTTTTTTTTTTTGTTTTATATATCCTTTGAGATGCTCCATGGAAACCATGTATGCAGACTGTCTTGATTCTTACAACAATTTTGTTTCTCTATTTTTAGTTTAAAGAAGATATCTGACTTATTTCAGAATCAGTTCTAAGCAATAGTTTCTAATTGTCCCACAAAGCCAAACAAAGGATAAGGTTTCCCTGTGAAATACACAAATAGTTTGAATATCATGGATGTATTGATGTACTGCAATCTGCACAGTACTGTCAAGTACAGCACATTGTGGTGCTCAGCAGAAATGAAGATGAAACGAGAAGTGTGCAATTCTCTGAAACATAATACTGCAAAATCAGGATTTGCTAGAGTGAACTTCAAAATTAAATTTACTTCTGAAAAGAGAAAAGCTGTACCTCTCACAATGTATTCAAGCATCTAAGCACTTTTTATTTTTAGCAAAGATGAAACACTTCAAAGAAATCTGCTAACAAAGAGAATTACCACACTGATTTGAAGACTGTGTGAACAGCCTGTATAGAGAAGTCCTGTGTACCTCCTTAAGAGTGCAAACAAAAAACTCTGCTAAGGTGATGAAAGTTTGATTTGAGTTTCAAAACTGAACTTTCAGAGATGCCTTCCAAAATCACGTATTGTGTAACTTGCTCAGACACTTGGAATGACCTGTAACTCTCAGACTTCTGGCAAAGTTACTCTTAGGTGCTTGAAGTTTTTGCCCATAGGCAGGGCACAGCTGCTGTGGTTTGCAGAGTTGAAGTGCTGGGTGTGTTCCTCCTGCCTCATGGAATTCAGGACCCACAGACTGGATCCTATTATTCCTTCCTGGACAATTGCAGTTAAATCATCTCAGGTGAAGTGAATTAGGCAGTGAAGTTTATAAACAAGATTTATTTTTGCCACCTGAAAATCACAGACATGCTGTATTTCATTAACATCTTGGCTACCTAAATCCAGACAGGAGGTCAGTTTTGGGCATGCTGTATCCCACAGCTGATGTCTTTTGGGATCACTGTACATGAGCACCATCTCTTCCTGTTCAGCATAAATGGAATTCAGCCATGTGACTTTGCAATGTGAGTTACATCCTGGAGATGGACACTCAAATTACAGCTGTCACTGGAATATAAAACCAGAAAGGACCAGTAGTGGCATCATGGCATCATATGTGGTCCCCTACAGCTGAAGATAGCAGCACAAAGGGCATGTGATTGCACAGCATCCTCACAGCCTCCATCCTGTGTGTCCCAAAACACTTTATAATAAGGAAGTAAAAAACAAAGTCCAAGTACACAGTGAGTTGCAAGAAGGATCAAGACATTGCTAAGTCCCTGAGGCCTGTAGCTCTGCACCTGGAGGCACTGGAGCACTTCTGAGGTCCCAGTTGAGTGTGTGCTTCAACTGTCTTACCTTTGAGCCAGGCTGAGGTAGGAATACTTTTTCTCCCTCCTTTGTGTTCTGGTCCCTGCCAAAGAGTTTGAGAGGGGGCCTCAAGGTCCTTGCTCTGAGCACCTGCATTTTGCCTTTAGCAGTGGCTGTTCCTAAGTCCTTTGAAAGAGGATGTAAACTTCTCTTCCAGAGCCAAAGCAAGGATAAAGGTATGAGGTCAAAGCCCTGTTTGGATTGAATTCCATGTAAATTAGGACCATATTAGAGGAGACAAAAGTTTGTGACCCTTCTGTGCAGATATGTTTTGTGGAGGTGCTCTGGGTAGCACTTTACCTGACCCCAAAAGTGCAGTCACCTCTTGTGTGAAAGTACAGTAACCAGCAAGATTACACAGACTCACAGGAAATGCAGAATATATCACCAACGTGGAAAATAGCAGAAAGTGAGTGGGTATTGGGTCAGGACAGGAAGGATGATCCTGTTCCCATAAAAAATACTTTCAAGTCTTTAAGCACCATCAGCCTGAGTGGTCATGGTGTGGACAAGAACAAAGGTGAAGACTTTGCCCAAAGAGAACCTTATTTAAAACAAGATTCAGGAGAACACAACAGTGCCTCCATTAAACCTGATCAGGCATTAGAGATGTTGGAGTCTGGGGTCTGAGACTTGCTCATGGGAGATGGAAAGAGATATTTCTCTAGCGCCTGGGATGATTCAACTGAACCAAATGAGGCATCCAAATTATCCCATCACCTGCCTCCCAGAGCCCCAGGCATCTGACAACTGGTTCAGGCATCTCTGATTTCTGGAAGATCATCCACAGACCATGCTGTGCTGCTCAGCTCTGCTGTACCAGACTACAGACAATACCTGTGCAGTTTTTAGCCAATCTGGCGTCCCCATAGTAGCCTGGAGCGCATCGCTCACACTTGAACCCGCTGGTGTGGTGCAGGCAGTTGCGGCACTGGCCGGTGACTTCATCACAGTCTTCAAAAATCAGATTTGGGTCTGAGTTGCCATTGCAGTCACATTTTTTACAAGTGCTTCCAATTAGCAAAGGGTTCCCATAGTAACCAGGGGCGCACCTGAAAGGAAGAGCAACACTGGCAATGACGAACAATGACATTCTTATCTGAGACACCTTTTTTTCTCTGACATTATTTATGTTACCAGGAATTGATCACTGTCTGCAGCTTCTAATGGACAGAGAGCTAATTAGGAGCTTTACTCCTACAGAAGCTACTTTGTGCTCTAATCTCAATCAGTACTGTTATATATTTTCCCCTTCTGGAACACCTCTCATATCTCAAGCATACCAGTCTGCATTAATTTATTTTTTGTGCATATCTTTAGCAGTGAAATTATTTTCTCCCTATTGTTTTAAAATCTGTGACAGAATTGCTTTGGCAGCAAGGCAGCTCTACAGTGTTTGTTTTGGTCTCTTTCAGCTCTGTATCTCACCAACTATATTGTGTTATATAGGAAATTGGAGTAAGAGGCTGCATTTCAGGATGCTGAAACTCAGAGGAAGTTAGGACCTTATTTCTATTATAAATGTACATAAAAACTACTGACCAGGAAAGTTTTATAGAAATACTTCTATGGTGAGGTGTTGGGGTGGCTTCTGGTTTTTGCAAAACAGAATAGGCCCTGAACCAGACTCCATTTTTCAGATCTGTTTGATGTTATCCTGTTAGATGAGGGTAAAAGGCTGAGAGCAGTCACTAGGGAGGATTCCACTCTTGGTCTTCAGAGGAAGAGAGGGAGGTAGGTACCAGGCACCCCAGTGAAAGCCTGAAATAGGTCCAAATATCTTATCATGTCTTGTTACATTTGGGAAAGCATTTCAGTTGAGAAATTTCTACACCTTAAAATGAGAGACATGTTGATATTATGGTAATTTTTCAGAGTATAGACACACCAACGATGTAACACTCCTGGATGATCAGTGGTCCTAAGCAAAGAGGTAGTAATAGATTTGGTTATTTGGAAAGGAAATAGTCTCGGTTAAAGATGTTTCTGCTGATATCAGGGAATGTGCTTAATTCTACAAGCAAGGGGAGCTTTTGCAAAACAACCACTGACACAAGGAGAACTAGTACTGGGGTGGGCATGGAGTACTAATGCCCATGATGCAGGTGCCTGGAGCTCAGAGATCAGGGACTCATACCACAAAACAGGAAACGAAGAATTCCTGCCAGGAGAGGAATAACTAGCTAGTGTAACAATCGATGGCTGAAGGAATTGGAGGATTGAATAGCTGCTGCAATGATTTAGGTAAGGAATATTTATTGTAGTTCGTTCTGTTTTATCACCATGTTGTCCTTGTCTCCCATCCAAAGTCGTATTTAAGATGCTGTTTTTTCTGTCTGATGTTGGTAAGTAGGGAGAGTGAGCACTTCAGGCAGTTCAGATTAATTTTCACAGATTCTGGCTGGGTACCTAAACCAAGATCTGTTGTCTTCTAAAACCTGAACACAGTCAAAATCAGATTCTGCCATGTCTGAACCATGAAAATGTGGGAGATCTGATAAAAGGTTCAAGTTTTGATCTGTTCCTATATTTTTGGTCTTTTTTTTTTTTTTTTTCTGGATAAAGAGAGTAATTTCCTCAACACTGCTTTGTTCATGTTCCAGTCCTGAATCCTCACAGTAGAAACACATAAAATTTTGAGCATCTTAATATAAACCATTTGGCTGCCTCAAATACTGCTTTTGTCAATGACAAAGGCTCTTTCTGTCTCTTTGCAACACTGCCAGAATCTTTGGTGCAGATTTTATCATTTGGGTGACCCAGATGTAAAGAATTAAAGTGTGGCCGAGAGTTCTGTGCACCCCCTGAAGAACTGTGGATGCAAGACTGAGTGCAGAGTGTCATTTATGATTATGATTTGGTTGAATCATTCCCCATTCCCATGGGAGTTAGAGCAGGCAGCAATGGGTAAAGCTACTAGTCACTCATGCCAGAAGTCTTGCTATAATTTTCTGTGATTTCAGTTTTTTGTTTTTCCATAGTTAGGTATTTTCCAAATGATCTGTCTAATGTGGCCATCAGGTTCACAGAGGCCACTGAGTAGGGCTGGGGTCAGAGCAGCCTTTTGCTCGCCGCTGCCCACATCTACCAACAGCAGCGTGCTCTCCCCACCAGGCCTGCCATGTCTGCCCTCTCATCAGGACAAGGCCATTTCCCCCCCCTTCTTTTCTGAAATAAACTGTTCAGTTCACTTGCTAGGAATGTAGAGGACATTTCCTCACATCCCCACTGATATATTTTACATGTGCTGCTTTTTATGACCACCCGAGGCACCAGAACAAGTTGTCCAGAGAAGCTGTGGATGCCCCATCCCTGGCAGTGTTCAAGGCCAAGCTGGGTGGGGCTCTGAGCAACCTGATCTAGTGGAAGGTGCCCCTGCCCATGGCAGGGGATTGGAACCAGATGACCTTTAATGTCCCTCCCAACCCAAACTCTTCTATGACTCACTTTTATTAGCCATAACTTCTCATCTGGACCAGCTGTTTAAAGCAAAAGGAAACTTTTGGACATGAAAATGTGTTACTTTCACTCTTCTGTTTGCCACTCAGTACATCTCATAGTACTGAGGCATTTAAACTCTTTTGAATTGTGGATAGGATATGAGAAGAGCAGAGGCCACTGACTGGAAATGTTCTGCTCCATCCCTGCACTTTATGGCCTGAAAAAGTTAAGAGGCCTGGAGTAAATGTCTTTTCCTAGATTGTATCAATAAATAACCCTTTTTTTTTGCTAAAAAAGTGTATTTCCTCTCCCATAATAAAACTGCAACGTTGTCTTTGTTTCATTCTGCAGCCATAGCTGCTTCCTGTAATTAGTGAGTAAGAAATTAACTTCCTATTCTCTGGCAATGCCAAAAGAACATTTTTCATCTATTTGCTTTGGATGGTAAATTGTAATTTGGTCAGATGTTCTTTTTAACATTTGTGCATAAACGAAACCTGCATGGCATCAGTTACCACCCTGATGCCTTACTGCTGAAGTCCAGGAGAAAAATGATTAATTCCTAAATTTCATTTTGGGAAGCTGGTTTACTCAGTTTCTAGCTAGGGTGCCTGTGAATTCAAGCCACCTTTTTCAGGCAGTGCCCAGCAGCGGTGTGCACCAAGTAGGGACTTGATCTTTAGCAAGTGGGCAGGGGCAAGCAATGCATCATCCAGCTTTGAAGCACTTTTTGACATTTCTGATGCAAATGGGAGTAGGACCAGAAAGCAAGTCCTGTCTGTCACTGCTTGCATCTTACCCCAGCAATTAGCCAAGCTCTTAACGTAGTGACCAGGACAGGCTGATTTCTTTCTGTAGCTTTTTTGACACAGCTTTGCCTTCCTTGAGACAGATGCACTGTGTCAGGCTGGGGAGTGGCCAATAGAAAACAAAGCTGATGTTATTTTCTGCTGTTTCTGTGTTACTGCTGCCCATTTCATAGGATTTAGATTGCTTGTAGTCTGGGTTGACATTTTAATAACCATTAAGAAACCTCAATGACCTTTTAATTGTCTGCATTATCCTTTGTGTATAAATCTGACATTTTGAAGGAACAAAAGAATATAGCCGTGGGCCTGTAAACAAGGGTGGGTTTTTTATTTTTGTGCCATCTGCTTTCACTGTTGCTGTCATGATGTTAGTGATGTGGAGGTAATTGACTGATGTTTTTGCATCATCTGTAAGGAGAAAAGCCTTTACTCGTTGTTCATCTGATCTTTTTCATTTTGATTTGTCTTTGCATCTTAAGCATCCCTTTTCTCCCTTCTCTGACAGTTACATTAAGTATCACTTAAATTCCAGGCTTGCCCATTATTGTCAGTTGACTAAAGACTTAAATACTTCAGGGGCTTTAATGGAAAACAAAATGAGATGTTCAGGAAGTCATTGTCTGAGCCATCCAATATCCCTCAGTCTTTGTGTTAGAGCTGCTTTAATTTATTGGCTGCTCAAAGACAATTTCTGTATTTTAATCAGGCCCCTGACATTCATTGAAACATCATCCATGTGTGTTCATAACAAGTAAGAGAGCCTCTTACAGCACATGGAGTTGTATTTCTGCTGTATTGTTCAACTTATTTGTGTCCTTTTTTATTTAGGGAATATTTGCTGGAAATTGTTTATCGAGATAAGGGAAAGTTGAAAAGCAACACTGGCCTATAATTGTTTGCTTGACTTCATTGAATTATGCCTGTGAAGTGCATTTAATATGTAACTGAAAAAAGCTGCATCTGCTTTAAGAATTTGACTTGATAGTGGATTTTCTCCTTTGCTTTTGTAAAAGTTATTTGGTAGAAACCTGCTACATATTTTAGAAGGGTGAATTGCAAGAGGCATCAATGTGGTGGATATTTTTCACTTCAGCTGCTGTTTCGGATTTATATTTTGTATTTTTAAATTGCATTCCTTTTAGGAAGATCACTACATGAAGGCACACAAAGTGCAAGAACTAGATCAAAATACATCATATGTAAATGCCTGTCTTACGCTGACACTTCTCCACAGCAAATTTTAGTGCTTTTTAGTAGGAAATGAACAAGATCATTTCACAGACACAATTCTACCCGATGAAAACAAGCACATAAGATTTCTCCCCAGCATGGGAAGATTCCCTGAAAAAATTCTGGACTTCTATACTGCTGACCAGCAAGTCATCCTATGAGTTTCTTACCTTTCACAGTTGGGTCCTGCATAGTTTTCCTTGCAGACACAACGCACACTTCCACTTTTTCTGTAACAGGAGACTGCAAAGCTGGAATTTCATTAGGATGAATAGTTAGAATACCAGGCAATGACAGACACTTGGGAATGTTTCTTCATTACAGTATGGACATTTGTCAGGGTGAACTCTGGCTCTTGGTTGTTCATTGCTGAATGGGTGTTCAGCTCCCTACACAATTTATATTATACCCCTTGTTTAGACTTTAAATTAGTTTAGGAAGCACTAATTAGTGTACAGAACTATGGAACTATGTAAATATAGATGTATAGGTATGAAAGTCATTGTCTTGCAGTGCAGATCAGACACATCTGCAGGTTTTGATACACACACTTTAGACAAGGGACTTAAGATTATTGTGTATGTCATGTGAACCTAATTGTTTCCTGTCTATTATCCCAAGGGGTAAAATATTGTCTGTGGAAGACACTGCAGTGAGCACTTCAAGAACTGAGATATTGGAATGGGTGCAGCAGTGCACCCATTTCCTGTGCAAATCCTACAATTTTTCTCAAATTCCAATCTGGAAGTTCCTAGGGATTAAGACTGACCTCAGTAATGCTGTCCACGTTCAGAATCACTGAGTTTACAGTAATCAGGGCTGCTCTACCATCTTTCCAAGTAAGCTGGAAAGAGTCTGCAGCCTCTTCTGAGACCAACATGCCAAGTAGTGATGCTGACTGCAATAATGGCTTGGGCTGAAATTTTTACTGCCGTGATTCTAAATCATGGATTCCTTTGTTTTCTTCTGTTTTCAGGATTTAACAAATGTTTAAATAAATATGAGACCAAGAAACAGCAGTAGCCAGATGTGGAAAGTGCAAATTTTATATGCATTTCAAACACAGTGATGGACATGGCTTAAATACATTTACAGGAAAAAAAAAAGATACAGTCCTAAGATGTTTCTAGTTAGTTTGCAAGAGGTGTGAATAAATTTCTGCCAGCACTAGAATGCAACCAGAGTAGTGAGTGGCAGCAGTTTCCAGCTGCAGGCCTATGGTTGCTAAAACACAACTCCTCAGTCATGTGGTGCTGGGCAGCTGTGGCTGGGTTGCATCCATTTCGCACAGGAAAAAAGATTCAGAGCAATGGGAAAGTGCATGATCCATGCACTGCTTGTTCCAGGAACAAACAGCATTGAAAGCTGATGAGAATTCCCATATAATTTCAGTTCCTGCCAGGGTTTCTCAACTGGTTGGACAACCAGAGGCAAAAAAATCTGTCTGGAACTCTGCTGTCTCAAAATAGTTGATATAACCAAAGAGAACATAAAATGAGATTCTTCTCACAGAATTTACAAATTAACTGCTATGTGGCTTTTACAAGAACATGTTGAGAAAGTCACAATAGTTTGGCAGGCTTCCTCTTCTTTAACAAAGTCTAATTCCTTCACGTAGTTGCAAAAACCACATTGTGGATCTAAGTTATGAAGTACGACTGAAATCTTCCACAAGTTTTATACTTTTTGTGAACTTTTAGGGGGAAAAAAGGCTTTATAATTCCCTTGGGTTTGAAAAGAAGCAACATCTGCTGGACTGTGAAACAACCTCCATCCTCCTTTTTTTGTTCCAAAAAGATGACATTACACTTCATGTGTAATGTCCAAAAGTTACTACAAACGTTCCTAGGATAGAAGATATGAAGGCAGCCTGGTCAGAAAATCCAGAGGCACTGCTGAATTCCTGTGAAAAATATCAATCTGGTGAGTCTGTCAATTTACAGATTCAGTATTCTATTTCCAAAGTAAAACAGGGTACAAAACAACATCCTTTGGATGTTTTTTAAGCCACTTAATGCTTCTCTGCTTCTGGTAGAGTTATTATTTTGCCTTACTCTTCATATGTAGTAGGATTAATGAGGGAAAATTGAAAAAAAAACAACTAATAAAAAACATTTTTTCTTTGAATTTAGTTAAGCTTTAGTAAAGCTTAATGTTGCTCAATTTTTTTTGCCTGTTCCAGCCCCAGCTGAAGACTATTTCTGTGGTCAGGTCTGTCTCATGCAAGAAGCTGTACAGGCAATTTCTGTACATTATTTAAATAGGGGTATGAGGCAACTTGGGATGGGGCGTTCCTTTAATTACTACCTTCAGGACTTTTCTGAGGGAAAACCAAGGAAACAGAGTGGATTTTTACTGATCAAGTCCAAGCCATGTATTGCTGCTAATATTGAGGAACCTGCATTCGGGTTTCTTGCAACATTTGTTCTCCCTTCCTAACCCCATGCTGCTGAGTTTTGGGTTTGGGGTTTCCTTTTCCCTAGTAGTCTGGAACAGGAGAGATATAATGTCCCTAGCTAAGGAGCACGTTGAAACTGGGAATGCTCCTTGGCCTCTGCTTCCACCTCCCACAGCATTGGCAGAGAAGGACTGTAGCCCAAGTCCCTGATGGCTCCACTGCACTGAGCCCTGCTCAGTGGCCTGGTGGGCCATCCAACTCCCTGCTCTCAGGGAGCACCTCTGCAGAGCCTTTGGGCTGCAGGATAGGGCAGGGTCTGGGCGAATGCAGACCCAGTCACGCTGTGTCAAGTCGAGCTGTAGGGAGCACAGACCAGACCTCGCCTGACTGACCTTGCTTGGTAGAACCTGAGGCTCATGTGGTATTGCCTCAGGCATGTGCAGCCCATGCTGTGGCTCAGAGAACAGCTTCTTACACCAAAGTGGCTGCTCTGTGCCCAACAGGTGACAAAAAACACTTCGCCAAGGAAAAAACCACTACTCCTGACTGTTGTATTTCTAATTTTTCAGGCATTACAGCTGCTACTGAAACTGGAAGGAATAGTTGGCTTCATCTGCAAGCTTGCTCACTCCTAAGCCTTTCTACATGTGAGCAAAGCCAGGTTCTTCCCCCTGTCTTTGGAGGATTTTCTCTATAATCCAGGCAAAGCTAAAGTTTTTCAACAATATTTCTTCACCCCATGGACCTTCTCACATGTCTGAAGCTCTTGCAAAAGCCAAGAAGGGATCTGCAGGAATTTGGCCAGAGTGATTTTGTTCCTTTGCCAGTTTGAGCCCTGAGAAGCTGAGCAAAACAGAGCTCATCCCACCTTAAGGTTGTATGAGTAATTCTATAGCAACAGCAAACAAATACAGTAAGGATGAAATTCCCTTTGCTGTGACGGCCTGCTGAAAGCAGGATGGGAAACAACATAAGAGGAATAGCTAGCTCCCTGAAAACCAGCATCAGGCTGCTGGCAACTATTTACTAGCATCTCCCTGTGGTGGGATTCGCATAGATACCTCTCTCCCATAGCATGAATCTGAGCAGGAGGAAGCTGATAATTTCTTTCAGCTGCATCACTGACATGCCACTAATTGTTTTTAACAGCTGGTTGCAGCTTGTATTTTTTTTTTCTCTGAAGACACAAAGCACACAACATCTGGAGTTCTTTGACTTGGTCTTGTTTTTCTGTCAGGCTTCAGAGTTTCTTACCCAAAAGTGGCTGGGCATCAGCTGAAGGGGCACTGAAACTGTCACAGGATACTCCAGCACTTTCCTTTGAACTGTTACTTTGCTAACCAGATCCAGCTGTTGTAGACTCAGGGGACTGCAAAATCATGCTTTTTTATGTTGGTTTCACTCTTCAGGTGATATGGATTGAACTTTCCATTTTTTTTTCTGTCTCAACCACATAAATCTGATATCACCTTTCTTGAGAATTCTTCTTTAAGGGATTTTAAAAAACAACCAGACAACTGAATAATTTCTTCTACATAAAAGGGTGAATTTGAACTTGCTCATTCTTCTCCTTCTTGGTGTCACAACTTATCCTCATGCAGGCCACCATCAATTGGCATTGGTGCCTGGCACCAATTGATGGTGGATGGAAACTGACTGTCACCATTAGTTTATTATCTTACTGTAAGATTTTCATACCTTCTTTCTGTGAGCTGTCATGGGCAGCTCCTCTCAACACTGACTCCTTTTCTCTTTCTTCTTATAGGTGGCTAATGTCTTCCTGTCCCTAGCACAACCACCTGACCCCTGCTCCCCACAGCAGACAGCCAACTGACTCCAACTCTCCTCTCAACCAGCTAACCCACTCTTTTATAACACCCATCCTTACTGGACACAGCTGTGACCTACTAAAGGCAAGGCTGTTCCTACTTTTTGGTAATTAGTACAGCTGCAACTCCTCAGGGATGAGGTTGCCTTCAGCACTATCTCTATTCTCTCACAATCCATCCTCCACATCTTGGTAAGAACTGGTATGAGTATTTAAAGATATTTCACACCTTCTGAATGAAATGCTGTTTCCTGTGGTTGTAAACATGAGCAGTTGGTCGTCTTCTTATTTACCCCTGTGTTTGCCAAGGGCAGCAGCCTTTGTCTCCTGCTTTGAGGAAGGGATGCTGGCCCCACCTTGGAAAGGGCCAAATGCAAGCCACATCAAAGAGAAGTAAATACTCTTTACATACTTGGCAAGTTCTGGCAGGGGGCAGGGGCAGGGCTGGCAGAAGGTGGGCACTCCCCTGACAACGTCACCAATGAAGCCATCCGGACACTGCTCACAGTGTTGTCCTGTTGTGTTCCTCTGGCAGTCCTGCAGTGGAAGGAGACAGAATGGTGAAAGTTAAATGGAGGTGTTGCCTAATTCAGAAAGAGATCACTTAGCTGAAGACTTGGATGCCACACCTTTACCTTGCAAGGTATTGACAGATTTGGGCAAACAAGCTGACACAGCTGCAAATAAAAATATTATAAATAATTACAATGACCAGCAGCAAGGGTTGACAAGGTGCTGTACAGGACAAAACAGACATATGAAGCTGGAAGGTGTTCATTATAGACTCAGATCCTAGAAGACTTTGCTTGTCTTGCTTCCTGCATATTTTATAGTGATAGAGAACCCATTGCCCAGAAATTATTCTTTGTACAAGGCTGTCATTTGGCTAGAGAACTCTACAGCAAGTAGAATATGATGAGAAAAAGGGAAAAAGTCAATTTTTATTCAATTGATCTTTAAACAAATTAGCCATTAGTGGTTTTAGAACTAAAGGTGGTTTTACTTAGTAATATTTGCTGTAAGGAATAAAATATTTAGTATATGGAAAACCAGAAGGTTACTTTAATTAAGAGCCTCTAAAATGAGAGAATACTAGGAGAAAGTTTGAATAGGAGGAAGGGGAGGAGGAGGAAAGAAATGTACTAATCACAGGGCACGTGGTGAGAGCCAGAAGGCTAATGGAAGGCTAATACAGTTTAAAAAATATTTTTCATTTGTCATTACCCAATGAAAAAATGATGTTAATGTACCACCAGAGAGACAGGAGAGCGTGGGCACTGAGCACTTGAAGTGCTTGAGCCATCCTGTGTCTGAAGCACTGGCAGAGGCCTTGGGTTTGTTTGGTTGTAGCCTTCACTGTGGTTGATCAATTCACTTCACCTTGTTTGTCCTCAGCTCACAACACATGGGTATTAACAGAGTAAATCTGCTACTGGTTTCCAAAGCTCAAATATGACTGCAATGAACAGAGCAGGACAGCAAATGTTGCTCCTCAAATCTACACTTTTCTGTCTAAACTGAAGGGAAGTGATAAAGGGCTCTCTTAGCCCAGATGCCCCATTATCTGAGTGCACTTTTGTAGTTTTTCTCTGGTTAGTGATTATGTAAAAATGACTTTATCTTATTTAGCAAGACAGAAATTCTGTATTTAGAGCCATATTTTTACAGTGATAGAAAAGGTGTCCTTATATTTTATATTCCATTATTTTGCATCTACAACTAAAATGCTAAGTGCATTGAGCCCAAGAGACCTATCTAAAGGCTGGGAGAACACCCTCCCTGCAGCTCGTGGATGATTAGCAGCATTGAGTGACACTGGCATGGTAGTTTGAGAATAGTGCTTTGCTTCTCCATGGATCGTTTTGAGTGGATGATCAGTAGCAGCCTGGCTTCTAAAGGCTTCTATATGAGTCTACAGCATGTAATCATTCATCCTTCAGTACACCAGCAGATTGTCTGATGAGAGAGTGGCTGGGTTGTATTTGCCTGTGTAAGAAAATGTCTTAGGTGGTCCTACTACTCCTCTCTGGCACTCTCACTCAGTGCCAACAATCACCATGAGCATTTTTACCTGGCTTTTACTGTAACTATTAGTGCACACATGAAAAGAATATGAAATGGTGCTTTGAGTGGGTGTGGGGGGTGTGCAGTGTTACTTTGAAATTATTGTCAACACTGAGCTCCTAGACCCATTAGATTGGAAGTAAAGCTGGAACTACTGTTCTGAGAACACAGAACATTTCGTGTGTTGTAGTTCTTCTCAGTACATACACTTGTGCAGAAAAAAATAATGAAAAGTTAGTTGATTCTCTTCAGGCAATAGTACTAGGAGGAGTTCCCCAGCACAAGACAAGCATGTTTGTGTAAATTAATGTAACTGAAAAACAGGGACATGAATCTGCCCCAACTTAATTTAGGAACCTGAACTTGCAAGAAAAGGGTTCCTTCTGACAGTCTTCAAAGGCACCAGCTTCATTAAATTTGCCATTTATGCAGTTTTAGGGAAATTACTTCATCTGAGGGATAAAAAAGTGCAATTTAGGTAGTCTGGACCTTCTCCATAGGCAATAGGTAGCAAATTGGTTTTCTGTGTATCCTTTAAAGTTGAAGAAAGACAGGACCTGCCACAGAGTGGTGCAGAGCACCTGTTAGATACCTAATGCTTGATGGCATGGAGACACTCCAGGGCCAATCAAAAGTTAATACTCAGTCTTGCCTCTTGTAAGTTAGTACAATAACAATCCCCCCACCTCTCCAAAACCACAAATAAAATCCCCCAAAGTAACAGGGTCTTAAATATTGTCTGGGAAATCTGGAAGGGTCCTCCAACTTTGACAGTCTTACTACTTTGGAGATGAAAACAATTATTGTTGCAATGTATTAGGAATTGTCTCTTTGTTTACCTTTTTTCTCCCTTTTTACTTGTCCTTCTGCGAGATAGTCTTTTAACAACTTTTAATGCAGAAGATTGCACAAGGATACATAATTTATATAGGTAAAGAGATGCAGGTGGCTTACATGGCTGTGCAGTCTGTATCTGGAGGTAGATCTGGACTTCTCCTCATATATGCTGTCACATCTGAGGTTACAGAACTGCACAGCATTGCCCATCCCAGCACACCAGAATTTGTTGCTATCCCAAAAATAATAGTAATAAAAACCAGAGCGCATCATAATGACTTGAAAGCCAAGAGTTGTATGTGTTTTATCTTTTCCATCTATGAGGTTTAGGGTTTCAAGTGTTCTCTCTCCAGCTGTTGTGGGCGAGATGCAGTATTAGTTTTCAGAATTTCATATGGAAGAAGGAGCTGAGGCACTTAAAGCAAACATAAAGTATTGTGCAATTTTTCACTAACATAATGACACCTAAGTAAGAAAAAAAAAAAGAAACTACAAAACTAATTTCCTGATGTAGTTTGGGTAAAAATACCCCCTAAATACCAATGTTTTAATTTATAGACCTTGTCCTGTATTAGTGAAGTGGGAGCTGATGCCTTGCCAAATGCACCTGGCCCGCTACTTTCTCATCCCATCACTTGGTGTAGCTAACTGCGGCTGAGCAGGTGGGAGAGCAGCAGCAGCAGCCCCTCCTTGCAGTCCTGGCCTGATTTCCTTCATGCCTCTTACACTGGCTTTGCAGGAGTGGAAACAAAATGCTCACGCATTGGGGGTCACTGTTGCACATTTTCAACTGTCAACTGAGTAGGACAACAAATTTAAAGTTTTAAGTTTAAACATAGCTAATAGGGAGGGAAATACCTGAGAAAATATGTTGACTAACACTAATGTTTTTGACAGTCTCTGCATTCTAATACTGTGTTCTGGTTAGATTTTCAAACATATGTCAACAAGGCTGGATAGATATCTGCAGCCCATCTTTACAGAAAGAAGCAGTGAGCTATAAGCAGCAAGGCTCTTTGTGAAGGCAGAGGTACCTAACGAGCTGGGGAGTTTTGCTAGCTCCCTACTGCTTTTTGCTCATGCTTGATCGATGGTTGTAGATCCACTGGCAGTTCTCCAGACCAGCCTTGGCAACCATGTGGAACATATTATCCTCTTGGGCAGAACTGCCAAATCTGTTCCAACCTTTCCACTCAGCTGTAAACCCAAATGCTTAAACACAAATCACTTACACGACAATATGCTCTATTGTAAAAAGTTCCATAAAAGGCTGGAAAGGATACCGGTGGATTTATCCTCTCCACTGTTAAGATCATTTGGTCTTTCTTGCTCCAAAATGGTCACATTTATTTATTTATTTATTTCCTTATGAGCGTTTGGATGCCTTATACAAAGACCAATCAAATATATGGAATTGAAATGATAACAAACAACTTAGCGATTTCTAGGGAGAGAACAAGAAATTTACCTTCACCTTCTGCTATAATGCTTTCTTCAGACCTCTTTTGTTCTGTGTTTTCTTGCATCAAGGAAGATCTAATCTCCATTTACAGTAGACACCTCATGTAAGACACTGATAACTCAGTCTAACAAAAATTTTGCCTGGATAAACAGCTTGGTATTTTTAAAGAACTTTGAAACTTTCAATCCATTTTGCTGTGTTCTTTTGGAGTCGTTGCCATAATATATTGCAGTCACCTCACACAACTTGCTTCCCTAGACTGTGCAATCAAATTTTGAAGTATGGTAAAGCCCTGTGAATTGTACAGCTTGCACAATCCTATGCAAGTGTGACAGTTCATTGCTTTAGAAAAGCTGTTGCACCTCCATATGCCACTCTTTTCAGATGTGACCATCACAGTCCCTCTCATGATCATTCATTTGAAGACCACTCCCATGTCTGAATTTTGAAATGTTGAGCCCTCAGTGGAGGTGCTCTAAAGAAATAGGTCAGCTGTAGGTTGCTGGTGGGGTGCGGTCTGGGGGATGCTGCAGGAGGTAAAATATTCCTTTCATATCTTCCTGTCTTACCAGCAGCAAAATGTGATGGGCTTTATGCAGGGGAAATGCACATCCCTGGGTCTGCAGATGGCCACTTGAATCTCTTGCAGTTTCACCCAGTTAACATCACATATATGCATGTTTCCAAAATCAAAAGCTAGAGCCTGAAAAGAGACTTCATTTTCTTCTTGTAGCCAGGATTGAGAAAATTATGTTAAAAATCAAAAGTCCAAGATCAGCACAATGAATTGGTGTTTCTTCCCCTACTGGCCCTACATGCATCACCAGATAGTGTCTTTGAAATGAAGCATTATTTGACATCTCTCTTAATATATCATTAGTAGAGCTTACTCTGTGCTGGCTATTCTTCTTCTAACACTTGGGTGATTTTAACAGAATGGACTGTGTGTCTCTTCAGTTTTAGTCACAGGATCATGTGACTGATATCTGTATTGGTTTTATGTGGACATCTATGCAAGAAAGGCTCTGTCTGCAATAATTTCTTCTGTTTGGTTACCTAAGGAGATTGTTGATTCATTGGCTGTGTCATTCAATAAGCTTTTAATGACTCGTGGATTTGATTTGCACTCTATAAATAAGCTGAGAGAAGTTTTGAAACAGAACCTCAAGATATATATGTCAGCAGAAATTAAAGATAAGAGCACTCTACCTTAAGGCATCATTTAAAAGGGTTTAATGTTATTTGATTTTGAATTCAGGGCATAGGCCAATGAAAATTTCATTAATTTGCATGCTGTGGGAACTACATTTGCCAAACTGATTTGAGGGATTTGCATAATATGATGGCCTCAGAGCATCATATGGGGCCCAACCCTTTCTTTTCATCCCTTTTGAAGCAGAGTACTTTTTCCTTTTTATACTGTCTTGTCTATTTATTCAGGTCTTATAGCGTAGTTATTACTTAGACTATAAAAAAAAATCTACCAACCAAACACAGTGTTATTATTATTTTCACGTTATTATAGCTTCCAGCATTGTTAGCAGAGTTAACTTTAAAAAGTGATGGCTTTTTAAATGTTTAAATCATTCCATTATGTTGATAAACATGCAGATATAGAAAACTTTGACTTTGGGGAAGATCAGTTCTTCTAAAGATCTGCTGCTAAAGATGTTTTGTATCTATAGCTCAAGGTTAAGGTAAGAGGTGGTTATGGTGGAGAATCCGTAAGTGATAAAACTTTGGAATGCTGTTGCATCTTGGAAGCAGGGAGATAGCAAGTTCATAATCATGGAAATAAAGGATGACAACAATAATAATGTGGGATAAATTTTATTTTTAACAGCTCATTAAAAACTAACTGAGTGCAGAAAATCTTGTCTAGCTATCAGGTGTGGTGATTTCCACTGAAAGACTTATTGGAGTAGGTGGCCTAAAAATTTGAGATAAGGGAGAATGGTGAGCTCTCCATACCACATGGTCCTAGCTCTTCACAGGAACTCCCAGACAGAGAGATATTGACTCATTTCTGCCCCAGCAGGCTTTGGCCAGATCTGTACATGGCCTTCTCCAGCTCTTAGGGAAGGTTGCTTTTTCCACTGATTCTAATACAAGTCACATTACCAACCATCAAGTCACCTTTTCCTAAATTGAATTAATTCATTCAGCTAACGTGCTTCTTCTGTAATTCAAGTTATATCTTTCTCTCTCTAAGCTTTTCTTCTCCCAGGATTTCTCAGTCATGTTTTGCTGTTAACCAATTTTATTAGTCTTTCAAACTTCTCTGGAAATTTCTGAATCTTCAGGAAGGTCCTGTTATTGCAGTCCCCATGGGCATCTCTGGTTCTAGTTTATGCTATCAAACCTTTAAATCTCCTTTTAATTCTGCACTTTTCCTCTACCTTTCACTTTTATTTCACTTCAGCATTTTCACTGTTCCTTTTATTCAGAAGTAAATGACCTGAGCTTAATGGCTTTTAAAATCCTCCCAATAAGCTATCAAAGGGCAATTTAACCTCAACCAGTAAACTACGGTTTAGCTTTTAGTTTTATTCCTTATTACCTAGCTGGTTCCAAGAGAAGAAACACCAATCAGGAATGTACATTTACTTTCAGATAATTTCTTCCTGATACTGTAAATTTTCTGGTTTTGTTTGTTTGTTTGTCTTGAACCCTTGACTTTAGCCATATTTTTGTAGAAGACAGGAAACAGGTCTTCTGTTGTGTTCATAACCTGAGGGAGGATATAATCACTTCCAAATTCATATATTCTACTCCAGAAGCTCTCTGGCAACCAGTCATCAGAAGCAGACCTGTGACAAGCTCTCTATCTTGTTCCCAAGTCTTCCATCAGAAGTTTCCCCTTGGCATCACTGCAACTTGACACTAAAGGGACAATGATCCTATGAGCCAAACCCTTGTGCATGTGAAAGAGAATACCTGGGAATGCCTGGCAGTCTAAAACCACTTTTGAAAATTTAATATTAAAAATGAAGCCAATATGTGTTCTGTAGAAACCAGCCAATTCTAAGCACAGTACAATGGCCAAGCCATAGTAACTTTTCCTCTGCTGAACAGCTGCACAGTCTTCTTCCCACAGAAATAAAAATGGTAGGAAATATGCCATGGAACTTGATTTGATGTATTTGAATAACTGAAAACTTGATAGTGGTTGCAACAAAGCAAAGTATGTGAATATTATGAGTCCATTTTATGAAGAGATAAAGTGAGGGCAAAGGTTTATGACTTGTCAAAAGTAACACATGGCAGAGCAAGGGGTTCTGGGCTCTTACAAGCTGGACTATTTACAAGCCTGCAAAGAATATACTAGTGCCTAGCTCTTGCTATGTGGTTTAAACCACATTAGCTTCCATCATTTTTTTAGTGTATTAGTGCCCTAATTGCCTGCTAGTATTTGGGATTAGTTTTACTGGGCTGATTTTTGCTCTGGAGCTACAAATGTTTGACTACTATTACTAACACACAGCTTTCTGTATGAGGTGATTTTGAGTCAGATTGAGCATATGGGAAATTGTAACAGTACCTTGGAATTCAACACACTCTTCTCCTGGTGTATTGTTTCAACCTTCTCATGTTGTTCCTTCGCAGCAGGAGCATACAGCTGAATTGCTATGGGTAACACATGTATATACACTCCCAGGGGTCACTCACCACTGTAAATTGTTTATATTATACACAGCACTGTATTCATAAAGGGGAGAAAGAAATGTGTTTGAATTTATATTTTTTCCAGAGGTATACAAAACTCTTTCCATATTTGTGATGGACTAAAAATTTTCCACATGCTTACTGTCACAAATACTGCATGAGGGAAGTGTTTTGAATCTGCAGAGATAATTTAAGTGAGAATTAATTTTGGCCAGGATAATTCATGGCCTTGGCCCTACTTATGTTCCTTCTTCAGCAAAAAGCTCCTGTAGTACAGACACCGCTTTTGCATTATATTGAAACTGAGCATTGGTATTAAAAGTCAGACAATCAGAGAACAGAGGAATTCCTTACCACACAGATTCCAGATCCATCAAGGCATCTGTTTGCATTACCATTACAGTTGCAAGGAGAGCATTTTCCTGAGCTGGTACGATAAAATCCTTCTTGGCATCCCTGCAATGAGAAAAAAAGTATTTCCTATGCATATGTAGCTGGAGAGTTAGGTTTGGTGAGAGGAGAGGAAAGCAAGGCTACAGCCATCAGGTCTCCCCAGAGCACACTGCACAACCCTATCATAGCAGACCACACACACACTGCTGAACATGAGTCTGTGTTTTCACTCTCTGTCCTGGTGCTTGATTTTTTGCCTTAGAGTGTTAAAGCTGTCAGCATTCCTGCCTGCATCCTGTCCCTGACAAGCTATGGGTGTGGAGCTGGCAGATTCTTACTGCATGTTGTACTACAGGATGAGTTAACCAGAAACCATAATCCTTATTCGGTAAAGAAGATGTATTTATAGGGAAGGAATAGCTTTTACTGAAAAAGAAAAAGGAAAGGAAAGGAAAGGAAAGGAAAGGAAAGGAAAGGAAAGGAAAGGAAAGGAAAGGAAAGGAAAGGAAAGGAAAGGAAAGGAAAGGAAAGGAAAGGAAAGGAAAGGAAAGGAAAGGAAAGGAAAGGAAAGGAAAGGAAAGGAAAGAAGAAAAGAAAAGAAAAGAGAAAAGAAAAGAAAAGAAAAGAAAAGAAAAGAAAAGAAAAGAAAAGAAAAGAAAAGGAACTTTAGAAAATGTGCTTTACATCAAAGCTTTGATGAGATTTGGATGAATAACCTATGGGAAACAGAAACAGATCTACAAAGATCAATGCCCTTTTGAATAAATGTGTGTCTTTGCCCATTGTATATAATTTAGTAATTTTGATAGCTTACCAAAATTAAAGAGAAATTGTAAATATCTGGATCACCTTCTTTTGAATAATAATTAAAGCAATAATATAAAGAATCAGAAACACAAAGCTATTAAGGTGACCTCCAGAGACTGAAAAAAAAAAAAAGAAAATTAAAGAGGATAGTTTTTTGTTGTGTTGTGTATAAATTCTTGTTCTTCACTGAGGAACTTCTCCCTCATTATGCAAAGCTGGTGAGACATACACAGGCTGACCTCAGGAGCAAACTCTGTTAGCTCAGGTACCCTGTGTCACCCTGCCCACCCTCTCCAGTCTCCCTGTGTCACATGTATTGTGCTAGATTAATGAATTTTTGGATCCTAAATATTTCACTCTTGTCTAAGTCTTGCAATATTGTTGCAGAGCTGATATGAAGACCCTGGCATGTCATTAGCACTCCAAAAATTATTTGCCACACCAGTGATTTACCAGTGAAACAGTGATGTTTCTGCTATCACTAACAAACAGGATCCCTGAGGTGGCTATCAGAGCTTAAGGTATGCCAGATTTTCCTGAAGTATTTTTTGCGGCTCTCTGTACAGAACTTTTTGTATTCTGTGACTCTTGAAGTTACCTACCCTTGAAAAAAGTGGGAAAAGTGTAAAGTTCATGTAACTCAGAAGCGTGTGTGTCTTCTTGCAGTTGTATGAGCTGAGAGGCTTCTTATTGTTTTGCACTGATCAAATGATTAGCTTTCCTTTGTATCTTCCTATTCCTTATTTTCCTGGGTTGCCCTGAAACCAAGGATGAGGTATTTTTCTGCACTGTGCAGAAAAATAGCTTATCACCCATAGCTTCTCATGCTCAGCGTAAGCCATGGCAGAACAGCAGGTATTATGCAGTACCAAATGCAGACCCACACAGTGATATCTCCCCTACCCACAGAAACTGGCCTCTGAGCAGTAGTGCCAAATGTCCCTGCTGGTGGTCAGGGCTATCCAGCCCTGGCACCATGCTATGGCCATGCCACTCCTGGGACCTGCACTCGCATGTCTGCATCAGGCTGTAGTTACAGCTGTGGAGCTCTGGGTAGCAAGAGCCAGCAATCCTGAGTCTCGTCTGTGTGTTAACTTCCATTCCCAAGTGTGGCTAGGTTCAGCCAGACGAGATGCTCGCTTAGAAAACAACATATCAGGAGATGACTAACAAGAGGCTTTAAAAGTGAGGTTTAGAAATGAATCATTAGTCCAGTCTTATCCCAGAGAGCTCTGAGAAGTAGAGATGAACATAAATGGAAAACTCAGTTGCCTTTACCATTCTTGTGCACAGAATTTTATCTGGTTTGTTTTGGAAACACTTTCTTTGATAATAGCTCCTAGGCGGCAAAGTCTTTAGACCACAGACTCTTTGGGACGGCAGAAATACTGTCTATTTCTACTGTTTGTTTCTTTCAGTTGTTTAGTCTTTACACAGCGGTAGGACTGGCTCCCGCCAGACTAAGGATTGCAGCTCAGTGATTACACCACACACTGTGGAAGGGAGACAGTTAGTTTCTAAATTGAAAACAGATTCTTGTCCCAATGTCTGCCTTTGCAATATTTCTTTCCACCCATACAGATCTAAAGCTTGTTATATTCTCTGATGAACAGAGCTGGTGGGTGGTCCTAGCTGTGTTCCTCTAGCGTCTGCCCAAAAGCTTTCTTGGTTTTGCAGGTCTAAGCAGAATAATTTTTTACTTATGACAGTGAATACAGACAATGGAAATGTAGGAATGCTTGTAAAGGTGTCTATGAAAATCCTTTAGTCAGCTGTAATGATAATCTCATTTATACTTCAACTGATGGTATGCATGCACTGCAGCCATGAGAGAGCTTCTATCTAGTCCACACACCAAGCAGTAACAAGTTAGTGCAGGTCAGTGCTACATCGTTGTTTTAGCGTTAAGGGCAAGGGCTGCACAGACTTTGCTAAGGTCCACTGGGAACCAGTTTATCTCCCATTATTAGCAGACACACTTCTCAGTTCTTTAAGACATCTGCCTCAAGTCTGGGTCCCTATATTTTCATTGTCAGAGCCCCTCTTCAAAATGAGATGTGAGGAAGTCATCTGGGTATTTTTTCACAGCCTTTCCCCCCCATGTTATTCAATTAATCACAAAAAACTTGGAAGGTGCTGATGCTCACTGTTTTAAAGTAGTACTTTAAACCATGGTTTGCATCAATGTAAACCAGAAATGAGATATTGACAATCAATGGTATGAGGGACAAGGGAATGAAGGGAAAATGGGATCCAGATTTCCTTTGGGCTCTGAAGTTTTCTCTGGCATTCTCAATTATTCTGATATATTTTTGTTGCTCCTTGCCCTACTAGTGATAATGGAGTGATTGGTTCCAGAGTTTGAGCCAACATCATATTTACAAAAAAGAAGAGTCAGAGTGTTGAGCTAATTGAGGGATTCAAATTGCTGAATGTTCTGGGAGCACAAAATTATTGCACACAAAGCAGAAACGGGACTGGAAAAAAATGGAAATACCCTCCCTGCAAAATAGTTATGTAGGCAATTGAGTGAGGAACATTCCCGTCCACTGTCTGTTTCTGAATGATGAAGACAATTAGAAGTCCAAAATGTTAGGTCTGCATTAGCAATTACATCTTCACAATTATTAGATATTTTATTTCCCTGAGGGACAAAGTTTGTTCCAGTTCAAGTTGAAAAGTCCAATCCAATCTTGGCCTTGCTGATCTCCTGAAAATCCCTGCACCCCTGGGGCATTAATTCCCCCCTCCCGCCCCGCATCTGGATTTAATGATTACATTACTTAAAAACAAGAACCAGCTGTGTGCTGAAAGTTCTGGGGAGCCTGTAGTAATTTTCTGCTTCTTCTGCACCCAGACCTTTCTGCTGGTCTGAGTGCAAGATGGGACTGAAGGTGGAAGACAATTCAGATACACAGAGCATGAATTTACTCCCATATTATATTCAAGCAGCTCCATAAATTTCATTGTAGCTGTTCCTGATCTGCATCTGCAAACTGAGTGCAGAACCAGGTCTCCCATTCCTTCCCTGCTGCCAGCTCGCAGGAGGGGTGCAGCTGTGCTGGGGTGGGTGTTTTGCTCTGAACCTGCCTCTTCTGGTTTGCTTTCCCCAAAAGAAGAGTGCTGTGCTGGTTGCTCACACAGAGCATTCTCAGCGGTCACATCTGCACTGGCCAGCTGAAGAAAGGCAAGGTGTGGTTTCAGGCCTTGATCAGGGCATGGCATCTGTTAGGATGTGCTCCCAAGAGGCAGTTTTTATAGGGCTACCCTTCTCTGGGCAAACATGGGGGGTATTTCAGCATGTGGACACAGGCTGTGTTATCCTGTTTGACTAGGAGGTCCCAACACTGCTTTATTCTGTACTTCAGATGTAGCCATTGACTCTCTCATCTAATGGTAAGAAAACATGGCATGTATCTTTGGTTAGTACTGGAACTTGTGACTTGTGTGTATATAAACACACAAAATATCTCTTCCACTATAAAAGGCTCCCTTGGATCCACACCAGTGCTTGTTATTTCCAGAGTTTCCTCCCAAGTGCTGAGGTACACAAAAGCATGTGTATTCAGGGCTAAATGGTTGGCATTTATAGACATTTAGTGGACATTTCAGCTTGTGTTACGTCCATGATACTATTTTCAGTCTTGGACCAGGAATCCCATCACATCTGGTCCAAAACAAGCCCAGAAGAAGAAGAAGATGGTGCTGTCCTCCAGGACCATTGTAAAAGAGGAAACAGCTGGTGCACGTGGGGAACTGAATCTAAGGAACAGCATGCAAAGTGGTTGCCATTGCACATCAGCTGCCAAGACACTGCTAAGTTTAGTGCCAGTAGAGCCTTGTTTGTAGCTCCCAGCAGTGTTATGGTCTTTGCTGCTAGAGAGAGCATCTAAAGGTGTGCTTCCTTCCAGGTCTGAGAAGGATCCACAGGGAGCTACATCGATGTTCAGGCATGAGGGAAAGGTCAACCATTATGGTATTACTTGGGAGAGAGTCTCACTACTAGAGAGAAAGGTCTGTTCAGGATAGTAAAAATGAATGTGATCTGGGCACCGCTGAGCCTGATGAACTCACGGGCTCGTGATGAAATGAAAATTAACGTAATTAACATAATATTCCAGACCTATCTGCAAAAATACAAATAAGTTCTATCCTGTATTGCAAACACTGTGCTTTGTGTAGAAGGATGATATTTGATGGCAAGAGGAAAAAATGCACATTTTCTTAGTTTCTGGCAGCCTCCACACATCTTCATATGCCAAGAGGTTAGATAAATGACTCTAGCATAATTTATGATATGCTATTCAAGTCTTAGAAACTGTTCCTGATCATATTCTTTTAGCCTTCAGTGGAAGAGAATATATAATTCTCATTACCTGCCATCTGGTTTTGGCCAAGTACACACATAGCTATCTCTGGTTAAGCTGACATACCACAGTTTGTTCACCTGCTTTATCTTGATTAAATTTAATTTGCCATGTAGTTTAATCTTGAAAATATACTTGTGAATTGCAGTTTTCATTTTTCTGCAGCCTGATCTCTTCTGTAAAGGTGGTAAAAATATTGTCAAAAGACATAAACCTAAGGAAGTCATAGTTGGAGGAGTGTGAAATCTGGCCTGAGAGGCTATCTCTCAATCAAAATATTTATGGACAACTGCAACACACATTGTGAATTATTTGCATAATAATATTTATCACTCGACATTGATTGATTAACAATTTTGGAACTGTAGGACCCTTAGAAGTCCCCATTGTCTCTTATGGAATGAAAGAAAGGAAAGAAGAAAAAAAGAAAACAAACTCTATTTGAGCATTATGAAGCTTTGCTTCAGAACACAGGGAAAAGAAAATAGAAAAATGTTGCTTCTCTGATATGACAGCCATCATATCAGCCATAGAAACCTGTAAAAGTGGGACACATGGATAATTTAAGTTCATGTTTTCAATGCATGGATGGAAACAATCAGACAAATTGAGTGGAGCAATGTCCCTTCTTGACAGCGTCACATCAATGTGTAATGTTTATCCATCTGGAAGGAACAGTTTAGACAAACAGAGGTTTGGGAATCAAAGTTATATCAAGTTGCTGAAACTCTACATTTTTTATCATATGTAGATGAGTGAATACTCCAAACCACCTCCATTCATTTTAAAGTCTTTCTGTCTAAAGCAGAGACCAGTCTGCTGGAAGTACATGGCATTACCATGGAAACATCAGCCCTCTGCTCCTTGAGGACATTTCCAAACCCAACTCAAGCATGCTTGCTTTTGTTTATTTGTCTTTATAAGCAGTATTTGAAATTGGCAGCTTCAGTTCTGAGGCCTTTTTGAAATTTGTTTGCTTAGGCCAACTTGAGATACATAGCTTATTGCCCTCCCTAAAAATAAAGATATTTTCCTGCTTGAATATCTCCCAGTACTTTCATTTATGTAATTGTTTATTAGAAATAAGAACATTAGAGAAACAAGCCTGAGAAAGCAGTTGTCTACTGTACATATGATGTTATTTCAGTTCCTCTGGCTTCCTCAGAACAGGCAGGACTCTTTTACAAAGAGATTGCTGGTTTTGATCACCTATAATAAGGACTTCACTTTCAGTCCTCAGCCAAGAGCTCACAGAAATCTTGCCAAACATTCAGCACTCAGCCGGTCTCACCCAGCATGTCTGTGTGAGCCCTGAAGGCAGTCCCAGGCTGAAGCCCCAAGGAGCTCTGTGCCCCAGGTGCAGCGCTGAGCCAGCACAGCTGTGGCTGTGCTGGTGTGAGGGCGAGCTGGCCTTGGCAGCTGCATGCCTGTGTAGGAAGACTAAACCACAGCAAGCTGGGAGTCATCCCCATGGACATTTCCACATGGGATGCCATTTGGCCAGAAGCCAGCTGGACACCCGTGGTATGGTTTGATTTCTTGTATACGGAAACACACCTAATGTAGTCAGCTGTGCCTGCTGCTCCCTCCCAACAGCGTAGAGGGACGTGAAGGGTAGTTTGTGTGTAGGTGCCAGTCTGTATACAAAGTCTGTGAGATGAAGCCTATTGCACAAGTCAGATGTGCTATGCCTTGTAGAAATGTCCAGGCTGCAGCAGCTATGCCAGAGATCTGGCCAAACGGCTGGGCCCTGTATCCTTGGAGAAGTGCAAAGTCTCCTTAGAGTCTGTTCCACAAGTCAGTATGTTCAGGTAGAGAAATTGGATGGATATAAAGGAAATCTTGATGTCTGACAGACACAACCAATTGTCTACATATGTGCAGGGAAGATCTGGACTAGAAAGAATGATCCTATTCTAAGGACACCTTCTGGGTCCTTCCAAAAAGCACACTAAACATACTCCTTTGCCAAACTGGGATGTAAATAAACTAAGTGTTTGAATCCTTGGACATCTTGTCTTAAAACCACTCTGGGCAGGCACAAAATCTATGACTTATCATGCTTGGAAATCATTAACTACAAAACTGTCTTCTTTATCTTGGACAGATACACAAATATACTTCCGGTATTTCATTCACCAAAAGATACTGAGGACAGATATGTGACTTTCACATCTGCTTTTCAGCCTGGGACATAATTGACTTCCAGTGCATTTAAACACGGAATTTTAAAATCCAGTCTTCCAGTTGTAGACTGATTTGACCACTTCTTGCTCCCTAGGAGCAAACTAATAGACATTTCAAATTCCTCAGGTCAAAGATGTGTTATTCATAAGCATCGACAGAAAGATTTAGTTCTTCTTCAGCCTGCTGAGGAACTTTATGCGAACAGAAAGAGCTGTGATAACACTGCATCCCACTCTCCTGACCCTCCTGCCATTGGTGACCTGCAGAAGAAACCTCTCTCCATTTGTTGCCAAAATATAAAATCCAGCAGATGAACAGAAAGCACTGTGTGCAAGTCCAGCTCAGTGTCAGCCCCTGTTCTGGTATGCAGCACACCCAGGAGCCCTGGGGTCTTCTGGGCCATCTTACACAGCCAACATGCACTTTATTGATCACAGAAAAGGTGCTTAACTGCTGGAGGTTAAATTTTAGGTTGAGAATTCAGTATGTGTAGTTTTTAGGAGTATCTTTTCACTGCATGGGGTTTCAAATCGTGTGGGTACAAGGGGATGGACAAGGGTTAAGTGGGGGAAAAGGATATACCTATATTTGCTCTGCAGGGCCCTGCTGCTGGCTGACTTGTTCTGGTTTTGGCCCTGGTCCCAGAGGACTGGATGGACTTGCATGTTCACTAGAAAACAAATGAACTGCACTTGCTGCATAGGGTCAGCAGACAGGAAAACCTGCTCTCATTTCTCCTGTTTCTGAATGTGTAGGCAGCTGCTCTGAGCCCATCAGGGATTGAGTTTACCAGACTGATAAGGTGAGTATTAATTAATGTGCTTTGGTGCTCTTCACACCTAGACTTTTCCACAGTTTTGGATGAAGATCTCAGTGGTGCCAACTCACCAGTTCTTGCTGAAAACGCTTCGAGACAAAATATTGACTATAGCTGAGAAACACTGCTAAGAAAATTTTGGGATGCATTTAAAGGTAGAACTATGCTGTTTTTATGTGCCCAGGAGACAGTACATATTTTACAGGTACACGTATGATATCTGAGCAGTGTGCATCTGCAGGTAATCCATCTTTCTAATTTAGCCTAGCTAACCATGAAAGGCTGGCTCACCACGTTTCTTAACTAGGAGACAGCAAACCACTGAAACCACCACAAGATGCTTCCAGATGCCTCTTCATGGTTCCTGATTGCTATTTTCCAAAAGAGCAGGATCGCCAGAGATAACTGCATGAAAACAGTGGTTGTAATATTATTTTCTATTTTGAGTGTTATTTGGCATTGCTTCTCTTCACGGTTTTTGTTCTCATCTGTTTGACACGTGAACACCAGACTGTTCACAAGATCATCAGCAAAGTGAAACCAAAAAATGCAAAGCAAAGCTTTGCATTTTTTCACATAATACCTGGTAAGAAAGAAGCTTGAGATGGTGGTCTTTCTCTCTCAATAGCTGAAATGGTTGAGATAACAGATGGCTGTATTGAAACACTTTGATTTTTATTGCTTCTCCAACAATGCCAACCATGGCAGGGGGGTTGGGATTATATGATCTTTAAGGCCCCTTCAAACTCTTAACATTCCATGACTCTATGATCTGAGGGATCCTAAACTGTATGACTCGGGGTAGAATTTCTCTAATTAAATTTTCTCTGCTTTGTTGTGTTCTGAGACACAAGGGAGAAAGTATTTCTAGAAGGTGTCCTTGGCCTCTTTATATACAAGTACTTGATGAAAGCTCTGATATTGTTCTGACTGTCATTCATACTGCTGCCACATTTTTACAATAGTAACTGTGTAGTTGCCAATCATCTGTTTATTAATTTCTTCTAGACCTTGTTTTCCCAAAATTTGTATGGACTTGAATTTGCCAAAGGAGAAAGAATACTCCTATGGATAGATATTTGTGCAGTTAACAATTTCCTCAGAAGCACAGTGAATACTTGCAGCAATGAGGGGTTTGATGTAGAGAGTATGTTCCAATAAGTCTGTTTGTATGTTGTGAGGCATTGATTAAATCCATGGCTTCTCAGTTTGTATTTATAGCTCACCCTAGCTTTTATTTATAGGTTACCTTTTAGTCTTGTCTATATTATATGTCTCTCTTGTTGGCAACGAGGCTTGAATATAATTTAAACAGTCTTACAGTAAATGCCAACCAGATTAGATGATTGTTCATTGGCCCTTCTTGGGGGAGGCCTCGGTGTTTCTCCTGGGCTGTATCTATTAATGGAACAACTGAACATTACACTGAGGGGTTTGGATCTCCACCTGCCCCCATTGGCTCCTACAGCCATTCCGTTGTTGCCTTGTTTACTATTCATGCGTATGTCCTCCCTGTTCTGCTTTCCATTTGTCCTCCTTCTCCTCTTCTCCTACCTTTGCTATCCCTGCCTATCCCTGCACCTGGTCTCAGCCACTCACACACTTTATTACATATGCTTCACCTCTAATCTATAAACACCTCCAAAGCAATAGTTTCATTGTACTGTTTGAAATTAACATAACAAAAATATTCCCTCTCACTAAACATCAAAGAAACGAATTACCTTGTTTCCGTGCACAAACTGCTCTCTCTCTCTAATTATGTTCATAAGAATACTGGGACTCAAGAAAATACATTCTTCTGCTCATGTCTTGTGTGACAATGAACATTACTCTTTCATTCAGTACCTCAATCAGTAAAATGGAATAATGACCACAGCCATGCAGAATCACAGAATAGCTGAGGCTGGAAGGGATCTCTGGAGGTTAGACTGGTCCAAGCAGGGCTGCCTAGAGCCGATAATCTGGGACTATATCCAGATGTACCCAGTGTAACCCGTGGCAGAGCACACAATGTAATCCCAGTGTCCTAGATGTATCCAGTGTACCCTGCAGTGACACTCCTCAACAACTTCATGTCTTTTAAGAGAACTGCTCAGAACCACCAGGAATACTGAATGTCCCCATGTGACCAGACATTTCTGGTAGTTGTGTTTTGCTTGTTCCAGCTGTCTGCAGAGAATGTAAAGCTGTTTCTGGACCCAAGACTTTTCTTAATGCAGTGCTGAAAGAATGTTTTTGGCCTTCAGCTAAAAAGGCATAGTTTGAAGACATTTTGATATGTAAACAGCACTGCTTGGCATTGTGTTGCCTTCCCCATTTTCCCCATCATTCTTTCTTAGGGTTAGACCTCACTCTTGTTTTTGAGAGTGACCTTTATGAGTGACCTGCAATGATTTACTGCCAGAGCTTGCCAGATATATGAAAAGGATTTGTCAAAGAGTATAGAAATAAAAAACTACAGTTCAGTGATAAAATTTCCCATGAAAGATTCAAACTAACTTTGTAAGGGAGCTTTTCAGATATTTAAGGAAAATCTGTTTTTTTTTCATACAAGGAAGGAAACATGAATATGGAAAAATCTGTTTGATATAGTTGTTTTTTAAAAATATCATCTGTGGCATTTGTTTCTGTTAGTTACAATGATTAAAGCATTTTTTTTCTTGTAAAAAAAAGCCAAATTAAGAGCAGGAGCTCTAACTCAAGGTACAAAGAACATTAATTCTGCTGGTAACTTCCCCTTTATCTGTCCTATTATTTTCTCTTAATTTATTCCATGCATCTTCCTAGACTAGATTTTGGCTAGGGATGAGATTTCTTTGAGTTTTTTCAACCACTGAGGTAAACTATAACTAATTTTAAAAATAAAATGCCCTGATTGTGCCCTTTCACAGAGCTGTCATGTTTCACTCTAAGTTATCATTTGAAGAAATAAATGGACTTTAAATTCCCAGACCATGAGTAATAAATTCAAGATTGCCTTTGTGCTTGAACATATAAATCCCTACTGAGTGACATTTCAGAAGGATCTTTGTCTTCCCCTGGAGAATGAGGCCCTCAGAAGTTCAAAACTGACCTGTTGGCCAGACAAGTTCTACCATCAAAGTAATCAGAGAGAGAAACAGACAGTTCTGCTCTCCACCATGAGATACCCCAAAACGTGCAGGCAAAAGTGGACATCTGCTATGCAATTTTATTTATTATCTGTTGATTTTTTGCTAAATTTATCTGAGCTTTGAAGCCTTGCAAACTAGAGAATTAAAAACAAACAAGCTTGTTTAGCAGCTTCCCCTAGGCCTCCAAGCTCTATTTATAATTCTATAAGCCTTCATTACCTCTGGTCTACAGTATCAAATTCTTCTGAACAAGAAAGGTCACATTCTAACTATTATTACTGAAGAAATGAATTCAGTGTGTGACATCACAGCTAGACAGTTAATTACCCCATTTAATAGGACACTACAGCTGTTAGGGAACTGTCTGCATGCAAAAAGCTACTCTATAGTATTTACCATTTCAAAGGCAGAAGCTTCATGCAAATTAGCCTTTTGCATTTTCAAATTTATTTTTAAAACTGTAAACATTCCTGAGAGGAACACATTTTTTAGCTTAGTCTCCAAATCAATGTTTATGATAGTTTTATAATAGGCACCCTAGTGTAGTCCATTAAATCCCTATATTGTTCTTTTAAATTTCTGACATTGTTAACTGTGAAATGTTTATTATTTCCAGTATTCCACTGATGTTGTAAATTAGAAATTAACCAGAAGTTGGTGAAGAGATTTGGGCACAATGTTTTTTTTATCCACTTATCTTGACAGGTATCTCAGTTCTAATTGCATTTAATGAGACTGCAAACTAACGTAATTATTACAACTAAAGTAATTATTACACAAGGTTTCTGTTTTGTTATTTAAATTACAAATGTAAAAGCAAATTCTTTCCTGCTTAAATTGTCATTCAGTAGAGCCCTCTAATATTTTTGCATATTGTTATTTTTAAATTAAATTCTCACATGAGATAGGTTTGATAAAAAACCTCAATGAGTGCATTTGCCATAGATCTGGGCAAATTAATGGAGTATTCTGGATAAGTGATATGAAATGCTCATTAAATCTTCAGCAGTGTATTTTTGTGAATCTGAGTAATTTGAATCTTCAGACACCAAAACAACAATAAATAAAGCAGTGACACTGGTTGTGAACATACAATCTTTTTTCAGTAAATGAACTGCTTAATAAGTGGTGAAACAAATGAAGCATAATTTTCTGTTACCAGTGTCCTTTCTGCCATTCCCTGTGCATGGGTCTCAATATTGTTCCTTTTTGCCTGCATTCCCAGTGATACTCCCACCTGAGAGCACAGGGCTGGTCTGGAGCCAGGCACATCATGTCTGGCCAGTCTGCAGCTGCTAAAGAGTGCTGATGATTGAATTTAGTCTGGTTTTCCCACTGCTGCTGTGTTTAGCAGCGACTAAACACTAGAAGTTCTCCATCGTTTATATATACAGAGGGGTTGAGCCCTCCTCAGAATTTACTGGAGAAGTTGTGGTTGCCTTAAGGGACACAGGAAAAGACACTAACTTCATAAGTTTTTAACTTGAAAACTCCACTTGCTGACTTATCCATGACAATTTGGATTATTTATGTATTATCTGATGAGTTATCAACTCATCAGCCTCCAAAAGCGAAGTTTATTTTGGATGATAATAAAGGACAGGTTATGAAGCTGGTGGAAACCTTCTTCTCAAAAGTTTTAAGTGCAAAGATCAGAGATGATTAAAACTAAAACTAGCAAGACTGAAAATAGTTACTACAATTCTTGATAAAATCTGGCTAGCAGGAAGACATTTTTTCTGTAAAAAATATTACCTTTATTTCTCCCTATGGCATGGTAGAGCTGGCAGTCAGAGAGACAGTGAATATGGCTAATTGCACAAGGGGAAACCTCCAAATCAGTAAGCAAAGCAGAGAATGGCATGCAGGAAAAAATGACAAGGAACCCTTTCCCCAGCCCACTGTCACTCTGTTTTCTGATTCCTTGGGTGGGCTTGAGCGTGCCTCCACTGCAGCAGTGACAGACTGATGGGGACTCCCAAAAACAAGAAATAGCTGAAAGCCAGATGGCTTTATGCAGAACAACAACATTATCTATTACCTTGACTAAGTAATTGTATTACATTTTTTTAAAATTTCCTGTGTTGAAAAAGTTTCCAGACTGTTATCCCTTTCCCAGTTCAAGTGGAAAACAAACTGCCATTCAGCAACAGAGATGGGGTTGGATCCAACATAAACATATCTCAGCTAGGCATTCTCCATAGAACTGCACAGTCATTTTTTCCATATACAGTGGGAAAGACAAAGCCTCTGCTTAAAAGGCATTCTCTAAAAAGGGGGAGGGCTAAACTGTTTTAGCTGTCTGGAAATTGGCTAAGAATCAGATATTAATACCAGTCTCTAATTTACTTATTAGTACTGCCACTGAGTGAAAAACTTACTCTTACAGATGCTCGCTGTTGGAAATAGAAAATCTGCACTTGAAAGGATAGCCAGTTGATTTTCCTCTTTCAAAAAATGCCAAGTTTATTCAATTTACAGGAAAAGGGATAAACCTATGTTGTTTCCTCATGAACCACCCTCCACCCAGTCCCCACTTACATGAAATGTACATTCTGAGTCATTGAGTCTCTCAGATAAGTGAGACATAATCAGTTGACGAACTACAATACTCCCTGAGAGATTCATAGATAGAGACAAAAATTTTCAAGGGACGAAGAAGAAAAGTGGGCTTTAAAGCAAGTACTAATGTGCTTGTGGGACAGTGTTAATACTGAGATGGTAAATCTCAAGCTTCAATTTCCCTACTTCCAGATTTCTAGTATTTCCTGGTTTGATTTTGCATCTCTTTGAAATGTTGGAATCACAGCAGAGAAGAGCAGTGATCTGCTTGACCAATAGTCATAGCATCAGTGAAAACCCTGTTAGAAAGAAACGCAAGTCAATGTGAAAATCTTGAAAGATGAAGAGAAAGAGCTTTCATCCATCTCTGCCTCCTAAGAGTAGCCAAGCTAGGACAAGACAGACAGCTGCTGGGGATGGCTGATGGGAAGATCCCAGGTTTCTGGGCAGTTCTCAAAAACAGGGTTTTCCCCCTGGATTGTCTTAGCACTTTGCAAATGTGTGGGAAGGGAGTAAGGCAGCTCAGCATGGTTAATTTTTACTCCATGCCATACATTCAGGATGAAGCTGGGCAGAGCCTGTGCTCTGAAAGGAGAGAGGAAAAGCCAGGGCTGGGGAGAAGGGGTAACCTGCCTCTATCTCTCAATGCCTCTGGGCTTGCTTCATCATAGACATAGTCTGATAATGAAGAAATAAATTTTCTGTTGGTTCAAAGAAAGGGAAGAATTGATGCATCAAGAGAAAAACAATTTCTTTTCTCATCCCTCACAGAAATCCATCACCAAACACCCTGAATTAGCTGACGCCTTGGAGACCCTGTCGAGCCTCTGCAGACTATCCTTGCCATTGACTGGAAGTAGAGAGCCACAGAAAACCACAAACTTGCAAAAGGCTGAGCAGGGTATGCAAATTCCCCGACCTAACACCATGTCTAGACCTCCAATACCTGCCCACATCCCTCTGAATGGATGGATTGGTGCCAGGTACTGGCAGACCTTGCCAACCTTCAATGGGCCAGACTGTGTTAGCCTTTCTGGGGTATGAAGGATTCTATAGCCAGGGTAGGGAGGGTTATGTTATATTTTGTCCTGCCAGATTTTTTTTATTATTATTTTCTTTTTTTTGGATACTGGATCTGGACAAATGCTTCCTTCCACAAAGTGCTTTTGTGGAAGGGTCCCTGGAGCCAGGAGTGGGGAGCATAGCATAAGGGAGTCACGACTGGCAGGCTCTCTGTGGCTCTCCATGGGCTACCATCTAGGCTCAGAGGTGGAAAACCACAGTAGGAAACCATAGGACATATTGGCATTGCATTAGCCTCGGCAGAAAAGTCTGCTAATCTCTCGCCACTTGGAAGGTTTTTCATAAAAGAGTAAAAGATGCATTGTAGGGTGGTAACTGGATGGTAACACAACTCAGAAAGCATCTGGTTTAGATGCTGGTTCTATGTAGCCACTTTTCCTGTAGCTACACTGGCAGCAATGGTCAAAGATTGAATGAGCTAATTTTTACTCATTTTGTTGGGTAGGCAGAGTCAAACAGTGGTTCTGACTATTACAGTTTTAGTTAAAAAGTCTATTTTTACACAACATATTGAAAGTTGTTCATCCAGGTAGAGTCTTTTTTTCTGGTAATTATTAAATTAGGTTTCAAATTAATTATATTTCAAATTAATTTGAGGTGTTTCAAATTAATTGAGGGAACTCTCATGTTCCCTGGCTTCCATATGTCACGACCTGAACACATCATAGTTGTTCTTACAGTCTTGTAAAGTTGGAATAGTAATTTCTAAAATATTTTTCACAGCCCTCTTTCATTCTTTGACTCTTGAATGCTGTGGGTTTTAGCACTGTTTCTTGCTGGTTTGTCACAAGAAAAAAAAAAAAGTAGTTCTAGTATTCATGAAGTATTTATTTCAAGAAAATAACTATATAAAGAGTTGCAAAATACAGCTAAACAGGAATGACAAAGCCAGATCATATTTACTGTATTTTAGTCAATCTGTTTTCATTGTCAAATAAACACTTTATGTATCCTGACTGACAGTTAGGAAAATCTCTGAGATTTTAATGACAAAGAATTAGATTTCAAAAACTTTGCAGCTCTAACAGCTTTGTGTACAATGCTATTCAGCAATTGTTGAATCTTGCATTAGGATGCATAACCCAAACATCCCCAGCTCATGGTGGTGTGTGAAAATGGACTGGGATCAGATCCAAACATTCAAGAGGACCAATTAAAATATAAACCCCAAAGAATCTATATTTTGGTGTTTGAAATCTAACTCCAGAAGCAAGTTGTAAATTATCAGTGGCTGCTTATATACTCAGAAACTAGACCTCTTTTACACAGCTCTTGAACACTAGAAGCTCTAATTGTTATCAGTTTAAATCAGGCCAAGTTTTCCTTCAGAAAGCAATTCTTTCATTTTTTTCTCATGCCCCCTGGAAAAACTGGACTTTTAATTCCTTCCTCGCTTCCCATGTTGTGAATAAGAGTGGGCATAAAATGCCTTTTATTGGTTTTCACAGCTCAGAGTAAGCTTTAGGTCACTTTGCTGGTACTTGCCCAAAACTTTGTGGGAATACACTCAGTGGAGTTTAAATTTTGTTTTCTGGTGAGTATTTTATACATCTTCTTGAAATGAAGAAAACTTCCAACTATGCATCTGCTCTGTCTTGTGCTTCCATTTGCTTCAGCCTCCTATGATTCAAAAGGTTTGGAGACTGGTGGCACTACTCCAAGCAGCTGATTTTCATTAAAGTTTTGATGAGAAACTTAAGTTGGAATCACAAACATCTGCAGTAAAACTTCCTCCCCACTAATAGATGTTTCTCAGAACATAACGTTATATCAGAAAAAAACAGCAGTTAGAAATCCAAATTTCCCATTATAGGAGTTAACCTAACATAACCTCAAGGGTCTGAAGTGAATTAATTTAAAGATCCGCTTTTTAAAAGTATATGCAGTTCACATTAGCTTTAAAGAATATAAAGGTTCCTGTCAAGCTAAAACGCTTTTTGGCTCGCACCTCAGGATTAGGTCTTCTGCTGCTTCTTGTTGTACCAGCTTGTTTTGAACAGATTAATTCTACAAGCAGGGATCAAATTGTGGTTTCTCTCAACAGTTTGCAAGATTTTCTGTTCCAACCATTCTGGGGGAAAGGAGTGAAGACAATTTGGTGATATTTTGAGTCTTTGTTAACAAGTGGCTGGGACTTATGGTTGCTGTCAGTTTATATATTTAATGTGAACCATTTTAGAGAGGTAAGTTTGTCACAAGTCCCATGCTAATCATTGCTTATCACTTTAGAGAACCAGAAGGCAAGCATCTCAAATAATGCTTCTTGCGTTTTATCAGCAGCTGCTGGTAAAAGTCAGGTGGGAAAAAATGATTGTCAAGCATGTAATTTTAACAGACAAGCTCCATCAGATAACTTCTGCCTCTTACTTTCTCTTATAGTAAATGGCTAATTTTGACTTGACTGTGATAATTGTTTCCTTTAAAGGACTTTTGCCTCTCTGCCTTTCCCCTGAGCCAAAAACACTGATGCTGGAAACAGTTTTCCTCTTCTATCTGTCCAACAATATCATGCCTTCCTTCAGTCTGGGAATTGGATTCCTGCCCTGTCCCAACTTCTTTTTTTTCTTTACTTTTAAGACTCTTGATTATCTCATTCTTGCTCTAATTTTTTCCTCTCCTTTGTCTTTCTGCTCTAGTTTACTTCCTTTCCCACTATTTACTTCACTTCTTCTTTCCAAGGAGGACATTTGAGATTATCTTTTTTTGGCTTGGCAGATGTCTCTACAGAATGTCTGTCTTGCCTTTCTTCCCCTAATCCTTCCCACACTCATCTCCTATACTGGTCTCTGGCCTCTTGTTGTCCTGTAAGGAACTTGCTTCCTAATGGGGAACAAACTCTGCACCTATATAACTAAAACCATTATATCAGAGAAATTTACAAACACAAATGTTGACAGTGGCAGGCTTCAGACCCAAATGGTAATGTATGACCTGCCTCTTAGTTTAGAGGCACGTGTTTGACAGTGGGACATAACTGTTCTCAGAACTCCTGGTTTCCAGTTTTACTGTTGTGCCTCACCAAACCTGGAAGTGTCTCACCATTCCCTTTCCTTCTGCTGTGTCCAAGCTAGTGAGTGGAATACTGAAACAAACATCTCTGATGTTTGTCACTTGCTTATCTGCTTTCATTTGATATCTGCCTCTTTTAAGTCTTTTGCTAACATCTCTCACAAATTTTCCTTACAAAATATTTTAATCTATCCTACAAAATATTTTAATCTATCCTTGTTTGGAAAACCAATCTCATAATTCACGCCTCCAACTGCTGTTGGGTTGCACTGATGAACTGAATCCAATGCTCTGCACTCACTCTTTTTCTCTCTGTCTTCCCATAGACATCAAGATTCAGCTCTGTAACATCTCCCACCTCCCCTTATTATCTTTGTGAGCCAAGGAACTTAATTTTCCTAAATTGCACACAAGTACTTTGAGTACTTAAGAGGGCTTTTCATATTGATCTGCCTTTTCATGGACAAATCAACACAACTGAATAAAATCTCCAGTGCTTAATCACTTGTGAAAATAGAATTTTTAACTAACTTATAGCTTCAACATAGTCATCTTCAGTTTCCAATTGTTGCATATACCAATACCTTAATTTATTAGACTAACAAGCCTATTTTTTTTTTCTTCTGTATGTAATTACACAGTAAGTTCAATTTTTTTTCTTAACCTCCCTCTGAGTTGGCAAATTGGATTGCAGACTCTCTCAGCTATCTTCAAATTCCTAACACTGTAATCCTTCTCATTATACCTTTCTGAATAATTTAAATCAATTTATAAGCATTTATTTTTTTTAAACAAGAGGCAGATATCTTATTCCATGGTGGTCATTAACAATGCTCCTTATGTAGGGAACACAACATTTCATGGTGTGGAATCTAGTCAGTTTAATTTAAACATCTAATTTAGCTGATTCATAAAGCTGTCCTGAAGCAAGCATCCAACAAAGTCTTTCAAGAGGAAGAGACTTCTTTGAGCCTTTCCAGAAAACACCGGTAGGATTTAGAGGTTTAAAGAATCTGCTGTCTCCGCTACAGTATGGGGAATTTGGATTTGTACCTGAAGACAGCCCATGATTCTGATTGAAAGGTCTAGGAACAATTTATATGCGTAATTTAGGTGTTCTAGATCACATAATGATTCAGAATGAGGGCACCAAGGTAGCTGATGTCACCTGAAGTCCAACTCAGACCCATGGTACTCTCTGTGCATGGATACAGCATATCAGCATAGCATTAAGAATGTAGTTAGTTCTCTTCTCTTGAGAGGTTTTCATCCTAATCCCGTGAGGGAAAAGCTCCTGGCAAAGCTGGACTGGCAAAGCTCCTCATTAACTTTAATTCTGATTTTTTAAACCCCTTCTCCCAGTTCCTCTCAATTTAGGGCTGCCACACATGGTAAAGGAAGAAGATTGGAAAGCTGAGAAACATTCACTAATATGTATTTACATAATTGAGATGTCCTGCTCTTCTATAGGTTCATAATATCAAACTCTTACCAGGATTTAAGAGCATCCCACCAGTTACATCCTGGAAACTCCCACTGGCGCGTTCCATGTTGCAGCTGACTGTCACCACAGACCACAATGAAGCCCCATCTGCGGCTTTGTAACTCTGCCATATGAAACTGCCCCCTTTGTATAATTTGGCACTATTTGACATGACTAACAGCCTCTGTCTGCTCGGGGGAGCTGTAGGCCTGAGTCAATATTTAGACGAAGGAGCTGAATCAAACCGCGCTGTGTAAGGGAGTTTACTCTGCGGTTTGCTGTGAGCTGTGGGTTAAGCACTCGTGCTTCTAAAGAGGCTAATTCAAACCTACTGGGATAACCCTGTTCCTGAGGCTGAGGAAGGGGAGGTGAGCTGTGGGAGGGAGAAGCTCTTTGAGGACCAAAAGTAACATTCCTTCCTTGGTTGAGAGACTACCAAAGCGTCATTCTCCGCCCCCTACATCAACCTCCAGGCTTAAAGCCTGTTCCTCAAATCCTGTTACCAACCACACACATGGATCAATGAGCGGGTTCTCACTCTTACAAAGCTATCTGTCCTGTCCCAAAAAAACCCATCCTACTGGGCCTCCTCGAAAATTGCCATGGAGGTGGCAATTTTCAGGTGCTGAAATATGCAGCTAGCAAGGGGTCCTGACGTCCCTGCTTCTTCTTCCCGAAACCATAGCATTCTGCAGCCAAGGGCCTTGGCTGATGATACCAAGCACAGTCATCAAGTTGTAATATGGGATCCAGAGTCTAAGTGCTGCCATTGCATAGGCTTAAGTAAACTACCAGAGGAAAAACCAATAATTGAGTCTATTATGTTGGCCTGAGCAAAAATTTAGAGAGGATTGAAATGGTTGAAGGAAATTAAAGTGTCATTCCCCTGCAGTGTCCAAAATATCTCACAGTGCTTTCCCAAGGTAAAATCTAATATATTTACATGAAGAAATGTGAACTGTTTCTTTGGGAAAACCATACTATACTATCATAACAAGAAAGACTAACAATCACTTATGCTCATTATCCCATGAAAAGCAGCTACAAAACCCATCCAGCTCTTAAGTCAGGCATTTAATTGAGGGACTTTCCATGTTGTAAGCAACAGGTGGCAATGCAGTTTCCTGGGGCTGATCCGAGGCCAGAGGAGAAAATCTGTACATCCCACATCACGAAGCCTGTCCAAAAACTGGGATGGCTCCTGAGAGTCCTTATGCTGAGCAATGCGAGGTTCAACCTTAAGTTTTCTCACACAGGTCATGTTTCATGCAGACTCTCTGGCAGTGTGGGCAGGCGTTTCCTGAGGCTGTCCAGCTGCTTGGAGCAGGGGAATGAGCTCTGCCCTGCCCTGCAGCAGCAACCCTGGACATGTGAAGGCTTTATACATTTATTTCTATGGCTGTTAATTCTGGAAAGTGGAGGATAGGTGGAAAATCAGCCGTGTGATATTGGAGATTGCGATCTTAATATTGTCACAGTGACACAGCTGTGCTAATCTCACCTCATTTTTGGATGTTATGCTAGAACTACTCTTTCCCTTCCCATGACCCTATGGAACTCAATTACCCTCCTCCTTTGTATCTCTCACGCATGAGATATTACTGTGCTGTGTCCACCATTCCCCTTCCAACCTTACCCCACCCCCCGTGTATGCTGGAGTAATTTATTATTTCCTCAAGATGCATTTTTGAGTAGCCCATTCCTGATGCACTGTTGCTAAAATAAAGAGTATAAATCAACCCCAAAATAACAGAAGAAATTTTCCATTGTCAAATTGCTTCTCAGATCTCTGTAATTTCATTTGTCACTAATCCCAACCACATAATTTTTGGAACTTGAAATCTCTGCAGGTGTGTTCTCTGCAGGCAGTTTCCTAGATGCATTTGATTTATCATCCCCTGCTTTCACTGTGAAAACAAACTTCAGATTTTGGAGGTGAATGGCATTCAGAGGCAAAAGCACAAACTTCTACAGGACAGAGTTTGCCATCAAAAGATAGATTCTTTCGGGACATTTCAGTGAATTACAATTGCAGGAATTACAAGGCAAGCAGAAAAGTGTTGTGACAATTAACTCTTGTAAAATAGCTCTGTTTGGACAGGCCTGTTTAGTTATGTTGGCAGGAAAGTCAGAGACACGCTAAGCCAGCTTCACTGCAAAGTACAGCAGCTGTCTGCTCACAGCAGGCAGGGCATGTGTACATTTTGAAGTCTGAACTGTATCTCTCTAGTCCCGAAATGCAATGTCTCAGACCATCTCCCCCCTCACCCCCAAATCCTCCTGTATCGCTGTAAGGCTCAAATGATTAAGCTAACATTTACCAGATGGGAGCTTTGACACAGACAGGTGAAAACAGAAAATTGCAGACACTAGAGAGAGAAGGGAATTACTGTACCTCAGCAAAAGGCACCCAACTTCCAGTAGCTACTGCCTGCTGCTGCCCTCTGATAACAGCGGCTTCTTGCGTGCTGACCGCTGAGCTACCTTCAATGTCAAACTGAAAAACGCTTCCCTCACTCGAGGCTGCGCTGGAGGAGAAGCATCTCAAAAAGAAAAATACAGGAGAAACGAGGGGCCAGGCGGAGATCAAAGCCATTTCCTCCCCTTACATCCAGCAGTGGTCTTCTAGCGTCTCAGTAATTGTTTACCCTCTTCTGCAATCAGCCCCCCTTGGCTTAGTGGTGCCTCAGTTATTTTAACTTTCTTTCAGCATTCAGTTTCCAGATGTGGCACTTCAAGGCAGTCTAACCGGATCCCGATTTAAAAGAGGGAAAAAAAAAAACAAGAAAAAAAAAAAAAGAAAAAGGAAAAGAAAGAAAGAAAAACGCTTTTGCTGCCTCCCTCGTTCTCTCTCCGTGCCTGTGGCTCCTCTTTTTCCCCAGAGGCTCCAGCACAATAACATACAGATGGGCAGTGCTTAAGCAGAGTGTCAAACAGAGATTGTATTCCAGGAAAGCACCGCTAGCTCTCCAGCCACCTTATCTCCCCCTGTCAGGATACAGACTGACGCTCCGTTCAGTGCTCTGGCTTCCTTCACATGTTCACATCATTCCTTCTTTTACCTTTCGTGTGGAGACCCTCCCACTCAAACTTTACTGTTCAGAAAGTGAGGTCACCCTTTCCTCCCTTTCCACGCCAACCCCCCACAACTCCATCTGACTGCTCCAAACAAATCATTGACTCTCCTGACTGTTTATTTTTTAACATCTCCAGTTTATTCAGTGGAAGGCAGAAAGGTGCCAAATTTATTAAATAAAAACCCGCTAGACTAGCCATTTCTTATGTCATGGGGGAGGGGAGGCTGTGGGCGGGAGGAGGAGGAGGAGGAGGAAGAGGAGGAGGGAGACAGCCTGGCTGTGCCATGGGCTAATAGGGCTAAGTGGTTTCTCTAACATGCTTCATTCAGCTCCTTTCCCTCAAGCCCAGTTCTCAGCTTCTTGCTGGCTCGTGAAAAAGAATATCGTTCACTGCGATTTTGGAAAATGACTTCATTCCTCAGACTCATGAACTTTTATTTACAAAGAGCATCTTGTATTCCTTTTTCAAGAGATGCTTTGTGAGGCCCTGGTAACAAGGCTTGCAGTGTGTATGTGAAAGTGAGCTGAATATGTTGCCCACAGCTCACTTCATTTTGTGACTACGATCTCAAAAAGACAAGACAGTAATCCTTGCTAGGTTTTGGGATGAAGTCAGGGTATAATTATACTAATGTGCACTGCTCTAGTCAAGAGGTCAGCACCCTGTCCATCAGTGGTCCTGAATGCAGGGAGTGGTAGCACCATTGACCAGTCAGGCTTCTTTCTTAAATCTTCGCAGAAATTGGCTTGCCAGGCTTCATTTTGAGAGTGGATTCCTTCTTTTTCCCTCCCTTCACCCTTTCCTTTCTGGCTGAAGGTATTATCGACCAAGGAAGCAGCCAGTAGAGATTTAAGGTTAAAATGAAGACTTTTGGTGATCTGTTAACTTCCATACACTTGTAGGCACAGTTTTGGACCCATAAATGCTGTACAGAGGGACATAAGGAGGTTCACTGAAGAAACCCTGCCTGATTCAGAAATGGTGCAGCTGAGCAGGCAAGGCCACTCAAGCTTGTGGAACAAAGTATTCCCCCAGCAGAAAAGAAAATGCTGTGTGACACGAGGGTGTGAGGTTCAGGACCAAGGTTAGGAGGAGGAAATAAAGGATATAAATGGCAGCTGAGGATTATTCCATTCTGAGAGGAAGAGAAGCATCTCTCTGCTAGCTGAACCTGACCTGGTGGCAAGAACATAGTCCTCCCAGAGCCTGAGGGTGAGATATCATGGCTGCCAGGACTTTTCTAATTCTTTCTGGTAATGGCAGTCCAGGAAATGGCCTGTAACAGGTCTGAAGCAGGAAGCAGAAGACCAGGGAGTCTCCAGGCAAGGACTCCATGAGTATCCCATTAGGCATCCTGCTACAGGGGAAACCTCGAGATGTAAAGATAACATTAAAGCAGGGCTAAGAAAGAGAACAAAACATCTTGAAAATAAATTATAGAATCACAATCCACATGGTGTCAGTCGAGATTTTTAACTACCCAGTGAATTGTGCAGCAAATTGCCATAATACATGTGAGAAAACTTTTTGGATATTTTTTGGTTTTTGAAAAACCAACCACCAACCAATCTTCTATGTCTGCTCCCAGGCATTTGGCAGCAGGCTGGCCAGCTTGATAAGACAGGCTTTAAACTGAAAGACCTGGGGGATTATGTCCAAAGTGGCAGTGCTCACAGCATCACATCCAGGTGGGAATAAGCAGGCCAGCCACAGCAGCGGCAAATTTTCCTTAGCTGCCTCTCAAGCTGAGAACCAAAAGGCCAACCACCAGAGTGTGTGTATACCTCCTGCACTCCTCCTGGGAAACTGGCATGGTCCATTACCTCTCTGAAATGCCTGTGCACCAAGGCACAGAACATGGGGAATAAACACGAGGAATTAGAGGTCTTTGAGCACTTGCAGGGCCACGACTTTGGTGCAGTTAGAGACGTAGTGGGATAGCTCACATGACTGGAGTGCTGTCATGGCTGAGCATGTATTTTAATGAAAGACAGGCCTGCAAGGTGAGGTGGTGGAATTGCTGTTTATGTGAGAGAGAAAATTGAATGGATGGAGCTCTGCCTAGGAGTGGAGGAAGAATGAATCAAGAGCTTACGAGTAAGAATTTACTTCAGTGGCACTGTTGTGGGTGTTTTCTAGAGGCCACGTGGTCAGGAAGAAGCAGCATCCTGGGCCTTGCTCAGTGCAGGCAACTGATCATCTGCACTCTGCACATTCCATTGAGGGACACTCCTCATCATCTGCATCTGTATTCATCTTCACCAGAGCAAGAAATACCATCAGAAATGTTATTAAGGATGCTAAGATTACAAATTCTTCAAATAAAGTCTGGTGTTTTTTGCACACACTCGGCAAGTAACCAAATGAACTTCAGAGTATGATGAAGGTGTCTCACCTAGTAGGTTAATAATAATGCAAAATTCCGGAAATACATTTACAGAAAAGAGAAAATATATTCTTGAAATGGGCAGAAGTTACCAAGTAAACAAAAATTGTAACCCATAATATTTCCTTATGTAAAATCTGAACAAATACTTTCATATCCCTGTAGAAGAATTCACCATGCTAATTTACAGCAGTTTGAGAGAGGAAATGCTGTAATTATTCTCAGCATCAAAATCCTAAAAGGAGGAAGATGTCTACTTAATATCTTTGTAAAATCCCAGACTGGCCTAAGGCATTAAAAATTTGAAAAATTTCATGTTGTGATTCTATATAACAAAGGAAATACAGATAACTTCAAATGGTGGAATTATTAAATAGGGAATAATTTATTCTAAATATATACAAAAAATAGAACACAGCTCACAAGATCTGTCTCCCCGGGTATATTAATCCCATACAATAAAAAATTTGACCAAAGTCTTTTGAGCAGAAAATATTACATATTCCCCTAAATATCACTATACAGTGGAATAGCTTGCTAAAAACCAACTGCTTAAAAAAAGCAGTTTTCTTAATTTAATTTTAAATACTTACAAGACTGTATTCCTTTTAAAAGAAGTGCAGATTTGTGTAAAAATTGAAAAAAAGGTTACAAATATGCATAGAGTTCCTATGAAATATAAACCTTTAAATATAAATTTATGCTGTGATAGACTTCCAGTTTCTTAATCTTTGGCTGAGATGATGCGGCTGTGTTACGTAAGCAGCCTGAGATTTGGAACAGGACACAGGACTTCTTCAGTATGGCAGGGTGAAGAGACAGGAGTTTCTTCTTCTGGTTTCACTGTATCATCTTCTGTTCTTTTTATGAGTTCTTTCCCCCATCTTTAACATTTGGTTTTGATTCACTGTGATAGACAGTAGAACTGGTGAAAGACAATAGAAAGAATCCAGCGGAAGGCTTATTACAAACAACATATTCCAAATTAACCAATCTCAAGCTTTTGTGTGTGGGCCACTGGTGGTTTGTCAGTTCCCAGTGGGACATCTGCAAGCAGCCTGTTGAACTCTAGTGCCAAAAGTTACCAGTTGAACATTTGAGAATGTTGCATGGTGGTCCAATGGAAATGTTGACAGTTGAGTGATGTTTGCCATCCAAAATATTTCGGAACCAGTGTTCAAAGTGCCTTTCTAAAGGTTAGAAGGTGTTGGCAGCATATCTTTGTATCATCAAATGAGTTATCTACAGTCAGAAACCTGTGGCAAACAAGGGGCATCAAGCAAGAATTTCTTTGTCACAACTTGTGCCAGAGAGAGATACTAATAGAATTGTAGCTATGCAAACAAAACATCACTTTTTAAAACTTATTTCATGTGTTTTGGATTATGTCATACTAGGAGAAGTCTCAGTTTGCAGGTAGATATGAGTATTCTCAGTTCAGTCAGAGAGAAAGGAAAAGTTTCTACCAGGCTAGAGCCTGGGAAAGAGTTGGAAAAGAATGTAAATAATTCTCTATCTCTCTTGTTGTTCACATTGTTTATAGATAGGTTCTGGCACTGTGCGTCATTCACTGCACACCAATGGTGTGAGATGTTTTTACTTTTAGACCAATGAAATTAGTTTGCACGATGTTCTCTATAAATAGAGTGGTGCATTTGAAATAAATCAGTAAGAGTTCTCTTTTGCCTTTTGATCTTGGAGTTCTTCTGTTCCCATCCTGCCTCAACGACAGGTAGAAGGTAGAATTTATGCTGTAGGGTTCAAAGATGTCATACTGTCAGACTTCAAGCGGTACACCTGGTGCAGGGAGACATAAGCATGTTCTTTGTTTCTTTGCCATACTATTTAAGGGCATCAACTAATTATTTTCCCACATGAAGACATTTTAAAGCCAACAGTTCTTATGCCTCGTGTTATTAATTACTGGCAACACTGGGATGTGGCTCATTCCACATAGCTTACAACCAACCTCGTAGTGTTTCTGTGCCATGATGCTTGTCACTGCCCAATTTCTCCACTGTAAATCTTCAGTTAAGCATGCCAAAATCTTCCTAATCTGGTGGAAATGTAGTACTAAATTCCTTAGTACTACAGTATTAAAGACAACCTTGTTTACCAAGAAAGATGTCTGAAGGTTTCCATCTCCAGAGCGTAGCAGGATACGAGCTGCCTCTCTCTCTTGCTAAAAGCCTTCTCCTTGGGAACTGTATGGACCTTGCAAGATTAGGAATGAACCACAACATATGTAATACTGGATAACTTGAAAAACCCAACCTACACTGGTTGTTAGAAATCAGTCAGATTTAGAGTAGTGTTTTCCCAATCCAGTGTCCTCTCCCCAGAGGTAACCAATAAGTAATAATAATATTTTCACAGTTTTTCAATATGAAAGTCTTTTAGTACTTCTGGTAATTTTTAACAGTCTTATCTGAACCACCTGGTACTCTTGCTATATCATTATTCATGTTGAATGGCCTGAACTATAGATGTGCTATGCTACCATTAATGATAATATCTACTTAATTCCTTACGAATTCTAATATTCTGTATACTTCTGAGACAGCTTTTCCAGCAAATTGCTTGGAGGTTAGTTAGAGGTGTTAGCCTAACTTCAGTTATAGGAGGGTGCATGAGAAAAGAAACCACCATCATACGTAGTGTTGCATAAGTAGCAAAGACACTCAGATGTTAAAGAGTGAGCTAGAAGAGGTGAGGCTGGTGAGATGAAGGTGCTATTTGCAGGGATGGAAGCCATGCTTCTTGTCTTTTGCAGATAAACAGTTGAATCTTTTCATTTCCTGTTACAATTCTCATGCCATCTTGCAGTGGCAAGAGAACCATTGTAATCTTCCAATCATTCAGTTTCTTGTCCCAGTATCTCTGACACTTTGGCTTGCACATTCAGAACCTAATATTTCCAGATGGTCTCTCATATAAGTTCTGGACATGTCTGCTCATCTGTTAAGATAAAATTAGCCAAGAAAGTCAATTCAGTCTGCTATAGCCAGTAAAGTGATACCTTTGGTAGAACAAACCAAAATGTTATATGAGAGGGTTTTTTTAAAAAAACCCTATTTTTACAATAGAATTGTCCCTAATTTTATCAAATATGCTTGTAGGTTTGTATGAGTCTGGGGGAAGTTTGATTAGGAGGAATAGGACAAGTATATTTTGCTTGTGGATAATGACAATGCTTAATATCAGTATAAATATCAGTATCAGTAGATACATTGATGGAGAAAGAGTGGCATTTTAGCATAGCGTGTAGTTTATTTGAGTTGTTGACAGATTTTATAGATAAAAGCAACACATCGCATCATACAAAAGAGAATAGGTGTCCATGACTAACAATGATCCCGCTAAGACAAATCCTTCTCTTAAAGGGAAGTCCCAAACTCAGATTTCCTTATATTTTTTCCTTTTGCTCCTCTTGTAAATATTTTCCAAATCTTCAGGAAGGTACTTCTTAACTTTTTAATTCTTCATGATGCCACTCGTGTCCTTACTGCTTCTGAGAATTTATTGGAGTGTCCCCAAATCTACAGCAGTTCCTTTGTGAGGCTGCTCTTGGTTCAACGGTTCCTCCTGTTGACTGTGTCTTGTCTCCTTCACTGAAACCTTGGACACAAGGGGCTAGCTGCTCTTCCTGGTCAAGACAGGAAGGGTTTACTCTGACAACAACAAGACCAAAAAAGATTAAAGCAAAAAAAAAAAACCCTACTTACTTTATATAATCTTACTTACAAGCAGATATTCTCAACTGGTTTGTAGTACTCATACTCTGATTAACTGCCAGAGTGCACTCCTTCACAGTGCAGCGTTTCCTCATGCATTATGCTTTGACCTAAGCTGGCCTCTTTCCTCTCTGTCTGGAGTCTTTAAACATTTCCCTTTCTCTCCCAAATTGTATGTCTAATTCAAGCTGCATATCACTACTTTTTTTTTTTTTTTTTTTTTTTTTTTTTTAATTCATTCTCCCTCCTGGGAAGCTTCTCCACCCTTCCTCATCAGTTGTTTGATCATCATAATGGAACACTGGCAAAAGAAAATCATTGCATAAAAATCCACACTGAACTTTACAACCCCTGTAGAAGTGCCCATAAAACAGCTTTTCAAAACTGAAAAATAAGCCCCACCCAAAAGCCCAGATCCTGGAAAAGTGGCTAACAACTGTCCCAAATCCAACAGTGCTTAACTTAGTCTTGCATATGAAGTCATACAAGAGTACATATTCTGGCTCACTGCCAAAATACTTCCCATGGATCCTCCTAGGTCAGCACAAAGAAGAGATTGTCTCAGATCCCTTCAAGTTTATCCTCTTTACTCCAAGGATATGCTGGTGGCTAAAAAGGAGTATGTTGCCTGCAGCTGATGGCAAAAATATGATCTAACAGAGAACTGAAGCAATACTGACATCACCAACAGCTTAACTTGGCCAGCAAAGCTCTTGGTGTAGCTTGTTTTCTGGCAAGTTTGGAGGGTTTTAAAGCCTCTTCAAAACTCTGAATTTCCCCTGACATGTCCCTTTGTGCTAGATGTAGCAGAGAGATAGCGGACTCGCGAGAACATTCTTTTCCAACCTGGCATGTCCCATAGGAGGGCATCCCAACACCAGCCAGCTGGGTGTGCTCAGTCATTCCCTTTTTAAGCATTGCACTGGTTTTTAAATTGCTCTGTGCCAGCAGTGCCTGAAAATCAGCCTTAGTTGCCTTGCATACCAAGCCTAAAATGCAGTCAAAAAAAAAACTTTTTTACTGTGATGGGAAAAGGAAATGTTTCCTTATAACATGGACAGTTAAGCAAGGCAGATCCAGACTTATATGTCTTGATTGTTGTATCACACCTATTACCTGTCAGTGTAATCTGATGGGGCTGTTTTAAAATCCTTGTTTCTCTAGTTCTGATTTTTTTTAAGTGGAGGGACCTGTGAAAGTGCTTTGTCTTAGATTATTGGTTTTAGATGCTAAAATTACTTCCCCTGAATGGTCCAGTAAGCAAGGAGGAGGAATAAATTTTGATTGCACTCTGCCACCTGTACTCCTGACAGCTTAATTTGTTAATGTCAGGTCTGCTGGCACTAAATGAATGTGCATGAAAGTCTTGACTATCTGATGAAGGGCACTGGCTAGTATGATGCAATTAGCTGAGCTCACCAATTATGATGGACAGCTGGAGCTCTCTGAGTTTTTCTGAAAGAGCTTAATCAAAGGCATCAGAATAATAGAAGCTCTCTACATGAGAAAGGCAAAGAACTAAGGCAGTTAATTAGATTTTTTTTAATTGTTGTGTTTATTATACTTCCCATTTGGCCTTGACATTTAAGTCTCAACCACAAGTGAACATAACTGTACTCCTGATTTCACTGCAATCAAAAACAGTTTTAATTTGCATAATAAGCTGAAAGTATTTGTTTGAAACTAAGACCTACAATAAAACCCCCAAAACATTTTCACAACGTTTTGCAGGAATTTCATATTTTCTCTTAAAAGCAAGGGTGATGAAAGCTATTTTCATGTACAGTAAAATACTGTTTTTCAGATTTTTTAAAAAGTTGTTTGTATTTTATTGTTATTTTCACCCTGGCCAACTGACAAATTCAATAGAGTAACAAAACAATTCCCTTTGACAGGAAGCACAATACCGGCTCACCCAACTTGTCTGTTAGCAACAGAGCTGGCTGAGCAGCTGTCCCCTGTCCCACTGCCAGGAAATGCTGACAGCAACAGCTACACCATTTCAGCTGCTAACTGGCTCCATAGCAAGTTTTGATGGCTAATGAATTGCGTAAGTACTACCCAGATCTGTCCAGATCTGAGGAAAAAGAACAGCAGCTTTGGGATGTCGGCTGTTTTGAGAGAGACCCAGCACCACAGAAAGTTTCCTTCACATGTGTGGGTCATGCTCTGCCCGTAGTGACTTTGCTTGGTGCCATAATGAAATCAACCAAATCTGCATTTTCTGGTAAAGCAGAATGAAAAAGGGTTTAGGAGACACCAGCACCTTTCAGCTGGCACAGAGTGCTTTGCTATGACAGCAGCCAGCCACGATGGAGCCAACAGACAGCAGTGTGCATGCATGTTGAAAATTGGCTGATTTAGTTGCTTACCCACACGTACAAGCGAATCCTGGTAGCTCCCTAATTGCCAATTGCAGTCAGGCAGCTCCAAGATTAAGTAAGTCCCTTCAGTTTTAGATACTTGCTTTCATAGCTGTGAGGAAATCCATGTTGCTTTGTCCACTTTTATTAAGCTATTGGAGATCTGAATGTATATGCATGTGGATAGGCATTGTGTAAACCTCCAAGCAGATCAGCGCTGCAAGGGAACTGCCCTTAGGTACACAGGCTGTGTACATGACCAGGGGCAGCTGATTCTCCTCTGGTGGCTTAGGCAGATTTTCTCTGTAACAGGAAAATCGTTTTCCTTTCACAAGAATCAGACGTTTTACTTTGTGGCTTTTTCTAAGTTATTAACTTAAACCAGGGTGATTACAAACATGATGTGGTGAGTTTTAAATGCAAATCTGCTACACACTGATGAAGGTACAAGCTATTGTTTTTGGGGGAAACTGCCCTTTTGATCAATTTGTCCTGTCTCCTCAATAGTGCATGGGAAGTTTAGGCATGCTGGGAAGGTCTCACAGCTAGATATCTGACATTTTGAGAAACACTGGACGGTTTAGATACCTTTGAAAATATTTCTTTGGATTTCTCTAAGCTTTACACTGAGCTCAGGTGCTTCTCCTGGGCTGGGCTGACAACACCTTTTTGAGAAACTGCTCTTCATAATAAAGGTGAAGGATGTGACAAGACCTAATTTCTGAGCTGAAAGTATTTAACAAGTCTAATAAATGGCTCATCCTTGTCTGTATTGGGTCTGTACTCTAAACCAGTCTGTAAGTGCAGGCTATCAGGCCAGCTGGAATAACGGCCTTTAACCTCTGATGAGTGTGGATGGATGCCACTTGCTTTCCAGTTTCAGTGCTCCCCTTCTGCTCCCCATAGAGCTCTTTGCCATGTGCTGTGTGAACAGAGCAATCCAGTCAAGCTACCATCTGTAGTGTGGAGCAGAAGACTCACCCGCACAGAATGAAGTAATTTCACCAGTGATTCCATTCTGCACCACGTGGTATAGCCAGACTTTTCAGGTTTTATATTGATTTTAAAAGCAACACCAGTAGATGTGTCCTAGTCCTCCTGATTCAGTGTCTACTGCATCATTTCATCACACATTCTGTATCTCCATAACATCAGCCATTATCCTCATAATTGATGGAAAGTTCAAATGAGGCTTGTGTAGCCAGCATCATTCTGATAACTCCTGACAAAGCTACAGAATACAAAACAATATATATTTTTGCTTACAACAAATCTAATACACTTGTCAAAATTCCTGGTATGGAGACAACAGTAAACCCACTAGCACTTTGATGCCATTCCCATTGTGGTTTTCATGGAAAACAACACTTTCTTTAGTGACTATCATTAGTTTCCATAGCTGAGAAATTACTTCTAGCTGCCAAAAAAGTTTTCTTTATTCTCACTTAGGTTTTATTCTTTCTTGCAGGTGCAAAAAGCTGTCTTTAAATTTCTATTTCTTATTCTTTGTGTTTTTTAGTTGACGAGTGCAGGTAGAGCTTTAGATTGCTTTCTGTTTCTGTGACAATCTCTCATGATCTTTCTCTAGCTCCAGATCTTTTCAGGGTTTGCAAGTGCTTGAAACAGACAATAGAGTGGTTTCTTAAATTTTACTGGTATGACAGAAATATTCATGGCTGCTGAAGTAGCTGCAGTTATTGTGTCCATAGCAGCCAACATCACACTTGGCTACTTTAGAAATGAACTCTGTGTTTTCATGCAAATCCTATGATTTGCATGAAAGACTGGATTGTTCATGCAGGCCATCAAATTTAACAAAGGAAACTTCCCATTTTGACTGCATTTGCAGAAAGGCAAAATAATTGCTGCGGGCCTCATACTGTGATTTCTCCGTGCTTGCTGGGACAGAGCCAGGTTTTCCTGTGGATCAAATCAAGATATCTAAAAGTCTTTTGTTTGCCAGTTTCCATGAGACACTCCAGCCTGAGTCGTCTCTTGGAGCAGTTGATTTTAACATTGTTTATCATACAAGATATCCTTTCCTTTTTTGATTCTTTTACCTTCTTATTATGTCAGTGGTTCACACCCTCTCCTGGATCACCATGTGACTGCTTTGATCTGAGGATGTTCTGTGCTCAGATGCTCCCTTAGTTAGCTTTGATGCAACAAAACCAGAAAGTTTAAATAAAGATTTTAAGAGCAGGAAGTTTTGACTTCCATTATCTGGCATGAGATGTCCAATTTTTGGGGTTACATTTTGAAGCTATATGCTTTAGGCTAGATTTCACAGTTCTTGGACTTGTGCATTTGCACTGAAATTTCAACTCTGGAACCTCTGTCTTGTTGCCTACCTGTTGTTGGTTAATGGTGAATTTAGGCTAACCTGGATTTGCTTGTGGTAACCTAAATTTATTGCTCTTGTCAGAAGAGAAAAAAACAAGTAAAATACAAACAACTGGGTTTTAAACTTTCATTACAAATTTGCCATGCATCTTTAATATTGCTATCAGGAATAGAAAATTGTGTCATGAAAGAAGACTCTTTCCATAGGTTTCCTAGTAGAACTTCTTAAACATTATTTATATAACTGTTCCTCTTTTATAGAATTGGATGGGATAATAAAAGCCCCAGAATTTGAAAACAAAAGGAATTTGTTCTTTCAGGTCTTTTCACAAGTAGTTTCTGAAAAAAAACTTGCTACATATTTACACAGATCTGCTGACAATTTCATGGTGTTTTAGTCCAATAGATCTGTTCAGCATGATGAATGTGATAAGCAGAATATACTGAATGCAGTAATCAAATGTCAATTTAGTCGGATTCTTGCTGTGCTGCTCTCACTTTTCTACCTAACTGCCTTTAAGCCTTATTTTCAAACTCCCCGAGAATTTATGCTGTTCTAAGTCCATGTGCTAGCACTGGCCTTTTTCTGATGCTGTAGTGAGCTGGTTCAGGAAGCTGAAGAGGAAAGAAGACTAACCCTGCAAAGCACACAAATTGTTTTCAGTCCGTATGGCTCCCTGAACTTGGTTGCTAAGAGATCAGCAAGCACTACTGCTAGTGCAAGTTTAATGAATAGTTTAGGCAAAAAAATATATATTTCAGGAGCAGGGTATCCTAAACCTTACCTGATCCCCAGCTTCTAAATGAAGGGATTATTCAGAAACATTGGTCAGGATTCATCAATTTCTTTACTCAAATAACTTGCTTATCTTTTTCCCAAATGCAGAGTTTGTTTGGCCTCATTAAGACACACTTTGATAAAATAAAATGCAAACCAAGTAGCTGAACTGACTTAATGGATAACCACATATCAGTAAAAAAATGTAAGTAAATTTAAAAAAAAATATAACAAGACTGCAATCTTTTAACCAGGTCATGTGGATCATTTAATAGTTCTGCCAATTCCATACAGAAGGTGATGTCTTGACCCTTCTGGAATCCATAGGAATTTTTTTATTTACTTGAACCAGGATTTGACTGCAAAGATTTTTTCTTACAACATAAAGCAGAAGACCAGAATTTACTCTCTCTGCATTTACAGTGGCCACATAGTTAAGTATACAAATATATCTGTATAAAAGGGGCTCACAGATGCAGAAAAAAATGTGGATTTAAAAAAAAAAGGGCTTAAACTTCTAAATTAAAATCAGAAGACACTAAATATATACATGTTGATCACTGCTACTGTAGTCCAAGAAAACAGTTGATGTTTAGGAGGAAAGGAATGCTTTGGGAAACACTCGTTTAACTTTAATAGGTCTTAATAAAAATATTTTAATGAATGTTACTTCTTACCTACTAAAATAATTGTCTGTATGAGTGAAACACTTTACCAGATGATTTGTTGGGATAAAACACAATACAGATGACTAAGACCAGAATTTGCATTCCTGTATTCTTACATTTATTTGAAAAAAATCACTGAAAGATTCAAAAATGTTTGAGGAGATTACAAGACAACAGACAATATCTACTGTCTGACAGAGACAAGTAGATATTGTAGCTGATCCCTTTCTCTGATAGAACACTGTCAAGGTCAGGCTGTTAGTCTGACACAGCACTGAGTTTTTTGGGCAGAGGAAAAACAACCTTTTCAACACAACTATGTCAATTTGAATATGAGTAATGTTTCTCAGCACTTAATCTGGGAAAAAAATTCTCAAAGGTCAAAGCTTCAACGTGGAATAAAAAGAAGATTCAGAGCAGCTTGGCAGTCAAGACTGAAAGCCAGAGCATAACTGAGCCTCAGCAAATGTGATTGATTATATTAAAAAGAAAAACAACAGAAAGAAAAGAAAAAGATGGTTTTAAACACTGGCTGTATTTAGCAGAGTGTATTGTTGGTGCTCAACCTGTATTAATCTGCTCCAGAGACTGTGCCAATGCACAACACTGCTGTTTTAAAAAGCCTAGTGTTTGGCAGCTGTTTTTCTTGTACAGAATCATGGAGAACTGTGATTACATCTTCTGGGCCTCCCCCACCCCCTGCCCCTGAATGCATTAATTTCCTTTCAGCAGTATTGCAACTTAATTCTCTTACAAAAGAAAAAAGTGGAAATGAAGAGAAGGAGGAAGAAGAAGAAGAGGAAAATGTCAACACGTAAAAATGTTACGGGTTTCATTTAGGTCTAGAAAGAGACTTCACATGTCTGGGAGCACAATAGCTCTTTCAAGGCCAAAATTATGCTTGTATGAAGACCTTAGAAACAATCGCCAAAGTTTTTTAAGGGGGACCATGTTATGGCTTGGAATTGGAATGCATTTTCAAGTGCAGTGACAGCTTCATTGTTAGCTTTTTCCTGCTACTTCTCTCTAGTTCCTGATGAATTTGGAGAAAGTAGGTATGACAAGAAACTGGAATTTTCCACCATTTAGTGATGGTCTTCTCCTCAATGACCATCATCAAATGTACATGGGATCCTGGGATATGGGACTTCACTGCAGTCACAGGAGCTGGAATGCTTTTCAGCAGTAATGAGCAGCAGTAACTGACTGGAAAGATCTATCCTACATCTCTCAAGCAAAACTAATTCCATCACACACCCTGAGTCATGGGAAAGACTTAGATTCACAGAAATACCAGTGCTTTAAAATAATCTGTAAGTGATTGCATTGTAGGTAATGTAAATATTTTTGGCCTCCAAGAAGATGCAATTCCAATTTGACCTTTAGATACCGAGTGTGGTTTGCCTCTTTCTTGTTTCTCCTTGTCAAATGTCTCTTAATACCCTTTACAAGAACCTCCTTTCAAATGGTCTAAAGTAAGAAGAGCAAAATGAGGGAAGTGTTGACAACTATTTTCTTAAGTATTTACTTTGCATTCTGAGGGAGAGAAAAACCACTATAAACTTATAGTATTCTCTAATATGTTTGTTTATATATCCTAATAAAGGATACAAAAGGGGGTTGGTTTGCCATGTAAGAAGCCAACTTTGGAATCTTTGTACCAAAATATACTGACTGTAGACATCTCTTGAGTAAATCTTTGCTAGAATACTTTGCTTCATTCCTGAGATAAACAGGCAGGGAACCAAGGCTCACACACAAACAAAGGTAGCATGGACTCACAAGTTTATTTCCTTGTATAATGCAGATGTTATTGCTTTGTCTAATGCTGACAGTAGAAAGTGCTAGCAGCATCAGGAGTTTGGTATAGGATATTTTGTGTTTACTCCTAAAATGGAAACTACATCCATTTTAGACTTTATCCAGAATAGCCCCATGGCTACTGATTACCCTTAACTTGCAAGTTTCCCTGATTTTATACAGAGTCTGCCTAAATCACAAAACCACGCTGTATATATATATATATATATATATATATATATATATATATATATATATATATATATAAAGAGTTTTATTTGAATATAGAAGCAGCACAGTATCACCTTCGGAAAAAAAAAAAAAAACAAAACTGCCGTCACAAATGAAGTCTGTATAAAGTGCTCTCTCTTCAGTTTCCTTGGCTAAAGACTACTTCCTGCCTGGCCATGAAATATTTGGAGGCTGAATCACTTTCTTAACCAGCACACTGCTGCTTTTGTAACACTTTCTCAACTGGAGAAATGCATGAGGATGAACTCTGAGCATCTGCACTTTCCCTTGTTCCTCCAAAGGTAGTGACAAAGGTATTCTCAGGCTAAATGTATGTCTCCCTTTTTTAGGTGAGCAGACTTCATGTAGGCTCCTCCCTTCTCTTTCTATGTTAGTAGTAAGCTCCTTGCTCATTTGGCAGGTATTCAGACCCCAGAGATTACCTGAACAGGGACTTCATTAGCTTCACAAAACAGGGAGACTTCAGCACTGAGATGCCTTTCTGCTCCCAGAGGAAGGGCTGCCTGCCTCTGCAGGGCGTGGGGAGGAGCCATGAAGGGGATGGGCAGAGGTCACACCCGGACAGGCAAAGGGTACATTCCTTTTGTGGATGTGATGTGCTCCTAGTCAAAGGGCAAATACTTTCCAATAAACTGAAAGCTTCCTCTTTGTGGTTTTGCTTGTGTTTGTCTACCAAGAAATATAGTATTCAAAGACTGCACTGGTCTTGCAGGCGTGCTTGCAGGCAGCTGCTGAGAGGTGCCCAAGGTGCTCAGGTGAGATGTTTGTGCTGCAAAAGTGACTTGGTAGTGCAACAGCCAGGGTGACTGACTGGCCAAGGATCCTGCTGCACTGTGCAGCAGCCTCTGTAGCACCCTGCTCTGTCCCTGTGAGAAACATACCTCTGTGAATGATCACCAGGATACCTTCCCTTCATTGCTGCTGAGTGTGTGCAGACAAGCTGACCCTGCCACCACACCAGACAGCCTGAGAGGACTTCAGCCACAGCACCAAGGGCTCAGTCCTGGCTCTGTGGCAGCCAGATGTCAGACATCCTGGTCTCTGACACGGAGGGGTGTGTATGCATAGATGTGGAACAAAATAGGTTCTGTTCTTGAATGTCTCAAAAGCTCTCTACCTAGTACTTGAAAAGAAATTTAGTGCCTTGTTTTTAGCAACTTATTATAACTTGGGAAGCTTTCTGGAAGTACAAACTAAGCTTAAGTACAATGATACTACTGAGGAATAGCCCTTACTCTGTATATGAGCATTCTGAGGCAGTTGGAAACAGTTGATTCTGAACTAGTGATGTTAGTGTCATAATTGGTCAGCATTTCTGGTCTACTGACCTGCAAGGGGAATTCAAGACTTAGAAAAGCTCTAAGAGATACTCTAGCTGACTTGTTTGTTCTTCAGACTTCCCTCCTTCATTATTTATTTTGTTATAAACTCTAGAAAGCAGCTTTGGGAACTTTATGTTTTAATATTCTGTTGAGGAAAGTGAGTGCTCAATGGATCAGACAATATCAAAGCTGCAATGAAATGAATATTGTGAAGCATTTTGTGTGTCTTTCAACTCTAAAATTTGCAGTACTTGGTTAGTGATGATAATTCAAGTTGCACAGAAGTCAAAAGCTATAAAGAGATTGATTTTATACAGAAAGAGAGGAATGGAAATAGGATCTGCATTAAGCTGGGAACATTACAAGTCGCAATTTGAATTCAACTTGTCCAGGTTTGGAGGCAGATATGAGAGGAGAGTTTTAGTTTTATTATTTCTGGTGAAAAAGATCAAAGAATGTTAGTGAGGAAAAAAAAAGGCAAAATCTCCTTGACTTTTCCATCAGCATATACAACTATTTTGCCTGAGAAACAAAAGTGATGAAACAGAGAAGAGGCACTTCTCTTCTTGGTGGAAGAGAAGTGAAAGGAAAGATCTGAGAGGAAAGATGTTGTTAGTACAACCATACTGGTTCTCTTTTTGTCCTTTCTGGTTTTGTTTGGCTTCAGATGAGTTGTATCACTTGTGTCTTTTGTCCTTTTTGGTGCAGTAACATTTCTTTGATTATTGCAAGTATGAGCAGGTTGAAATGAATTATGCCTTAGGCTGGGAAAGCTGTATGGCTCTTACCTTGGGGATAGCAGGGTCCTTCCCTGGCAGACTGGATAACTTAGCAAAATCTTCCTCAGTTTTATTTCCTTCTTGTGTTTAGCATGGCAAGTACACATGCAAGCAGCAAATCCACAGGCCCACACACTGGGTTTTCCTGTCTATTCCCAAGCTTGCACAGATGGCCAGGTGACAACTTGAAAGGAAATCTTTTTACCAATTCTTCCCATGGATTTCCATCTTTCCCTGTTAACTAGAGAGATCTACAGAGTAAGTAATTTTTCCTGGGTTCTCCTGTGATATTGTTTATGGTGCAGAGAGAAGGGAAACACGTCTTTCAGCTTGACCCTGCTCCTTGAGCCTGTCACTCAAACCTCCATCAGCATCAAGCGACGCTGAGCTCCTCAGGGAGCTGCAAGGAGATGGGATTGAAGCTTATTGTCTGGAAAGCAGCTTAGCAGTGAAAGACCTTGGGGTTCTGATATACAAAATGTTGATAATGATTCAGTCTTTGCAGCAATGAAGGCTGTCTGAATTTTGGGCTTCAGATGCTTACATCCACACCTTTGTGGTGTAGAATTAACTTGATTTATTTTTGAAATGCAGTGAGTAATATGTAAAAATAGGATTACATGAGCCTTTCACAGGAAGACAAAATTTCATAAAGTGATGGCATCATGGTGTGTTTCCACAAGCTTGACATAATTCAGAAATTAAGGAGAAGATTGTCATGATAACTTCCAAAAATGTCAGAGAGGCAATTTGCTGAGGCTTTACAAAAAATGATGACATTTGTTCTTTCAGAATCAGACTGCTACTGCTAGCTATGTTAAATTGTACTTTGTTCTCAACCCTGAAAAAGCTTTTGCCTGGGCTCAGCTTAATGGCTATTGATTTCAATAGCACTACTGAAAACAAAGAAGTAAGGTAAGTGTATGTATTTAAGCTCTGCAGGATCCAGGTCTTATTTTGCTGAATTTTTATTGCTCCAGGTGAAATATATGAGAGATAGGGACACCATGAGACACAATTTGGTTATATTTTTTTAGAGATTCATCGTTTCATCAAATTGTTAATTTGTAAAAGAAACAAGTATCATCTGCTCTTTGTTTCTTTATGCTGATGCTTTCGTGCAACAATGAGTTATTCAAATTGAACCTTGCCCCTAAAAAAATGTCAAAATGACTATTTTTCTCTCCACAGTTCTGTTTACAATATTTTACAGCAGGAAAGCATTCCACTGACATTATCTCTTCAATTATGCAAGCCTGCTGTGCTGTTGGTAATCGTGAAGTGGATTATTGTACCAACACAAAGAAAGCTTTTCTCCAACACGTGTATGGAAGCATTGAAGATGGGGGAATTATGCTTTCAGTTTGGCTCTTCAGATTATTCATGCTATATTTCAGAAGTAATGGGTTATTCAGTCTATGTTCAAGTGCCAGGATAAGATGAGGAAGAATGACTACAGGACTCATAAGCAGAGCTGCAACATACACCATTTTAGGAATCCATTCTGGTTTCTAATGTGGGCAGAAAATTAAATGGTTGTCTGATGCTGTCTGGTCATAATGTACAGCACTGGGCTCTAGCAGCAGTAAATATTCACTGTCCTAGACAGTAAAAGTGTGGCATTAACATATTTATATTGAACCAGTAACCACTATAGCAATATAATTATATTAATAATGAGAATGAATGATCCAGCTCCAGAGGCTGGGTCCATGCCCTGCTTGCTTTACTGGTACAGATGAGTCCCTGGGGATTTGCGTACTTGGACTTAGACTTGTCTTCGTGCCAGCTCTGTGTGCACTAATCCATGCTGCCTGCTCTGGGAAGGAGCACTTGTCAAATCCCTTTGCATTCAGGCTCAACATGGCACAATCCAATGCAAATGTTGTGCCTGCAGGACATTTGAAATGAAGCCACTCTCTGTATGTGCCCAGGCTCCCTGGTAAGTGAATTTGTCTTTATAGCAGATCCAAGCTCAAATCTTTCCTGTGCCTGATGGGATTCATATCTGAAAGTGTCATTTTGTGGGAGAATGCCTTAATTATCAGATGGTGCAGAGAGTTTAGTGCCTTGTAGGTCAACTGTTGTCCCCATCCCAAATCACACTGGTCAAGGCCTATATCTAGCAAAAAAAAAAAAAAAAAAAAAAACAAAAAAGAAAGAAAAAAAGAAAAAAAAAAGGAAAAAAAAAGAAAAATAAGAGATTTGTATTCATGGACTTATATTTTCTCTTTAAATAAGAAAATGGCATAAACCCTAGTTGAAATAAGTCTATATTAGTCACTATTGAGTCAAGAATAACACAAACTCTAGGTCAGAAGGCTAAGAGACTAGAAGCCCTGACTTTATTGGAACCCCTTCTTTTATACCCTGGTCGACACGGGTGGACCTGATTGGTCATTTAATCAACACATTTCACATGATTAGCTAATTAAGAAGACACCCTTTGGGATAAACATCTTATGAGAAAAACAACTTATTACAAACACCCCCTGTAGATAGTTTACAATTCTTTCTCTTCAGCTCCCTAAAACTTCCCTGACCAATTAATGGGAAAGCTTATCTAGCTTTCTCTGTCTCTGACCATACTGTCATATCCACATATATCCTGTGCTATTCTCCAAACCATGGCAAGAAGAGCCAAAACTGGGCCATGAACTGTGATGATAATTTAAGAAAATGAATGATCAGCTACAGAGGCTGGGTACACAGGCTGCCCTATGTGCTTTACCTGTACATATGAGTCCTTAGGGGATGGTGTTCCCAGCTGAAGAGACCTGGCTTCTTGCCTTTGTCCCAGAGCCCCATACATGAAACAGTTGCTGGCTGCAACATGAGAAAGTGAGACTTCCTACTCATGGAGAAAGGGGTGTCTCAATCCTTTCAGGCAGAAATCGCGTGGAAGATACTGGGCTGAGTTATGTGTTATTTCAAAATCTGACCTGGAAGGAGTGTGTGTACCCATGCATTTGAACTCCAGGCAAGAAAATGTTTCTGTAGGTAGAAACCTGCATGGAGCTGCCATGCAGGACCCCAGGAGAGAAGGGGAAATTTGGCAGAAGGGGGACACTTCTTTTGTCTTGCAGGACTTACTGTGGTTTCTGAACTTTTGCCTTTCAGAGGAAAATTGAAACAGATACTATTCAGAGGTTTTCAAAAGTTAGAAGAAATCAACTCTTCCCAAGCCCCTTTCCAAAAAGCCTCTCTGCCTTACTAGATCAACCCAAGGCAACAACAGTTTGTTGGTCAGGACACTCATCTGGAACATCAAAATGCCGGGTTTAGAACCTTTCTATCTTTCCCTTTGTGATAAGGAAATAGGACTTGCTATGGGTTCTCCAAGTTGGGACCAGCAAGGTGTAAAGTCTGTTTGCCTCCTCAGCCTCATGCATATTTTATGATTTCTACAATATGGAGCTGCTGTATGGAGAGAAGGATTCATAGGCAGTAGTCACATTCAAGGTCTTACCCAAGCTGTGGAACCCTTCATGTTACTCCTTACTGTCCTTTCCTCACTCCCAAAAGAGTATTATTCTGGAATGGAGACTTCTCATACCTAAAATCTGATTCTGAGTCTTATAAACCTTTTCTGACTTACCTTTTTTCAAAACAAATCCTTACATCAACTTGTTTTTGACAATAATATTTCTCAGCAATGAAAGAAAAAGCATTGACTCATTAGAAAATCCCTCCAAGGTTGGACTTTTATTGCATTGTACTTACAGATCTGCAGGGAGTGGAGAACTAAATGTAGAAAATTTTGCTGATGTTCCTGTTTTCCAAAGGCTCTTAGAATGTATGACAAAGAAAGGCAAAAATACTTTTCCTAAGTAAATATGCTTTAGAGTGGAACAGGAGATATAGCATCAAAATCATCTTTCCCTAAACACAAGGTGACAGACTGACATTCCAAGAAAATGCCGACAGATACCTCTGCCAGTATGTGGTGATGGATTCTCAGTTCTTTGTGTGATTCATGAAGATAGTTAGATGTCAAATTTTTGCTGCATACCAGGTAAGAAATAAAATATAACAATATGAAAAATCTAGTGACTTCTGAGAGGAATACATGGCCTGCCTAAAAGAAGTTGCATATATTAACTCCATTAATTTTCTGTTGTTAGGAGTACTGAATAGATGTGTCAGGTTGCATGAAAAGTGCAAAGATTTAATGTATACCTTTTCTTATTTCACTGTCCAGTTATGTGATCAAAAGTAACTGCATTTTCATGGGACTTTGTAGGAAGCCAAAGGCCAATATTTTCAAGATCAGAGGTGTCACTGAGAGAACTGAGCTCTGAAAGCCAAAGTCTCTTAACCACATGCATCACTTAGGCCAAGACCTTATCAACCAGAAATATTTGGTTGCCTCTTTGAATTCCAGTAAGATCTTAAAATACACCAGCCGCCTTCTGACAAACATATTGCTACTGGGTATACTAAAAACATCCTAATAGTTGATAAAGCTCTATGGAGCCATGTGGAGTCTCAGGCCAAAGCCAGAAGTGTTGTTTAGCCAGGTTTTGTTTAATAGCAGAGATAGGAGCGGCTGTGCCAGACCAGGACCAATAATCCATCTCCCCCTGCATCCTGTCTTTGGCAGTGGCCAAGAGCAGGCTTGCTGGAAAGCATACAGGAACAAGAGTGTCACATAGTAATACTTCTCTCTGGTATTTTTCTTGACTCCAAAAATTAGTGCTGAACAGTCTTCTGTTCAGCAGCCAGTGTTGTTATCTTTATATCATATAATCCTCAACTGATTTTTTTTCCTTGTGTTTTTCTGGTCAAATTTTGAACTTGCCTCACTTATTTGCTTCCCCAGTGCCCTGTTCCAAGTGACTGCTGCCACCAGCCAGGGACATTTGATACCTCCTGATTCTTAGGGTATTTCTTCCTCAAGAATTTATTCGTACAACTACTTTCCAATCACAAGTGTTGCAAAATCAGTGTGCACTTTTCCTGCAGATATCTCTCTGTTTCAGATTCCTGTTTGTAAAATACAGCCACGTTCTCACAACATGTAAGGATGCCACTTATGAATCACTCTGATGCTGTGCCAAGCCTGTGGAAAAACCCATTGGGAAAATGAACAACTGAACAGCATGCTGTACATAAGTCTGAGGCCCAGATAGTGAATAATGAGAAGAAAACAAATTATCAGTGGGATGCTTATTAAATGAATGCGATCCTCTAGTGTACTGGATAAGCACAGACAAGCTTGTTACCCATTTCTGTAATTAGGAGCAGTGTCTTAATTGATGTGCAGAAATGTGCCAAATTCAAGTGACTCACGTTTGACTTTGCTGTCTTAAAGGATTGTTTCAGTGTAGCTTGTGCATTTTCATGTCCCATCTCTGAGATAACACCTTTTACTTAAAGTGATACAGCTATTCATTACAAATGAGTATTATATTTTTCCTTTTTTTTTTTTTTAAGTTCTAAAACACACAAGAGATTCAGTTTTGAGAGCAGCAGCTCAGGTTTTTTTTCCTGAGGATTTAATTTCCCAACCTATCCATTGCATTATGGGTAGGCCAGTGCAAATATAATTTCTGTAAATGAAAAAGACTACTGGTGACTACTGTGACCTGTAGATATCATATGTGCTAGGTTTAGCTGGAGTGTTTATCAGGCTTATCTTGGTAATGAAAACCAGCTGCTTTTCAGTTACACCAAGTTGTTCATAGCCTATCAGCTCCCATATACAACTAAATTTTGTTTTATACAAGGAAACATGTTTGCAAGATGTCCAGGCTGGTAAATACAAAAAAGAAGGGATTTAGAAACATCTCTGAAAGCATCATCCTCTGACTTTTATGTATCTATTTGTGAATACTGGGGAAAGAGTCAAATACTGATGCCAGCTGTCCAGCAGTCTTAGCAAAGAACTAGAAGTGAACAGATCCAGGAGACAACTAAGTAGATTTCTAAACTAAACACTCCTTGCTCTGTCAGCTGTTTTACCTCTGGTTTAGAGCTGACATAAGCCTCCTGGTAAGGTTTGAACGATTGCCTTTTTCTTCCCCAAATCTTGCTTTCCTGTGGTTACAGCAGGGTATTCCTGTCTCACCAGTGTCCAGAGGACCTGGCAAAAGAATAGCAGTGGGAGTTAGTGCTAGTGAAGGTGGAATCTAAATGCATAGGCAGGTGAAAATTTAATAATCCTGTGCCTTATAATTAATATCCTGTGGCAACTAAGAAATATTCCATCATGGTCTGCTGCGATGCTGAAAAAGTTATGGGAAACAACTGTTTCTGAATTTAAAATTTAAAAAATCCAAGGAATTATAAAGATAAAAAAGTGAGTGGGTGAAGCAAGCTTAAGTAAATATAAACTGTGATAAAATTAAATAGTTTCAAGTTTTCTGGATATAAAACTATTTGTGGACATTACTTTCCAGCACAGGCATAGAAAGATGTGCCAGCCATAAGTCTGGAATGGCAGAACTGAAGAATAGAAGATATCACAGCCGAAGTAATTACAGTGGTTACTCTCAGGCCACAACCTGGAGCTGAAAATGTGGTATAGCTAATTTCTTGGTTGCAGAAGCTGACCTTCTGAAGGGAACACACTGAGGAAAACCCGATATGAGCCAAAGCAAAGTCTCACGAGGTTGTTTTTTTAGCTGTTAATACAAATAGCCATTGCCCTGTAGCCTCTTTCTTGCAGGAGGTGCAATCTTCTGCTCATGCCTCATGAGGGAGGCAAAAGTGAAGTGCAGCACAAGTAGTCCTCTATCCAAGTATCCTCTATCCAAGTATCCTCTATCCATACTGTGGCATTTCTGATGTGTGGCATTTTTGGTGCATGGCATTCCAGAGCTGAGCTGTACATCTGATGCTCTGCATTACAGAAGGAAAGAGAGGGTGCATGACGCCAAAAGGAGAAATCCCTGGCAGTGTATAACTTTGGGGGCCCAGTGGGAAAGGAAATCTGCTTGTCTGTTTTTTATGTGGTCATATCTTCTCCTTCCCCTCGTCTCTTTGTTCACCTAAAATGAGATAATGGAATGCAAACTACAGTCCTTGGGTAGGCATCCTCTCCAGCCAGGGGTAGGTAGGTGCTTGGGGTTGCTCTTCTGAGATGCCCAATTCTGAGAGGTGGTAGAAAAAGGAGACTACATTCCCAATCCTAGTTATTACATACTTGAATTTTGGCACCAAAACATGTAGAGTGTTGCCTCCCTCAGCAGTTTCCACTGCTTGGCTTTGATGGCAGCAGTCAGTGAGGATTTGGTTTTGGCAGTGCTTTAGTACTAATTTTTCTGTGGGTATTTGGAGGTGGAGGAAGGCTGAGGGCTGATGGCAGCTGCAGAACTTGGAATCGCCAGTGACTGGTGGCTTCTTCAAATGAGACTATAAAACCCTCTAAGGCTGGCCTGGGGGTGCACAGCCATAGCTTATACAAACGTTCTGGCTTCCTGCAGCATGTGAGAGTGAAGCCATGGAGCCAGAACAGGCTGCTGATCCTCAAATCCAGCTTGCAGGAACAGTCCATTATCCTGCTCCCCCATGGGCAGGAAATGCCTCCTTTTTCACCTGCAGCTTGCTTCTGATTGCAATGGTGAGTGTTCTTGTCATGAGAGATCTTTCTTGACATTGAGAGAGAAAATGTCAAAGATGGATGATAAGAATAATATGAAAATAAATTATTGAGGACTCTGTTGTTGTCCCAGCATGACACTTTAGGACCAGCTTTTAGTAGCTGAGCTTTGGGCATATTTGGGTTGCTAGAAATTGCTCAGAAGGGGCATTCTTAGGCACAAGGTCACATGTTGCACTGTGGGGGTCCCTGGCAGCATGGTCTCATACCTGGCTGAGGGGGGAATCAAACCTGTAGCAAACAGGCACTAACTCACAACAGAGATTTGTTGTAGTTACCTAAGGTTTCATCTGCTCTTCAATCATTGCAGTAAACCCATTTTACCACACACTGTGCAGAAAGCTACTTCGTACCTAGCAGTTCTTTTCGTTCACTTTTGGCTACTCATTTATATTTAGTGTTAGATTGTTGAGAAAATAACAAGAAGTGAAAAAAAGTTCTAGAGGTGCTTTACCATTGTATTATCTGGTTTTACAACCCATCTGGGTATATGTGATTAACCTTTAGGTTTAAACAGCTTGAAAATAATTTAACGTTTCCCTAATCTTTCAACTGTTTCTCCTCCTCTCCCTTCCCAAAATACTGAGTACTTCAAAGAGTGATCTACTTAAAAATAATAGCATATTTACTTGCTTTACAAGGCCTATGTCACTTCTTAACATCGAGGGAGAAGCTGCTGTATGTTAAAACTTTTTATTTCAGCATTCTTTTTATTCAGATAGGGAAAAGAAAGGAAGAAGTGTTATCTTCTTTATTTCCAGGAAACATTAAAAATTCCTTATCCTACCCTGCAGTGCATTTTGTTTTATTTTGTTAATAATCTGTATTCTGATTGCTGCTTGGTAAAGAATAAAAGAGGATTCTTTAGTCATGGGAATGCAGAGATGTTTATTTCCACTTTGGGAGTATAACATCTGTTAACTCTGTTTTCAGAGTTAGTGCTGAAGCACCTGGTATCTCACGCTCCACCCAAGATTGTAAAAATATTTGAAACTGCAGGAAGGCAATACAGCTGTGTAAGCTTATATGGGATCTTGTTGATTTAATTAAGTTCAGGAAAAGAAGCCATACCAATAAATGCCCAGTTGCTTGAAAGAGAGAGGTGCTATTTGATAAAATAGAGCTTCCCCCCTTAATTATCTGGGGTTTAGTTAAACATTATAGTCTCCCATCATTCCTCTGGCACAATTAAATTCTGTTCTTGTTGAACTCCTGCACCAGATTAATATTTTTTAAGGGTGAAAATGACACAGAGAGGAGAAATTCTGATCCAGCTCTTGCTGTTGATGTCTGTGGCTTTTTAACCTGGTTAAAAAGAAAAAAACAAAACCAAAAGAAGCCAAGTTAAATTGTCTGCCTTTGTGTGGGATCCTCCTTGTCAGCAAATATAGTCTCTTGAATGAAGACCTTCATGTCTTGATTTGTGAGGCAGTTATATAGTTACAGGAGAGAGCCTTGGCTGGAGGATGCCATACATATAGAGCAAAGAGCAGCAAATGTTTCGGAGGATGGAATTCAATTCCCGGAAGGGTGCATGCCTCACCTCCGCTTGGTCCAGCTGTGGGAAAATTCCAGCAGTCACCCTGGAAACAGGAAAAGTGACACCGCATTAAGTGAGGGAGGTGCTAGAGTGATGTTTAACATTCAGAAATAAATAAGGATACAGAAAATGGTATTGCGCAGAAATGTGTCACTGCTAGACAATATTGAAATCCAAAAGAAAAGCTATTTCTTGCAAATGAAATTTTTCTGCAAGGTCTTAGTGTATGGAGATAATTGGGAATTTTTCAGCTTTCTCCAAACTCAAGAATCTCAAACTACTTGGGAGAATAGACACTAATGTATATGGGAAGCTGTTTGTAATTTCCTATGTAATTTCTGGACATATGTGGCAGGGTTCCAAGATTTAAGTGTAGCAACCAAAAATCACTGAGTGATTAGTTGGCAGAGCATGCACAGTTATAGGGGTGGTAAGTCACTGCTAAAGGCATGGCATATGGAGCAAAGGTCATAACTTCACTCACTGGTCTTTAGCTTCTCGCTGGAAAATCAGTGGATTGTTTGGTTAAATAAAACATTGATAGATGGGAGATTGTTTTCAGGTATATGCTCTGCATCCTGTTTGAAGTATTCCTGGCTAAACTCACTGGCAGTGCTCTCATGTGGTAATTCTATATTTGCATATTGTCAGGGGAGGACTCTGAAGCTTGAGAAATCTTCTAAATGGGGTTTTAATATAAGGGCAGAGTGACAGAATTTTTGGAAACAGAAAATAAAAATGAATAAAAAATGGCAGTGCTTAGCATATGCAAACTGAGTGGAAAGATGGAGTATCATTACATATTTTTGTTTACTAGAGATGCAGTTATACTGGAGATGTGCTGAATTAAACCTCATTTGACTGGGTAATCAATGAGGCTGGTGCTTCAGAGAGACAGCTCATTTCAACTCCTATGCTGGAAAGCACACACTGTGGGTGAATGTAAAACACTCTGCAGACTTAGACATGGTAAATGAGATAGTTGAGAATGTCACAGACACTTTTTCTAAAAGCTTTGTAATGCCACTCCAACTCTAACACGCCTCTTCTCTCTCTGTCTACAGTGATATGAAACAAAAAGAAAGCTAAACTGATTTGTAACTATTTCATATTCCTATTTAGTACACAAAAGCACCTTTTCTAAAGGTGGTTTCCTGAGTTTGTTTGACTATTAAAAGCTGCTGCAAAGTTTGGTATAATCATTGCTTGTGATTCAGAAGTGTCTAGTCATGGAACCTGTGCCTGAAAACAAATTCATATGTGGAACTGTACTTTTCAGGACTGAGTTTGCATAATTTCCTAAGTAGGCATAAATTTGTCTGAATGGACTGGGACAGTGTTTTCTCAGGGAATCAGGATGATGAGCAGTTTATAAATTGACATATGGATACCTCTAGCTGGGAGGGGGGACCTCACTCGTAGAACTCAGCACAATGCAGCTCTGCACCTACTTAGCCATAGGTACTTAGCACCACCATTAATAGAAGTCACTACACGCAATCCTACACCTTTGAAGTTCATGCTGTAGGTTTATGAAGCATTTTATTTCTCCAGGGCTTTCTGTAACACTCATTACTCAAGAATCTGGGTTTTTCAGAGTTAGTGACTGTGTTTTTGTAACAACTTGTCTAGATGAACCAGCTCTGTAAATGCGAAACAGCTACAGAGGCTGAGCTGGAAATGCCAGTGATTCTGAGTGGCTGGTCAGACACGGATAGTACCAATCTCTCTTTGCATCATGGAGTCAAGCATTTTCTCCTGCTCTACGTAGAGCCAGTAGGAGGACCAATGAAAACATATAGAAATATGCCTCTCAGGTGAGGTTCCTGGACCAACCCTAGAGCAGCTCAATAGTGCAGTTTTATGCCTCACTGTGTGGTCTTCAGATTCTTCAGCTGCAAAGGTAAACATGGCTTCTGTTGAACATGCACAAACTGAACTTTTGAAGGTTCTGTAACTTGACTGAATTTGGTCAGATTTTCACTGGGCAGGAAAAACAATTACTAACAGACAAGCTGCACTATCACTGCTGTCTATGACATGTGTGCTCTAAACTTCCAGATTTTGAAGAAAATGTTGCCAGAATTTACCAGAACTGAGTATTATTTGTTTCTCCTCTTGAGCTGGTAAAAGGCTGGGAGGGATAAATCCTAAAGTGTGTATAATTTGAACCTCAAACGGTGATGGCTTGGGAATGCCATAAAATGAAATGCAGTCTGCAGAACTTGAAGCTTAAGCTGGTAGCAGTCTGGGCTTCCAGCCTGCTGATGTAGTTTTGTTACACACTTCTACTATGTTATTTTCATGTATTTGCTGTACTTTGCTACTTTTAGATGTCTTTATGCCAGGAATGTATTTATCTATATATAATTTTCCATGAAAAAGTGATCTATCTGCAATGCAGACAGATGGAATACAATGTAGTTTATGTAGTATCAACAAACCCATGCTCTTCTTTTTTGCCTTTACATTTAAGTTAAATTGCATTTTGAATGCTACCATCTGCACAGTAGTATGCCTCAGCAAGGCCTGCTGTTCCTAAAAGCTATTAATAGAAAAACTCTGCCTACTCTGAAACAAAACCACTCTACTTACCCCTTTTCTCAAGTGCTCAAGAAAAAAAAAAGAAACTAATAGGTGTCATGAGGCATTTTGGTTTTATTTTAGATAAACATCGCTGTGAAATCTAAAGATGTAACTCCTCTATAACCGCCCTGTTAATTAATACAATTGCTTGAATATAAGTTAATCACCCTTGTAAATGTTTTCTTCATAGGTTTCAGGATGGGCTCACTAGCATGTCTGGAGAGCAGTCATTCCCCAGTGCTGCCAGATTCCAGCTCAGACTCATTGCAGGACCTCTGCTGTGGAGATGTGTGAGCTGGGGACAGCTCTACAGGGCCCATATTCTATTGAGTTCAAAGGAGATGGATTTAATTACAAATGGCATAATTTGAAAAGATTTTGTAGCTCAGAAAAGCTCTTAAAAATCCTTGCTGGCAAAATATATAAATGAACCTTTATTGCATCTCTTCATCTTTGTATGGCTGCAGGCTGTTTAACAAGGACCTCTGCTGTTCGTTTAATTTATTACACCCCCTTACACTTCACATTTTTTTCCAAATTTTTAATGAGTTCTCGTTTTGTTGGGCTTTCACAACATTTTTCCATGTCTCCTGTGTGCTTGCATGCACCAAATATATGTTATATAAAAAAATTGCAAATCCTTCAATACCAGCTGCTGTAGTTAATAAACTTGTAACTTTACCCTCATTGAACTATGTCAAATCCCTGTAACAGCTGGCATGTTTAAATTTCTATGCTATTGAGGGCTGAATTTTTATTTAAAACTCCCAGATATGGACCTGTCAAAAATTTCTTTGCACTGTAGCTTCTTTAAACCCCTTAAACTGCTTCTGTAACTGTGAAGAATTTCAATTGAAAACCACCAAATATTAATGGATTTTTTATTTGTTTAATTTGTTATATGGGTTTAAAAAATATTTTCTCTTTTGTTTTCTGATCCAGTGAGTAACCCAACCAAGTGAATAATGGAATACCATTTTTTTTCCTGCTGAGCTGTTATTTCTGTGTGTGTTTCTGAATTTATACCTATAGATTTTCCTTGAAAGAGGAGATGGGCAGCTCTGGACAAGGGGAATGTCCAAGCGATAATGGTTAAGTTAGAAAAAGAACTTTGTCTCTCTTTCTGTGTCATGTGACATTTTTGTAGCATGACTATTCTTAAGATTTTTATTAACTCTCAATTTGTGCCTTTTTCTACTTAGTGTGCTCTCCTTATTACAACTGGATTTCAGTAGCTCTTTCCCAGGTCAGAATTAATCCTCCAGAGTTTTTTTGCTTGTATCCCATTTAGTCCCAAACTCCTGCCCTACCACCTGCTCTCTCACCCTTAAATCTGCTTCCCTATTTTTAAACAAAAATCCTGTAGAAGGAGGTTTACTGGAGTGTGTCAAAGGGTTAATACATTTCTCTCTCTCACTGCAATTTAAGGAATCATCTTTGATATTACTTCATCTGAGACTACCCCAAATGATATATCATCTGTTCAGGCAATTTCAGGCAAGTCACATCATTAGCAATGCTTCCACAGCATCCTCTCAGCTGTGTGAAAAAGCAATTTGAAAGACAGGTTAAAGCATTTTATTGGTTTCACAAAAGGAATGAATGAGTGGAGAGACAAAACAGAAAAATGCTCAGCTGAGGCCTCGCTGTCACCACCTCTTCTCCTTGGTTCAAGGTTATGGGTCACATATAAGGTCTGACATGTATCCTTCTCTTTTGACTAGATAGATATAACAGTATTAATATGAAAATAAATCACTTTACATGGGGGACTTGGTGGAAACTCTTTTCTAGAAATGGGTATGACTCTTAACAGCTTTAGAAAAAGATAAAGCAACTGGTCCAACAACATGCTGGAAGGAGCCATTAGAGAAGAGCCATTAGAGAAGTTTTTAGTCTGTGCAGAATGGAAAACCTGCTGAAAATAAGCTTTCTTATTTGTGTGCTTCTCCAATTCTAGACAGAGCTAAGGCTCTGTCTGCATTACCCTGTATGCTGGATTAGGTTATGTTCCTCTCATCAAACTCTGAAGCAAGGAAGTGGTCTACAAATATAATTGCTTACTAAAATACCTATAAACCAAAAATTAACAGCATGCTTTGTTTATTTTCTATGGTGCAATGAAACATGGTCTTTTCCTTGACAGCCATGTCAATTGTCAGAGGTACCAGGGTGCTTTGGTAAGGCAGTGGGCCTGGAAAGAATAATTTATAAAGCCAAACTCCCATTGCTGACATACAGATATGTTCCAGCTGTAGGGTGGACCAAGAAATGAGATTGTTGTGAAAAGGGGTGGAAAGGGAATAAAACCACTCACAGTTTCTAATTGGAATTTGAATTTAGCAAAATAATCCTTTTCACCATGCTGAAGTGCTAGCACTTCAGGGTAAATGATCATGTAACTACTAGAGATAACCAGTAACAACAGGGCAGAACAATTACCCTTCCACATGGAAAACTTCGAGTCAGTTCTCTGACTGTTTTACATCAGTCATAAAACTAACATTACATAACTCCTAATGCAAATGGCATAATTTCACTCTAATACATTTATAATTACCTTATTAACACTAATTAAAAATGTGGAAATCACTATTATGGTTCAGAATTTGCTACTTGCTTTCTCCATGTATTACTTTCTGTCTGCACACAATGAAGTCTGAACTAGGAATAAAACATTGACCTCCTATACCTACAAGCTCCACCCACTGTGTTTGGTGTCTTTACAACTCTTAGATCATGCATCTCTCTTAGGGACAATGAAGACTGATGATGAGCTTTGACAGACACCCTGAACATTCAGATTATCAATCCAAAACCAACTCAGGCTGACAATGGCTGAGCAGTCTGTATGTGACTTGAAGAGGACATCCCATTTAACTGAATAGTTTTTACTCCAGTTCAGAATTTTCTTTTATTTTTGATTGTATTCCATTTCATTATAATTCCTCTTCCCTGTGTTCATTTCACTTCATTAGCTGATTTCGAGATTTCCTCTCCTTTAATGAATATTCCTTTCATGAAAGAAACTGAAATCTTGCAATTTAAATGAATATAATTTTGGCAAATTTCCATTTCGGAGGTCCATTTCACTATAGTTCCTGTCATCCCATTCCATGTAATGGTATTCACTTTTTAAATTTTGAATTTTCGTTTCTTGTTTTTAATAGTTGCATTTTTTTCATCATATGTCTTCTCCTGCCTGTTTGTTTCAATTCTTTCCCAGATTTCAAGATTTCAGTGAGTCTCATTTTGGCATGCTTTGGTACTTTTCACTGCACTTTATGTTATCCCATTACAATTAATTGTATGCACTCCATTTTCAAATTTTCTTTATTCGTTTCAATTGCATTTTATTTCAGCACATGTCATGTATAGTCTGTTCATTTCACTTCATTCCCTGCTTTTGAGATTTCATTTCATGGTTTCATGATGGGAAATGAAATCTCGCTGTTTCAGTTGGTAGCATTACTACATTTTTCACTGCTCTCTTTACACAAAGGGATCACAAGAATCAGATCCATTCCTTTTGCCAGTTTCATATTGAGAATTCATGTTCCATTATTTTTCACAATTTGGGCTTGAAAGAATTTATATCAGTTTGATGATTATCTCCCTATTGTCTCAAAAATCTTGTTAAAATTTTCCAGGATTTATCTTTGCATTACACTTAAGTCAGTCATTCTACAATAACTTTTTTTTTGCATCCTTTCTCCGTTCTCAGATGTAGGCACTATAATGGGTTTTGCGTTGTTCTGGTACTTCTCTTTTTCACCATGAATTTTGAAAGGTGTAAAGATTAGTTCATTCAGGTCCCTGAGTTTGTTATAGATGGTGGAAGTGGGATTAAGTGTTTGTGTATCATAGGTAAGTAATCTCCAGCTTGTCTTTGTTCTAGCCTGAACTGTTACCACCTTATCACTGATGTTAATTGTGTCAGCCACCTGAGCCCAGTTTACTTTCTTAATGAAGATAGAAGCAGAAAGATAGAGAAAAAAATAAGGTATTAAATGAATTGCCCTTGCAAAAGCCATCTGCTACCACTTTTTTTTTTAATTTTATTTAGCAAAGGACCAGGTCATTCAGTTTGTTCTGATTTATCATATGTAATCCATTGTAACCCTTCCCTTCTCTGCCTCCAATATTTTCCGAATGTGCCATTTTTACAGTATCATTTGCTCTGTGTTGGGCTATCTTTTCCTCATTGTGAGGTGCTGCTCATATAATTCTCATTTCTGAGTGAAATTCCATTCTTTTCTTTCAGCAGCATAGAGTTTTTTTCAGGGAATTAGGGTTTATGGACATTCTTCACAGGTAAACTGACTGCAACAATGCTTTAGGAGTGCAGTCAAGTGTTAACCATGTGGTATAAAATGGTCTCATATTATTTTAATCTGATATTAAATATTCCTTCTTTATTTGCCTCTCATGAAATGCCCTCAAACTTTTATAATCAAATTACTTCTCACTAATGGAAACTCTTAATGACCTTTTATAAATGTCTGGATATACCAGCATCTCAATTTTCCTGCAAAACTCACACAAATCCACAAATGTGATTGTTGTCCTTCAGGGAGTCTTAATAAAATTTGTTAGAAAGTGACCTCTTACTTAGAGTCAGCTCTGCCGACTCAGTACATCTCAGTGCTGCAGCTATCAGCAGATCTGGACAATGAATGTCAGTGCTAACCTATTGTGCAGGTGGCTGGCTGGCGATGAGACACCTGGTAGATAACGAGCTGTGTGGAAAATACCATGGAGAGACAGAGCTGTTAATCAAAATCCCTTCTGCAAAACAGTCATTAGAGCTTTGCTTGACACATGTCAGTACTGTGTCAACAGCAGTGCTCAGGGGAAATAATGGTCTACAGCACCTGCTGTGTGATCTGGGCATGTCTGAAGTGACTGCTCAAACTCTGGAAGTGCTCTGCAGGTTGGACCCCAGGAAAGAGAAGAGGGGTCACCAACACTGAAAATATTTTGAGACTCAATTACAAAAAACAGCATCAGTGAGAGCCAGGCATGTATCCTCCATGAAAAAAACTTCATGGTAGGTGTTGACTAGGAATTGTTTTGAGAAGGCAGTTTCAGTATCTTGATGATTATGCAGTACATAAGTGTAACTATGAATTCTTGGATATGGACAACTAAAACATCATTAGGATTTTAATCTGCCTTGTGCATCCTGCCTAAGATCAGGAGAAATAGCATGCATAGTTTGCACAGAACACAGGAAATAGATCTCTAAACATGGCAAATGCTCTTGTGTTTTGACCACTTCTGAAATACCTATTAGAAAGTTTGTTCTGTTCTTTTTCACACAGCTCAGAATGATTTTAGCAAGGGTTTAGTCCCTTTGAAAAGTATCTCCAGATACTTAGCCTATTTTCCTCTAGAAAAAAGGAAATTTTACAAAATTTTATTGATTCATTAACTTCAGCAGGGTGCCAGACCGAACATCTACATGGAAACAGCTTTTCATGGCTCTGACCTGCATTGTAAATTGTCTGTAATTTAGTAGAGAGTGAAGCTTAGGGGGAGCAATTGCTTCAAATGTTCAGTGCCGTTAGCTTAAGGGAGAGGAAATGAGAGAAATCCAGAAGTTTTCATTTCCAAGTGAAGCATGTCAGACAGCACAGCACAAGACCTTTTAAAATTGCAATATGGCATCATATTAAACAGAACCCATCTGTGTTTCCTTTGGCTTTCCATCAGTTTACATATTTTCTTAGATGTAGTAGTAGCAAATGTCAGAGCTTTTTCACCATTTCCCATAATGCAAAATTAATATGTTACTATCTGTAGGTCTATAGCTCTCACTGACCCATTGCTGCAAACTCTGAGCTGTTCATCTCAGAAGTACTAGTGGTGAATTTAAATGGAGACACAGTGTGAAAAGACTTGTGTCAAAGTGTTTTACTGCTGTTAATGAAATAAGAGAGTAGTAATTAATGTGAAATGATGCCTGAAAGTGAGTGGCAAGCACTAGCAGGTACTGATGGCTAGATTGTGATACAGGCCACTAGCACAGCTTGTTCCAGCAGGGTGTTTGGGCTCTACCTCTGCACTGTCACCAGCACAAGGGAGGAGGCTGGAGCTGGGCTGCCTGAGCAGGGTTAGGGGATGCCAGGGCTGAGCTTGGGGTGGAAGGCTGAGGCAGCAGGGCCTTGAGGTCTGATCCTGCCTTTCTGGAGGAAAACGAGAGGTAAGCGGTGCCTGCCGAGTTGGTGACTGGGTAGGGGGCTTGAGGAAAAGAAGGGATCTTGCTGGGAACAGAATTAATCATCAGATGAGAAATGTCCTGTGATTTCAATTGCTGATTCCCAGGCATAAGCGGTTTCCCACTCTTGGGAGTGAGGATGTGAACATTTAGATTAAAAGAGCAGGGGGGTTGTGACACTGGGGATGAGAGATTGATGCTGCTGCAAGGGCATCCAGGCATGAGGCCATGCATGCCTGAAAGTGAGCTCCTCCTGTGCAGCCTGAGCCTGAAAGTGCTGCCATCCTTCACCTCCCTGAGGGCTGACAGCTTTCGGTGCTGGCAGGGAAACTGCAGTGAGATGGACTGTCAAAACTGCCTGCAAGGAAGTCACCAGAATGGTGACTATCCCTCTGAACTGGACCCTGTGGACAGCTAGCACAGAGACATGACTTCTGCAAATACGATTTTGATGATTCCTGCAACTTAAAGGACTGCCTATTGAGTTGGCTGTGGATGAGCCTTTGTTTTGAAGGGCTTCGCTGCTAGGGAGAGGGGAAGTGAATGCTTTTGATAGCCAGGGATGGCATGGTTAGAGATGATTCCACTTCTGTCGCTCCTTTGTCAAGCTTAGATTCTGTCTGGCAGTGAGAGAAACAGGGGAAGGTGTTTGTGATGTGTCAAGTGCTATTTGCATGTCAAACAGTGGTCTGGCTGGGGTGGTTCAAGGGTTCTTAGGATCCTCCACCAGCTCACAGGGAGCTGCATTCCTGCAGGGGAAAGAGTACAAGTTTTCAGGTGTACCAAGTGGGACTTACCTTGTTGAACTGCAGTGAGTCATCTCATCCTAAGGCCAGCATGTAAATTGATTCAGGTGAGTTCCTCTCTGGCAGGCACACAGGTATTTTTCAGGGTGTGAGTCTTATTGAGCATCCCTGTCATTGATGTTGGTACGCTCTGTGTTCAGAGGGAGGAAACCTGCCTCCCACCCACCTGTGGAAATGACCTGTTGAGTCTGTCTGCATCCTGTTGCTGTAGCTATTTCAGATTCCAGTGAAATACATCACTCTGTTTTATGAGATTTTTCTCCTCTGTTGACTCCAAGTCTACAGTTAATCAGGCACAGGCACCAAAGTGGTACCTCTCAGCATCTTAAAAAACAACATGAGATTTGTTGCAGTTTACCCAGCCTGCTACTGCTCTATCTAGGCAAAGACAAAGAAAGACAGGATTACTGAGCTGTGTGACACTTGCTTCTAGAGCAAGACAAAAGTGAAAAGTGGGAATTCGGGAAAGACTCATCAGTGTTTCTGAACAAACCAAGCTAAAAGCATGAGGAACACTTAATGTATTTCCAAAATTCAAAAGTCACCTACAACAGTACTTACATGTAAATCTTCGTTTTGCTCTTGTGGAAGCTGTGGAACATCAAAAGAGAGAAGAGAAGCCCAGATTTTTTTTTAGCTTTTTGTTTGTTTGTTTTTTTGTTTAATAAACTTTCAAGAGATTTGCTCTTCTTAATTAATCTTCTGTGTCACCTTTTGATCCTTCTGGTTTGTTATTACACATACTTGTGATAATCATGCACTTTGCACTGATTACAATACGTGTGTTCAATGAGATCAGGCTATTTTTAGGTATGAATGTAAAAAACTGAGATGATCAGAAGCTAGTAGAAAAATTTCACCTGGCCTTTTAAATAACAGTTTTAACTTAGCTATCTAATGTAATGTCTGTCTTTTGAAGCAACTAAAACTCCCTTTTCCCAAAATGTTAAGGTCCCTAAAAGCAAAGTAGGAGCATTAACTGGACAGGCATGAGAATAGGCAATGTATCAATTTTCTAAAACTTGTTCTTGAAAGCTTTTCTATTTTCTTGTTCTGTTTCTGTGTCTTGAGGTTTTCTGAAAGTGTAAAGTCCAGTGCAGCCTGAAGAGATGTAATGCAGGGTTAAGAAAAAATAGCTGTGGTACTTCCCAATATCTGCTCATTGATATCATGCAATGCAGATTAATGCCTCTCCTCCAGCTGGCAAACTCCTATGGAACTCACTGACACACTCACATGTTCATACACTACTCATGCTTTTTCCTTGTGGCCTTGAAAAAACACCCCAAACCAAAACCCCCAAGAGAGTCTGTTTCTGCTCACAGAATTAGCAGATCCTGGCCTGCTCTGCTGAAATATGATTAATGAAGTATAAATGGGTAGTTTTCTTACCAAAAGGCTACTGACAGATTCAGGGCTGATTAAAGTTGACTGTTGTTTATACACAAAAGGAGGCAACTACTTGATTCCTGGTGGGCAGCAGTCACTATGGAAGTTTGTTTGCTTTTGATAGAGATGAAGGATAGACAGAAGGATTCCTGGAAGAGTAAAAATTTTTCTCTAGAATGGAGCAGCCAAACGCTTTGTATGCAGTATGTTCCAGTTTTTATATATTAAAATGTATATAAATGCACTGAGAGTAAGGAGGGGTGGAGAACTCTTGTGGAAGCACTCAATAAATCCTGCATCAGGTAATAAACTCACTGATATCAAAGGGCTCATCTACTCCTTCGGGATAAGCTCTTATGTAATTTGATACCTACCAAAGTACCCATGAGTCTGCAAAATTTAGCTGGGAGATCTTCTGAGCAAAGGCTGTGACAAGCCATTTGTGAAAACAGCATGATATATTTCACAGCTGTCAAAGCACAAGAGCAGTTTTCCTTGCAGTATCTTAGAACACTTGAATTTCTTGCTGAAGCTTGAGAAACTAGGGAAAAGAATGCTAGCTCAGACATATGCAAAATATCTGTATTTTTGATTAAAAAAAAAAAAAAAGTTGAGAAGGTTTGGCCACCAGGAAGCCTGTGAGCTACGTCTCATGTTGCTTCTTCAATGCTAACAATACACAATGCTCCACCCTAAAATCTACCCCTGTGTGCCACGACAGCAGAGGTTTCAGCAGTTGCATCAGGTTTTCATGGTGTGCATCCTGCCTGGCAGCTGCAGGGGACATGGTCCAGCTTCATTCAAGACAACTCTCATTTGCAGCTTCCCCCATCTTGTTTTGGAAGCTCTGTTTGAGCTGGTCCTCGCCTGAGTAGGATTAAACTTGTGCCTGTACCTGGTCTTGCACCTTGTTGACCCACACTCACAGGCTAATGCCTTGACCTGAGCAAGGGTGGTGCCTGTCCAGCTGTGCCCTTTGTCTATGCCTTGCCTTTGTCTTCCATTGCAGACCAACCATCAGATAACAGTTTCCCTCTGGTGATGAGCATGTACAAGAAAAATCAGTTGCAAATTATTGCCCTTACTCTTAGAAACCACTCACTGAAAAGAGGATCAACCTCTCTTAGTGTATTTTGTCGTCACATTTAATTTTCTTTTCTAGGAACTGCCTTATTTTGTTCTGATCTTACTGCTTATGATAAACATGTGCTGGCTGATAATAATCAACAACCATAATTTCAGCAACAAAAAGTTTGAAAAGTTTTGAAAGTCTATTTGCAAACATGTCAAGTGGATATTTTTAATGCATGCTTTGATATTTTCCTTTCATTTTTTCTGATGGTGTCTCCATAATTTCAGCTTCCCTGCAGTAAACATCACAGTATTTACATCATACAGAGACATGAACAGTGTTGAAAAATAGGGTATTCAGGGTTTGTTTTATTAGTTCAACATCACCAAACAAGTTTAGGTAAGTTGGAAGCAACTTTTTTACCTCAGAGAGGTAAACAGCCAGGTTACTCTGTCCATACTGAGGATGTTTGAAATTAGGCCAGTGGCAAAACTATGAGCTGTAGTTCCTGCCTATTGTCAGAGTCCAGCACCACAACCTCATGCAACAGCCTGCCCTGACATGGCAGGATGCAGGAGAGCAGCTGGCCCTGCTCTGTGAGCAAAGGACCAGCACTGCTGGGAACCACCCTGTGGGGATCATTCCTCACTAATGAGCTTAAGTGGAACCAGGTGGAACGCAGAGGCAACATGAGGAGAGATTTTGTAGAAAGCCCTGGTGTCAGTGTGACTACATAAATAAATGGAGGTTTTCTTATTCAGATATGAAACAACTGGACAGCAGAAGAAGGATGCTGGCAACCCAGAGGCAAACACTTCACTTTGCATTTTGTTTTGAATCTATAGCAATATCTGTCTGTATCTTTTGTGGGTGCATGGGAGGTTGCTTTACTTATGTTAACCAAAATATGTGTTTCTCATTTTCTCTGTCACGAATTTACACAGGCTTAAAGACTTAATCTGCTTCCTTCAGGTTCCATTAAAACCTAGGTGAGAGCTTGGCTTTTGCAAGAGTCTGCATTAAGTGAGGCGTGAAACCTCCACCCTCTTTAAAGGCTGCTCCACATGTTGTAGATAGCCCTGTTGGCTGCATGTATTCTCTCCACCTCTAGGCATGGAATTCAACTGTTAGAGCAGGAGCTTAGTGTCTTTCTTAGATCTTTCTATACGTGACCTAGGAAAATGCACATCTTCATCCCATTTGGAAAAAAATGTTCATGTTTTGTTGCCTTTCTCCTTCCATCCCTATTAAGCAACTCTGTGGTGACTGTGTACCTGTCTCTGGTAAGAGAGACAAATCTAGGCAAAAACAAATGAGGGCTAGGATGGTATTTGATGTTGACTTGTTGAAGACAAGAGGGATCTTTATACAGAGGAATTTGCCCTGTACGCTTGGGGGTTTTCTAATTTAACCAAATTCTGTTATATTATTTGGTATGCTTATTGGGATTCCAGATGGTTTTTTTTAACATGCATAATACATGAAACCACTGAAAGGCAATCTGTGGAATCCCTTTGGATTTCCTACAAATATTTAGTTTCCACTCCAGCTTTCTAGATATCTTGTTGTTTCTGTCCTATAATAAGATCCTTTAATATAGCTCCCAGAGCTGTAGTATAGAACCTAACACCTTATAAAAAAGAAATTTGCAATGGATGTAAGGAAATTATATCAGAAATATCCTTGCAAACAGCTTGCCAGTGAGTTAGAGATAGTGTCAAAGCTGGCATTATGCCAGCACTGGGTGACCACTGCTCTTGGATATTTTTCTAAAGTTTATTGTTTTCTAAAGTTTAAATTTTTACATATGTTCACTCCCCAGCCCTCAAAGAAATATTTTTGTAATGATCTTAAAAAACCAACAACAACAACAAAAAATCAATGCCAGCCACTGGGTTCTTAAAGAGACTTTTAACAACTGTGTGTGTGGCACACACACACAATAGAAATAAATACCCTAACTATAAGAAACAGATTTATTTAAAGATAAAGGTTATGATAAGCAGTAAACAAGATAAAATAGAGCTTTTACCCTGAGGAAAAAAAAAGGGAAACGAATGGAAAACCCAGTGTGGTGAATTCTTTCTAGGGCTATGGCCTACAGATCAGAGTAGAAGTTCCATTACTGCTAAGTTTGGTTACAAACTGAGGTAGAAACAAAGGAGTATTTAATGTGCATTGCAGTCAGCACTTTCAATAAAACTCCTCTCTGGGGGGTGTCTGCAGCTGGTGTTTGCATAGATTTCACTCTATGCAATTTGGTATAAATCTCTATTGCAAATACCTCTGTGTGGGAAGGGAGTTCTTGCCACCAGAGACTTTTTTTCAGCAGTCAAAATCCAAACAGACCTCTACCCTGCAAAACCAAACTAAACTAAACATTCCCAACCTGAAAACTCAAAGACATGGAGCCCTTCCTCCCAATGCCATAGAATCATATAATAGTTTGGGTTGGAAGTGACATAAAAGATGATATAATTCCAGCCCCCCTGCTATGAGATGGGGCCCCGGTTGCTCAGAGCCCCATCCAACCCGGCCTTCAACACTTCCAGGGATGGGGCATCCGCAACTTCTCTGGGTAACCTGTTCCAGTGTTCAGCATCCTCACTGTAAAGAATTTTTGCTGTATACCGAACCTGAATTTCCCCTATTTCAGTTTGAACTCATTGCTCCTTGTCTTATCACTACAGTTGCTGATAAAATGTTCCTTTCTGGTTCTCTTTCTCTTCCTTGTACCCCTTAAGGTATTGGAAGGTTTCTGTGAGGTCTCACAACCTTCTCTTCTCCAGGCTGAATATCCCTTAATTTCTCAGCATGTCTTCACAGTAGAGGTGTTCCTATCCTACACGACTTTCAAGTTGCTAGGACTGCAGGCTGAATCACACCTCATTCAATCAGGTTTTGCCAGTCCTCAAAGACAGCAATTTTTATAGTTTTGTTGAGAATCTGTTGTTGTGTTCTCATGTTCCTTTTGACTCTTTTCTGCTATGGATGAACAGGTCAAATATCATCTTTTCTTCTTCACAGATTATGTTCCAGACCTCGTTCAATCAGCAGTCTTCTGGGGACTCTTGCCCAGAAGTTGAAAGTTTTCTTTATGAGCATCACTCAATGCAGTTCCCCAGCTGAAGTCTGGCCAGTGCTGTGTAGGATGAAGAGATGATCCTGCCAGTGCTGCAGACTAATTTTCTATTTTTTCACCTCAGTGTGATGTTTCTCTTTTTTTGTAGTAGCATGATGTTATTGACTCATGTTCAGCTTGTGATCCATAGTAACTGCCAGCTCCTTTTTTTCAGAGCTGATTAGTCATCTGCCATCCAGCACCTGAGCAGCTGACAGTCCTTATCTAACTACAGTAAATTCTGCAAGTCTCCTTTGAATATTTTATTTCTGTTGGACTGTGCCTCTGATTTATCATGATCATTTTGAGTTCTATATCAGCCCTTCAATATGTTTCCATATCTGCAAATGTGATAATCCCAGAGCAGTCATGACAATACTGTGTTGCGATGCACTCCACGTATACCCTGTGGGACTATACATGATACATAGCTCCACTCTGATAAAAGCTGCACATAACTCCCCTGGTGTGGTCTGCCAGGCCATTCTATACCCTTGGATAAGAGTTTCTTGTAGTTCATATATATTTAGGTTAATATTTAGGTGTGATAATGCCATGTCCCACAAACTGAAAATGGTACCAACATCATAGGAGCTGTTATTGTCCACACAGAGTCATTGGTGTTTGACTGAGGAAACAAACCCAACTGTGTAAACCCTGGTAAAAATGGCAAATAATTTCAGACTGTAGAAGATTTCAGGCATTAAGGTACCAAGGCATAACAGAGAAATATTAGAAAGAATAATGAAAATAAGATAGCTTTAAAATTATCACTTGTTCTTAGTACATGCTGACCAAACTTTCATCACTTAACCTCCACTACTCTGATGCAAAAGTAAGATTGAAGTGGTTGGTTCCCCTAGACTTCAATCTTATTTTTGTGTAAGGTAAGTAGGAAAGCAAAGGTGTAGGTAAGGAAATTTTGCTTTTCCAATAGGAATTCTCCTGCTTTGTATATCATTACAATGTTCAGTTAGAGAAAAATACAATGAAGACAATAAAATAAACAGGTGGGACTACAAAATATGTTATGGGATAGATCCATGGTAGTATGTATGGAGAAGTTACAGGACCTGGATAGAAAGCAGGAATAGGTTTTAAATGAACAAATGTTATACCTTTTTTGGGAAAAAGGAGAGCTGCAGTGTAATGCACCAAGGTACCATGGGATTATACCCATTTCACAGAGAGAAGAATGTGATGCCATGACTTTTCCTATTAAAGTTGGCAGAAGTATGGTATGGGTGCCAATATTCCCAGCTTTTCCATGATGAAACTCCTGTTTTCTTCACAAAGTCCTGCACTGTCCTGAGTCTATGTCTTTTCTCACTCTGCAATTGCCATGTAACACTTTGTGGTCTGCTCTTAGCACTTCAAAAGGCCAGCTGCTCCCTCAACTAGCTTTTTATCTATAAATAGAGTGTAGCTACTGTCCTGGGGAGATTCTGAGCTGGAATATATGCAAATAGATTTGACAGGTTTTCTGAGCCTCACTCTTGGGGGTTAACATAAATTTTCAGATAGGATAAAAGTCAGCAGAACATCCAAATATTCTTAAAGCATCTTACAACACTGATGATTGTTCTAGTTTATATATGCTTTCACTCATTAATGTGCTAGTACACATCAAATGCCTATTTTCAAAAAGGAAGGATATGGACAGTCTCCTTTGCTATGCAAAACTTGAGACCTTTAGAGGACATATATGCCTTTTGTATCCATTAGTGCATTGCATCCATACCCTTAGGCTACCCCTTCTTGAAACTCAATGAGAATGACGTGCAGTAATAGTTTTGTTTCAAGCTCCTTATCTTCCAGGCTTGAGTTTCGTGTGGTAGTGTGAGAAGAGACACAGCAGATGGCAGTGCATGACATCAATTATCTCTGCTGCACGCTCCTGTTCCCAGCGGTAATTGTCCAGAGCCGGTGAGATTACACTGGAGGGCACCCCCCACTCCCTGGCTCCATGTGGAGGAGAGGAGGACACTTCTGTGAACCAGTGCACTCTGAGGCATCACTTTTGCTAGGTGGATAAAGACTGCTGAATCAGCCTGCCCCCAGATTTAAGCAGCTTTAGCACTAGAAAGAGATTCCAAAGGCCTCCTACATACAGACAGATTGCAGCTTTCAGCAGAAGCCAGTCCCAGGGTATTTCTGTTTTCACCCATGTTTTTATCTTCCACATCATGATTCATGTTCTTAATTGCTTTTCTGCTTCAAAATCTAGGCAATTTTCATGTCAAATTGATTTTTTTCCATATATCCTCATAGTTATGTTTTTGGGTGAATGTTAGAGGGATTGTTCTTGGTGCTTTGTGACATTTGAACTAATATTTGGCACAGAAATAATGATGGCATTAAATGAAAATTTCCTTACCAAGTTGTGATGTGTTTCATCAGTTTGATCTGGTGTAAGGGACAATAATATAGGAGAAAAAGGAAGATGGGGGGGAAAAGAAGGAAACAGAATTTTCTTGAATGCCAACAGAGGACTGCTTTGGTAACAACAAGTGGGAAAACAAGGAAAAAATTCTGCAAATTATAGTTTTAAGTGGAAAACATTGTTTTTAACCAAAATGTTTAATTATAGAGCTTTTAAGAAGAGCCTAGTGCAGTGTCACTAAGATGATGAAAGAGTTGGATCACATGTCCTGTGAGAAGAGATTGAGAGAGCTGGGACTATTCAGCCTGGAGAGGACTCAGGGGAACATTTCCAATGTATATAAATACCTAAAGGAATGGTACAAAGAGGATGGAGCCAGCCTTTTTTCAGTGGTGCCCAGATGAAATGGTCCAGGCAATGGGCACAAATTGAAACACTGGAGATTCAGAACATCAGGAAACAATTTTTCAGTGGAGGGTGAGTGAGCATTGGTACAAGTTGAGAAGTCTCCATCCCTGGAGATCTTCAAAATCTGTCTGAACACAGTCCTTGGTAACCAGCTGTAGGTAGCCCTGCTTGAGCAAAGTGGTCGGACCAGATGACTTCCAGAGGTCCCTTCTCACTCAACCATTTTGTGATGCTGTGAACCCAAAGAGATGCCAACTCTTGAACTGTACTCTTATACAGTCATGGTATTTTCCAATGTCTCATTGAAAATTGCTTGGAGCATTATTAGATAAAAAACAATATTTGAAGTTGCAGTTGGAAAACTAGTGTTAGGCAATGCCCAAACATGGTCTCAATATTCAAATTCCAGGGGATTTCCTGAATCTGCTAAGTTACTACCCTAGTGCTACTTTCCAAAATACCTCAGCAAATATGCCATGTGCTATTTGTTTCAGAATGACATATTTGAAATGGATCATGAAGTGACGGAAATGATGGGATAGTACAAGAGGTTGTCTCTGCTGTTTATTACTAATTTTGCACCTGGGTGAGTCACAGGTAACATCAGCCTTTTGTCATTTGGAATTCAAATGAAAGAATGATCTTGTTATCTTTGCTTGGATTGAATATTCTCTCCCTTCAAATAAAAGACAGACATTTTGTTAATATGGCACTTCTAAATACCAAAAATGGAAAATTCTAAAATATGGAAAAAAAATCTAATTGCCATATCTGTGGAAAAACTAATCTTTCTTTTCAATAAACTGAGATGCTGACAGAATCTATTTAAGAAAATAAAAAAATCGGCAAGTGTCTTATTAATCTTCTTGAAAAAATCACTTTTTTTCAAGTAAAGACATGATCAATATGTAAAGATTTGTCTGTGGAATCATCCAGTAGTAGCAATTTTTTGTCGGTTCTTTTATTCAGCATGGATTTTTTGCCCTCTATCCTGAATAATTTTGGACAAGAAGGTGTAAAAAATATTTTGGTTCTTTCTATTCCAAGGCAAGAATATTTCTTTAGGATCTTTCAGTTAAAGACCAGAAGATTCATTTAGGACCTGCTTCTTTAAGCATATGCTCTCTTTTGGGTATTTCTCCTAAATAGGAGAAAAGTCTGTTTTCAGATAGGTCTGTTCAGGGGGTGCTGATTGGGAATTGGGTGAGGAATCACTCCAGAAAGAGATGCATGCATCAAAGGCTTACCCTGTGCTCCTCCAGGTGCTGTTGAGACAATGTTCCTGGGGTACAAACGTCCATGTCATGACCATCCACTTAGAGAGAGGCTCTGACTTTCGTCTCTGAAAGGACAAAAGATTAATGAACAAAAAGACTGCATTTTTTTCTTTTTCCCTAGATGCCTTTCCTCCAGAAGAGGCTTGGATGCTTGGAAGTGTCAAAAGCACTGTGGGGACACGTGCACATCTGTGAACTGGTGAAGCAGCTCATCAGTCAGAGTAGCTGATTTGGGAAACAAGGATACTGCAGCTAATGCCTGTTCCAAATTCTCTGTAAAGAGTTAGCTTAGGATTTTGTAATGTATAGCATTGGCACTCAGAGACCCTCATCCTTTTTTTAGAAACTAAGGGTAAATTTTGACAGCAATCTTTCTACAGCTTGTCTCAGAAGAAAAGCAGCTATTAAAGAAAATATCTAACTTTCAGTAGTCCTCATATCACCACTAGTCACCACCCTTGTGAATTTTCCAGAACAGATGATCACTAGATCTCATGCTGAAGAAACAAAACACTATCAGTGAGAGATTTCTGCAAAGTCACAAGACTATCCCACTTAGAATTTCAACAAGGTTGGACTTTGTCTGACATATTTTAATACCCCTGACACTGCATCTGCAAGCTTTGAACAGGGATGTACTTCCTTTGCCAGTAAGATAGGCTGCTTTCTTAGGCTCCTTTGGAAACAGAGTGACCAATAGAAAAGACCTGGACTGATAGTGCCACAAAACAGGTTATCTTACAGTGAGAGAAACTGAGCTCCTGAGAGCCTGAAACCTTGCAATACAGCTAGGGAACAGAAGAAAATACAAATTTTTCTCCCACTTAGCTAAGCTGCTACATTTTCTTTCCTGCCCTGTTTCTCTTCTGATTCAGTTTTCTCTGAGTGTGTTGCTCTGTGACGTCCAGGCCAGATAAATTCTTTCAGAATCTCATTTTTCCAGAATCTCATTTTTTCCTCACAGAAAACTGCGATTTTTCCTTCCAAACTGAGCCAAAGAATATGTGAAATTTCTCTGTTTTTCCTGGAACATGCTCCTATTGGTTGCTATTTGTCTACTAATGGTAGACACTAATGCTCCTAGACTTTGTCACTGGTTAATTTTTATAATGAATAGTTATTCTGGAGACAAGCAAATAAACAGGGAAAGTAAAGCTCCCACCTCTGTAGATTTACTGTTAAGCCAGGACAGTAGATCTGCTAGCCTGCCTATGTTGCTTCTCCAAGAAAGTCTTGCCTGGTCCTACTGCATAGAAAATGAATAGGTTAAAAAAATTAAAGGGGTGTGTGTGGGGGGGTAATTTTGCACCAAGAGGGACCTGAATTGGCAAGCTGGAGCCCTCCATTCATTATAGTTCCTTCTTACACTGATCTATTTTCAAGCACCTTCTCTTTTATTTTTATTTTTATTTTTATTTTTATTTTTATTTTTATTTTTATTTTTATTTTTATTTTTACCTTTCTTTTGCCTTTGGCAGAGTTTTGAAGGTCCACTCAGAGAAGAAGAGGGGTGTCAACTATTCACCTGTTTATAGATCAGATTTGACTTTTTTTTTTTCTTTAGACTCAGTAATTGCAACTTAAATATATAGAAGTGTGTGTTTGGAGGTTTTCAATCTTGACTATATCTTTCTTGAGCAAGGGCATCCAAAACTGAACAGATGTTTCTCCCACAATCAAATTAGTTCATAACAGGCATTCAGAGAGTATTGCTGAAATATTCATGAGCCTTAAGAGATAAGAATGCATGAATATTAATGAATAGTAAGTTGTATGGTGCTTTAAACAATGACACAATAAAGCAAGTCCAAACTAAACCATTACACAATTAAACATTTCCTTAACTGCATAGTCTAGGTGAATATTTCACATGTATTTTTCCTCTAATATTCAAAATAAACAAAGAAAAAGGCACTGCAGAAAAGTGCATCTCAGTTTACAAGAACACTTTACAAATGTATTTAATCCATCTTGAATCAAGGAATCCATCAGACAGTGTTTACTAGCTTCATCACTACAGCTATTCCTAAGTTGACATCTGTGGAATATATTTAAGGCTAATTAAAAATTTTTCAGTTTATTTCTTAATTTTAATTGAAGACGATACAACAATTTATCCTGCATGCATACAATCACTACCAGCTAGGACTGGAAACTCTGGTTTTGGCTGGGAAATTTCACATATTAATTTTCATTTTAAGTCTTGACATTTTTATCAAAACCAGAACTTTTAGATGACATTTTCCCCCTTACTAATTTGATGTCTAACAAACAATGACTATTTTGACCATCTCAGTTAGCAAGCTGTTGAACATGAAAACAGACAACAAATACTTTCACAATTTGGAAACAGTAGGTTTGTGATGGGCTCAGGTTCTACTGTTGTTGAAACTGGCCATTATGATGCAACAAAAATCCCTTCAGATTTGCAGTCCATCCGCACTGAACACCTCCAGAAGTGGAGTGCAGTGAACTGAGTGTGGAGCTGAGGGAATTGACAGCCCAACTCACTGGCCACTACCGTGTGCTCTTTGGGGTCTCTGTGGGCTTGTGCCTTTGCCCTGATGACAGGACAATCTGGCACCACTGCAACACAGAGTAGTGCCACCACTGAGGATGTTTCTGTCTTCTACTTTCTGGTGCCATTTCGCTTTCAGATGAGAACAGCTGCATTATGCAAATGCTGCATTTTCAGCCCTGGGTGTTCTGCATTCCCCTGTGCTAACACAGGAGCTGCTTTAGCCCTATGCACTGAGATGAGAATATCTCCTCAAATACTCTACAACTTGTCCCACTTTACACGGTTTTTAAATCACAAATGATGTTATTTCACCTCCCTGTTGCCAGTGTTTAAAGTCTGATTACCACAGAATTTCAGATGAAATAGAAATAATGATACCAAGAGACATTTACCAACAACCTCGGTGACTGATGAGTTCCACTGCTTATCAAGACAACCCGTCTCACAAATGTGATCAAATGCTGAAAGCACTGGCATTTCACAAGCAAGTGTCAGCAGGAGATGAGAAACCTCCAATTTTTTTTTAGGGAGGACTCAGGTAGTCAAAATATCAGAAATTATAAAATCTGTGATTTATAGCACAATGGCTAATTCAGAACAATGACTTGCCATGTTTTTATCAGGGAAATCACTTAAGATCATATAAGGAAAGATGTAGTGCAAAATGCAAATGGAAGGTAATTATAAAAGGAGATGTTGGCTGTCATTCTGGTAATAGTGCCTGTTATCAATCTGTCTAATTGTCACATGAGATTGCTGGTGGGAGAGCATATGCACCTGACAAGAAGAGTGGTAGAGCTCCCACAGGCTCTTTGAGCCCCTGGAGGTTCTCTGTGCTTTACTGTCAGTCAGGGACAAGTCTCGCAGGGGTGGTACCCATGTAACCAGCCTTTGTGGCAACCTGCAGAGAAGAAATTGTGATGACGGAATTGTGAACACAAGCTCTACAAATATGATCTATTTGGGTTTGTTTTTTTGTCCTTTGTGGTGAAGTCCTAGAATGTGGACAAAACAACAAGTGTTTATGTTGTTATCTATGTTTTCTGAAACATTTACTTTTGTCATCAGATAGTTATCATTCACTGGAGTACTAAAATGAAGACTTATTCTGAATGAATCAAATAATAACAATTACTTTCAAATAGTTTTTGCTTCCATATGTTCAGTCAAAGGAATTCATAATGTGTTTATTATCTTTACATTTATACCAGGGTTTGACTAAATATTTGTAAGAATGTATTTGTTTTTATGAAAACAATTTTGTCTATAACTTAGAGAATCTTATAGCTGTAGAGAATTTTATTTACCAGGACAGCCTTCAAAAGCTTGACAGAAAAAGATCTGTAGTTGTATATGTTACAAATTAGACTGCAGTAAACCATAATAGAAGCATTAATAAGGTTTGAACTTTGTTCTTACCATGTATTTCCAAGATTTTTATGTCTCTTGATTTATGACAATTTCCACATTTCATTGCCTTTCCCTCAATATTTCATGGCTTCACTTCTACATTTTAATAGAGGTGTCTTCTAGAAGTAAAATTTATTGAAAGAGCTTGATTTCATTTTTCCTGCGGCTTGAAGTGTCTAGGTGTGTTTTTCATTTCTGTCACCTGTCCTGATGAAATGTATAATCTGCTTGAACCATACGTAGCAGTCTGGGACACTTCAGAAGGTGGAGAGAAAGCAAAAAGCAGATAAAAAAATCAAAACCTTAAAAATGTTATTTTATCTTTAAAAATCTGCAGTCTCCTTTTCCTCAGTATGAACATTAGCCCTTAGAGCTATATTTTAATTTATAAATGTAGAGCCAGGCAGGACATGATTTTTTGCAGTGTGTGGTTCATAGATTTTCACTCAAAATGTTACTTGGGAACAAGAGCAAGAACTGCCCATTCAGGAAAACACATGTTCCTGAGTTAAGCAGTTGAAGGGCTGGAAAATTTATCACATTCTCTTCAAGGTAGTTAAAACAATTGCTTGACTTTGATGTTAGTGCTCCCAAAAATGCAAGCTACTGCCCTCACTGACTTTCATTTTGAGGACAGGATTGGTGGCTTGTTTATCTGAAATATAGTAGTCATTTTCTGGTGATTGAGAGGTGGCCAGGAGATTGCACCCAGGAGATTGCAATCTAGGTTACAGCCTCCTCAGCTCACCCTGCTGTCCTGGTGCTCTGAACTGGGAGTAGAGCTGGGATGTGCCATAATTTCTTTCTAATCCAGGTGTCCAAGCTCCTGCTATGGTAGCAGTTTAGGGAGATAGCAAATGAGGGAAAAAAGATTGATCTCTGCCTGGATCATTCCTTTTCCTATGGTCATAATGTGGTTAAGGTATACATCTCAGTCTGGATCCTTGTCCACCCTGCAGGTTTTGGTACAGCATCAGAGCGAATGTCTTTCTAGACAACTGTCTTGGCTGCACTCCCCTTCCTTGGATATATACCAGTTAACATCTGGTGTAGAATTGTTAACTTACAGAACTCTATTTATTGGTCTCTCTTTGAATATTGGCCTGTCTACACATATATACTTTGAAGTCTGCAGGCAGGACAAGGGCTGGTTAACAACCCCCGAGATGACAGTAGAATAGGAGGGGCTCCACAGCAGATTCTTTGCCCCAGAAGCCTGGTTTTGGCAGAGTGAGAAGCTTTGGTTAGATGAGAAACTGCAGTGCAGGGTGGCCACACATGGTGATCCGACAGGGCTGATATGACTAGAACTGTCAGAATATTATTGTTTTTGTAAGTGGTATAGTGATGTGTTTCAAGATTATAAAATACCAAATACATTGCCTTATTGCCTTTCAGTTGCACTCATTTGGAGAGTAGCATGTAACCCCACCAGACATCAAGTTAGAGAAATGCATAAATGCTGTTCTACTTTACATAGAATTAGGTTAACACTGTTTACATGTACATGACCTAGCTGCTCCACTGGCCCTATTAGGTAGGAGCTGGCAGCTGGGAGGGAATGAAGAGCAGCCTGATTAAATGCTGCTGGAAGCTTTAGCAGCCCAAAACAAGAGTTTCCACCCTGTGCAGGTTCTCAGGGTCCTTTACAGGTACCTCAAGAATGTTGCTCAATCACCTAAAGAAGCTGTTTGACATCCAGAGCTTGTATTTGCCCCCTTGTGTCCTTACGCTTGCTTTTGACAACAGACAGAGCCCAAACTGTGCATTTGAGCCATAGAACTAATCCTCCAAAGTCATGGAGGATTGATCAAACTCAGGAAATGCTGCAGCTGAATGCTGTGATGATTTCAGAGAAGAAATTGGGCGGGGGGGATAGCCCAGCTCTACTGTGACCTGTGGAGAGGATCCTACATCATGACATAGTGTAAATCCTCTACAAAAACATGGGAAAGAGGGGGAGGGAAAGTATATTTTTTCTCTCATGTTCATTAGAGGAACAACAGAAGAACTAGATGCTAATAAGTTTTATCAAAACAGTGACAAGAGCTAATGATGCTGGCAACTAATATATGTGCTTTCCCAGGCAATAGATACATCTCAGATAATACCAGAAATGTTTCAAAGTGATCATAATGTCCATTTTAGTGAATAATGAATAATCTGTCCCTTATTTGGGCAAAAATGTTTATTCAATATTGTTATACTGAATAACTCTGAACTTTATTACTTTCTTTTCTAGCTGAAAAGAACAGTTTTGCTGAGATTATGTGAACTATATATTTATTTCCTCTTAAATCCATAATTAAATTAAAAATAGTAGAAAGAATTAGATTGTTCACTTTCTTAGCCTCATTGCAGTCTTGAAATGTGCTCCAGATGCTGAACACACAGACTTAAAAATTAACACTTTTATACTTTTGTTGAATATCTTCTTAGTGAGTAAACTAAAATATTTTCCTTTCCATTAAGCCAGAAGTTCAATTATTTTTTCAGATAAGATACAAATATTTCTTATGAGATTTTATAAATTACTACTTTTCACTTTCAATAAAAAATTTAATAATTAATTTTTTATTACAGGCAGTGCAAAACTGCTATTTGGATTAATGTCACAGTGCTAGCTGCATTGTGTTGCTTATAGGGGAAGCACGATCATTATGGCAGGATGCAGAAGGACAGCAACTAGCAGTAAGCAAGTAGCAATATCTGTATATTGCCTCAAGCCAAAGCAGCTCCCCTATAAGTTGCAGCTTCAGATAAAATTTGTAAAAAGACACAAATTCTCCATTGCACTTTAGAGTCTGAGTAGGGGTTCCTATTCCATTAAATGGTCTAAAATTTTAATATTACATTAAAAACCAAAATATCTTTAAGTATTACTGATCTAAGTAAATGGAATATGTTTTTACTGTTCTTTTCAAAGAAGAAGTATATATGGAACTCAGCTCCCAGAGAGGTTCTCTCCTATTCATACTATTTCTGTCTTAAAAGAATTCATTAAACATTTACAAGTTTTTATATTATCGATTAAATGTATTTGCTGATATCCATCTGAAAGGGAATAAAGTTTAGCAAGGATGTCAAAAAACTTAGGTAGCCCCATGATTGTAATGCTCAAGATCCCACAATTGGTTTGCTAAAAATATTTCTAAAATTTTGGGGACTAAAATGTTGGATTTTTTTTTCTTTTTGAATGATGTCTGTACTTGGTTTAGCTGAAGTAGAAATTCGGTGTAGACAATCTCTGCCTTCCCATAGTAAACATTTATATTAGTATTAATTAGATAGATTTATGCATATATTGATAGGGAAAAAGCAAACACACCATAGAGAAGTTAACAATGACATGAATGATTAATAATGTTCAAGTAGAAATTTTATGCAAAGATGTGGGTGGATAGACAATTTAGCTGTTGTGCTTGCCCTTGATTTCTAGCAAACTTAGTGTCTTTCCTTTCAAAGACTGTCACTAAAAAATTTATCTGATTAGCTGTTGGTAGCAAAAGAAGTGTTTATGTCTTTCTTCTCTTTGTTGAAGATAAACTTTTTTCACTCTACCAGGATCTCTCCTTGTGTTGCATGTGAGCTGTAATTCCTTCTGTATTTCAGTGATCTTATTTCTGAAGGACTGGCTGTTGAAAAAGCATGGCCTGAGAGAAGTAATTTGATTAGGCTGTAAATGCAGTATATGTGTAAAAGAAGAAATGTCACCAGCATTTGGGTGTGAATTCCCTTTATCCATTTATCAAGAGGTTTTGTTCAAGGAATGGCATGTCCAAAACATAAGCATGTGCTAACTATTTTACTATTCAATGCAAATATATCCAGCTGCATCTTGAAGTCAAATTGCTATGTAGATGCTGTAGAAATTTGAACCTCTAGGCCAACAGACCCTGGTTACCAGCAGACCAGCACAAATCTCTGAGAAGGGCTTTGGAAGCAGAAAAAGTTTGGGCTAAATTAGGACTTGCTTGCTTTTGTGTAAGAAAAATATTCACTCACCTGTTAGTACAGGTTGAGGTGAGTGCAACAAAAATGATAAGAGGTCTGGGGCACCCCTCCCAGGAAGAGACAATTGAGGTTATTCAGCCTCAGAAGAGAAGGCTCCAGGGTGCCCTAATAGACCTTCAGTACCTACAGGGAGCCTACAAGAGAGGTGGAGAGGGACATTCTACAAAGGCATGTAGTGATAGAACAAGGGGGGGATGGCTTTAAACTGAAAGAGGATAGGTTTAGATCAGATATTAGAAAGAGATACTTTATTGTGAAGTTGGTGACACACTGGACCAGGTTGCCCAGAGAAATTTTGGATGCCCCGCCACTGGCAGTGTCCAAGGCCATGTTAAAGGGGCTTTTAGCAAACTGGTCTAGTGGGTCCCATCTCTGTGCATGGCATGGAGTTGGAAATAGATGACCTTTAAAGTCCCTTCCAACCCAAATAATTTTATGATTCAATGAAATGAATTTAATTTATTGCCAATCCAATCAAGAATAGGGTAATATAGAAAAAAACCCCGTACCTTAAAAACACTTTCTCCCACCCCTCCCTTCTTCATGGGCCTAATTTTAATCCTAACTTCTCTACCTCATTCCCCCCAGTAGTGCAGGGGTATGGGAATGAGGTCTGTTTATCACATACTGTCTCTGCTACTCGTTCCTCTTCAGAGCCAGGACTACTCACACTCTTCTTCACCACTATGGGGTCCCTCCCATGGGAAACCATCCTTCATGAACTTGTCCAACCTGTGTCCTTCCCACAGGCTGCAGATCTAAACAAACTGCTCCAGTGTGTGTCCCTTCCATGGGGTGCAGTCCTACAGGAACAGGCTGCCCCAGTATGGGTCCCCTGTGGAGTCACAAATCCTGCCAGCAAACCTGCTCCAGCATAGGCTCCTCTCTCCAGGTGATCACAACATCCTTTGGGTGCATCCACCTGGTCTGGCATGGGGTCCTCCAGAGGCTTTAGGGAAATGTCTGCTCTGGCACCTGGAGCACCTCCTTCCTTTCCTTCTTCATTGATATTGGTGTTCACAGTGTTTTTTCTCTCACATATTCTCACTCCTCTCTTCTGGCAGCTGCTGATGTTTTGCAGAGTTTAACTTCCCCCTTCTTAAATATGTCATCCCAGAAGCACTACCACAGTCATTGATGGGCTCTGCCTTGGCCAGCAGCAGGTCAGTCTCAGAGTCATTGATCCTGCTGGACACAGGGGAAGCTTCTAGCAGCTTCTTATAGATTTCACTCCTGTACCCTCCTCCTCCAAAACCTTGACATGGAAACCCAGTACAAATGTTATCAAAGACAAAATCTTGTTCTCTTAATTGGAACATAGTGAAGTTTGTGGGTCCACAGCAAAGCCTGGAGCCCCTGGCATTTCTAGGAAATGTGGGATATTTCCCCTGGAATGCAGTGGTCATTTCTATATGCTCCCATTGTGGCTCCTGTTTTCACTTCAGAGCAGTAATTAAGGATGGATGACAGTAATGACAGAGAAGGTGTCACAGAGTTATATTCAGTGTTACCATGTAAAAAAGAAAAAACTGAGCCAGATTAGAGACTGTTGTTCATATTGCATTTGTCCTAATTTCTGCTGTTTGACCAAAGCAATTACAGAGTATTATGGGGCCAACTAAAAGCTCAGATTATTTTTCTGGGTATAGTATTGCAAAGAAAGATATATTGCCAAAGCTAGCAAAGTAGCAATGTTCACTTAATCAAATACCATGGAGGTGCTGCTCCAATTTATTGTGATTCCTGTCTGACCCACTTCAGCTGTGTGGGTTGTCTTCCATCATTCAAAAATGTCATATGTATGTTGAGTTATATGCCTTTATCAGTGTCCAAGCAACAAGCGAGGCAAACTTTTTATGCGTACATTAACTGTACAAGGTTAAAAGCAGTTTTAAATAACGGAACCTTGGTTTCTTTTTTTTGGGGGGGAGGAAGGTTGAAATAAAATATAAATCACTCTTCAAGGTAACTTAAGTGTACAGTGGAAACAACCATTTTAACAATATTTTTATCTTCTGACTGGTGTTCCACTGTGTGAGCATGGGAGCGCCAACAGAATCTGCCTTTTAATCTCACTCAAGAAAAGGAGCTGCACATTATAATTTTGTAACCTCCATCTAAAAGTACCAAATTACTCATTTTGCTTGCATGTTATAAACTGCAGCTTCTCCTCAGAGACAAGGGCTGTAGTCAGGCTAAGATCTTGGATGAGTGTGCCTTCACCATGCTGCTGTGTCTCACCCACCCAAGCCTTGGATCTGTGGCTCTGCTCAGTCTCCATCCTAAAAAAACCTTTACAGAGATTTTGTTTGTTGTGCTGTGATAAAGCATGAGCCTTTGTGGGAGGACTGAAGATATCTGTCAAGCTTGAACAGGAGGACTGGCAGAAGAGGTGTAACCACAGCTCTTTTGCTCCTCTGTTCCACCTGTACCTACTAGAAGGAGCCCTTCTCTCATCTTGGAGCAGCTTGGGGATACTCAGTGCATGCACGAATATGGCCCTAAGAGAAAAGAAAGAGCTGGCTGTACACCTGCCTGCTCACTTGGGCTATGGTGAGATGGGTGCCTTCCTCTCTGAAGTCTGGGCTATGGTTACCCAGAATGGGAAACATGATGCCAATCTTTTTTCACCCAAATGAAAGAGCTGCCAGTGGCTTCAAGAGCAGATCCCATCGGCCCTCTGCAACAGCATGGTGCTAGCTCAGGGGGTGTGATTTCCTCAGTGCTCTTGGGCAGTGCTGCTGTTTCACTAAAATAACTTCTCTGTAATAACCAAGTTCTTGGTACAAGTGCTTTTAATTTTTAGAAAATGTGGAAATGGTTTCCTTTTGGCCTGGAATTATTACTTTTGTCATCCTGTATGTCCTGTAATGTGATTAAATGCTTGCCTGGTTGTGCTGTTTGAGCTACTGTCACAACTTATTGTTATGCTGTCATAGCTATTACAAAAGTGCCATCTGTATTCAACAGCTGTGAGCAGTGTGCCTTAGTGATTCTAATGTAGCAAACTGCTGCTGTTTTGACCAGATGTTCATTTTCTTCAAATGCATCAAGTAAGTCCCATACCTTATAAAAAAGACTTGAGGACACATTGAGATTAGTAGAACTGGTGACAACATCCTATTTCTCAAACATGTCTTACAAAATCCTTCTTTCTTTTACATTATGATACTCTGCTGTAGCTTGTGCTATCCTATGCGTGTGGAATGAGACAGGTGCTTCAGCTTCTTCATTAAAAACAACCTGGTCTCTTCAACCAGAGTCCTGGTCTCTTCTGTCTCCCTGACTCTTCCCCATAAGGGCCCACCAGATACCCCAGTCTGCAGAGGCAGGAATGTTAAAACAAACTTGGACAAGTTAGTGGTTTCATTCTCTTAGGCACTGAAAATTCAGAAATTTATACAGGGTCCAGTTTACAGCAGTAGTTAGGTGCCCAGAAATGCAAAAAGGTCTGGGTAGGATTTGCTAAATCCTAAACGGATTATGTACTTAACTCCTACTGACCCCCTTTCAAATGGTTTTGATTCTTTTGTCTGCAAAACAAGCTGAAAAACCTGAAACAATCTGCTTATGAAAATGGAAAAGTTGCTGATTTTGGTCAATACAGAACTAACACATGAAAAACCCACCTGTGAAATGCAAACACTTCTGTATGTAATGTTACAGAAGCCAGGAGCTGCAAAAGGAAGTGAAGAGTGAAGTGACCTTTCATTCCAGTTCTCCCTCCTGCTTTCCCCTCTTTCATCCATGTCACTACCAGTTACAAAGACAAGACATCAGCAGAGAAATGTTGAGTTTCTTTCCAGAGGCCTATTCCTTGTCTGCACTGGCTGGGAAAGCCAGACAAGATATTTTTCATTATCCTTCTCAGCCATTGGCATAGAACTTGGTCTCAGACAGGCTGGGTCATAGAAAAACTGCTATTCAAAAATTTCAATAAAGAAGAGAAAATATTGCACTTGACACCTATCTCCTCTTATTTGCATTTATCTATTTTAAATTCGAGGTAGTCAAGGCAAGGCGACATTAATTCAACTTGCTGGATGACTTCCCACTCCATCCTATTGACAGACAGTAGTGTCTACATAAAAAAATTCCAGGAAAAGAAAATGCAACTATTAAACAGATGAAAATGTGAATCATAAAAAATGGATGAAATGTACTTGCTGTGTTTGTACTCTTGAGACCTTCCTTGAGATGAAGGTGGTGTGTGAGGAAGAAAACAAATCTCCTGGGACAGCTGGAGCCTTTATCCAGTACCTTGCCTTAGCCTTTATCTGCTTACCTCCTGTGGTGCAGAGCTTGTTCTGGGTAGGAGAGAAACAAAGCACACAGGAAAACAGGCAGGAAAGAAGGCATTTTAAAAATGGTCTAGTGCACTCAACTCTTTCAGGCTGAGGGCAGCACACGCTGGTGAGAAATGCAAATCACACTGAGAAAGTGCCAGAAGCCTGAGGTTTGCTCCTACCTAATTGGCTTGTTAAGCTGTTAAAACTGAAAGCACCAAATCCTTGGATATTTCTTGCCTGTATTTTTTTTTTTTTTTTGCTTTCACAGATGTGGAAAGAAATGCGCATGCCTAAAATCTGGTACAAAGCTGGCTTTGCTATGTTTCACCTCCTGTGTGATGTCTTAATTCCCTATATTCTGTGCTTGTGCAGCACTCAGTGCAGCAGGGTCTTGGGCTGTACCTGGGGTTTCTGGTAATGAGCATCATCACCACCATCACTTGTGAAACATCTACAACATTATGATGTGTGTCTGCTTAGCTATTCTCTTTGGCAAGTAATGTTGTTGTCATTACCACATAATTTCTGTGTCTTGTCTGCCAGCTATTGCTTTTTAGTTTTTGATAGTACTAACAATGACCTATGCACAATAGGTCTAAGCAATTTAAAGTAGAGATAATCCGTTATCAGTAAGTATCCACACAATTTATTGACATAATGCCTTTACCTCATTGTCTCTTTGCTTGTCACCTAAAATTGTGTAAAATCTTGGAGTCATAGAACACCTTCCATCTGCAAAAATGCCAGATGAGCTTAGAAGTAAGTATTTGTCAGAGTTATAACCAGCCTATAACTCCAAATCACTCTCCTCAGGTCTCCTGTATATTTGCAGAAATGCCCAATTCTGAATTATGGACCAAAGTTGTATAATTTTTCACTTTTACTTTAGTTGACATTCATGACTGTTTGGATGCTATAGGTCATATGCTATGGACACCATGTCTCTAATTTACCCAAGTCAGAGGATGAAACAAATTAAGAGCAACAGGATTTTATGTGAAAGCTAAAATACAGTTGTTCCTGTTAAAGTGACTTTCTTTCTCTATTTTCCAGGGATTTTGATAGGTGTATGCTTATTTCCATACATGGGTCTCTCATTGACTGAAAGCTGACTTTTGAGCCACTTATGGTGTCTTGAATCAAAACAGCTATGTGTTTTCTGAGTACTTCCACAATCTTCATTTGTTCATGGATTTTGAACCTTAACAACCACCATTCCATGTTCTATTGAAGAAAGAAGAATGCCTAATTCTGTAATAAAAACAGGGACATTCAGTGTGGTGTTATGCACAGGATGGGGTCTCTGAGAATGTTCAAAGAGACAAAGAATGAGAGAAAATATAGAGCTGGAAAATATTTTTGAGGTGTTACCTTTAAGTTTTTTTAAAAGATTTTTTAAAATTATTATTATTATTTCAGAAGCACTTACATCTTATGGACTTGTCAAATGATTTATCATCCTCTTTCTGAAGCTGTCCCTGATGCTGTTCTTCAGCATCTGATTTTTATGAGTCTTATTGCTGGTTTCTAGGTCACTGAGCCCAGAGGCAGCTCACGATTGGTTGTTGCCTCAGATGCATGCAGAGTGGGGGATATTTTCCTCTTTATCTGTTAATGTGCAGTTAATGCAAACAAATGATAAGGGAAATCTGTAGCCTTCATTTTTTAATAAGTATGTGTAATGTGTGAAGGCAGTTAAACATGAATACAGAACAGGAAATAAGATCAAGCCAGGCCAGAGAGGAATCAATAAGAGATACGGCTTTATAAGCAAAGTATTTGATTATTCCTTGCAGCGATTTGCCAGAGAGGCAGAGTTCTTGTTTTCTCAGTAGGAATTGAATTAACAAGTACAGAACAGCAGTAAATTTACGACATACACATTTAAGAATTAGCAGTGTATCTTGCAGTCAAATATTGTATTGTTTCAATCCCCAAACCAAGGTTCAGGAGCCTAAAGTTTTCCGGTTTAAATGAATGAGAATTTGACTACAGCCTAATGTCTTGGGGAAGCTGCTATCTCTATAGGGACTAAGTAGTTAAAAAAAAAATAAATGTAAAGGTAAGAGCTGAAAATCTTTATTTAAGTTCCTTAAGCTTGAGGTGACCCTGCAATGTGCGCTTGCAGCCCAGAAAGTGAACCATATCCTAGGCTGCATCAAGAGAAGCATGGCCAGGAGAGTGAGGGACATGATCCTCCCCCTCTGCTCTGCCCTCAGGACACCCCATTGGGAGTGCTGTGTCCAGCTCTGGGATCCCCAACACAGGAAGGATGTGGACCTGCTGAAGTGAGTTCAGAGGAGGCCATGAAGATGGTCAGAGGGTGGAGCACCTCTCCTATGGAGAAAGACTGGGAGAGCTAGGTCTGTTCAGCCTGGACAAGAGAAGGCTCTGGGAAAACCTTGCAGAACCTTTTGGTACCTACAGGGAGCATACAAGAGAGCTGGAGAGAGACTTTTTACAAGGGCATGTGGTAGGACAAGGGATGATGTCTTTAAACTCAAACAGAGTTAGGTTTATGCAGGATATTAGGAAGAAATTCTTTATTGTGAGGTGGGTGAGTAACTGGAGCAGGTCACACAGAGAAGTTGTAGATGCCCCATCCCTGCCAGTGTTCAAGACCAGTTGGATGGGGCTCTGAGCAACCTGGTCTAGTGGAAGGTGTCCCTGTCCATAGCAAAGGGGTTGGAACTAGGTGATCTTTAGGGTCCCTTCCAACACAATTCATTCTATGATTACCATATATGTTAATGTTTTCTTTCAGCTTTGTACGACATACGGAAGAATTTTTGTGCTCACACAAACTATCATTTTACAGGCTCATGAAAGTATAATATACAAGGCATATTTATGGTCAAAAGGAAATTCAATTAAATGTGTTCAATTCTAGTAATTTATATTCATACTGTCATGGAAGTTCTAACACAAAGCCTTTCTGCCAATATTTGTTTGCAAGTAAATGAGAGTTTGTAAGGCCTATTTCTCCACTCATTTAATATTTTCTGCTTTCAAGCATTTTGTGACTGAATTTTGTGAGCATGAATGATCATAGAAAGCAAGTTTTATGCTCACATGACTATAGGGAAAATGTGACTTATGTGACTTGGGGAAAATGAGCTTATTTATTAAATGCAATGTTTCCAAAAACCTAGGGATAAATATATTTTCCTTTGAACTAGAGAGCCCAGGAAGACAATGATGAAGAGATTTCTCCTTTATAGTGTCAGGTATTGGGCACAAAATAAACCATTCAAAGTAACAAATACAGTGGAGAAAATGGAGATCTGTATGGAGAAGCTATGTGAAAAGAGAAATGAAAGTCATCAGACATGATTCACTGTGGATCTTTCTGAGCTGTGCTTTACCATTCTAGAATTTAATGTGAGTGATGATGCCTCATTAAGAGATTTTCCTTAATGCTTATTTGTCTAAGCCAATTGTTTACACTGTCCTCACTCCTTGGGCATTTGCCCAACAATCCACCTGAAGGTCCAGGACATACCATTTCCCTAGGTGACTAGCGGCTAGGGGTGTTTTGGCTTGAAAAATACAAAGGGAGACACTTGTCAGGTAACTAAAGTGCATCTTGTGTATGCTCATGTCTGGAAATTGAGGTTGTGCAGCTTCATGTTTAAGTCCATATTGGAAATGTGAATCCCTGCACACAATCCCAAGAATTCTGGCAGTGGCAGCCAGCACTACATCTGTCCTTCAGAGTACCTAACTCATGAAGTTTAATTAATGTAAGAAATTAACAAAACCGATTCCTAAATCTTATACCGCCTCTTATGACTACAGTGAGCCTATTTAGCTGCAGAGAGGGCATCACTCTCCGAATTTACAGAACTGTACTCAAAATGACCTCTTTCACCCTTGCAGAAAAATCCCAGCTCTGTTAAAAGTTGGCTTCTGGATAGTTTTTCTGCAAGTCCCTTTAATTAATCGTGCTATACTGACCGTTGTCATCCTCCTGCTACAAAATGTAACCAACCTTAGTGCCTGACAGGATACAAAACCTCAAAGACATTGGACTTTTCCTGAGACAGAGGCTGGCTGCCTGCTGATGAGAACTGCTACAGATTATTTATTCCCAGAAGAAAGCTGAGCTGACTTGACATGGAAGTCAGGAGTGACTACAGAGCTATATTATTTGGGACATTAGGGCTTCCTCAGAAGTAAATGCATCCAAATGACCAGCTGTTGTCATGACCATTGTCACATCACAAATGTGGCTCCAGGTTTCTTCAAAATGTGGATGAGAGGCCGTGGGGAGGAGGCAGGGAGATTGCCCCTGCTGAGGCTCAGGGGTTTTCTGCTTGTTTCACACTGCTTTATTTCTTGTGCAGGAGCGCTGGCCAGGGACAGACCAAGCCAGCTCCCTGGGGCTAAGGCACTGGCAGGAATAAGCACCTCTTATTCTGCTCTTTCATTACTCCCAGCCCAAACTTGCCCCAGCCCTTAGAGGAACATTTCCTCTGCTTGCAGGACTAAATCAACTCCAAGCTTTGGTTTGAGCAAAATCACACTCTTTCACACCAGGAAATCTGCACTTGGGATTCTGTTGCAGTGATAGTCTACTAATCAGCATTTCTCTCAATATGCATGATTCTAGAGGCAGTTGTAGCTGTGAATTATTAACCAGAATTAAGTAAATGGAAAGAAGCAAAAAACCATATTTTGGTCAAACTCAAAATGTGCTATGCAGAAACTTTTGACCTTAGTGAAAGTTTACATACTAGGTTAAACACTTTGAATGCACATGATTTTACATGGCAACGAAGCAGAAGTTTACATCTTGAAATCTCCATCAATTCTCTTTTTCCAGACCTCCCATTCTGTCTGGATTGGACTGGAGAACAATGGCATAAAGAAAAATTTCCAGGTTTTTGTTGTCAGTAGGCAGCTTCACACATTCGTTCACTGCTCGTGAATGTGTGGGATGTACCCACTTGTTTCAGTACAGCAAGGCACAGGCCAAAATGTTTATCCCCTCAGCAAATTCATACTAAGAATATATGTTCAGCTCACTGAGGTTGGGTGTTTTTTTTGGTTTTTTTTTTAAGGCAGCTAGACTGTAAGACAGACAGAATATAAATTTATTCATGGAAGCATTTCAAATCTTAGCATGCACATGAGCTTGATTTACTAGCATACATCATGACAGTTATGAATATATTTTAAACAGAGATACAGTCTGTCTCTGAAAGATATGCCTTGTCAATTGTGGCTGCAAACTCTATGTAATTTTTGAGTGCTTTCTTTTTTTATATATTGATATTGCAGTGATATCAGTGCTAACAAATTAGATGCAGAATTCTCTGAAATATTAGCTGAAAGCAAATATACAGTATTTTTCATGTCAAAAATCCTTGAATGTAATTTTAACTTTATATTCCATTCAGATACAGGCACAATGATTAGTTGAAATATGCCAGAGCAAATGCAATCAAAGTAAAGTACACAGACAGAAAGAAGATGACTAAAAGGGTTTGGGATTTTTGAACAAGACTTAAACTTTGATATCTGCACATCAATATTTTGTGGTGCTGTGGCTTGTAAAGAGCATGTGTTTGTTTAATTAACAGTGCTCATGGCACATTATCTTAAATATGAGCAGGTTGGTTGTTGTGCAGTATCTCTGATAACAGTGAGCACATATGTTTTCATTTTGTACAATGTGATACTCAGTGGCACAGAATAGCACAGAAGAGCAAACCACTGCCCATCCCTGACCACACTGCAGCTGTGTGTAGCTGTGGTCATGTGAAAATCTTCCTGCCATTTAGCATGTGTCAATCTCAAATGCTAACTCAACTTATTAAAACGTGTTCAAGTGAAAATAGTTCTACAGGCTTGTAAGGATGTGGTTTCTCCTGGACTAGGTATGTTGTCTATTTCTGGGCCCATCTATGGATAGAAATTCCTTGCAAGTCATTTCTGTCCTTTTTCAGAGAGACTATGTTTGAATAATCAATGGAAATTTTACTACTTAAGGCTCTGAACCTTGTAAATTAGCCAATGATTCTGTCGCTCTATGTTGCTACAGTGTTGGCTAGTGCAGAGCATAACAATCAGACAGACTAACCCATAAATCGCATTGCATTGCTGCGGCTTAGATGTGATTCAGATTTTCTGAATGAAATAGCAGCCTTTTTTTTTTTTTTTTTTTTTTTTTTTTTTTTTTTTTTTTTTCCCCACTGTTTTCCTCACAGAAGATGGGGAAATTGAACTGTGAGTTTTGGGTTGGGTAGTGGGACAAAGGAACTGTGAGGCTGATAGAGCACCCAAACTTCCAAAAACCATCTTCTCAGTTTCAAGTGGTTGGTGAGCTCTGTACTGAAACTAAGACCTAAGTTCGGGACTACTGTGAGCTGGTCCACAGACATTTTTACTCATTGTGAGAGTGCACAGCATTTCCTGCACCACCCCTCCCCACCTCACCGTGTAATTTCTGACTCTGTAAGGCTTGAGAGGGTTTTTCTGTGAACCTTTGCCCTCAGTTTGTAAGAAAGGTACAAATTTGTAAGGTTACACAGCAGGGAAAATTGCTTCATTATTTCAATGTGATAATAATAGGAGAGAGAAGGGGTGAGATGTGAGGCAAGGTTCCTCATTGGTCTGTGCCTGCCTCAAGGGGCATGGGATTCGGACAAAATCAATCTTTGCAAAGACAGAAAAATTTGTTGGGTTAGAGTCAAACATATAATTCAAAAATTTTCATGTTAACCTATCATCTGATGAAATTTAACGAACTGTGTTTTATTGGAGGCATTAAACATTGTTCAAATGCATGGGAAATAGACACCATCTTCTGAAAAAGACTTTGGTACTACAGGATGAAAAAACAAAATATACAGGTGAGTAGAAAGGTCTGTGCAGTTGTGTGGCTGCTCCCACTGATGGCTGTGAGAAGATAAAAGCACTTGCAGAATATGGGGACTGTCACCCATTGCTCACCACAGCAATTATAAATGGAGTGTTGGGGATGGCCATGGCTTGGCAATACAAGATTCTTTTGCTTTTATTAAAAAAATATGGATTACTATCAAGTCTTTAAATCCACACAATGAAGGAGTTAATGAAGGAGTTAATGAAGGAGTTAATGAAGGAGTATCCAAGTTAGTTTCAGAAAATTTACTTCCTTTTTCTGAAGACACAGAAATTTTAAAATTCTTTTTCCAGTACAAAATGAAAAAAAGGAAAAATCCCTTGCTTCACTTTATCTCTCTTTTTAAATACTTTTCCCACAGGGAATATGAGATGTATTTTTTCTACTGTCTTGCAATGGTTTTTAAGTGGTTCATTTTTAATTTCAAAAATTTTCTTTGACTTTGATGAAAAAAATCTGCTAAAATGAGAAAGGAATTCCTATTTTAGACTGGAAGGGCTGAAAAAGGTTTTGTAGGAACAGAAGAGTTATACTAGGTACAAGCAAAATATTTCACACAGTCATGTCAGAAAGCAAAAAGAATTGTATGGAGGCAAATTACATATTTGAAGCCGGTTGCAAAGTGGAAAGGAAATGGTAGCTGATGGGAAAATGAGTAGGCAGAGAAAGAGCTTTCTTTGTGAGGTATTGAAAGTAAACTGTTGTGGTGAACTTGATATTTTTTAAGGCCTTGAAAGACGCAAGATATTTTCAGCATTACGACTCATGTCATGGAAGACCTAAAGAAAATAGTTCCACCTGAATATGAGGAAGAACTTTACTGTGCAGGTGACTTGTGGAACAGGTTGCCCAGAGATGATATGGAGTCTCCCTCACTGGAGATATTGAAGACTTGCCTGGACACAATCCTGTGTTTTGTGCTCTGGGATGACCCTGCTGGAGCAGGGAGATTGGACCAGAACATCTTCTGTGGTCCCTTCCAACTTGACCCATTCTGTGACCCAAACACAAAGATGAAGGAAATGAATACTCAAAGGTATAGGTCAGAGGGAATTAAAGACGTTACCATAATCCAAGGTGGGTCACTCCCTGTAGAAAATTGTCTTTTCAGAGAGAGACAACTTGTGAGAACTTGCACTGGCATGGACTGATAGAGGGAAAATGAGACTATAGTGGAAAGAGGCATTGGTTAATCTCCAAACCAGCATGCTGTACCAATCTTTGACTTCAAATCTAGTTAGTTAATGATTTTTAGATCTTATTTGTTCTGCTGATTCACAGATTTTATCTTTTCAATTCACTTGTACAAGTGAGAAAATGAACCCTGGAAGTATGTCAGGGAAGAGGTTTGCTTTCACAACACATTTTAGGCTGGTATATGAAACTGAGATAGAAAACCCTCTTTTCCATGGCAGTATCTGAGGAAAAGCACATAGCAATGACAAGCTTAGTAAGAAACAGTTACTTTGCAGTAGCACAGCATTTTACACTGCATTATCAATCTGCTTCTAAAGACATTGTTTCTGACACTGTCTGACATTCAGGTACATTACCTGTTAGGAGACAGTCCAATGAGATCCTTAGAAAAATGCCGTGTCAGTGCATGAGTGTGGCAAGCACATTTCTCAGGATTTTTCATAGAGGTGCACAGAGAGAAAGAAAGAGAAAACAGTTTCTATTTCTGCTCCTTGTTTTTCCTATGTGGAATGTGTTTGGTGAATTGTTTACCTGGGGTGATTGCTTGATTGGATTCTGGTGAGGATTGTTTGAGCCTGATGGCCAGTCCAAACCACCTGTGGCTGGACTCTTGAGAACAGGGTCACATGTTGTTAGAGTTAGATATGGTAGTTAGAAAAGTAAGTATGTAGTTTTAGTATCTTCCTTTATATAGTATATTAATGTATTATAGCATAGTTATGATAAAGAAATCATTCAGCCTTCTGAACTGGAGTTGGACATCATCATTTCTTCCCACTGGGTTTGCCTGCATTTTACAATACGTGAATAGTGAATCCGGCTGCTTTTTATGTTCTATGTGCCACTCCAAGTTTTCATAGTCTTCCCCGGCCTCAGTCAGGCCTCTACTTTCTTCATTTTTCACTAAAAATGCCTGAACTTCCCATGTAATAGCCTAGGTATGCCAATTGCATGGCCCCAGAAAATAACCATTCAGATTAAGTTACTACACCAGTCTTTTTGCAATAAAGTGGGCATAGGATGGATAGCTGTTGGCCAAAGTAGCTTGTTTTCCCTCCTGGATTTTGAAAATTGAGAATATCTTCTATGGAAATGCATGTGGAGCCAACACTTCTGGCTGTTTGCACAATGTGTGGTGGTTATTTAGATACCTGAAGGCAAGTACCCTTATGAATAAACTGTGCTGACTGTCTACGTGCCAGTCCTCCTAGACCTGCTGTGTCGTGATCTCATTAAAGTATCATTTAGCTTTCATTAAGGCCGAAAGAAAATACAGGAGTGGCTGTCAATCTAAATCTATTTTGCAATTCCGGGGCCAAATCCCTTTCACCTCACTGGAACAAATTATTCCACTGAAACCAGTGAAGTCTTTCTGTTAAGATTTGCTCTTGATCAAAGTAGTATGACCTGATACTGCTACTAATTAAGCTTCTCTCTACTGAACCTCAGCAAAGTTCAACAGATGTGAAGCTGTCTTCTTGTAGAGTGGTAAGTGCACCCTCCTCACTGCAGAATTCCTCAGGCCTCAGGTGGGTGAGTCTGAAATGATGGCTGACCCTATTGATCTAGTTTACTCTAAAAGGAACGAGGGATGATTTCTGATTTGCTCTCCCATGTCCCCACAGAAATTCACTCTGGTACACAGCCTGACACCCAAGCCCTGCTGGCAGCCAGCTGAGGTGTCAAGTGGAAATCATAAGTAATGGCAGGTTATTTTACACTGAGGCTTAATATTGCAGAGGAAAACAATTATATTAAGTAGTCCTCTAGTGAAAAACGAGAGCTGACAGTTGCAAAGCATTACAAGAAGAAGCAAGTAAAGCATTAAGCATTATCAGATCTAGAACTGTTATTTACTTTTGCTTGTTGGTTCTGACAATTAAAGTGCTTAATTATATCAAAGAATAATTTTAATGGAGGAAAATTCCAATGACATCAGACACATAATTGAAAAACATTCAGGCCATTTGTGTAACAAGCTGCTTACTATGCTGCAAAGGGTCTAATTTGTGGGGCATTTGGATTAAATGAAACTCAATACATCATGCATTGTAAATCCATGTGCATTTGTGATTTGGACTGGGGAATTGAAATTATTCCCCAAGAATGAGGAATACCCAGTAAGTTTGTGGCATAAACTTGCTTTTGTTAAGTCCCTGCTCTTAGAACACACTGCCCATGGTGCATTATGTGTTACCCTACTCATCTATTCAAACCAGCTTTTCTAAATGATTTCTTATGTGGTAACCAAGCCCTGATGAGGTCTGACAACCTTAATGCTGAGTGCGGTTCAGGAACAAATAAAGGTTTCCTATTCTGGACCGCTTTCAAGTCAAACACTCATCCTGTAAGTTCATCTGTTCTGGTGCCTCTGCTATTCAAGTGAGACTCTAAAGACACTTCTGGCACACAACCCATGTCTAGGTAAAAAGCAGTAAAACAATGCAGTGAGTGATGTGAGAAGGGAGTCAATGATAAAAGCATGGACTGATGCATTGGAAACAAGAGAAATGTCATGGATGAAATTATAATTCTGTTGAAGTTAATGAAAGCATTGGCACTGATTTAAATAGGTCAGAATTTCATCAGTCTCCACAATTCTTACCAAAGATTCTTGTTATTCCTAACTGGCAATTTCCTTTAAGCGTTAGTATAAAAGTGGACATTGATGGGGCCAGAGTACAGATATTTTTGAAGAATGTGCTTTGACTGTCAAGTGTAATCCAGAAAAAATGTAAGATATTTGTTAATATAAATGGAAAAAATATGGAACTCAAGCTTCCCAAATGTATGTCTCTTTGGCATGAAATTGGTGATTAATTTCGAAAGAAAAGATACTTGAAAATTTTGATTTTGAAATTTTTCAAACAAAACACTTTAAACTAATAATCTCATACTGAATTTTTCCTCCCATTTATTGCTTTTAAATGTGAATTGGTATGAGATCAAAATAGTACATTTAGTTTTACCAGCAACAAAATGTATATATATATATATATATATATATATATATATATATAAAATCTTGAAAATTATATACTCTGTTTTATTATTATTATAATCACATCCTTAAAGGCTTGAAGTAAGGGGCTTAGGGCATTACAAGAGCTGCTCACATCATAACATGATTTCTGGACATTTGGAGGAGATAAGAGAATACAGAGCCTGGCTCTGCCCTGGCTTTTCCTCTTACCTTAAAAGTTGTGTTGGGTAGGATGGGTTTGCCTGCTCTCTGAGCAGTGTTTCAAGTACTAAACATATAAAGGGTTTGGACTTCACTGTAAAAACCTCTTCTGGTATAGACCAGGGGGTTTTTGATAGAGTGAACATGTGACTGCTCTCATGGCAAGAGAGGGTCATTTTCAGATCTTTTGACTCCCTCACATGTTCTTTTCTACAACAGCGTCTGACATTGCTTGCAAGGCTCTTTGTGGACATAAAGACCAGCTCACAGTTCCCGTGGAATAATTCACTGGCATTAGCCCTAGTGCAGGCAAATACACCTTTGGAACAGCAATAGAAATTTGGACATGTAAAGAATCTCCTTCCTGTTTTGCGTTTGTCAGCACAATGCTGCTCTGGGACACTGCAAATTTCTTCAGAAAGATTTGGCAATTATACATAATACCTTATAGTGTGATTGGACCATCCATTCCTATTAGTTGAAGCAGTGCAACTTTGTAAATTAAATGTATTCAGAAGAGATTAATCTGCCTTTGAAATTTACAGCACATACATATGAAAATAATAAAAGCTGCACGATAATTTATTCACTAGTGATGCAAATGGGAAATAAACTTTGCCTGTCTCATCCTTCCCTCCACTCTTCTGCCAAACAGGAAATACTGGTGGGTGGACAGAGCTGAAAGTTGTCACTAGTTTGAATAAATGGAATTTGGAGAGCTTGTGAAAAATTCTTCAGAACTGGGTTTGCTTCTTTTTCATCTCTAATCCCTGGGAGGACAAATTTCTCAATAGTATTTTCATGTGACTTCTCACAAAAATCCTCCAAAGTGGGATTTGCTTGAAGGGCACCATTCTCTTCAGGCCCAAAAAGTCAACATCTGCCTGGGTAGTGCGGCCGTGTCCCATGGAGCCAGATGTTTGAGATGTACCAGCAATTTGTGGAAACTCATGCTATTGCTATGCGTGTTACATCCCTCTGTCCAGACTGCTTATGAGCTCAGAGTGTTGGTTTCCAGGGCTGTCAATCAAGCAGCTTTCACCAGAACTAAAGTGACTTGAAAGAATCAAAAGAAAAATACTGCTAATTTTTCAAAAGAGATTATTTTCAGTCTGAAGGCTAATAATTTAAAATTCAGACATTAATCCAAACCTATAACCTTTAGCAAGAGCACAGTTTACTTGTTCTTCATCACCTAAATGGATACACATATAATTTTTTTCAGTTCAAACACAGATGAAGTTCAGATGTTTAATTGGAGCAAGTAATTTCAAATTTAACCATGAAAAGCAGAAATATAATCTTCTAATTCTGAGAGGCTGACCTTTTTTTCCTTTAGTACTTGGAAAAAACACTCTAGAGTAAGCTGTTTTTTAAGTCTGGCTATTAGCTTTATAGGCTTCATCTCTCCCTTTAAGGCCTGCTTGACTGCTCAAACATTTATGAAGTTCAGTGAATAGCTGCTGAAAATTAATCATGCTTTGAATGGATGCTGTGTAATGGGTGAGTTTCACAATAATGTGGTGTGATTCAATAATAGGCAGGTAATGTCTCCTTTAGCTTCCTTGCTTCTGGGTGAAAGCCCTACAAATATATGTCCTCAAAAGCCTACCTTAGGGATAGAGAAGGCTAAGCCTGTCTGACAAAGCAAAGTGGGCATATCATGTAAAGATAGTATAGAAAATCTCATGAAGAACTTATTGGCACAGACATCAGAAATGGGAGCAGTCTTCAGTTTGGGGCAGGTGTAGGGATGGGTATGTATCAATAAAGGCAAATCAGCTGCTGTCTGCTGAGGGAGAGGTAGAGCCTTCCTTCCCAACTGAAAAACAAAAAAACAAAAATTAAAACAAACAAACCAACAGACATATAAAACAAACAAACACATAAAAGCGAGTAGGCAGTGTTTATCTGCGCTGACCTCGAGTGCCCTGCTGCTCAAGGCCCCGGGGAGGAAAGCACTGCAAAGCCTTTGGATCCCTTTGGAGGATCACCTCCAGAGCAGCAGCAGCTCCCACAGCGGCGGCTGGTGCGGAGTCAAACGCCTGACTGACACATGCCTGTCAGGATGATAAACCCAAGAGGGAGGTTAAATGTCTCCCCCACTACCATCTTTTCAGAAGATAAAAATATGCCTGGAGGGACTATGACTAACTTTAGAAATTCTTGGAAGCGAACCTGAACCAGATAAGGGGCTTGAAAGCAGAGATTTGCTATCTGTGGGTTAATGCGGCAGGTGTGACAGGGCACATCCACTGCTGCTCAGCGCTGCTGGTACTGTACCCCCGAGATAAGGCTGTGTGACACACGAGCAGCTCTGCTTGCAGTCCCACCGCCTTTCGTGCAGCCCCTTAAACCAGAAAAACCTCTGACTCCTTTCTGACGCTTCTCCTGCCTTCTTGTCTACATTCGCCACTCTCTCCTCATCCTGCAGGAAGGCCCCTTCCTCCAGATTTGTCACTGCTGGCAAACACTGTGGGAAAAGCTCAAGGCAGTGCTTTTCCCAAGAAAGGCCATTAAACCTTTGTGCCCTCCCCTAGTTCTTCCTTTTAATACTGCTTCATTCTGGATGTTTAAAACATTATATAACCATGAATATTGTTTATTTTCTAGATGAAGCTGTAATTTTCTCCAGTCAAGGATGTGTAAGTGCTAAAAAAAGAAATGTTAAACCAGGTTGTATTTTTTACCCTTGCTTCTTAGCAACTGCTGAATTTAAGAGTGAAATTTTTAAAATTTCTTTTCTGTTTCTTGAAAAATGTTATTAATGAACTATATACAATGTGGGAAATCCTGTAGAAGAGAAAAAAACCCATTCATTTGCTGAGCAGCCTGAAAAGTGAAAAGCAAGCATAAACATATCCTGTACCAGATTTCCTCGGGGAAAATCAAATTTAGGAGAGGAAGTTAGAAGTAAAAATAAGAACAGATTTACTAAACATCTCTAAACTGCTTTATCTCTTTGGCAGATAAACAACAAAACCAATTTTGCATTAGTAGAGGCAGATATGAGCTGGAAATCTGATAATGAGCTTTTGAGCCTTCTCCCCAAAAACTGGTGGCTTTGCAAGACATGCTATCAGAGTTGGATCAGTCCCAATTGTCATCTGCAGAAACTACAAGTCACACAAAGTTCCATAAATAGTACTGAGCAAGGTATAATCTAACAGATATTAAAGATTTAAGAAAGAAAATGTTAAGTGAAGCAATAGTACTTATCTTAAAAGATTTTATTTGACTTTGCTATCCAAAATAAGGAAAGTGTCCATTTAGGTCAGTGAATTTTTCAGTGATCTTTGCTAAGGTAAAAATAAACCCTCAACAAATACAGAAAATTTTTATGTAAAGGTAATCTAGCAATGTTTTATAGAAAAGAACTTTAAAGAATTAGGCGTTCTCCAAATTCACTACTTTTCAGGGATTCAGAAAAATCCATAGATGGGCGGAATTTAAAGAGGTTTATTTTCTCCATCACCAGTCCAGGTGTTATCATTCCCACAGACATCTGTCTAGGTCATTTTATGGTCCTTCTTCATAGAGTAGCTCAGCCACTTCAGGCACCAATGCTTCATTTACCTTGCAACCCACAAGGTTTTCCTACAGTGTCCCTGGGCTCCTCCTTGCTCTTTGGCAATGGCACTAGCTCTTGTCCTGCCTGAAACAAAATAGACACAGGAATAGTTCTTTACTCTGTCCCCTATTTGAAGGGGGGAATTTTTGTCTATCTAACCTGGATTGTGCTTATTACTATTACCCAGTCCAGTTTCCCTACTCTTGCCTCCTAGGTTGTTTATTTGTGCAGTCCCTAATAATTCTTAGTGAATTCTTCTTGTCCAAAGGGTTCATATTTTGTCTTGTTCTTCTCCATCACTAATATCATCAGTAAATGGATAGACCACTTCAAATGATTTTCAGGCAGCATCTCTCTTTGGTACCATACCAATACAATATTGATATGGGTTTGTTTTTTTCTGCACTAAAATGCTCTTTTTGACTTATGCTCAGATCCTAAATAACAACAACACAAAACCTTTTCTTAGAACTGCACACATTTTAAGAGTACTTCAATGCACTGAGAGCAGTCTAATCGCCCATCAAAATGAAGGTACAGCACAACTGTAAAAGTTTGAGGAAAAATGATCTAAAGTAGCTTCTCTGGGAAAATCAACTAATCCTATTAGGAAACTGGGATGATAGGATGAGTGTATCTAGGAAAAGCCTAGAGTTGAGGTCTGTCATATCACAAGTACCATAGAAAAGGAGAACACAGACTTATTTTTCTCTTTTCCAGAGTAAGAACCAGTGAAAATCAAATTAAATCGCAAGAATCAGATTCAAAATCACTAGATGTTGTTTGTAATGTACTGTGAAGTAGAGCTCCTAGTATTTCTTGCCTCAGTATGTTTTGGATGGCAGAAAAAAATATGCTGGTTCAGAAAGGCAACCAAACAATTCACAAAGAAAAGTATAAAGAGATCACCCTCTGCTTAGACATGCCTTGAAACATAATCTGTTTTTTTATTTTTTTTAAACTATTCTTTCCTCGGGTTCTATCTTTGACCACTTTTATAGATGAAATGTGGCTGACTGTATTTTTTTTGTTTTCAGTGCATGGAAGTACTGTCAGAATAGAGCTTTTAAGGTATACTTCCCTTGTCTGATTACGGGAAAATTGTATAAAATAGTCAAAATCATTGTCAAGCTAATCAAAATCTAATGTCAAGATAAATCACATCTATTGTATCTCCTTTATTTGCCAGATCTGCTGCCCTGTCAGAGAAAATACTGATATTGACTTGACAGAATTTGGTCTTGAAAAATCCATATATATTATTATTCATGACTTTGATTTAATTTATATGCTCGTAATAATTTATTCATTTAGCTGTTCCAATACTTCTCTTGAAAATGAAACAAAGTAGGTATGTATGTGGTTCCCTATGCCTTTTTTTTCCTCTTCCTTGAAAATAGATGCCACACCTGCCCTCTTCAGACTTTTCACCTTTTCCCATGCCTTTTAAAATGTAACTGCAAATGACTTGGTGATTCAACAAAGCTGCTCTTTAAAATTATTTATGATGACAGTGTGTCAAGACATGCCATTTTAGATATGACTTTCATACTTTCTTTGAGCAATATCTCAATACTTTTCATCTCAGTTGCCTCGTAGATCAATTATTTCATTGTCTCTTTTCTATAAACATATTTATAAATTCAGCCACTAGTGGAAGATTATCCATACCCCTACCTGTTACTCTTGGCACAGCATGTTGTACTTTTAAGCTTGTCCTTAGTAATCTAAATAATCTATTTCTCTTTCCTGTATATTTTGCTGTGATGTTTATGATACATGGACACCTCATTTAGCAAAAATAATTCCTTGCAAAGCTTCATATCTTTCTTTCACAGCGGTGTAATTTATGCGGGTGTCCTTTTCCAGGAGACCCCTGCTTTTCAACCCCTTTTCTTCATTACTTATACTTTCATAGACCTCACAAGACAGTTTTATGAATTTTTTGTTTACTTTGTGGTTTTTCTGTATCATCATTCCCCTGCACCACAAATATTTCTGCAGGATCTGTTGCTACAATGGTTGGTCCTTTATATTAATGACAGCTGTGTCAGAATGATGGTAGAAAACCTTCATTTTTTTCTGAGTAACAACCAGAGTAACAATTTTTAATTCAAGGAAATATGAGTGCTCTCTTTCAGTCAGGCCAAACTAACTATGTACAGGAAGGGGTAACCTCAGTAGAGTTGGGTAGCTCTTATCCCTGAGAATCACTCATGAGAGAAAAACTTAAAGCTGGAAAAAACAGATCTCTTTACTTTTGATTTTCCACTTCTTTCTACTTTACAATTCCTTCTTTGCTCGAGTGTGCATTCCCTCACAACTTTTCTGCTGGGGTTGTACTTTTATGCCCATAATATATTCACTGTCTCAGTTACATCAGCGTGTGCCAGGGCAACATACCCGGAGAAACCCATGACAACAGCTACGGGATCTCAGATAGTCTTTGGTGAGCTTTTGTTAAATATTTTTTTTTTTTTCAGTCTATTGGAATTGTTTAAACAATGTTATGTTTCTTCAAGGCTGTCTACTTCAGAGGATGCACCAGCCTTTTCAGAGCTCTGAGCGTTCCATAGCCAGATGTCTCAAAGCAAAATGTTTTCTCAGCTGGGTGGGAAATCAGTGAAACTGCAGAAAGCAGTGGTGGGAGTAAACAGCTTCAATGATACACTTATATTCTGATTTCATGTGGGAGAATGGCACAAAATTCTGAAGTATGAATCCCCATCTTGCTGCTACTTAACCTTAATAAAATCCAGTTCAAGCAGAGCAAATATAAGCTGACAAACATGGACTACACAGTGTTACAATATTTTATTCAGAAGTTATTACAGCTCATCCTGCTTCCAATCATACATTTGTATTACTTCAGGATAATAAATTAATTTTCACTCTCTCTCTCTGTATATATATAATGATGCTTATGAATGTCAAATTGTTGTTTCTACTGCAAGGAATTTATGAAACTGAGTTGCATCAGGCGTGAATAATGACAAAGAGATTTAAAGTAACTGTGATTGGTTGTGAAAAGGTATTGAAAAAGGAAAAAAATTCATATTCATGTGAGGTGACTTCTGAGCTCAGTGTCTATCTGCTGCTGAATTCCCTGCCTCAAAAGATCATATGAATTAATATTACTTATCAGTACATTTACAGAAAATTGTGAAATGGAGATTGGAATTCTGAAAAAAAAAATAGGTGAATGTTGCACAGAAACTTTGGTAATGAAATGGCACAGGTTTCTTCTATAACTGATCCCTTGGTCTCTTTTAGGGGAGATGCCTCAGGACTGCAATTTGGGCAGTGGCAAAAAGGATAAAAGAAGCAGAACTTTCCACCAAGAAACATCTTGCTTTTCTGGATTTTTTGTTACTGTGTGTCATGTTTCTTGCAGCAGCATGACCTCCAATAGCAGCCTGGTGTTAAAGTACATGGATCGAAGTGGGGCCAAGCTGAAGAAGCTGAATAGACTTAAAAGGACAAAGACTGCTTTTGGGGTAGTGAGAGAGTGTTGTCTAGCTTCTGTGCTGGACTTGACTAACCATTTTATACTGATCTTAAATGTACCATCCCATCTCATGGAAAGCATCCCATACAGAGAGGAAAAATCAACTTTTTCCCCAACTTTGAAAAGAGAAAAAATACAGATGTTAATGGACTTATAGACTTGACTCAGCTTTTCCCATTCAAAATCTGTCACATTGAAGCTGACTTCATTTGTCTCAGTAAGACCTCAGAAATCAGCCTTGTCCTAAGCACATGTTTAGGAGTAGAAATCAATATTTTCAGTTCCTCTGTCTCCCAGAAAAAAAAAAAAAAAAAAACAAACCAAAAAAAACAAAAAAAACCCACCAAACAAAAAGCAAAGCTAGCCAAAGAATCAGTCATAGAATTGCAGAATTGCAGAAACATTTAGGTTGGAAAGGGCTTTAAGCTCATTGAGTCCAGCTGAAAATTTATTTCCACTATTTTTTTAAGTTTTACTTCTAATGTTTCTGCTCAATGCTGGAAGCAGAAGCCTTGGCTATGAAACCCAGATAATTTACCACAGAAAACTGTGATGTTTCATAGGAAATAACTGCATGCCTTAGCCTTTCTTGCAACAAAAACATCTAAACATCTAAAGAAAAATTTGTCTGGTGTATATGTTAATATTTGTCATGGCTACAGCCATTATGAGTAATGCTGCAGAGCATTATGAGTAATGACCTCTCAGTAGCTGGCTGATATTAAAATTTTGTTAGGGGGAATTACCCGATTTTACAAATACTTGTAGTTACTGACCAAAGCCATACACTACCATTGAAGAGAAGTCTTTTCCTAAAGATCATTTGAGAAAATATGTGCCCATGACTTCTGCTGGCTACAGACACTGGAAAAATGCATTTACCAAAATATTTTTTCCTGTGGATCAACACATTCTCTGCACACCGTTGTGCTGGCACCCTAAAGGAAAGGTGCATAAAAATAGCACCCTTTTTGATGTCAAGTCTCCAGGCCTAGCTTACTTCACCTGAGGGTCTTTCTGTGATCAAGTTCAGACTCACTTAACTTTTTAGTTATTACTGACCAATACAAGGTACTACCTGGTACTGAATTCTGGGTACAGTCTTTTCTGTATGCACCATTCTCTGCTAACTGTAGCAATATTTGCATAGCTATTTCTAACCTGACATTTTTTACTCATCTTTATTCCATCCGTATGCTTGTTACTGATAGAGACAATTGTGTTCTATTCATTTATGTTTGTAGAGGTCTTGTGTAAGGTACTAATGTCTTCTGGTTTTGTAAGTAGGATTACAAAAGTGTCTGGGTGTACTGATGATTTGGACATGATAGATCCATTCAGCTTTCCTGGTTTGGCTTCCTGACCTTTTGGCCTCAACACATATTTTTGTTCTTTTTATTAAATGCTTTCCTTGAGGTTGGATTCAGAATATCATTTTGTCATCTCCTTCCTCTTTGTGTCAGTACAAATCCCTTTCATTACTTCTTCCTTTGGCACCAGTAAGGTTGCTCTCGGGCTGGAAAGTCAGTTCCTGTGCATACTGTAATCTTTTCCAAAGCCCTTGCCATCTCTCTCCTTCCATCTCCTGTCCTTTGGACACCAGTTCCTGAGCAAAGCTCCTGGGAGCCCTGGCTGCTGGTTCATGAACAGCTGGCAGCAAACTTCAATCAGGCTTGTTTCATCATTTCCAGCTCCAAATTACCTTAGAAGAATTTAGGCTCTATGTACCTTGTTCCTTATATTACTTTCCTTCACACTCATCGGTGCCATTGCCAAAGGGATGTTGTGTGATCCCTTTTGGAAAAGACACTGACCAGCACTTTTCCAGTTGGAAATTAAATGGGATGGACGTGGGAGCAACTGAGTGGATGGGGAAGAGGTGGGGGGCATATGGAGGAGGGTAGGCCATTTCCTGATTGAGATGGGAAAACACACTTTTGGTCTTCTTGTGTTAAGAGATCTGCTTGGAATACCTGTCCTGTCCTGTCCTGGAGTAGTTATGGTAGGGGAAAGAAACAAATGAGATGTGAGCCTTCAGTCCAAGCAAAGATGAGGAGCCAGTCCCTCAGTATGGGAGCCTGGGATGTAGCTGTATGACTCTGAAGGCACAACTGCTTTAACTGCCCTGCACAGCTGAGCCTGGATTGAAGCCAGGAGTAGCCAGGCTGGGTACACCTTTGTGGAGTGGACTTTGTTTGCCCTTGTGTCTTCCAAGCTCCAGCACTGGGTATTTCATCCCTGTTTAGATTTTAGTAGTGTAAGATAAGGAATAAAAGGAAATGGTTTTGACAGAAAGTGGAAACAGAAAAGGCAGATGAAACTACTCTTTTAGGTTATGCTTATTTTCTATAACAAAATTGCTATTTCCAAGTTTACATTGCTTTAAATAAGATGTATGTAAATAAAAGATGTTTAATAGGAATTTAAATCAGTTCAAAATACATGCTTTAACCACATCTTATTTTTCATGTTTTGAAATGGATAAACTTTGTCCCTATTTTCCTCAGCTCTTGACAAGACACAGTTCAACTGAAGTAGCGAGCTGAGGAAAATGACACTGGCCAAGCTTGGATACAAGCCATGGCCACCCGTTTCCTATAGTGGTGCTATAACTCTTTCCTTCCTGCAGGCCAAAGTTTGGCTTTTATTGTTTTTTATGTATGTGGACACCTACTGCATGTAAATATTTTTACCTTTTACCACTGAAGTTGGAAAATATGTTTTGTATCTGTGATCCATTCTTTAGGCCAGCATAGATTGCTGCAGAGATTGGCAGCAAAGCAGTAACTGCATTAACAAAGTTTAGAATCTACACAAGTGTAGAGGTACAGTGCCCAGCCTTTTCCCCTTTCCCAAGGGAAAACAGACTGTCCTTCATCCACTCAGAGCAGGAAGGGATCTCTGCTGGACAAGGAGAAAATGATTTCTTCTTCGTGAGCCATGGAAGAGCAGCTGAGCTATTTCTGCCTCATTTGTCACCTCCTCCCCTCTCCAAACTGATGCCTAGGGTGCTTTCTCTGCAGGGAAGGAAAAAGCTTTTGAGCACATCTTCCAGCTGACTAGCATAGAAGGCTTTCCATGGGGCCTCTAGCTGGGAGAGCAATGAGCAGGATTTAGTAGGAAAGAGTAGTGAACATGGAAAAAAGGCTATAAAGATGTTGTCTTGTAATGTTGTGTTGTCTTGGTGCCTTCTTTCTCTGTCTCTCAAACGCCAACTGTTGGTTCCTACAGGTTTGTGAAATCAGAAATGATGAGTATTTCCAATCTCTTCCAGTTCTCACCACCAAAAAGCCTATTTAAAAATAAAGCAAGCAGGAAAACAAAAATTGCCTCATCAAAGGAGATTGTTTGAACAACATGTCCCATTCCTGTCCTTGAGCAGATGGTGGTGATGTGTTCAGTGAGTGTATGTGCTCCAGCTTATGGTAGGGAGAAGTCAGCAGGAGCGGGAGCTGCTAGTGTCCCTGTCACCCTGTATGGTGGTGGCTGGGAATAGAAGGGGTGCATTTCTTGCCCCTTTCTGCCACTGTGTGCAGACATGATGGAGGTTGCTGGCAGCTTCAGAGCTCTCCTCACCATTCTATACTCCATCATGTGTATCCCCATCCCAGAGGAAAAAGATCTGCCTGCTGCCCCCTGGCACTCCTCTCTTCCCACAGGCCACAGCAGTGGCAGGAGGAGCCCCACTTGAGAAAGTGGGCTCCTGTTGGGTAGTCAGACAGGTCCTGTTGCCAAAATCTTGTAAGGAAACACAGGGAGCAGAGCTGAAGTTGATGTGTGTTGATGTGCCTTTGGATAGCTCTGGAATAATAATGTGATACTAATTATGTTAGCAAACCTTTTTAAAAAAAACCAACCAAACAGAAAATTGTGAATTTAATTTTTTTCTTTTATTTTCATTTATTTTAAGAAACTTTTTATTAGAGTTGGTAACCAAATAGATTCCATTTAGAGCAAGCTTAATTTTTTTATTTGCTTTTCATGGACCTGTAATCTAACTGTTCTGAAAGGTATAAAAACAGCTCTTTGAAGACCACTGAGTCAAACCATACCTACTCCTTAGACAATAAAATGACCAGGCTTAGTTGGTTTTCATCCTACACTCAACGAGTAAAATCTCCCTGGAGCAGACAGAAAAATGTTATTAGTCATTCTTGGAGGAGGAAACACTTCCACAGAAGAATGGAGTAGTTGAGCAAAATATTTCATTTTAGGAAGCCAGTGAAATGTGGTGACTATACCTCTGGTTTTATCTCAGCTGGATCTTATTTTACTTAAGTGTCACCAGAAAGGCTTTTTACTCCTCTGAAGAGTCAAGACCTGCTCTCAAATCTGAGGAATATTTCCTGAGAATGTGCTCTGAAATACTCAACTCTTCTGCATTAGCCAACAGTTTCTGTATCTCCTTCATAGCTGCACAGACTGTTATCTTTTCAGTTACCTGGGCACCAGATGAAAAGGTATCATGAAGCTTAGTATTTACTGAAGGTAATTTTATTCATATCCATATAAGATTGCTAGGAAATACTGCTGTTTTACAACAAAATTATCATCATGGACCTATGCAGTTTACAGTCCCAGTAGCTGGACTATAGTATGATACCATTAGTTTTGTTGGGCAAAATTTGACTTACTCCATCTACCCTTTGAAAAGTCTCTTTGATGTTATGTTATATCTTAATGGGATTCTTACAAAACCTTTAAAGAAAATATTAGTCAATACCTCTTCACTGTTGTGTGTTTTAATAAACAAGTTTTTCAGAAGCCACAAAACTATGGCAGGGTAGATCATTCCTTTCGCTAACAAAGTTAAATGGAAAAATGTCTCATCATGCTGATTTCTGTGTTTTAATTTTTGAATCATCCAGCTGGTCTGAACTTTATCTTTCAATTCAGTGCTGTATTTGTCTTTGGTTCTTATGCTGACCTGCAAAAAAAGTGATACTGATTTAATTCTGTTGCTTTGACATGCAGCTCAAATATTCAGCTGATGCTCGCTGCTGTGTCTATTCCTCTTTACCTGAAAGTACGTATGGGCTTTAACTGAAAGAGAAACATTTCAAGAATACTCTCCAAATGCAGGATCAATGACCTACCCGTTGTTTTAGTAACATGAATAAGGAAATCTAGCATCACTATACAGTAAAACACACAGAGCTCTAGTTGTAATTAGAGAGCTATAAAGAGATATTTTATTTCTGTAGCTGTTCCAATTGTAAATCTCATAATTTCCTCATCTGATTGCTGAAAAATGCTTAGAGATATGGTTTGTGTGCCCTAATCTACCACTAAATCACCTCAGGCTCTCATATTGCAGCAAAGCTAATTATCATGTTTCCAGCAACACAGCATGATCTCATATTTGTTTATTGGAGGAAGTATAAATATGGCTTTTCAAACAAAAGCCTTACATATATATTATGTCATGAAAAGCCAGAGGTTTGGGGGAAGGGGTAAGGAAGAAAATGAGAAGTATTTCCTCTTTACAAGGTTTATAGTTCCTTCAATTTTGTTAGAAATGTTCAGGTAATTTTATCCCCTGCTTTTGTGTGATATTTTACACCGAGTAAGATTGTGGCACTGCATGTGCAAAGCCGTAAGAAAATTTCTGCAAAGGGATCTTTTTATGCTTGGTAGCTCTATGTGTTATATGAGTTGGACCAAATTAAATTTGTGTAGGGCAAGTGTTGCTGCCCTGACTAAACTGCCTTGATTTTTCTACTGCAAACACTCATTTTCATGTACAGGTGCACTGGTCCTCTCTCAATTAATGCCATCCAGAAATCTTTATTTAAAGTTCTCATCTTTATTTGTTTAATTTATTAGCAGGAAGAGATCCAATCAAAGTGGTAGCTTGGTTGTTTTTTCTAGTGTGTTCCTGAGAGGACAGAGCCTTGCAAATGCAGCTTGTCACATACCTCCCTTGGAAGCTCCATCATTCACACGAAACTTGTGTTTAATATATCCCACTAGAATTATATCAAACATGCTGTTCTCTGGGAGATAACACATTTATTAAAAAGCATACCAGATTATAAATATCTACTGGCACACAGAGGCTTCTTAGACAATGACAGAAATATAATGACTCGGTCCTTGCAGCTCCCCCTGCATACAAAGCTGGACTTCTGTCAGCTCTCTACAAGGAAGTCTTTTCAATGGCAAATCATGATGGGATTGAAAGGATCAAGGTACTACTCGGATCTATCACCTTGCATTGAGCAGGGGAGGACTCTGTGGTGCTTGATTCATTGTGTGCATCTGAGCTCTCCTTCAAGCTACTGTGAGCCTGTGTCATAACTCTCTCATAAGTCAAAATGTTCCACCAACTTTACTGACAAAGTTTTCCTAGGATGTGAGTGAGATTTTTATCTATTTTTCATTACTAGGGTGCAGTGTGTTACATTTGTGGAATCCAGCATGAGAAATCATTTTTCTCCCTGTACACATTTTCCTACCTCATATAATCTGATGAGATCAGAACAGGGTGAATGACGGATGCTCAAGTCCAGCAGCACTGAACCCTATAAGAGGTCCCTATTTGATCCATTGAGGTGCAGTGGCTAAATTTATGAGTTTCTTTGCTATTCCTCTCTCCCATTACTACATCAGTTTTCCAGCTGAGGAACACAGAGCATTCCTCAAGCACCACCACTCCTGCTGTGCTGCTGTCTGACAAACAACCACTCAAACTACTCAGTGAACTCAGTGAGCCCTAGTGTATGGCTCCACATGCCTGAGTTAGAAATAAACTCGGAATGATTCGTGAACTGGGAGGAAGTGTGGGTATCACCCTTCCTTTTATTAATACTCTTAAGCTTTGCAATTTTAGCCCAATCTATTACTAATTTATATTTCCTAAAATGAAATTTACACATGCTTTTATTATTTAAGTAATATTTAATCTATCTACAACCTGGAGTGATTAATATATCCAGTATAAACACATACAACAATACTTATATGAAATCAGTGCACCCTTTATAATCCTCATTCCCTTCCAATCACTCTTAAAATTACTAAGGAACGTGTCATATCTTTAGGTTTGGAAAGCAGTTCCAGAATAGGACTTTAGAAGAGAAAATGAAGAGAAGGCAACACCTTGTAACAGTACTGTACCAGCATCTACAAAAGTTGGGATTGAATGTTTTCAGAAAAAGAGTAATTTTTCATTCTGTACTGCTTACTTTCACTGAAGATTTTTTGGGACTTGAAGAAAGAGAAATGTTTTAGATAAAATATTAGTTCTCTATGCTACATAAAAATAAGAGCATGAAAATCAGTTGTGTTTGAAAAATTACACTGACATCTAAGTGTTTTTTTAAATGGATTGGAGCAACTGTTCAGTTGTGTAGTAACCCTTACTCTCCCCTGTCATTTAGGGTACTGAATTTCATGTGCCATGGAAACCTGGAAAAAAAAAAAAAAGGCTTTAATCTTTGTAATCTTTGGCACTAGTTTATCTGTTTGGTTGCACTTTGTTGAAAAAATCTGATTTTGAACATTCAGCCTTGCTGCTTACCATATGATATAAGCCCCTACTTTTCAGCCATGGACCATGTATAAGAGAGACTTTATCCAATTACCTGAAGTGTTTACTAGCTCTGTTAAATCAGGATCTGTGAATCAGGATGTGAGCTCCTATTTTCTATCAATAGCAATAAAGATTCATGGGGATAAAATCATAGGGAAAAACTCACAGGATCATGTAGACTGATACATTCACCTCTATTGATGGCAAATATAAGTCTCTCACTGATAAAAACTGATATTTAATTTGTCACTATTCTCTTTCTTTTTCCTTGATAACAGGAGATATGAATGGTACTGGGCTTTGTTTGTCATCATGGAGCTTGATTAATCAGCAGAGGAAAGGTAATTCAAACATAATATGAGGTCACATAATTAAACTATTTCTGAGTAATACTCAAACCATTAAGGGAAACAAATGTGCCAAAAGAAGCATCAGTTTTTCTTTTTAATTTTACAAATACATACAGATATAAAAAATTATATGTTTCCAGTCCATCTTAGTCATCAACACTACACTAAAAAAAATAACCAATCTGTACTCTCTCAACCATATAAAAATTTATAGCTAGGGAAACTAGAAGCCTGACGCATTTAGCAATTAATACACAGACATTAATTCAAAACTCATTCAATATTTCTCCCATTACCACTATCAAAACATAATTTATGTAGGTTTGGACAATACACTCTAAACATAATATGAACTTGAGAAATACTACTAACATCCAGAGTCAATATTGCTTGCAGATTTATTTTCTTTTTAAAATAGTGCTTAATTTCTTCTTGACTGAGCTGCCCATGAACTCTGTAACTAACAAAGTGTTGTCAGACAAAGTAAACACACATAAGTATCACCATCCTGCTCACAATCGTGCAGGTCTAGGTCAATTTGAATTTTCTTTCAGCCGAAATACTCATGAGTTCCCTCTTCTCTTGTGCACAGCATTGCAGTTTGACATGCATAGATGAGTGAGAGAGAACTGCTGCATGCACATGGAGCAATTTCTGCTTGTGTATTCCTGGAACCCACAGAAATCCCCTGCAATGCCTCTGAACCCTCTCATCTTGCTACTAAACCTAATACTCCTTCACAAATATCCACTAGAAGTACCTGATTCTACCTGTTGTCACCTTTAGACAACTGAGAGCTCTCTGCATCCTGAAAAACAGAAATAAGGCACATTTGAGAAGACAAGATGGCTTCATGCAATAACAACCTATATTCCAGAATTATCTGTATTCTACAATGCAAGCAATGGCATTATTCTGCCCCTAACTGTGTGCTTTCACCAGGAAGTTCAGAGAAAGCTGTTCAGGAGCTAAGAGCCACAGCTTCTGCTAAGACGGGGTAAAAAAATGAGGTAAAAATGACTGTGGGTTCTGGGATGAACTTGGTAAAAAACCTGGGAGCTGCTGAACTCTGGAGAAAGGCCCAAAAAGAACTTCTCTCAATTCTCCAAAAATGTCACCGCAGTTCAAGGTGAGAAATTACTTTTAAACTGTGCAGTGTATGGGCTCTTTTTCAGAGCAGGTGTGAAAGACACTTGTTCACAGCAAAATCAAGATATTCAAGGAATATCCTTTCTTTAAGGAAAAAAGTAAGAATTTGATTCAGCAGGCTGCAGGCTATGTAAAAGCCCTTTTTTATTTCTTCAGCATGAATATCCAGACAAGGAACATACATTTTGCTGGATTTCATGGATATAAATGTAGTGTGTATTTGCACCTACTACAAAAAAGTAACTCATGTATTATTACTAGTTTATAATTCTGGGATGCCCATAGATGCATTTTTAGTTATTTTAGGAAAGCAGTCTAAGTGCTTCTGGAATTACATCTCTTCCAAGGACATTTTTTCACTGTGGTCCTGTAGTGAGAACAAAAGCAAATTTTCACCTATGATATTTAGACAATGATCAAAATACTGCATTTTCTAGATATCTGAATCTAGATATCACACACTCTCTTGCACCAAAGAAAAAACAACAGTCAATATATACATGATATCCTCAATCAAAATCTACAAAGGAAAAGGAAAGTTAGAGAACAAGATGAAAAGTTGAATCTGCAAAGTTATTTAGGTCTCTAATCTTGGACCTCCAACATGCTCTTGTAGGCTTTAGGTAGTCAAGCAATGTGTGGATCTGAATTTGGGTTTTGCTCAGTCTCTGTGAAATAATGCTGAAATAATGGTCTTGTAAATATTCTTGGTGGGAGGAGTGACTGCATCACTGTCATATGTTAATTCATTGATGATTCTAACCTGTCTTATGGAAGCTTAATTCTCTCAATATTTCCCAAAATGCACTGGAGTAAATGTTCTTTGTCCTTGGAATATTGGTGGCTAAATGTTTTTGTTTTATTTTAACCTGTGGGTTTAGAGGCCAAAACAATTCCTTTTTAGCACCTATGTTACTGTGACTGTGTAATTCCTGTCAGCCAGAGCCATGTGTGATGGTCTACAGGCTGGCACAGCCCTATTCCCACCAGGACAGCATCTCTCCAGTCTGCTGTGTTTCTCCCTGTTGTCATATCCAGGACAATTGTAGCTCAGATATGCTTATTCAATAATGGATGGAAACAAAGGTGAAGAGGAGGGTCAAGAGCCAAAAGAAGTTAAAAATATTTTTTTAAATATTTTTAAAATAATCTGACACAGAAGGATTGTTCTGCTGAGATTAAGAGGTAACACAATCTAAATAACAGAACCTGAGCAGCATCCCTGCCTGAAGGGGAATTTGCTCTGACTCCTTCCCAGACACGTATAATGCACATGATATTTGAATTCGAATTTGTCATTTCCTCTCCCTTGTATTTCACTGACAGAGCAAGCAATAATTATCAATCTTGTGCGATGTAACTAACCATGTCAACTCTTTAATAGCTTAACATCTGTTAGATGCACCAACATCATGTAGGATGTTGTGTGGGATGTAGAGGTGAATTTCAAATTTGTGTGCCAAGGGCTTGGACAACCCTGTAAGGGCATTGATTATGCCCTAATATCATGACTTACAATCTCTATATGAATTATACCAAATAGTAATATTAATAGGTCTTCCACAATATCATGCTGCCACATGAATAAAATGCAACATATGCTATCTCTGACCTAAATCTCAAACAGAAAGACCTGATTCAGTAGATCAGTATGTAGCTACCATTCCTGGAATAACCATGATTATTTCAGCAAAGCAGATTTAGTAAGAGCAGATAAGTTCACTTAGAAACTGTTCTTTTGACTACAAGATGCTCAACTTTTTGAAAAGCTACTCCAATATTTGTGCAAGTGCCAGAAGCAGCTTACAAAATCAATGGCTGTGTTTTCAAATCTTGTGGACAGGCTGACAAGTTTGTGAAACATATAGTCCAGAAGGCAAATAGATTTGCTCTGTGAGCCAAATTACCTCTTGAAGCCTTTCTCTAGTATTTTTTAAATTCTATATTCTCATAAACTGTTCCATGTTATGCCAAGGGAGTCTGAGCCTTTGCTCTCCCATAGTATGTCCATACAGGATGGTGCTGGGTTTGGTACAGCAGATGAGTAGAGGGTTGAATCTGGAATTTTGAATGATAGGAGGATGTAAATGATTAAATGCCTTGGGAGGTCTATGCTGAATCCTTTGTGTTAAACTATAGACATTACTGTCTCAAGGCTGTCACATATAAACACAGGTTCTAACTCCAAATGTCAACTTCTGATGTTGATTTTTCAAGACTTCACCTATTGATTATATTTATTTGCCACTGGCCCTGCATTTGCTCAATCACAACAACAAATCCAGTGCAGCCTGGAAAAGGGCTGAATAAGGAGAAAGAGTTATGTAGTTGTCACTAGCTATCTTCACAGGACACAAATTAGAGTTTTTGTTCCCCTTTTCAGATTATGTGGATTTAACAGTGGACATGTTAGTTAATAACACTTTAACAATGTGCCTATAGCATCAGATTTTTTTGCACTTGTCTTACACAGGCATGCTTTTTCTTGGTGGTTTGATGGGCCAGAAACAGCATGTCCCCACTTTACCCTTTTGGCAGCTGGCTAACAGAGCAGTGCCTTTGACCTGCCATAATGCGCTGCTTCCCTGTCCTCTCCTTTGCCTCTCTGCCCTCTTGTATTAATATTAATCTTGTTCTCCTGCCATTAATTTACATTCAGTTTTGCATAACTTTCATAACTGTTAAAAATCAAAGCACATGCTTAAACTCAGTGGGATGACTGAACCCTAAAATTGTTTCCTGTGAGGCGCAAAAATTCTTCTGTTCCCTTCTTCACAATTTCATTATTTTCTTGTCTGTGCTCCTAGAGAAGAGAGATGCAAAAATATGGCAATTCTTGGCCTCAAGTTCTGATTTGTTGTGTTTTTTCCTGAGGAAACATTGTCTTTCAGTGGACAAATCTGCATCTTATAAAAAATCAAAACATATTCATACCAGACCTAATATGAAGCATGTGTTCAACCATCCAGTGCAAGACAAAGACATGTCATCTTAATCCAAAATATAAAGTCATTGTTTCTGACTAGCATTATGACTCCACTAATAAGCCCTGCTCTTCCATGGAGAAAGTCAATTTGGTGTAGAACAACACAGGTGTGGCTACAATACTTTGGGAATCTACAACTATTGGGATGTTTTGGAGGATTGGAATGGGAGTTTTTATTTCCATCCATTGTACAGAGTATTACAGTGCATAAATAAATGAACAATTCCAAAGGGAACCAAATGGCAGATTGACAGATAAATACTGTGATCATTTTTAAGCAGTCGTGTGATGCAGTGCCATACCTCAGTCAAGCACATACCACCAAGCTTAGCTAGAGGAAATCAGTAAAACATTTCTGATGGAAGCTATATGTCTCTGCAGTTCTAGCATGGTTGTAATTATTTTTAGTCTACTTTGTAGATAATTTTGCTTTGTAAATAATTTTTCTGTTCATGAGAAGCAGGTGCTGGGGACAGTTATTAAGGGGAAAGAAAGTTTTTCTCATCCCCTTATCTCTTAGGAGTTAGAGGCAATGACTTCATCTTCTCCTGTTGTCAGATTAGTAACTGAAGAGCTTTTGATGACACCTACTGCAGGCCTGCACTTTAGGGTGAGGTGAGGCATCCTTTAATGGTTATAAAAGAACCCCCGCTAGTTATAAAAGAAATCTGGGAGAGTAACTTCAATCTGAATGACTTCCTTCACAACAATATATATTGGGCAAGAGCAGGGGAACTCAGGGTGTTCTTCAGCCCTGGCTGCACAGGCACAGAGCTCCAGTTGTTCCTGCTGGAAGCTCTGGGCTATGGACCCACATTCAGGCCCCTTTCTCAGGGGACTGGCTTTAGACACAGCCTGCTGGCTTGCTGATTATAATACAGGTGCAGCAGCGGGTTCACAGGCACACACCACCACCCCCCCGATAAAGCTGCAGCAATTGTTTGTGTTAATAGGGTTTTAAATTGCATCAGGAGGCACAAAAGGTGTCTGAGAACTGGAGACAGAGAGATGAAAGGATAATGCAAATATGGTACTGTAATGATTGAATTTTACCTCTTCTCTCAGTAACCTTAACTCTTTGGATGAAACAACAAAGAATAGAGGAGAAATCTTATATATTATGTTCAGTCTGCACAGTCTGTGTGAAGCTCTCGCTTTAAGCCATGCCCCTAAATATGTTTTTGATTTACATTATGGAGATCTGCAGAGAATGACTTTCTCATTTTGATCATGATGGTTCTATCAGATTTAGTTGCTACACAGGGAATGCTTGTAGTGTTTGTATTTCCCTGCACTGGCACATCTATTTTAAATAAAAGTAACTCCACATGGTGTAAGGGTATTTCTAAATGGAGACTGTCATGGAGAGAAAAGTATTTCTGCAATTTCCACAGAATAAGGTGTTTGTGCTAGAGACATCTGGAAATGTGTCTCACTCTACATTGGATTTATAGGATCAGAAAGAGATGTGGTCTACTGATTAATGCGAGAATGAGAAACTAATTCAATTTTTCAAAAGTAAATGTTCGGAGATTTTTAGATTGCATTACTATATTTGTCTATTTCATTTTGTATCCTACAATAAAAAGCTTGCCAGATACTTTAATATGATGTATTTTGTCTGGGATGTCATCTCATCTCATGTCTTGAAGCTGAAGTCATTTATTTAGACACTGGGACTTAGAATCCATCTAATCTTATTTCCTTAAACCACTGCCCACTGATGCAGCCATGTTATAGGGATCTAAAAGCTCTGCAGGTAATGTATATACAGGACACATTAGTGACACTGAACAAATTGATGTGAACTATAATTCTACATGTCAAATAGTCCTCAACAAATACGCATTTGCAGCAAATATGTCAATTTCCATAATTCTCTAATTTTAAAGAGTCATTCAAACATGTATCCCAGGACAGCACTTTCATGTTTATCAAGTACAATTTGTGTCTGGAGTGTGATTTTTCATATTTTACGGAAGAGTTTTTTCTTTTATTCTCAAACAGAAATTACAGGTATATAGATAAGGGAGAAAAACATAATTAAGGACTGAGATAAAAGCCATATGATATTTAATAAGTGTGTCTGTTTTTCTGTCTATCCAAGATTCTATTTTCCATAAATTATCTGATAAAATATTTCTGTTGCTTTCCACAGAAATGTATAATCAACCAAAATTTTTAAAAAAGTTTAAGGCTTTCCAGACAGTTAGTCTTGTCCCATTTTCTAAACAGACAAACAAAATGCGACAACTTTGTTTAAATTAAATTCCTCACTATGATATAGAAACATCAATCAATCAAAACTGAAGTGATGGGGTTGATTATTATGCTGGATGCAGTAAGAAAAAAAAAAAAAAAAAAAAAAAAAAAAAAAAAAAAAAAAGAAAAGACCCTTTGTGAAAGAGAAAGGAATTTATTCCATAATGACAAGATGAAAAGCAGGCTTGAAAGCTGAGCCTGAGCTTTTTTGCAGTTATCCATGGACATGCAGAATAGTGACTGTTGAGTGTCTGAGCATTTTGTATGACTGCAGGTGTCATGGGTCTCACTCTTTCTTTCTATGTTGTCATTCTTATAGTGAGCAGGAGAATTGCACTACATGTGTCACTGCAGTGAAAGTCAATTTCTGACCCAACTCTGCCACTCAGGTTTGACTGGTGGATGGAAAGGTGAACAAGGGATGTTATGTGCATGGCATTTTCCTTGGAGGAAGGACAATAAGATGGTTCCAGGCACAATTCTTATAAAGTTTTGGGAAACCTTACCTAAACCAGGCTTTGTGAAATTGTGGTAAAGTGTTCACTTAAAAAAAAAAATCAATCACCATTTCTGTTCACACATAGTATTTGTCAGCATAGTGAAAAAAGAAGTCCTTCTAATACTGTGGTTATGTTATGGGAAAGGTTATCCCATGAACAAAGCATGCCTCTGTTAAGTCAAATGAAATTTAAATTTATAATAATTTTTTAGAGGACTGACTAGCTTTATTCTGCTTTCTAGTTTCTGCTAGGATTTCTGGGAGTTCTCTTTAAGGCACCTGTACAATTCTGGAGTCAGGGTGTCTGACTGCTGACTGGGTGACATGGAGAATGTGGAATTACTTGCTTTGCTGAGTTAGCTATGTCTTACTTATTTTGTGTGTCTCTGGTCATTTCTGGGGATTTCTTTTGCCATCTGCCCTTGAGCTCCTGTAAACTTTGAACATTCTTTGGCAGAGTGATTCTTTGCTCTCCTGTTTCTTGGCTACTCTTTTCACCAATCCTACTAACATGGTCTGATGTTCCCTAGTTCTTGAATTGGTTATTGCTTTATTTTTGGTGACATATGTCCAAAACAGAGGATTACATTCCGGAGAGCTCCACACTGGCAGCAGGCCTTGCTTCAGTGTTCTTATGGTTCTCTCCACTCTGGGTGCATGTGAGGTGGGCAAAGATGGCAGGGAGAGGGTGGGAATGTTCCAGACCTTTACACTGCTGTGGGGCGTCCTTGGTCACACACTGACACAGCCCTCTTGTCTCCCTCAGCAGCACTCAGCCCTACAAACAACCTGCAGGCATTACAACTGGAAGTTCAACAGTCTGCCGATGACCATCTCCTCTTTTGGAGATGATGCAAAAAAAAATTAGGGGTGTTACTTGAGTTCAGAAAAAAATGCCTAGGTTGACTGCCAAGTTGGCAAAAAGTAACGTAAAGCAATTTTCAAGCTTTTTTTCATTTCTCTTTTCTACAATATTTTTTTCGTTTTTAACTTGCCAATCTTTCTTTTATATTCGCCTGGTGATCTTGCCTGTTGCTTTACCTTTTGACTCCTTTTCCCTTGGTCAATCTCCTCAGGTGGAAAGAATCATTCCATAAAGCACATTGTCTTCGCCACTTTTCTGCAGTGTTTCCTTTAATTTCTTAACTTCCAGTAAGGAATCATGATTAACCATTCAAGTTACAGTACATGATATGGAAGTCCACTTATGAATCAGATCCAAGAGTACTTTTTGTTGCTGTAGATGTTGACTTTGAAGGATGGGATCTGGAAGGGTAACAGGATAACAATATCCTTTGTATCCTTTGTAAAAGATCTGCTCCATTGATAACTTTTGTGTCACTCAGTGCTACTAAAATGTAAAGCTCCTGTAGAAAAAATAACTGCAATGGTCAGAGCCTACACGAGGTGGCAGTACTGGTATCACATTGGTTTTCTTTTTTGGGGACTTGCTGCTTTCCAGAAAATGTCCTTGTAAATTAATTGATTCATGTCAGAAGTGGGCAAGCTTGTGAACAAGTCCATCTGGTAAGCAGCTTACTACATTTCTATATAAATAAAGAAGATCATCCAACTCTTTCAGGGTCACTCCGCCCCTCAGATCATGAGAAAGTCTGTTTTCAATGCAGAGAAATTCAGATACAATGCTCCAAATGCATAACTGAGCATATCCTGCCTGGTTAGATGATGATAGACAACTGCAGTGCCTGACAGCTTGGGGCAGAGTGAAACAAGCCTTGTAGAAACCAAGCTAGGCAATCTTTTCAGCTTCATGGACGTGGGGCTGAATTGTACTTCTCTTAGAATGATTCCTAAGGAATAGGACCTAGGATAGGAATTAAGTAGGTTTTAAGCCATCTACCACCAAAAGAAAAAGGTATTTTCATCTCATGTAAGGCTATATTTTCATGAAGTGCTTTAACTTCATAGATAAAAATCTCTGCATTAGAATCAGATATTCTTATTGCAATCAATAAGGTCAATGGACAAAAATGAAACAAGGGTTCTGGTGCATTTTCTTCTCCTTCTGTTTTCTGAGATTTTTAAGCCAAATTGCTTTTCTCAGATGAGGTTTTTTATTTCTATTTTTTAAACAAATGAACCAACCAGGGACACTGAGGCCTGTGTTGCATCTAAAAATATCTTAAGTGTGCTACAGCAAGCAACAAGAAGTCCTGCACATTTTTTATCGTTGTTTTACTCTGTTTCTGTGAAAAAAAAAAATTCTGATTCCCAGGCAGATCACACAAAGGCTTTTTTCCTATGCCTCTTACTGTGGTGGCAGGATATGTTTTGGAAGATAGAAGGAGGTCTGGCCATATGAGAGTGGAAGTGGGTGGATGTGGAACGTCACCTGATGTGAGGTGGGTCTTCCTTAGTAGGATCCTCTGAAAATCAGTGACCCCCTGGCTCTGTGAGCCCCAGCTTCAAAGTGAAGTGGGCCAGGGATCGCAAACACTGTATTGATCTTGAGGGAAGCCCCAGGATTGCTTGGTGTGTGAGGCACAGACCTACATGCATGGCATGTGGAATGGAACTCAACCATCTAAGTTTTACAAACCTACCCTGGGACTGAGCCATTCTCCTCTGCTCGGTTTCCTGGAGCAGCCCTCCTACTGCTCCATCCTATCTGTCCATCCCTGGGTATTCTAGGTTGGAGAAGGACATTGTTATGGAGGACAGATGATGTTTATGGACTATTCAACTCAGGTCATTGTTGACAGTCTCTTGGCTACCCTGAGAATTAACAACAGGAAAGCCCAGCAGCTGGTAACTCACCAAAACCCTTCCCAGGGTTGAGGTTCTGCAGCTGCAAATGAAGTCAGCCAGCAGGAGTATGGCTCCCAGAGGAGATGCTTGGGAACAAGTTTATAAGGAGAGATGTGCAGATGGGTCAAGGACATTGCTTAGGCTCTGTGATTTGAGGATATGGTGCATTCTCTCAATGCCTGTCTCTCCAGAGGTGCCTCTCCACCTCTTGAAAGTGCTTTTCCTATTTCTGGAGCAGCTTTAGGGCAGAGGCAGACAAATATAAAAGGAGTGCAGAGACAAAGCCCCAAACCTTTGGAGCTATTTGGTATCTGAACTTCTCCTGAAGTCAGTGAGATATGATACTTTACAACCCTTTCATAGTTTGGACATGAGAATGTTTACACAGAATTATTGTATTGCTAGAAGTAGAATCCAAGCCTAAATTAGCTCTTAAAACTTTATTTTTTAAAGGTGTAAAGAAAAATAATAATTAAAAAATAATGAGGTGTGATTTTTATATTTTGAGGCTTTTCAATGGATGCAGAGAAAAGAAATGAAGCAGTGAAAGAGAAGCAAGTTGATGTTCTCACCAGAGGAGAGAGAGAGTACCAGTCTTGGCAGGGGCAGGTATCCATGCTTTCACTTCAACACTTGCCACCTTACTAAAGAGGTTCTTACAAGTCCTGTCAGACTAAAAGGCAAGGACCAAATCAAGAATGAGACCCTTTCCTGTCCCTTTCCTATATTTTCCTCCTAAAACAAGGCCTGTTTCTTGAGCATAGTAACCTGAATGCTTTAAAATCTGTGCTCTGAATAATGACCTGAAATCACTGGCTCATAAAGCCATCCTTGGTTACAAATGAAAAATGACCAGATAGCTGGACTGACAGGCAGGGAGCAGACACTATCTTCATACATGAAGTGATTTTACAGGATCTGTGAGTACAACATATGTTACATTTGCAGTCCCAAAACCATTTGCTAACCTGGGTTTCAATCAGTCCTTGGCTGCAGCACTTCCACAGAGGCCCTGGCTGAGTGGTAAAACAAGATTATGTCACCCTCCTTCACATCTGCTGCTCTTCTTGGAGAATATCTAAATTCAGCATGATTCATTTGAAAAATTGTTTTCTGAGGAACTGTGCATTTAGAAAAAATGCTGAAAGAACTGATTAAATGGTTTTTAATCACTTTTCCCTTGTGCTTTGGTGGTCACTTGCAATGGGGAATAGTTTCTATTTGAAAGTGAGTAGGTTTAGTTTAGATAGTGGGAAAAAAATTCTTTGCTCTGAGAGTTGTGAGGCACTGGAAAAGGTTGCCCAGAGAAACGGTGGATGCCCCATCCTTGAAGGTGTTCAAGGCCAGATTCATCTTAGTCTCATGGAGAATTTGTACTTTTTGAAGGTTTTTTTTTTATAAAGTAGATGGCAGATCTTTTTACATGAAAGTGGGAAAATGACTGTGCACAGAAAGGAAAATTCTTATTCCCTGAGCCTGACAGTGTGAGCTATTGCAGAGATACAACAGAGAAATTGTAGCAATAGGAATTCCTGCCACTCAATAGAGGTGTGTTATGCAGCCATTGTGATCAGACCAGCCCCATGTGCATTGGAAATTGCTTCCTCCTGGAACAGCTGCCAAAGTGAGCCCAGCATTTCCAGCCTGTGTAGGGACAACACATTTCTGAACTATGTTAAAGCATTAAGCACAAAAAATCCTAAGCGGTAAATTTGATAAATGGTCTGAATGGATCAATTTCAGATGAATTTTCCTTGTTTTTAAAGAGAGCTTTCTGAGGTTGAGAAGGAATTTAAATACAATAAAATATTCAATACAAAAATGTCAACAGTGTTATAGACTACTATAAACAAAGTGTTGAGAAAACACTTCATTTTCTCTCAGAAATGAAAATGGTTCTTTTCTCTGAGGCATAATAGAAGTACTCAAGTGTGAAAGAAATAGTAATCCAGAACAGGGAAATAGTGGGATAAATTTGGCTGTGACAAGATGATTGCCTTTTGCCTGCATGTTGCAATAGGTAAACATAAATCAGTCAAGGTATACAACTGGTCAATCACTGAAAAACATGTAAAAATACCCAAAATTGTTTTTCCACTTACAGCTGGAGCAGGCACAGTTTTTGTAGAGCTGAAGTGGTATGCACTCCACTATGTGCTTTCAATGCCATGAGCTGGGTGAACAACTACAACTTTTTCCAAGTTAAATTTATGAGAGAATTCATACATCTGCATTAACAGCTGGGATTCTTTTTGGGGTTAGGACTGCTAAATGTTGCTATTTTCATATAGATGTCAATATGTGTGCTGGCTGCTTAAGCTTCCTTACCAGTCAATGGGAATTTAGTCAGGACAGTCAATGGACATTCAAGAGCTCTTCAGATGAACAAATGCTGCTCACTCTGGGTCAGCTGAGCAGCATTGGAGAAGGCATTGGCTGGGAGCTGGTTTTAGTTGTCTAAACATATGCATGCAATACAATTTGGAACTCAACAAAATCATCATCCACGACCTCCAGAAGGATCAATTCACAGAGCCATGAATCTGCCAGATCTGTGTCACATCTGCCAAACCTGTGTGGCTCCCTTGGAGAGCAGAGGATATCTCAGCTCATTGTGGACAGCTGTGTTCAGGCACCTGTCCTAACTCCAGTGACCACAACAGGAACTTACAAGTGTACCTCACATTTTATTCCTGACTATACACATCCCTTCACACACGGGCATCAATGCACATAACATAAAGTGTAGATGTGTATATCGGCACGTAGAGGTATAATTCTAGAGATAGAGATGGACGTGTATGTGTATCTATGAAGGCTTCCCTCTGTATGTAGTTTGATAATATACATTTATACAAACCTGTAGGTGCTTATTTGTGTACCTATATGGGGCTATATATAGGTGTACATATAGTGTATTGCTTTGCCTCTAAATGTGATGCTTAAATTTTGCTACTTGATCAAGAGCAGATGCTGAACCTAAAAAGCTGTTTTCTTTTGCTTTCATGGAAACACAGTTTCCCAAATGAAACCAATGGTATACAGAAAAAAAATCCCATCTAATGCCCCCTTTTCTCACTTGGTAGCAGTGGGGTTGCCTAAAGAGCTAGTAGTTGTGGTTTAACAAATAAAGTAAAAAGATTTCTAGTTGAACTACTTTGAAATCAGTTTGGAAGCTGTGATGTTGGATTGTATCAATGCACATTTTTGAAATTGGCAGCCCAGCTTCCTGCTGCTCAGTGCCTTATAGATCCATCAGACTTTTCTCCCTGCTCTCCACTTTAGTATTTTACATGTGCAGCATGAATGGGCAGTCCAGTGGGACTGTTTATATTCCGTTACAATATCAATTAATTTCTGCTGCCATGAAAGACTCTCCTCTCCTCTCCTCTCCTCTCCTCTCCTCTCCTCTCCTCTCCTCTCCTCTCCTCTCCTCTCCTCTCCTCTCCTCTCCTCTCCTCTCCTCTCCTCTCCTCTCCTCTCCTCTCCTCTCCTCTCCTCTCCTCTCCTCTCCTCTCCTCTCCTCTCCTCTCCTCTCCTCTCCTCTCCTCTCCTCTCCTCTCCTCTCCTCTCCTCTCCTCTCCTCTCCTCTCCTCTCCTCTCCTCTCCTCTCCTCTCCTCTCTCTCCTCTCCTCTCCTCTCCTCATTATTTTTTAAAAATTCACAATGTACACATATAAACATATTAACATCTCTTGTGACTATTTCCCCATTAAAGTACTCCTCCCCTGTCAGCCCAGAGTTTATCTGTGTCCTAATGATCTCCTCTGGTTCTAGTGCGAATAAATGAGGAATGCCACTTACTCCTTCAGGAGCACTAACTTTGGCAGTTATGTTTACTTTCAGTAATGAGCTTTAATTACTTTAGCAATTACAAGTATTTGACTGAATTTCCACTGACTGAACACAACATCTGTACTGGTGGGACAGTACATGCTCTCTGATCTCTTCCCAGGGCTCTGTAGAACACAGTAACAACCGTATTCCATTAGTTGCTAAAGCAGTAAGCAAGAAAAAGCCCTCCAGATTTACACTGGTAGATTTAAACTTGTGCCTCTTGCCTTTCATGTCAAATAGAGATTGAAACATCCCGGATAGAGCCTTGTTTCTCAAGTGAGATAATGGTTAAATCAATCAATGTAAATGATGTGTTCACTACATGGATTCTTCTAGCTTTTTAAGAAATTGTGTCAATGCTGTTTTCTTAGCAGAGGTCTCTGGACTGATGTTTATTGGTATTTTTGTGTATAGTGTGTCAAATGGTCTTTCTACAAGTGTTTTCCCCATAAAGTGTGTGCTACAGACAGAGCCTCGTCAGAGATCCGTTTACTTACTGAATTACATATGTCTGTCAATACTTCAGGAGTTAGAAAGTTAAAGCTTATTGTAAGATTCAGTTATATTGTCTCCTTAGAGATGCTGCTTAAAACTGTGACAGGAGATGCTTAAACACCTCTTTCCCCTCCCTGCCATATTATTTGCAACCATTTTCTTCAAGTGTACATGAACTAGATAAAAGGATGGTTATGTTTAAAGGGCATGCACTAAAATGTTAGGGAAGGCCAGAACTGAAGCTGCATGTTTAGCTTTGTGCTTCTGGAGATATTTTTCCTCCCTTACTCTTCAGTTGCAAGGTCTGTGACTGTCCCCTATGATCACTGGTCTTCTACAACCTGAACCAGAGCTCTTGGATCATCTTCTTCAGCATGTCTGGGAAGCACTGAACCTGTGGATGTGTCAGCAGGGACCCTGCCTGTGCTTGCATGCAGTGCTCCCAGACAGTCCTTAAGAGACTAAGGAGCAATTGTACAGCAGTCCTACCTAGTCACGAGTTGGGAAAGCTGGTAATGAGCTCTGCAGGTGTGTGGCTTGCTCTGCTAGGTTATCCTAACTCTGTGTAATCCTTGGTGTGGACAGACTCTTTTAGAAGGCATTTGTGGGATAAAGTTCTAGGAATGCCAGGAAGATACATGAATAGCTTTCAGATCTTTGGGAGCAACATTGATTTCCGCAGCACATCACAGCATTGTGTGCTGTGGGCAGCTGAGCTACCTCTGCCTGAACTAGTTTGGGTAATGAGAACAGTCTTTATGAAAAGCTGGATAAACTGGTCCTTTTGTAGAGAAGTCTCCTTTCAAAGGGTAAGGAACAGGAATAAGCTCTGGGAAGGATCTAGGAAAGCAGAATTGTGGTGTGGCATCCGTTACAGGATCCAGAGAACAAATAACTCTTGGCTACCCTGTCATCTCCAACAACTAAAAAGTTACCAAATCACAAAAAACCCTTTGAGGTGATTAAAGATTAAATTGGAAGAATAACCAGATTGACTATGACTGACTCTCTCCTCCCTTTTCCCTCTGCACATAACAGTGCAGTTCTAGGTGAATGCCAGAAGGACCAGGTGTCCTCCCTTTCCCTCCTGCCACTACCATGAAGTTTCAGGATGCCTTTCAGGTGTCTCCTAGAGCTTTGCAGCTGTGCATTATGCCTTGTGAAGGGAATTGGCTGCATAACACACTTTCGCTCCTCAAACAGTAATTACTTCAACAGAATTATTAGCACAAAGGAAGGTTTCTCAGGTGAATGAGGACAGCACAAACATGCAGGTTATATTTCTGCAGACTATAAATAGAGGGCAATCATTCATGCAATGAGTCCTTCCAGAGTAAGTCTCTTCTCCCCTGCTTTCTGAAGAGAACTTATGGGAGGGGAGAATAGTTTCTACTTCATATTTGCACAGAAAAATTAATGAGCTGTGGGAACTACCACAGAGGTAAAGAGATTTTTCAGAGAAGCGTTCACATGTATTTTTGATATGATAAACAAAGATTTTTGGTGACTGAAGGAAACAAAATGTGAGAAAATCATCTGCCAAGACTGACCAAAATGTATGTAATTTAAAAACAAAAAAAAAAAAAAATCCCAGCCAAAAATAGCTGATCATGATTTCTTTTTCATTATTACATATATGAAAGGAATATACTAGGTTCAATTCACAAAGGTACTGGAGGAAGTCATGCAGTGTGCTCCATACTTCTTGGAAATCTCATCCATGATGAGAGAGAGCCGGGTCCCCAATCAGATCTTCCACCCTTTTGCCCGAGGCTGTGATTTGACATAACAGTGGGTATGACAGTGGGTTTGGTGACAATACTGCACATGTTCCCATGCCTTTGACTGCTCCAGCAGTTGATCCTTGACAATCTGTACAGCCACACTGTTACTGGAATCAAGTATGGCTCTTGCAGAAAAATCACTTGGCAAAAAAATAAGTAACTGATTATTTTTTACCCTAATGCAAATGGCACACCTGGGTTCATAGCACATCTGGGTGAGAAAACAGTAAGAAAGACTGAAGAGATTTAATTAGTAATTAATACTTTATTGCTTCAATTATGATCAAAAGTGCCTCTATGTGTATTGATTTATTATTTTTCACTCCAAGAGAAGTTGATGTGAATGGAAGTCAAGCACTGTTTGTCAGACAGAGCCTTACACTCACAGCAGGAGTAGTAATTGAAATAATGATTTCCTACTATCTTCATTTTTATTTAGAGTTTCAGAAAAAATCTGGAGAAGCGTGGGACATCATTACTGCCTAAAATCAGATATTTTTAAAAGGACAAGGGGACTGAGGTTTTTGAGAGATTTCTCCCAGAAGAGCAAAAAGTGTAAGTGTGGCTATGGGATTTAGCATGTCTTTAATTCTACAGATGTACAAATCAGCACAGAAGCACTTTTGAAATGTGTATTTTTGTGTTTCCTCTCTTTTCCAAATGGTCACAGATCACCAAAAGTCTTGAAACCATTTACAATTAATCTCATGACTCTCAGTATTTAAATACGAGTTCAAGATTTTCACCCATTGATTTGACATGACTTGGGAGGCCCGCTTACCTTAAACCAATGCCTAGCATTTTTGCAATTGTAATGGAACAGGAATCTGGAGAAAAAGAATAAAAAATGGGGCAGTGAGAACAAAAATATTGTTTGTTTTCTAATAGATGGCCAAAGATGGGCCTACCCTCCAGAATTTGATAACTAAGTCAAAAAAGTGATAATAATCAGTCCTAAAATAGCTCTGACATTTGATATTTTAATTTATAAGTTTAAATTACATTTAAAAAATTAATTTTGTTCCAAGAAAGTTACAAATGCAAATCCAGGGGAATTCATGCTGCCCAGGTTTGTGATTTTTCTGTGGAAGCAAAGGAGGGTTTTAACAAGAATTAGCCAAAAATTAGCATGTTACATGAAATTCTGTGGACTATTTTAACTCCTAAACTGTTATTTCATGTTTAGTTATGATTCAGTTGTATGGCTGGTAGTCAAAGAGAATATCTAGAGATAACTGATCTTCCATATGCACCCTCTACAATAGCAGGATCTGTGTACTGTGATACAGTAAAAGGAGTACATTCCTTTGTCTTATGCAGAAGACATCCAAATAGCATATAACCTTTTCTTTGTCTAATATTGATGCAATCCCCTCTGACTGCCCCCCTGAACTGTTATGCTAGCTCAGTCTTAGGGGATGGCCGAGGAGCAGAGCTTCAGAAGCCAGGAGAGAGAGGCTCAGTTTCCATGTGTTTATTTTCTGGGGAGAAAGAGGAAAAAGAGACTGAACAATGGCGGAGTGGGTTTTTATCTAGGTTCTGGGGGGTTGGGGCCATCTGGCCTCTGGCCAATAGGTTCCCTCTAGGGTTTAAGGGTCATTCTAACATTCCTATCTGTGGGGGTCTGCTGCAGGGTGATACCATTCCTTAAAGAACTGCAACATAATATCTTCCTCCACTTTATTTTTATAGAGTGGGTTTTTTTCTTTTTTATTTTCTTTCTTTTTTTAAAACTGTATTCTCTGCTCACGGTGATTTCACACTGCTTTATCTTCACTGACTTGGGAAGAATTGCATCTGAGTTACATGGGTGTGATTTACTGGGAATGAAGCCCATTACAGATAATTAACTGTAATGCATTGTTATAATTCTTTTCATTTAAGAGAACTTTTCGCTCCCTTTCCCCAGGGTGTGTTCCATTTGCTCCAGTACAGGAGTTAGAAAGGGAAGCTATTTATTTTTCATGTTTTTAAAGGCACAGAGAGCATGAAGAAGGTTAGCTGGATCCCACTGTTGTGAGACCTCTTTTTTATCGATACATTTCTTCCTGATACTGTCTGGATTGCTGAGGCATAATTATTGTGGCCAAAAACAATGTCATCCTGGAGATCAACAAGCCATTAGAAAGAGGCTGAGAAAGCATGAGAACAGGTTAGACATTTAACCGAGGCATGGACATCATTCCCCCAAATCCCTTCTGAGACTTCTGCAGGCAGCCTGAATCTGTGTGCAGCCTTTCTGCAGGCAGTGGTCATGAGACACCAGCTCAGAGTCCAAAGCCATCCCTCCTTGGTGTGCCAGCAGCCATGCAGCTGCTGTTTGCTGGATTTTTCAGGGCAGACCAATGTTCCTCGATGCTGTATACCTCAAATATTTTCATGTTCGTTCCCTTTGTTCACCTGCATCATGCATTTGTATAAGGAAATATATTGAAAAGTAAAAAGCCATCTCAAAAACTGGCTTGTATAGTCTGACCTTTGGGACTTGGGTGCATTGTGGAAAGTGTGTTAAAGCAGCACTCTTGGGGATGGTGAAGTTTGCTGACTGCAGGGGGCTTACTGAGAAAATTGCAAGGCTTCTGGCTTTGCCTTAATAACAAACATCAGCTTCTTTTTAAGTCTGTTGGTCTGAACAGAGAGAAAGGCAAGGCCCTGGAAGACAAAGCTCTGAGAATTAATTTTGATACACTTTTCAAACATTTGAAGCAGATATAAACCATTCCAAAATTTCTCCTGCATGTTGGTTTCCTGTGGTTGATTTACAGGCTGTGACAGAAAATCCATTTCTGTTCCTCTAGATGCTAAATTCATTACCTTGCCACAGAATTCAGAGTCCCCGGTTCTCCTTGAACTTCAGCTTGTTACTATGGCAACCAGTGCCAGACAATATATTTTTTTCTTCTCACTATTTTCCATTGGCATGGACTATTTTTACTGCATATTGCAGTAAAAATAGTATCTTTTTGCAAGATTCATAAAACAATTTACAAAAATAACTTGATTTTCATTAAAAAGTTTCCTCCTATACTGTGATTTTAGGACATACATTATATATGCAGAATAAGTCTGATTAATCACAATAAAATAAAAAACGTTATAAAATAACAGGGTATATTTGCCTTACAGCTGCACTCCAAAAGCTTTTTTCCTCCCTTTATTCCTTCAAACCTTTCAACATTTTAGGTTACAGTAAAATGCTGTAACCATTGACATTTTAGGTTACAGCAAAATGCTTTTTGAAATGGGCTTCATTTTTCTTCAATAAGTAACTGGTCACTGTTCCCTGTTTCAGAGGTTGCCTCCTCTCTACAGCGTCAGAAGTATTGAGGGATTAGCTTGCCAGTTAAAGTCCATGCCATTTTGAACCTGTCTCTCTCTGAAGTCTTGTTTAAATTCTGAATTGGTTTCTGAGGGGGGAGTCTGTTCTTTGCTGCAAGAAATCCAAGGGATGTCAGGAGGATGGAAATTAAGTCAGTCAATCAATAGGTTGCCCTTGCTCTCCTGAATGAGATGGCAGGCTGATAAACTAAGGCAAGTATTAGATGATTAGACTGATTGGCAGTGCCCTGACCAGAAGCAGCAGAGTCTGTAAAAATGAATAGAAGGTATTCAGGAATTCAAGACTTCAAGAATAATGAAGTTGGAACTAATTTAGTAGTAATGGCTGACATACACTAACTGAAAAGATGCTTATCTGTACATACAATGCTTTGTTCAGCCTTCCCTCATATATATAATTTATTTAAACCAACAGATTCTTAGCAGATAAGTGCTCTGCATGAGCCTGAGACTTGTACAGGGAGTTATACTGAAAAGCACCTATGCAAGAGAAGTGTTTAAGTGGAAAAAGTTCTCAGTAAACAGGGTTTTTTGCTCTTCATGCTGACCATGGAATTATGTTACTCTGCATCTACCTTTCCATATGTCTTCTATGAATGTTTATTCTTTCAACTGGTTTTACTGCACCATTCTTACTACAGTGCATAAGGGGGAGACAACTGCTAATAAATGGATTTTCTTGACATCATCTCTCAGATGAAAGCATAGTGATATCCAGGCTTGTGGATATGTCATCTAAGTGACTTAAAGCCTAACCTCTACAAGAAAAGTCATCCAATCTGAGAAGCCCATGGACTAGTTTACAGAGCTTTTAGTTTTTTGAGTTGCACACCCAGGACACAGGTGTTCCCTGGCTGCAGTTACAGCTGCAGATTAACCCTTTAACATAGCGTAATTAGCAGCACAGCATTGATGACTCACAGAACATGACATACCATGTGCATTAACTCAGGTAGGAATCCCGTAGGAAAGCTGTAAGATGATCATGAACTGAAAGTTCATACTAAAATACCTTTACAAAGTACTTAATTGATGTCAGTGTATCCTGTTTAGTTCTGGGAGTTCCTAATTTTTGATTACTTATATATGAAGCTGTAATATTACTTTAAGGATTTGTTAATGGTTACCTCCTATTTTTTTTTCCTTTCTCCCTGCTCCCCCCCTGCCCCCTCAAGCATTGTATTTAATAGGTGGTGAGATGAGGATGAACAGTGACAGCATAGAACACACAAGATGGAATATTTCTCACCTATCACTTGATGTTCAAAGATTAGATGCTCTGAAGATGAAGCATGCATATCTCTTGGCAGTGGATGGGGAGAAATTCTGTCCTTCAAGGTGCCTTACACCTGAGATCTCACATAAGTTGCAGCAAGAGCAAGGTCTTTGCTTTACATTTATCCTTTTGAGTTTACCATGAACATCACTTTTTTTTCCCCATGAGGCAGAAGGATGTTCTTCAGGGCAGATTTAGTACTTCACATATTTGGGCCCAGATTCTTTAATCTTGACCTTCTCTTACTTTTTATTACTCTATACTGATACAAATATGTGACTGGGTCATTTTTGCACAGTCATTTGTGGGAATGTTTGCATATGAAATGAAAATTATAAACTTTTCTGGAAAGAGACAGCTTCTAGGCCTTTCAAGTACTTGCATTTCACTAGCAGTTATACTGCTCATTTTTGTTCAATAACTACCCTGAAACTGAATGTTCCAGAGTTTGACACTATACAAATAAATGCCAACTAGAGCAGTACATCTGGTTTCAATAACAACAGCAATAATTTCCAATATTTGTTTTCCTAACGAAGGACCAGAATCCAACAGCATTACTGGTGAGAAGAGCACTGAAAGTGAGAAGGGAATATAATTTATTACACATACAAAAACTATGTTAAAAGAACATTATTAAGGTTGTAAAGTCAACCACTTGAGACTTAGGAAATGCCAGAATTAAGGTGGTCTGTGCAACTTTAATTTGACCTCGTCAGTGTATGCCTCCAGATAGTCTTTAGTTACACGAATGTATGTGATTTCTTTCCAAGACACCCACCTCAGTCAGTGCACAGAGAGTGTAAGTTGCCCATTCAAGGAGCAGCTATGCAATACTTATTTTCCCTCTTGTGTCTGGCATGTGATACGTTTGCTCTGCACCATGCAAACCTTGCTCTGAAAGAAAAATGGTTAATTTCCTCCCATTCAGTTTTCTCTTGCTCGTTACTGCTGCAACTCATTACTTTGCAGCATCATTTTTGTAGATATTTGTGTCAGTGAGTCTGTGTGACAGAGAGGGTGCTGATGACCGAATGCTCGCGCTGCAGGGGATTTGCTACATCTTTTCAGCATATTTTGAATAGCTGTGAGCAGTTGGGGGACATTAGGTAGAGGCACCAGCAAAGCAACCTTTCAGTTGAATCTCACCCAAAGAAAACTGACCTGAGTGCTGCAGAAGAGTGCAGGAATGCAAATCAAAACATGGCAAGTGGGAATGACTGGGAGATCCTCTTCCAAACCACACTGCAGCTCAGATCTAAGAGGCTGTGTTAGGCACATCCTGAGAGAGGACCATCTGTTTTACAGATGGAGGAGCCACACACCCAGAGGTTAGAGCAAAAAGCATCAACTAATTTTGGGTGTGAATGTGAGATAACAGAAATTCAGTCCCTTCAGACTTACCACTTAGAGAAGTCCCTTCTCTGACATTGACTTGCTGCAGTCAGAGACCCATGGACTTGATATTTTCCTGTCTTAGTATTTAATCCTTTTTTTAATTCAGGCTAACCCCTCACTGCACATTAAAATCAGTAAGTCACATAGCCCAATTCTACATTAGAAAACTACACACAGCCAGGGCAAAGCTCATAGCACAGCTTGCTTCCACATGGCTTTATTTCCTCCCTGCCTCTCAGCAGTCCCAGAGAGCTCATCCATATTTCTTACTGGGTACATACTCTTGCTCATGTTCTCTTCAAAACTGTGACTGACCAGCTATTCTTGTTGGGACTCTTTCCTTGTCTTTGGCATGGATAATCAAGCAGTTGCCATAGAACAGAGACTATAACTCTGTTTTCTTCCCTTCCCAACATCACATTTCCCATATGGGGACTATGAGCTCATACTTTTTTCCATGTCCACAGAGCTTGAAATAAATCCAGCTGTATATAGCCAGGAAATTCCAGCACTTGGTATTTCCATTTCCTTAAAACATACTATTTGTTTTATCTGCATTTAATTTCATCTGGAGGTTGGGGCTGACAAGTTGCTGATCTGTAAACTTTGCTTGGTTTCATCCCTGGAGCACCATGAACTTTCTCTATGAAGGACAGATGCATGCTCATTAATATCCATGCAGCTTTTCACATTCCTCTTCACACAGTGTGGGAACGTGGATTTTATTGTCCCTTTTGCACAGATCCCAGTGCTACCAAAGAAAGAAGAAGAAAATTACTTCTTTATAATCTAATCAGTGCATTTACTGCCACATTGCCCCAGAACAGTAGCACATCTGATACTACTTTGAGTTTGGACTTGACATTGGGCAATCAGTCCTATTTTCCAAATGTCCAGTATGAGGTATGCTGATGTTTAACAGGCAGTAAGAATCGCCTATCCTAAAACAAACAACAAGTAGCACATCTTATTAAATTACATTACTTCAGCCCTACTGAGCTGCTTTTTATTTTCTTAAATCAAATATCACAAAGCCAAAATAATGACTAAAAGGAAATTATTAGAAACACTTTCTTGTCCTGAACATGATGGAAAATGCTCAATTAAATGAAAATCTTCCTGTCTACAAACCACAGTAATAAACCACTACTATTTTTCATAGTGGATCATCATGCCATATGGGTTTTTAATAAAATATATGACCTAGACCAAACCTTGGCTATTGCTGTTATCTATCATTTGTTATAAAGAGAGCAGACATGTTTGATTTCTCTCATTAAACTGAATCCATTCCTGTCTTTAGGTTATTGCTCTTTCAGAATCACATCTACCGCATTTCCAATTGGTTTTTAATTATCTTTCTTGCATTCTCTTTCTCAATATGCTTTTCTTCAAAATGTTTTACATTATCTTATGTTGATGGCAAAGCATCTTGCTGGGGCACGTTTATTGAAACATGCTACTTAAGAAGCTAATTATAGGGTAGATTATATTTTTCTTTTAGCAAATGCACTTGACTGTTTTAATGTTTTGGCAGAAAGAAATAATGAACAACTATCTTGAATGCCATACCGTGTGTATATGTGTGATCTTGGTGAACAGATGCTAAGGTTCATGGTCCTGCTTTGGTATCCCTTAGATAAGGAAAGACCTTTAATCACCTTGGAAGGAAAACTTGCATATGTAGTAATAATAAGAAGGGATTAGAAGATTATTTAGAACTGTTTTGTGAGATAGATATATAAGGAAGAGTCTGTATAAAAAATTAAAAACTTGGGCTACTTTCCAGTCTGATGTAAAGCTGTGTGGTGTGGAAGATTTAGTCAGAATTTACTAAAATATACTCTGGGAAATGTGACCCAGAAGGCTTTGTTTCCTCATGTTGTTCCCTCTTATTTGTCTGCTCATTTTCCAGTTGATTCTACCGGTAGGTCTTTCCAAAGAGGCAAATGCAGAAGCAACCAGACAGGAAAGAAAAGCACAATGTTACCACCCCAAATGAGAGCAGCTGAAGTTATTCCACAGGTTAAAACGAAGATGTATGGCAAAAGCAGACCACTAACACAGGGATTGGAGAGGACTTAACATCTTGTTTTCTGGTGGATTTCTTTAAGACTACTTTACTTTCTTCATTATATATAGGAAAGAAATCGCCCTTTTCCTTGCCCAGACCACTTCAGAAAGATCTTAACTGCTATTTAGCACATCTTCAACAGGTAAAGGAGGTCTCAGTGCCACATAAGCAAAGAGCAGGAAAGAGCATGGTGAGAACTTTCCAGAGCTTTAAGTGCCAGAGTATTTTTACACAAAACAAATGGTAGCTATCTCATACTGTGGGTTTCATGCTTGCTATTTTAAGCTTTCTCCATTTTATTAAAATAAATGTCTCTAGTATTTTTGGCCTGTCTGGTTTTAATTTTCTTATATATTCAGTTTCAAGAAACACAGAAGCAAGGACAAAACCTGATTTTTTTCACCAAAGTGTTTGCCTTTTAGGGCTGATTTCAGACAGCTTACTCTAGGTGCTCAGTTCAGAAGTCTTGCAGCCTGAAAACTGAAAAAGAGTCATCCAGCCTTGATGGATGAATACTCAGGATTGATGTGTGTGCTCACCAGAGGGCCAGAACATGATAGCATCATGGTATCTGCACCTGTATGGAGCTCATGAGATCAAATCAGAGCTGTCCAGTGCATGATTCTCATTACATGGGGTAAGTTTCATGAAAGGATAGGTGCTTGCCTGCTGTGCTTATATTTCTTTGAAGTGGCCATGTGAAAAGCACAAGGTCTTTCCATGCCACATCACTCAGTCATGAGAGGGCGTTTGCAGGAGTGAGGCAACCTAATGACTCAGACAAGGCTGCCTTTATGCACTTGCAGGTGTCTATGTTGAGGTACGTGGGGGATTGCACAGACCAGCCTCAAACTTCGTTTTACTCACATAACAATATATTTGCTGTGCCTGCTTAGCACTAACATACAAAAATCATGGCAAGCATGGAAGCAAATGAAAAGCTGAATAGGAAAATAACACCTTTTAAAGCACATTAATAAAGTTTTCAAAATAAAAGTAAGTGGAATTCATTAGTCTAAAATACAATCTCTAATCTTTTAAAGGCTGGCATGAGCCTATAACCATAGATTTTGGAGTACTTAAATGATTGTATAATACCTAAATGTTTATATGGGCATGCATGCAACTAAATTTTAGACCTGTTGTGCTTTTCAGTATGATCTGATGGCTACTGCACAGAAGCTGTTGTTAGGAATCATAGGCTCTGTTTCTCCTTTCTTCCAAGATTTACAGCTAATGAGATGTTATTTTCTGTACTCCTTAGCTAGCACAAAACTGTATTTTTTAGGTGTTGTTTTTATGATTTAAGATTTACAATTTCTAATGATCATAGGCAAAGAAAACCTTTTATTCACTTAAGCACCATGGGAGACAGCATGTAACAAAATCACCATGTAATTTTCACTACAGAAATATTGTTGCTTCAAAGCCACTGTGATTTTTTTAGGCTTACACAAAGAACCAAATCCTGACCCCTTGGCTTGCGCTAGGCAAAAGCTTTGCAAGCATCCCTGTAGAGTGGATTTTAATTTTCATGAATGATTTCCTAAGACTTTGGTGAAGCAGAAGTAGTCTAAAAATTGATAAAAGTGGAATGAATATAGTTTTCTGGGAATGAACATCTCATTTTCCAATGCTAGGAAACAAAGTCAACTATTGTATTCAGGTGAATTGAATTCAGTCTTGTTACTTGAAAATAGAATTACTATTCTAAGTAAAACTCTCAGAAAATGTCCCAGAGAAAACAACCTTTTTTTTTTTTAATGGCAAAGCCATAAAAGCCTCATACTATGCCTGAATTAATAAAATGTACAGTATCTCTAAAGTCAGCTTTAATTTAAAAAGAAAGAAAGAAAAAAGCTGCTTCTGAAGTTAGATGATAATTCTGGGAATTCGCTTTCTTTCCTTTTCCATAATGACTTGCTCTTTGGAAGTTTATGCAGTGATTTCAGCTCACTCAGATAAGATGTAATGCTTCTTACATTAGTATTTTGAAGAGGTTTGGCATAAGCGAATGGGTAATTTTTCAGTAAATTGCTCAGGCTGAAATTAATATATTGAGTTCTTATGATTTCTACACTTTTTTTGGCTTGTGGTCTCATCTCTACAGGAATGCATGCTTAGATGTTTTGCATGTATTTTTGAGGAGACTAACCACTAAAAAAGGACAAGAAAACCTCTGAGATATTGTTCTTGTGACACCAGTTAGACAGTGCTGTACCACATTAATATCCAAGATAATGATACAGTATTGACACTGCCATCACCACACAGGCCAACAACTAATATGTGAATGTGCTACACCATTGTAGGAGCTTGAATATTTTTATTCCAAGGTTCAAACCTCATAGCCTTTTGTTTCAATAAGAGTACAGATTGGCCTAGTTGTATCTTAAGCACTCATGGTTTTATGTTCTTATTAATTGCATATAGCAAGAGAGTAAGTTTTTGGACCTGGATCTTGTACAATTTTTTTTCATTTTGACTATCACCCTCCCCTTTATAATGTAAATAATGATGATGCAGTGAAGATTTTCCTTCACACAGGTTTAAAAGACTAATTGGTCTCAACTGTAATATGGGCCCTTTACAGTCAGCTGGTATAAATAATTCATCTGACCATGTGCCATAAACCCAGTCTCTTTGTATGGGTTCTATACAATCCACCTGGCCTGTATATTTGCTTCTTGGGATACCATATACCTATGAACATGATTATTCTGTAGTTGAGGACAAGTTTTCAGATTACTGAGTCTGACAAGAAATGCCGTCTAATGTACTAAACCTTTTTTAGTCTAATGTACTAAACTTTTTATATGTAGTCACTACTGTTCTTACACCTGCCTTTGAGTTTATCCCACAATTGCAGCTGCTCTGATGAGAGGAAGAGCATGTTCATCAGGTGGAGTGTGTGGGTGGCCAGCTTTGCTTGAGGCACAGAGAACAGTCAGGTGTACATGAATGGGGGCATTGCAGTCATGTGTTAAATATCTTGAAGGGATGGGGTGGGCCTTTAAGACCACAAAGGGACCACAACAGAGAATTTTGTTAATCTCTACAAGGGAAAAAAGACAAAAGTCTATGTCTAGCAAATTGCAGCCAATGAAGAAGCACAAATGACCAGAGCTTTGTAAATACTGAGAACACTAACTATTCTGTTGGACATTCTTTAGAGAAATAAGGCAAACCCACACCCCCAAAAAACCATAAAACCCCCTATCAAAACGTACATAAAACATGTACACTACTGCTACTGTACCATGTGCTACTGCTGCTTTTTTGTGTTTACATGTTTTTAAAACAAAATTTGACATTTTCTTCTAACAAAGACAAATGTTGCCTCACTGATTCTGAGAAGACTTTTTTGATGAAGGTTTGTACGGCACTGAATGAAATTACAAGGCTGATACAATCAACAAACCAACCAACCAACCAACCAACCAACCAACCACCCAACCACCCACCCAAATATAACTAATTCAGACAGCTGTTTCCCCTTTATAATTTATGTACATGTTGAAAAATATGCTCCATTAAAAACCTTTACTCATTGATTTGGCGTGTGTTTAATCTACAGTCACAGAATTTGCTGGAGCAATGTAGTGATTTCCGAACTAGCTTTAAGCTAGATATGCCATGGATAAATCAACCTCCACAATATTAAACCCTGGGCAAGAAGTTGAATTGAGAATACCTTGTATACATGGATTTCATACAGCTGTCACTTCTTTGATTGTTATGTTGTCCTTGTCTTAACTGTTTGGCCATCATTTATACTAAAATCATTCATATCAATTCATCAATACAAAAGGACATTAGTGTTGCCTCCATGTTGCCAAGACCTGGCCTCTAAGCTGGGAATTCCTGCTAAGGTTATCATGAAGAGATTAAACAGTATTGGCAAGTGGGGATGTTGGTAGGGACATACCATGAGTATAATAAATTGGTACAGTTGTACCATTGAATACCTTCAGCCAGATGTAAGACAGCTCCCTCAGAGAGCTTGCTGAGTAGGAAAGCAGTTATTGCCATATTGCATAGCAAATTCAAGCAAGAGGACAGATCACCATGCAGAATAAGGATAGGAGTTTTGGTGTAAAGATTCATGGATCTTTGCACATGAAAGCACTCATATAGCAGAAGACAAAAGAGAAATTTTCTCAGCAGTGCAGGGAGGGGCAGGATATATATTTGTGAATGTGGGATAAGATTCAGCAGCTGAGGTCTAAGTCATTGCAGGGCACAAGAAAAAAATGGTTGGACCTTGACTGTCCAGTTTCAGATGGCAAATGACCCAATGTATTAAGATATCAAGATATCCAAATCCTGGAGAATCTAGCAAATGGAGTCAGGCCCACTAGGGCTTTCAGAAAGTACTGGAGGTTTTGTGAGAAAATCAGGCGGCATGTTTTAATCCTGTCAGTTCTCAAAAGAGGGAGACTACTAGATGAGGGCAGGAATAAAATAAGCACATAGACAATCTTGAGTTCAACTCACTTGGGCTACTGATTTTGTGACATTTCTGAATTACTAGAGTTTCATACTTTTAGATCACCAGCATTGGAGAACTCAGCAGTAAGGTCCTCACTGACCATACTGAAAGGCTCTGCCCCATTTTGACTGGGTCATACTTTGATTTCTTAATTTTATTATAGCTTACTTGCTTTTTTTTTCCTTGTTTGTTTGTTTGTTTGTTTGGTGTTTCCACATCCTCAGTTCTGGCAACAACAATGATATTTGCTAGTAAGATGCCAGCGTTTTGTGACTTTCCGAGGATAGATACAAATATCAGCTTTGAGGACTGCAGAAAGCCATTTTACATTTCAGGGAAATATGAACCTGAGTTGAAATTCAGGAAAATGAATTATTAACAAGGTGCTTTTGGCTAGCAGGGGAACTTTAGGAAGCTGGGTGAAGAATGATCATTGTATGATTAAATTTCCCTATATCTCTAATGTGAGCAGCAAAATCCTCATTTAGGGGAGATTAAAAATACCTTCCTTAAAATGTACTTTCACTCTAAAACAGATAGTGGTGCTGCCTCTAATTTTCAAAAGGGCCAGTACAGTCAGTGTAGTGGTTTTTCAAATGAGCTAAGAAGCTGGTGGTGTTACACTTCCCCAGTGCACAGTCACCTTTCACAAACACCACTCTCTCACAGAATAGTGCCTTGACTCTACCCAGCATCAGACTGGCTGAGCTCATATTGGCAGCCTGTCTCTAAAATGCATCTTTTGTTGTTCTTCCAAGCCTTCTGGGGAGGTCCCTGAGGCAAGGCCCTTGCTGGCTGTGTGCCCATACCACACCCTGTACACTGCCACTGTATGCTGTACAGGCATAGCAGTTTCTGCATGCAGGGAAGAAGAGAAGATGGTAATAGCTCCGTGGCTGGTGCAGGAGAAAGCTGCTTTCTGTTGCTGGGATGCCTTTGGTAGCTGGTTTGGTGGGGTGAGGTATAGTCACACGGGAGGAAGTGGGAAGGGAGTGAAAAGAAATGGGTTATGGGCTACTTTTGTGCCTGCAATGGTTGGTCCCAGAAAATGTGCTACTGCTTTTGAATTTTAAAGGTGCAGGAATGATATAGATCTTCCTGCTTCCTGTTTTCAGTAGCCATCTTTTCTGAGTGAAAATCCTCTCTTACCGCACCACAGAAAGTAACCTAGCAAGCTTTGGAAATTTTGGTGCATTGTGTCATGCTGAAAAATTCATGAAAACAGCACACGTTTCCAAACCAGGCATTGCCAAAAATATTTTCATTCATGGTTGCAAAAATGAAGCTTTCAATTGTAACTAAGGATTCTCCCCCTTTCCCTGGCTTTATGGATGCTGGATTTCACTTCCAACAGCAGCTCATCTTCTGCATGGGAGCCTCTGTCAGGTTTTCACTCTGTGCCCATCCATCCCCCCTGGAGTGAGTTTATAGCAACCAACAATATGTGGAGAGGATTGAAGCAGATGTAAAAAAAAGGTTGGTGAGCATTTTTAGCTCAAAACAATGAACTGTGTTCAGTTTCTAAGCAGGCTGAATGGCAGAACTTGTACTTCTTCTTGGTCGTCACTAATAAAATAAAATGTTATTAAAATTATTTAATTGCCAAAATTAAATACCTGGACCCAAAAAATGCTGGGTGCTACTTGCTGCTCTTTATGAGTTACTTCATATACTGATTTTCTTGAGAACAATCAGTGTATCAGGTATTTTAGACTGATATTATATTTTACAGTTTAAATGTGCACAGATGTATTTAATATATCTCATATAGCAAAGTGATGCATTATATATGATAATGCATGTATTAAAAAGTCTTTTATAGTCTCACATTATATTTCCATTGTATAGAATGATGTATTATTTATTCACACACTGATTTCCACATACATGTGTGCAGAAGCAAATTTGCATATGTCATCTGTCTGATATAGTAACAAGCACGCGCAAACACATGCTTAGAGTACAGATGGATAGATATTAAGCATTTTCTAATATTCTCTTAGCAACAGTGTTTTGTTATTGATCACATCACAAATGTGGAACACTTATTCAGCATAAAATGTCTCTGTGCTTTCTGCAGTGGCTGCCTTTTTTTTTTTTCCTTCTTTTTTCAAATCCTCTGACCTCCCTAGGGAAGGCTTTTATGCACGTTCAGTATGCTCCCACAACTATTTCTACTAGCACTGTTACCATAGAAACCTAGTGATTTCTTTTTTTTTCCAACCTCCTTCCTGTCAGGATTTGGACCCGGTGCCAGACCTTTCCACTGTTAGCAATAATATTTTTTCAATATTTGGACAGACCTTTTAAAGAAAAAAAATCTGTTTATATTTTCAAGATGTGGTACTTTGTTTCAGGATATAAATTCTCAGGTACTAACACCAGCCAATTGATTCGCATACTTCAAGGAGCTAAACAGCTCTTTCTTTAGCAACATTTAGACCATGACATTTTGTAAGGAAGATGCCAGAGTTGCTTATTAATTGTAGACTTCAACTCAGAATGTGAATGAAGGGATTTATATAATGGGTCACTGGGCTGTCTCTCACATTTTCATTTTTTAAAAATCTCATTTTCAACACCTTTCTTAAGTGTGCACACAAATAGCTTCCTAACCACAAACAGAGACTAGTAATTAATTACGATATAATTTGCAAGTTATTGATTGGCATAATTTTCAGTCCTCGCATTAGCAGCTTCCTCATATAAATTTTTAAGTATTTTAATTCTCTGACTACATAACATATTGATTTATTTAATGAATCTATGCTTAGTTAGATACACAACAGCATATATTAATTTTATAACTGTTCTATTCAACATTTCAATTAACATGACATTAACATGTCATTTCAATTAACATGGCATAGAGAACATAGCTTTACACTGAATCCACTGACATATTTTAAGTGTCATTTGACTGAAACCACACATGCACATTAGGTCATATCTACAATTCAACACAGATATATACATCTGATAATTTTTAGCTTATATAAAATATTGTACTGAAAAGCAGAATCACAATCACACATTTTCCTGTCTGATTTCAACATCACCTTATCTTTTGGATGCAAATATCATGTTACACCAGCAAAATGCAGGAGAAGGAAGAGCTAAGATGATTTGAAGGCGTATTTCTCTCTTGTGATCAAACACCGGACTTGCAGACCCTGGTCCAAAGCAATCGAATCTCCTGTAACAAAATTGCCAAGTGCAAGGCCACCAGAGTGGTCTCTGGTCGTCTTCTTTCCCTGTAGCACCACTTTGGTGTAAGAGGTAATTAAAATCTTGTAAACATGGAAAAAATATTGTAGTGTGTTCCAAGTGCATTTATCCTTCAGTGACAGAAGAGGGAGCAGTTCTTCCTTTGCACTGTCAGAGATCCCCTTGGCACCCATCCCCCCTGCCCATACCCCTCTTGCCAAACCTGCTCGATCATAATCCAGACACGGCTGAGTTTTGCTGTGGGGGCAAGCGCCAAGACATTTTGGGGTCGAGGGTGGAGGGGGGACAGACCACCCACTTTGTCTCTGGAGGAACAAAGCTGAAATTCTTTCTGGGTTGCCACTTTCCCTAAGGATATAGTTAGATATCAGGGTCTTTTGTGTCTTACTGTATATTTTTATTTGTAACAATGCTTTTTGTTTTACACTTTTTTTTTTTTTTTTCTTTTTTTTTTTTTTTTTACCCGCCTCATCACGCTACAAAGAAGCCATGGCGGTGTGTAGTCAACTGGAGTGAATGTGTGCATTCTCCAGATCTTGTTTTTGTGAGACTTTGTCCTGCTGTTGTTCCCACTCTGAGCTGAGGAGAAACCACGCATGTCTGAATAACGGAGCCCTTTCTGCCTGTTGTAATCCCGAATTGTTACAGTCTAGGGGCCAGCCATGCTGTCACCGTCACAAATTGATTTAACCATCAATTGCAGTGGTCATTAAAGCTGCTAGAAGTCCCAGCCAAGCTGATGAATTGCAGCTGAATGTGAAATGAGCCTCCAAGCCCGTTTCCCACCATCTCATATCAAAGCCTATTGTATCCCTCCAAAGTAAAGGGTCGGAGGTTCAGCCTGGAGTTCAACAATGGGCTCAGTCAGAAGATAGAGCCCCCTTCGCCCTGGTATTCCCAATTACAGTTTGCTTTCCATACCTTATTGTGTAGTATTTGCATGCAACTAATATGTGGAATTATTGACATACCCCAGTGTCAATGGAGCTTTTGAAAGGTTTATCCCCCAAATATATGGAATCCCAAGCATCTGGTGGCTCCCCAGTAATGACAATGAAACGATTCCCCAGTTTTCCTCGTCCAGCACTGTAGTCCACTGATCTGAACTGAATGGCTATCTTTACTCAGCAGAGATTAGCTGCTTCCAGGCCTCACACAAAAAAAGCCCCTAGGTCTCCTTCTGGAAGTCCCTTTCCTTCAGAAGTATTGCTCCCTGGACCTGTCTTGTTACTCATTTTTATATGGAACTTAAATCTGCTAGTCTTTAGCTAAGTGGGTATAAATAAGAGGGGAAAAAAAGAATAATGAAAAAAATCTAATGTACTCCACTTTTCTTTTTTTTTTTTTTTTTTTTTTTCCTTTCTTCCCCCTGCTGTGTATTGAATTTTTGGTTTGTTATTGAGCCTCACACAGTAGGCAGTACCAGATGAAATCACATCTGATCCATTTTGGGAGATGGTGTTTGCATGCTGGGCACACAAAAGCTGGTTTTGCCTGAAGTCTCTGCCCTGTCAAAGGGTGCTTTCTCTGTGGGCAGGGGAGTCTGGGGCACAGGCAACAAGAGGAGTGTGAAGAGAGATGCTGTGGCTGTGCTTGTGAACATGCAAAGTCTAGAAGTCCTCCTGACATGCGTACAGGCAGGAAAAAATTGTGGGAGGGAGGGGGGAAGATTCAGTAAAGAGGTCACAGGTCCAGACTATTCCAATGTATTAATAATGAGTCAGTAGACAGTTCTAGGCCTGTATTTCCCTTGGCTGTATTCATCACAGACTGGATGTCTCCACTAAGTCTGTGTGGAGATGCTGTTAGCAGAGGAGTAACCCAGTGCTGGCCTGTGTTCCTCAGTGGTTCCCAGGGAGATCATCAGGTGCCTGGTCTTGGATGTTTCTTTGTCCAAAGATAGACTGAACCAATGGATAACTAAATACTTACAGTTCTTATTTAATAGATTCTTTAATTCTGATTGTGTCACAGAAGAGCAGCGTTTTTGTTGAACTTTTGGATCTTACCTCTGGACTTTTCCACTGCATGTAGCAGTAAACTTTCCTTCATGGAAAGTAATATCATGGGTGATTATTTTTTTTTCACATTACACATTCCAAGTGAAGCATCTGAGAAGTCCATCAGTGTATATTAGCACCAAGTTGTCTCCACAGAAAGCTGGACTGAATGATTAAGATATTAAGAAATAGAGCGATATTCCGTTTGTCCAATTAATGGCCCCAGGTAGTAATTTCATGTCTCCATGAGCCCTGAATCTGATAATCTGTGATATAAAAAAAATGTTCTCATTCTCCCCTGTGACAAGCTCAAGAATTTTTGCTCTTTTTTTTTTTCTTTGAAAACCAGCAAACCAGCCCCAAACAGACAATAATATGGCAATAGGAGTTTCCTCTGAATTGGAGACACACAGATTCAAAATCTCTCCATTTTTTTTTCACAGCAGAGATAACTGTGCTACCCATTTGATCATATGAAACTATTCAATAATAATTTCCAGTTGTTTTCTCTCAATTTCTTTCCTGAATAAGTAGTTTTTCATTGGGCCTGTGGCCCAATGAACTTGAGACTCTCACAAATTTGCCTTCTGCTCTAATCACTAAGCAAAAAGCAAGGCACTATTTTGGCCAAAAAAGTCAAGGGGCAGTCTCAGCCTGCCTGGGCAGCCTGAGGGCCAATATTCAGTGAGAAGATGATAGAAAGTGAAAACTGCATCTGACATCTCATAATGACGCTGTTCTCTATGCATATGGAAAGTACTGAAACACTGCAATGTGAAGCCTGAATAATAAATGGAATAGAATACAGATTACTGTCCAAACTTCAGTAACATCGAAAGGTTCAAGGGAAAAGCTGGCAAGTACAGATACTTACCTGCTTTTGAGACAAATTTGTACTCTGGGACCTTCCTTGCTTCTCTGCTTAGCTACTGTAAATATCTTTCCATCTGATTTCTACCAAGTAGTAATCAATGATATTGGACCTCTGCTCATGCAACTTTCTCAGTTTATACAAGCCTTGAAATGGGATGATCAGGGTTCTGGTAAACAACCGTAGCCCATTATCATTGTCCAGTTCCTAGGAAGCAAGGCTGCATTGAGACAAAACTTTAGCAGAAATAAAGTTCCTTTTAGCTCAACTGTCAAAATTGCCTCTGTGGGAACTCTTGCACAAATCAAAACTGAGAACAGCACAAATTCCCAAGACTCAGAGCCTGCTTGCCTTCTCAGGAGTTGGAAGGCTGTCTGCTGCATGATTACCTGAGGGATCCTGGCCCTGTAACATTTACAGCAATTCTTGGAAAAGGGGTTGTTTCCTTGTGAGTTGTTGAGACATGAAGAAATCAAAAGAGCTTCCACTCTGGTGAAGAATAACGATGTTTAGATTACAAACTTGCCTTCCACTGAAAAAAATTAACCTTGTCCTAGCAAAATTTATATTCACAAACACATACCTATAGATTTTGGTAACATTTGGTTCATGATAGAGGAAGGTAGCTTTTGTCCTATAGGACTGGGTTCTCCAAGGCCACTGAGAACAAAGATTTTATTTGCAATAGACATCTACTGCAAGAAGCAGGCATAGCTCCACACAGAAACCATTTTTTTTTTCTGAGAGCATTGGACTGGAAGAAATTATTTTTCTTACAGGTTAATGTCCTGAGGGCCTCTAAGCCACTGCCTCAAAGCACCAAGCCACTTTTTCATGATGCCTGTGATGGTAGTTCTACACATCAGGAGCCAGAGTGAGCATGGGCAGCAACCTATGCACACCCTGCTTTGTCATCTAATAAGAACAGCTCTCTTATGTTCATGTGGTGGCAGCCCTCAATCACCTGAGCTGTGCTGTCTCCTGGCTAGTAGCTTTCACAATACTCCAAGAGCCCAGTAGACTTCTCCACTTTCATGTGTGATGGAGTTAAAATGGGCACAAACTGAAATGCAGGAGCTTTCTCTGAAGATGAGAAATGGCTTTTTCACTAAAAAGTAAAAGTGACAGAGCACTGGCACAGGTTTCCCAGAGAAGTGATGGAGTCTGAATCCTTAGAGATATTCAAAAGCCATATGTACATAGTCCTGGGAAATCACCTCTGGGTGGCCCTGCTTGAGCTTGGGGGCTTGGACCAGATGACCTCCAGAGGTCCCTTCTCTGGAGACTGTTCTGGGATTTTGTAAAAGTTTCAAAAGTTATCAGCAGGATAGACTGACAGGCAGACATGCAATTCTTCTCAGCAACTCCATGCCTCGTTTTCATATGGCAAGCGGGGTGGAAACTTAAAAGTCTTTTGCAGAAGAGCTGTTAGGATGAAATAGGTAGTTTCAAAAGTATTGAAATATAAAGATATTGAAATCATTTTTTCAAGGAAAGATCTTTTCAGTAGTGCTTGTTTTTGGCTTTATGGCACTGAAGATAAGCTCTTTTTCCCTCAAGATAGGAAATTACTCTGCAAGTGCAACTGAAATTAATGCCTACATATATTATTAACTTGATATGATTAACTTATTAACTTTTATAGTAAACCCTTTCTGAACTATATTCACTGTGCACTTTAGAGTTCATGCTTACTTGTACAAAGTAATATATTTGTCATTTGAGGTTTTTCTGATCAACAAATGTAAACAAGAGACTAATAGCAACAATAATGCCATGCTAAAGAACAGGTGTTTTATATAGAAATCTATTTTACATATGCAGTGTTGAGGGAATAAAGATATTTATTTCACTTTACAGAATTTTTTTTTTTACTTTTCATTTTTTTCACACAGAGAGCATTGGAAACAAAAAACACTGTAAAGGTATATTTGAGCCAGCTGCATCTGGAATGTCACAAGAAATCTAGATCCTTAACATATTTGTTAATTTTAAGATATTAAAATAAGAACTGAAAGCCTTTGACATTAACTGTAGGTGAAGCCAATCATTGAAGTATTTAGAATTCACTAAATCAAATAATATGCAATAAGTGGCAATTGCAATGCAGATTTTCCCTGTCCTCCATGCCTTTCTGAGCATGACAATCATTTGGTGGTACCTGAAACATTTACAACACAATTTCTTTTTGTTTTGTTTTCATCTCATCCTGAGATCATCTCTGTTAGTCAGACCATGGTGCTAATACCACCAAGGTCATGGCTGCTCCACGTAGAGCCATTCACTTAAGAGTTGGACTCGGTGATCCTTGTTGTGTCCCTTCAAATTCAGTCATTTTGTGTATTGTTAGGTTTTCTCCTGAAACTTGAAGACAGTTCATTAACTTTCAAAACCTACTCACAATGCAAACATGACAACTGGTGTTGCAATGCTGTTGCAGAAAATGTTTACGCTTCACAAAACCATGGGCTTCGGTTTGTTTACTCACCTATGACACAGATGTGAACTACCTGAACCTAACTGACCTTCAGGACTTTGTTGGATGTGTCTAAACAAGCCACTGAAGCCCTTTTTTTCCTCTTGTTAAATGTTTGTGGCTGTAGAAGTGCATACATAACATCTTTGGCAAACAGGAGATGAACCCAAACCTGAAGAATTTAAGCAATTTAGACAAAATATAAGCAACCTATGTGACTCTGAGTTTTTGAGCCTGGGCTAATGCATCACTTTTAGATGTTAAGCCACTACTATGTTTCAGTGTCCATCTTTTTTGATTCTATTTGATTCTATTTGTTTCCTTTTTTTTCATATAGTTTTGCGACAGCAAAGCTGTTTGGTAACATATTTTTATGTGTAACACTGGGCCTTATGTGTTTTTAATTTATTTTTCTTTCTCTACTTGTAGCTGTACAAGCAGAATAAGAATTACTTCCCTCGGAAGAAGAAATTATTATTTCCGTTTGGAATCCAGGAATAAATGAAACAAAGTTGTTGTCAAACCACTGCAGGCAGCACATAAATAAAAGTCAAGGTCAGTATGGCTGCAGCTGTCCACTCACTATTAAGAAAAAGGCATATTTCTGGGGCCAAGGCAGCAGGACCTGAAAAACTCTGCTGCTTCTGTACATGCTCAACATAAAAGACTTAATCAGCTAGGGTTGTTTCCCAAAAGAGATTGCAAAAGGCATTCATACTTGAGTTCATGAAAGGAAAAAAATACACTTTTTTCTGTTATTTCCTTTCAAAATATCCAAATGATTTTGTGGTCTTTCGATCCCACTTTCAGTATTTCTGTTCTGAGTACACAGTTGAATTCAGCATCCTTCTTTCTTTGAGGTGAATTCCTGACTTCCCAGGTCACCACAACATAGAGGGCTGGCACCCAACTCTAATGCCAAACATGCACTCAGAGACAGGTTTTGCTTTCCTTTTATGTGATTCCCAGGTAGCCATGGAGAGGTTTTTCCAAACATATGGTCTCGTTATGGGTGCAAGCCAAAGTGTATGAAAAGCTGTGCAGACACTCCCACTGATATTCATGGTCCTGATCCATCTGCTGCACCCGAGGAGCCATCTATGCTCACCACTTCTGCAATTCCAGGAAATGCTGAAGTCATTTACCATTTATATTAAAATGCATCAAATGTAAGGAAAATGTTTTACCAAAAATATATTATGTGGTTGGTTGTAAAAGTAGGTGGCAGGCACAGCAAATGGGATTACTGTATTCCAGTTTTACTAGGGTGCCATTTCCCCCTGCCTCTTCAAGGAAAGTAGCATTAAGCTTTAATAAATTGATACAAACTATAATTAAAATATCAGCCCAAATTGGCTCCTGAATATATTACTTGCCCAGGGATAGGTTCAGTGATGTGGTGACTGAGATCATTCTGCCTTTTGAATGTAGAAGGATTATTTTCTACTTCAGAAGCCTGATTTTCAATAAGACTTCCACTCCTAAGTCACTTGGATATTTCTGAAAAAGGCCTCTTTTGACCTCTCTCTTTTGGAAAGGAAAACACTGGAGGAAAACAGTGTTTTCTAAGAACACAGCTAATTAAAAGGCATGGCAATGAAAACAAACAAATAAAACTTAATACAGATTTAGACTAAATAGAAGCGTTGGGATTGGGTTTCTCTCTGGATGAAACCCCTCCTGGCATCAGTCAGCTTAGAGCAGGAGTGAATCTATCCCACGGTTTCTGGTTAACGTACACAAGAAGGAGAGACTTGTGGAAACACACAAGGGAAACACTCAGAGAAGGCCATTGTAGACTGCTAATGAGATAAATGTCCCTGATATCTCCTAATAGCCCATGGGGAAAATAAGACTTCTCCAGAGGTTGATTCAGAGTGAGTGTAGCAGAATCCGGTGCTTTCTCTGGAGAATCCTCTTTCTTCCCAGGGATTGCAGGAATTGCTCCACTAGTCCCAAAGTTGCTTTTGGAAATGCCCACTAAAAAGCAAAGGCAAGGAACCGATAGAAAATCAATCAAAGCCAACAGTTTCAAAGCATTATTTCTGAAGAAAACTCAAACCACAGTACACTTTACTGAGCCGTAGTGACCTACCCAAGGCAGGCTCAAAGGGTAGGCAGAGCTCTTTCTCCTCCTTAACTGGTCTCACTCAGAGAGTAGACATTTTCCTAGTGGAAATCTCAGTGTTTTCCACTCTCAAGTTTAAGTTTCCAAAATAGCGGACTCTCTGCTGTTGCTAATTCTTACACACTTCTTGGCAGTCTTTAATCCCAGAGTGGCTGCTACTCTTGCTTCTCCACAACCACCTCCACTTCTGAAAAGCTGTTGCCTCTCTTTGAGCATCTGCTCTGTATTTGTCCACTCAGAAGGTCCTTCCATGTTGTTTTGGTCTTCCATAGCAATTGGCCCTTTGGTGAAATGACTCACATAAATTATATAATCAGGGTTTCTTGGAAATTTGCAGGACTCCATGGTTCATCCCCTTCCATCTGTTTTCCAGAGTTCTACCAGACATAGAAAACAAGTCATGAGAATAAAGCAGTGTGGTAGTTACCACAAAGGGCCCCTGGCATCTTCTGCTCCATCTCAGCAAGAGGTTAAATTATGCAATACTTTGCATTAAATTATGCAATACTTTGCATTAAATTATGCAAATTAATGCATTAAATGATGCAATATTTTTTCCATTTTACTCTATGACATCAGTATTCTTACCATCATAAAAACAAATCAAAACCAAGTTTTCCTCTCTTCTCATTAAGATATGCACTATATATTTAAGATTGTCTCTTGAGAAAATTTTATGGACAAATATTACAGAATATACAGCAGATGTTTATGGCCTCTAATTTCAAGCAAGTTCCAGCCTGGAAACTTAATTGTGGCACATTTGCACTGATTTTAGGGGAGCTTTGCCCAGATGAGTGTTGCCAGTTCCAGTCCAGATTTGTTTCTGTACTTTTTAACATTTACATTAAGTACAGATGGACTCGAACAAAATCCAAATCTAAATTAAATAAAAGTTTCAATTACCTGTCTACAAATGCTCAAGTTTTTCTTGCATCTAAAAAGGAAGTGGTAGATAATGAAGTGAATGTGTTTCAGAACTGCTCAGAGCAGTCTCCAATTTCACTAGATGTTGCTGGGGCTCATTGTTTTTTGTAAGGGTTACATTCCTATAATCCATCTTGCCTAAATGGGGGTACACAGTAAAAGTTTCTCTCTTTATTGCTGAGAAAGACAAACCTAAACCCAGAAATTCCTACATTCTATTTCTATATATGGTCACTAAAGGAGAAAAAGAGCAGCCTATTTTGAAACTTCAGACACACTCAGTGTTAAAACACCTCTCTGACAAATCTTATCTGTTAAGGGGTAGATGGTTAGAGTACAAAAGGATGTGGCTTAGATTTCTTTTACCAATATAAGCATTTTTCCATTTACATGTAAAAACTGTATAGGTTCTTGCCTGCTTGAAAATATAACAGCACATTTATCTAACAGAAAGTAGGGGTTTTCTGTACAAAGTATGCTGTGGAATGATCTTGGAATCAAATGACATTACAGACTGAAATGAGATGGAAATAATGAAAACAGGAGCAACAGTTTGTTTGCCTTTTCCAGAAACCCTCCACTGGCAGCTCCAAATCAGAGCTTTAAAAAAAAGTCTTATGTAAAAGTAATAACAAGGTCAAGATTTTGATTTCTGTGATTTGATCCATTTTACAGAATTATTTTTTCTTTTTTCCTCATTGGAATGTAAATACTACTTCTGGAGATTTGTTTCTGCAAGCCTGTTTTAGAATGTATTTTACAACTAGTGGTGTCAAATCTGTTCTCTATTTGTTTGAGTTACAGAAGGCTGTGATCTATGGATAGTTAATTCCCTTTTCCAACCAGTTCTGTAGGAATGTGACATTCATGAATGGCCCACCTCCAACTGCACAGGCATCTGTAGATGTCTTTAAATGCAATGAACAGCACATCAGGTCTGGAATAAGAAAACAGAAAATTCATGGATGGCTACAGCTTACAGAGTGCAGTTAATTAAGTAGATGAAGAAACCTCTATAGCTTCCACTGCTTTTCTATATGCTTTATTTTTGCAAAGCAGGTTATACAAGCACTCTGAAATTCATTTTCTGTTGTTAAGTTCCTAAAAAAGCCCATGCTAAAACCAGTAATTATTATTAGCACAAAAAAAAAAAAAGCCATACTGGGTCACAGCTGAAGTTCATCAAGATCATTACCCTGTGTTAGCAGTTGTCAATTACTTAACTTAGGGAGCAAATGTAAAAAAATAGGAAATCATAAGCCAAATAAGATGTTTCTCCTGGAAGCAGGCTTGTGGAGAAGGAAGCTGACTACAAAGGGAATGATGGTGAGGGGAGAGTTATGATCCTGTAATTCAGGAGAGGACACCTTAAGGGGGTTTCAGCAATAATGAAAGAGAGAGAAAGAGATAAAGGGACACCCTGACCCTGCATAGAACCCTATATAACTGGAATGCATGGACACCTATAATTCCCTGCAATGTCCCAAACTCAGCTGACACCCTTCATGAAACAGAACTCCTCAAGCTTTCCTTCCGTCTCAGTCTTTCTTCACTTTCTGAAATGTCCCAGGATGTTTGCAGCAAACCTTCCTCTGATCACCTTTCCTTGCTAATGTTTTTTCAGTGAGGTTTCAGGTGCTTGAACTGGAACAGGCTGGAAGGTGATGAAAGTGGAAGAGAAGTTACCTTTTTCAATCAAATTTCTGCTGTAATTTATATTAATTTTCTGAGCAAAAAGCTGAGATCATGACAGACAGATGATAGTATTTTCCAGCAATGGTTTGGCTTGTTTATACGAGTTGGAGTAGGATTTCAAACCGTTTCACATCAGTGTAGTAGAGAAGATTTCTTTCCTTCCTTTAAGAATATGCAGTAAAATCTGGGAGAATTTCTGGAATAATAATGGATAAGAAGTAATTGAGACACAAATTAGTAATTTTACTGATTTAATAGTCAGAGAAATTATTTTATGCAATTTCATAAACTTGAATGACAGAGAATGACAAAGATGTTCAATATCCTAGCAATGAAAATTTAAGACACTTTTTTTCAACCAGTGTTTCAGCTCATAATCCTGATTTTGAAGCAGATGCTGAGTGTCACTGGTGCTAATTGCAATGGCTATTTCAGTTTGCTGGACTGGTACATTCTTCAGGGAAAGGTGATGATTTTATGTCCCAAAATAACAGAATTGTTGTTGGTGGAAAGGACTGTCTGAATCAACCCGTCTCTTCAAGCAAGGATGCCTAGTGACAGCAGGATGATGTTCAGATGGATTTTTAAGATCTTCAACAGTGTAGACTTCACCACCTCTTGAGGCAAGCTATGCCAGGGCTCAGCCATCCTCACAGTAAAAAAGTTCTTTCTATCATTTAGAGTGAACCTCCTGTGTTTCAGTTTGTGACCACTGCCTCTGGTCCTGTCACTGGGCACTCTGAAAAGATCCTGGCTCTGTGCTTTGTGCACCGTGCACCATCTTTTCAGGTACTTATATACATGATATGATCCCTCCTGACTCTTCTCCAGGAGAATAACTAGTTTGTAGACATCAGAGCAGAACTAGAGAAACCCAAGGACATCTTTATTTGAATGTATTTGCAAAGCCTCAGACTTCTACTGGTCTGCAATATGGGTAATTAATGTTTTAGAGTTTTCTTTCTACATCTTAAATCTGTTGATTTTTATCTATGTATTGGATAAATAGTCTATCTGGAGACCTCTGTCAGATGATTCATTCCTTGGAAAAATAACACTAACCTAAATTTTCTTGAGAAATATGAGAGAAATCAGGACCATGATAGAAAAAAAAAGTCTAAATTTTATTAAAGTGTTATGAACACCTAAGTCATCAATAATTGTAGAGCTTTCTCTATACAGGTAAGAGTTAAGATATTACACAGGCACAATGGTAAGCTATACAGTCCCTCCATTTCCTACATCTAGTGAACTGTGATTTTTTTTTTTTTATGGAGAGAATGAAGTGACACTTCTTGTGTGCTTGATTTTTGTCTTAATCAAAAGTGTCAAATGCAATACCTAACAGAGGCATCTTTGCCTTTCATTTTCAGAGGTGCTGATCTCTCTTCCAGTTGCTAATATTTGCAAATTATTTTACATTAATAAAATTCATTCTATTTCTATCCATTTTAGAATCAGAAAATCATGGAATCATAGAATATGCTGAGTTCAAAGGGACCCATTAGGACCATTGAGTCCAACTCCTGCCACTGCACAGCACCAGCCCAAGAATCACTGAGTGTATCTGAGGGCATTGTCCAAATGGTTCTTAAACTCTGCCAAACTTGGTGACCATGTTCCTGGGGAGGCTGTTCAGTGCTCACCCTCTGGGTGAAGAACCTTCTCCTGGTATCCAACTTAACCCTGCCCTGACTCAGCTTCAGGCCATTCCCTCGGGTCCTGGCACAGGTCACCAAAGAGGTGTCTGCCCCACCTCTTCCCCTCAGGAGGAAGTGGCAGACTGCCATGGGGTGTCCCCTCAGTCTCCTCTGCTCCAGGCTGAACAGACCAAGTGACCTCAGACACTCCTCTTGCAGCTTGCCCTCCAGACCCTTCATCATCCTCATGGCCCTCCTTTGGATGCTCTCCAATAGCTTAATGTCTTTTTGTATTTTGGTGCCCAAAAGTGCACACAAGACACAAGGTGGATTTAATTGAACTTAGTTGAAAGTCTTCTGAGGTTATGGGGGATTACCAGGCGGATTGATAGGTGATTCCCCGAGCTGACTTTCCTCATGCTTAAAATCAGGCTAGGTCTTCTTTTTTTTAAATTATTATTTGGTTTGTTGATTCTAATTTCTTAGATCAAGGTTATATTATTTTAAATTCAGAACAACAGAATCCTTGTACAAATAGGACATGAAGTTGTTATTAATCCCAGGCACATAACCTGAACATGTGCACGACTAAATCAGTAGTTACATGTTTGTGCACGCACACTCTCTTATTCTCCCTTTCTTTTTAGGATTAATTCTCTTCTACTCAATTGGTTTATGTTGTTTCAATATTTTAGCTGATTGCTATAGAGAAGGCTGTAAATATACACAACGGGCTTGCCAGGTACAAGAAATACATTCATGCTCATTTTCTAAGGCAGTGTTTTCTATAAAGTCTTGGTAGACAAATTACAAATGCCAACAACACAAATGCAAAGTGATGTGCTTTTTGCTGCTGCCTTTTTGAGGAAAATGGGGGTCTTATTTATTTATTTATTTCTCCATTTATTAATACAGTATCTGCAAAGCACCTGCAATGGCAGCCTCTTCGACAGCCTGACTGGCACTCTGGTTTCTATGGCAACTGGAGAAAAGGGAACTTAGTGAAATGAAAGCAGTGAATGCCTCAGCTTTACTGGTAGCAGGGGAAAAAATAAAGGAGGCCTCATTTACATTCTGGTGCATAAATCAGCTAAGTGATGTTTCCTGAATAATTTCTGGTGGTTTGAAACTGCACATTCATGGGGAGTTTATATTTTTTTTTTATTGGGGAAAAACTGAAATTCCTCACAGCAGTTTATCAGTGAAAATTTGTGATGGTGGGGGGGAGGAATACTGTTGAGCAACTGGACTATTGAGCTAATTGTTCTGTCTGTGCTAAAAGTAATAAAATTTATTATTAAATTATCATTGCTAAAACAAGGGAGTTAGGTTTTTTCATCTGTGACACAAATATGTTGAGTTGAGGAAATATCTGCTATGCTAAGTGACCCATTTCTAAACAAACAGTTTAAGAAAAGGAAGAAATCTAAATGCAAACAAAGCTCCTTTTTACTAAAGCTAGACAATGTCTTGGACAATAGCACATTCCAAGGGGATGTGCAAATTCTCTGATTGTAAGACTTCTGCCCTTTGGTTTATTGCATCCCTCCATACAAACAGGGCCTTAATCCTGAGGCCTTGAAGTGTATTCACACTTACAAGAGTGGCAGCTAAGGAACATCAAAGTTCCTTACAAATAATAAAAAAGTTATTTTTTATGTAGAATTAATGAATGCCTTTGTTCTTAAAGTGTTTTAAAGGACAATTATTTTATTTTCAGAGAAGTATTTTAATTTTATAATTCATCTATCAATTTGTGAAAAATCAGCTTAAAACAAAAATAGAAATTATCTAATATCCTCAAAACACTTCCCTGGCTTTAATTTTAGACTGCCCATTAAGCATATGCCCAAACCCAGTCAGAAGTCCAAAACTGCTTATTAGTCCACTATTGCCACCTTTTCAGGATGAGGATTTGGTCTGGCAGGGTGAATCCAGGATTCTTGTAGAATCTGGGAGAACCAGGCATGGATAAAGCTGGGGGTGCAACAGGCCAAAGGGTACCTCAGCTGTTCCCAAGTTGAAGGTGGCTCTCTGAGGCTGCCAGGCTTCAGGCAGGAAAGAGAACAAGTTCATGTGGGCTGCAGAGTTCAGTGTCTTTATCTCTCCTCTGACCCATGAGTACACCTTGCAATAGAAGTGACCTCCTTAGGAGCTCCTTTACCAAGACTTTTTCAGCAAAAGAAATTAAATTCTGATTTTTTTCTGTATATGTTGAACTCATCAAGACCAGTTCCAATGATTCTACTAGAAAACATACCAAGATTTTATAGCTTTAATGTTAAGTGAGATGATTTCATCTCAATTTTGTGACATTTGATACTTTTATTTAAAACCAGTTTACTGGAATCATGAGATTGCACGAACATGCCAGCTTTAAATTTTTTTAAAAGAAACTTAAATATCTTGGTTTGCAAATATGAAACCTAAAGACCTTGAAAACATGAGGTAAATAACAAGAAGAAAAAAATTAGAATAAATGCATCTTGCCTTTGAAGATAAAAGCATGAATGTTTTTGAAAGCATTCTGAATCCATTTTATCATGCATGGCTGCAGAGGATTAACTTATCAAGGAAGAGCTACCAGACTATTTGGGGATTCTTGAGAGAGTTTATAATTTTGTTTTTCTTTATGAATACACGGAAAATATAAAAGTACTCAGACATGCTTGATTACATCACTGTTGTACAGTAATATGAACCCTGTTGATTTATTTGCAAGGATACCTTTCATTTCGGATATATAAATGCCCTGATAGATATCAGCAAAGAGCAGATGGCTTCACAAAAGACGTTTGAAAGCTGCCTCCCTCCTGCCAGAATCTTTTCACACTCTCACTTTGTCTGGCTTCAGTGGGATTCCCCGGTGGGAGAGAGCTCTCTCTGTGCCTGTCCTGCTGCTGGTGGAAGAAGACTCACACAAGCAGTTCTGCAGTGATCAGTGCGTTTGCTCGATTCCAGTGGCTACAGCCCTTTAGGAAGACCACCTCCCAGCACCTACCTTTGGAAAGATATATATTCAGAGCATTTGAGCTGGATAGATAACTATGTGTTGGCAGTGCCTAAGCTGCAGGGGATGGCTCTCAGGACATAGCTGGAGCTCAGTGACTCCAGCAGGGCAGCCTCGAGTCATTGATGCAGCAGCAGAGCTGGGGCGCAATGGTCACACAGAAGTGGCTGGAAGTTTTTTGGTATGACTGCTGGTGAGAGTGGATTTTTAACAGGTTGACCCAGGTCAAGGCCAAATCCAGTCTGGTCCAGTCCAAATCCAATCTGGTCGTGTCCTCACCAAATGATCTCTGACAGATGGCAGAGATCTCACAATGCCTCTTCCAGTTAGAGGATCTTTCTGGGTCATGACACTAAGCAGAAAGACACTGGAGTCTAGAAAATATAAGTCTGCAAAAAAAAGAAGGAAAAAAAATCCAAAGCCTGGAGGACTTTTTGGCCACAGTCACTGTGTGATGAAGCAAACTGCCAAAACCAGACTTAGCCTTGTTATTTATGGTTTTTTTGGGGACAACAAAATAATCTTTTCTGCCTGCTTGTGTTGCAAACAAGGATTTTTCAAAGATTTTTCATTTTTATGTTGCAATGCTCCAAAAATTAACAGGCATAGTACCACCATTATTTTACATGTTTAAGATAGTGTCTACTAAATTTTGCAATTGCAGAACTTTGATGTTAGTGCATGAGCACTACGGATCAACTGTCCTATTTGATAAATAACTGCAATGATATTCAAGCAGTTCATTATTTGCCCAGCTCTTCTACTGCTACAACAATAGGAAAACAGCATAATACGAGTGTTGATGGACTAATTGGAGGGATTTTTTTTTCTGGAGAAAGAAGGATAATTTTTGGTAAGATATTACTAGTAGAAGGAATTCATTACTCTTATTCTTGAATATTGTAAAATATATATCTGTCTACTTCTGCCTCACATATTTTTGGGAAAAAAAGTGATTGGATTAATCTCTTTGGTTATTTTTTTCTTATTTTTTCTAGTGTGACACTAAGAACTAGTTCTGCTAGAACTGCTAACATGTCAAATCCCTGAGTAGCTCTAAACAGCTACAAAATATGCTCTAAAAAGAAAGAAAGAAAACCTCTTTTTCTTTCCTCTAAACAGGAAGGATTTTTCCTAAGACTTTGGGAGTCCATGAAAGTATTAAGAAACTAGGGAATCATTCAAATTTTTTTTAAAAAATTAAACATATAATGATACTGTGATCATCTATGTATTAAATGATGGGCCTTCTCAATAGAGGCAGCCACAGGCATGCTTTTAAATAGCCCTACAAAATGTATTTGCTTCCTTCTTCCAAGTGGTATAGACAAACCTGTTTCTAAACTGGAGGTCCCAGACATTAAAATCACAACACTCTTTTAATAGCTTTTCATTTCTTTAATTTTGTCTTTTCTTGGAGAAAACAGAGGCAGTCTGTGGTGTTGGGACAGCCTGAATTTTCAAAGTGGGAAGAGTGAAAGCTGTGCCAATGCAACATAAAATGCAATTATCTGCTGAGAGGGGATAGGTGCTGTGATATGCACAAACACTCAGTGCCATGGAAAGGTGTTTTGCATGACCAGCCTTGCTTTTGAGTGATGTGGCTCTGACAAGCTGCAATCTCATCATGTTCACCTGGTGTGAGTCATTCCACCTTTCTTTTTTAATGTTATTTCTTACTCCATTATAAGCTACAGAATCTCCCTCTCTTACTGCATCTACAACTTCATAATTTTGCACTGAATTCCCTCAGTGTTTTTATTCACCAAATAGCAAGCAGTGCATTGTGCTGACTTTCTTGTGTTTACTCAGTATCTTATTTTATACATTCTGCTGGGACTGTCTCAGTATTCACCATTTGCTATCTTCTTTTGTCTCAGCACCCGAAGAAGGCGATTCTTCCTCCTATCAGTGTGGGGGTAAGAGAGAATCATTGTTTATTTCTATCCTTTGGAGTGTATTTCACAAAGGATATTCTGTGATAGATTGATTTTGTCTCAGATCACAGTTCAGGCTCTAGAAAAACCTTTTGATGAGAAGGTGGGGTTTGACAGGTTGCTGTATGAACTATAGGTACCAGTCTTCCATTTCTGTTTCAAATTTTACAACTCAGTGAGTTAATGGGAAAAATAACAGAGCCTTGCAACTCTTCTAACAGATGTACAGGAAGCTATTTACAAATGGGTCCCCTCAAAAAATTAAACTTTTTTTTCACACTGAGTTGATAAGTATGTTGGTTTCATGTTCTCTCCTGAATTCCATTCAGTGTTGTGGAACAACAGTTTAGTTCAAATAAATGGTTCCTTTGGGGCAAGAAGAGGAAAGGGAAAAATTTAAATGCTTTTACACTAATGGTAGTGTATTATTTACAGTATCTGGTTATCTTACTGCAAATGCTGACAAATTCCACTTGAGAAAGAAGGAATAATTTGTGAAAGTTGTAGCTGAAGGTAAAAAGCTGGCATAGTCTTAATTATAAGCAGAGTTGTGTGTATGCCATATTTTAAATACATAGCCTCTTCTGCCATTGAGTGCATGACCCTCTACCTCCTACCCCTTAATGCTGTAAGAAATGTCTTATTTTTTTATCTCTGCCAAAAACAGTTTCCAATTTTTGTTCTTGGTGAATAATTTCCATTACTTCATCATGCTTATTCGAGAACCAAACTAATTCCTTTTATAGTTTCTTTGATAAATCATGTATGTGATTTTTGTGCTCTTCAATGGCAAACAGATTAAACTTGATAGCTCTAATATAGATATACATTGGAAACCTGGAGTTGAGATTTCCCTAAGTTTGACCCACAACATGTTGCCCTTCAGCTTGTCAACAATATTAAAAAAAAAATTGGCATTAGTCATGAACATTCTATGTCATTAACACTTAGACAAATGACTAGTCAAAGAAAAAAAAAAAAAAAAAAACTAGCAGGAGGCATCAGAATAATAATGCCTTTGTTTCTTCTACTCAATTACCCTTTTTGCAAATGAAAGACCAGTTCAGCTTCAAACAAGACTAATTTTTTTTTTTTTTTTTAACAAAACCTGCTCTCCAGAACAGGAGCAAATGTACTTATTTTCTAACACAACAAACTAGACTTGGTCTCATTTGCCTTTACACACAAGCCTTTGAATATCAGGCAGCTTTTGGCTGTCTTCTGGGTCACATGGCATGAGGCACCTCAGTTTCCACATGAAAGGCTCCACCTTCATTGCTCAGTCCCAGCAGACTGTGCCCGGCAGGCAGAGGCTAAAGATGATGATTTCATGAATGGAGCTGCTTAGCTGCTTTGTAGCTGGCAGAAAATCGGGAGCTTCTTTCTCTCTGCCTCATTTTCTCTGCCTTGGTAAGCAAGCGGTAACACACACATCATACTGGAAAGCCTATTTGTTTGAAGTCTGTGGTGCTTGTTTTGCCCCTTCTCCTCCTCAGAGAGATGAGAGCCTCCTAGAACACAAGTTGCCTTCTGCCATCTACATTTTTAGCTCATTTCTCTCTCCAATGAAGAATCAAATTTTAAAAAGTCTGTGAAGCATTCTGAGGATATGCTGAGTTGTTGGGCTGCATGTGTCCTATGTTTCTTTTGTATGCTTTTAGTAGAACTGGGAGCATTACTTTGAAATCTTATGACTCGAATGTCTCTGTTACTCAGTAGCTGTACCCAACAAGAACAAAACCCATCAGTTTAGCATAACCTTATATTTATTTTCATCTTTCTAACACAATACAGCACTGTCAATATCTGAACATATCAGATCTAGTGGATTTGTCAGGATACCCACCTCCTTTCTCCTGTTTCTACTGCATGACTGGTCTGATCATAAGCAAAGTAGGTAGCTGCCTAGGGCATCAAGCTGAAGGGAATGAGATTGCTGCTCTTGCCCTCAAGCTTGTGCTGCCTTTTGTAGATATCTGGAAATTCCCCAGTTTGCTGTGGGTGCTGCCTTTTAGGGAGTGTGTGATGCATCCTGCACAAGTGACAGCAGAATCGGTGAGCTTTGGTTCTTGCTCTGGCTCCCATGGCATGCAATGACCAGAAGTGAAGTTTATTTTTGCTGAAAGTACTCTGACATCTCTTCTGTCTTCCCTGGCAAAAAGCAATAGCAGTATGGTATCCTTGGACTTCATTCTAACTTCTCTGTGTTGTGTTGAGCAGGTCAGCATTCTGATTATTTTGAAGGCTTTGTTTTTCATTTGTTTATTCACCATATTTCATTATCCCCAAAACAATGACAAAAGATCCCTGTAGCAAAGGCCACAGTGTTTTTTTGCAAATAAAGGATCTTGAGATAGAAACTTAGTTTGAAAACTTCTGTATGAATGATTGTGATTTTGAAAATATTACAAAATTTGACAATATTGAAAATGATAGGCTACTTCTAATTCTGACATATATATATTACTGCAGTGGTTTTATATAAACATACATACATGCCTGGACACACACGTGTACAGTTATGTAGCCTGAGTAGCTAATGGAGAGACAGAATGCTCTCACAAGCAGCTTTAAGTGTGGTAATCTGATTCTTGAGGAATAAAGCCATTACAGATTCTTGCAAAACTGCAGTCAGAGTAGAGCAAAATATCAGAGATTCCCCCCTTTCCTTTATGCTGGCGTTTGTTATATGATTTTACCATGATCAGGGTCATTTCCTAATATCCTACATTTGCAAGACTGTACAATGAAGGCGGGGAGCTGAGAAAATATGATATTTTGAAATGTAATTAGAAATACTCTTTCTGCAGTGTTTAGTGTCTGTATCAGAGCATTTCCATCCCAACTTTGGGTTGTGTACGGCAGTGTAGGACTTTTTTCCCCTTGGCTTACATTCTGCTACAAAAATATTTAAATCTCAATATAAAGTTAATTTAAAAAATCCAATCTGCTCCATTCTTTTATAAGAAAAATAAAATAATATTCTCTATTCATACTTTCGGTGAAATTCCAGTATAATGAGTTCTGCTGGTGATGAGCTACATTTAATTTCAGTTTTGTGGGCAGAGTTAGTTGTTAAGTTGCTCTGTCGAACCACTGCAATCCAACACTGTGTGCAATTTCAAATACTTTCAGTACCAGATTGGACTTTTATACCTTGTTTTCCACAGAGGGTGACAGAAGAATTTAAAAACAAATGCATTCAGGTGAGTTGCTAATGAGCTATTAAAACACCTCTGATTATTTGCTTCTGTTTTTGTTTTTTGTAAAAGGGTATGTTTGCCAGTCACTTAGTTACACCCCATCCTGATACTGCATCAAGCTGCAAACATCTGCAGGGGCTGTGTGATTACTGGAAATGCACTAAGCACAGTTAACCAGAGAAACAATTTGGCTATTCATTTAACGGCAGATCTGACAGGAAATTTTAATGATGATTGTGGGTGCAATGTGACAATTATTGCACAGCCTCCACAAGAAGAACTGTGTGCTGTTTTGGATGCACAACCTCTCTGCTGGATTAAATGAAGACTGTGTGTAATAGTAATAGGGCATCTTCCCCGCAATTCCATCTTGAAGCTGTCACTAATGACCACTAAAACAGCGCAAAATGCCGGAGACCCCTGTATCAGAAAAGGACAGGCAACAGTGCTACATCCACTCCTAGCTTTTATCTGTTTCTTCAACTCAGCCAACAAGGGAATCTTAAAGGTGGCAATCAGAGGTTTTTAAAACTGAGTGTTGCATATATTTTTAAAAGGATAATTATCTACAGCTCAGGAAAAATGGATTATTCTTTTTTTTTTTTTTTTTTCCGAGATAAATCTTTTCACCAATATCGGACTGGGCTTATTAATTTTTTTTGAGTCCTTTTTGAGGCAAGATGCAAGAAATATTTTTCTACCTTAGAGCTACCTGAGCCAAGGTAACTTGAGCTACAGATGTCCCTGATTTTGAATGGTATTTTCTACTGTTGCCCTGCAACAGACCTGCAGCTGCCCATAACATGAACTATTCTCATTTCAGAGTTCTTACTGCACTGCCTTTTACTTAATACTAAATAATATTTGAACTTCTTAGTACTGGAGGAAAATATTGACTGATAGCATTACACAGAGTCATAAACAAGTCTTTTAAAGCTACTGCACTAGGAAGACATTTCCTTATCAATTCAGAGTACATGGAGAGAGTTTAAAAAATGCAAACTCTGCAGTGCAGCATAAGGCAAACCTCCCAAAATGTGTTACAAAAAGGCCATTAAAAAACATCATCTCTCTAAACATTTGAAATATGTGAGCAGTGGAATTCCCCTGCTTCACTTCCAGTTGTAAGCAATAAAGACGGGTGGGGAAAATATTTTCCTAATAACACTGTTTCCATTGAAATTGCTATCAACAGTATCAGCGCAGTGCCAAGATCTTGAAGTGTAACCTTCCCCCACGGCTGCCCGCAAGCAGCAAGAATGCATCCTTCTCCCCACGTCCGTCCAGATGCTCATTACGGCACGAAGATCTCTCCACAAGTGTCCATTGTACCGTAATGAGCACCACGACTCTCCCGCAGAGCAAACACATCAGATAAGGGTGTGGGAGGACTGTGAGCAGCCCTGCTTGCAAGCTGTTTGTACTGCAGGTGCTGGGAATGATACGGAGGCCGCTCCACAGCGCGAAGGGGCAGCTGTGTAACAGTGGCTGTGCCATGCACTCCGCAAGTCTTCCAAGACATTAGTCTGGTTTTATAACATTTATTAAGCACCCACATGGAATAATTTCTCTGTGGGATTGTTATGCTTGGTTCAGAAATAGGGAGCTAGGAAAAAAAATGGAATTTATAGTGTGAAAATAGAATTTTGACTTGTAGTGAATTTATGTTTATTGCAGATGAGGAGGAATTTGGTTAACAAGACAAATATTGTTTCCAGTATAAAACAGAATCATCTTGTCTACTGGATCTTCTGTAAGCTGGCCAGTTAAAGTACATTTTTTTTAAATGAAGCCATTTTTTAGAGACCAGAAGTGATGGTCTGTTACCATCTAAAAATGTAAGTTTCCATAATTTAAATGCCAGCTGGATTTTTCTCAAGCAATCCCAAAGCTAGTGTAGCTCAAATATATTTTCTGTATCCTCATGTAGGCTTTTCAAAGGTGACTTACCTACTCTCTGTGTAAATGCCTAATCTGCATTGTCTTTGCAGATGACAAAGGAAGAACTTTACCAATATTTTTACTAATATTTTTGAAATAGGAATATCTGAGGATTTCTTTGTAGGAGTGTAAGTATGAAGGGTGGCTTGCACATGCTAAGCTGGCTCCCTCTGATATATGTTGGTCGTGTTAACATTATCCTTCAGGACACCAGGAAGTGGACACATAGGGTGGCCATTAGTTTTTAATACTTGAATGTTTTTCTTTTCCATTCAAAATATTCAAAACAAGAAAACATGTTGTGATCCATCAAAGTAGTGTGGGTTTGTTTCAGGAAATGATTCTCAAGTCCTGAGGTAGACAGCATGATCACAGGTGAGGATGCTGGGGGGATAAGTCTCTCAAGGAAACTGTTTGGGGCTTTCATAGATTGCTGGTCTCAAATTGAGACTGTCCCAACCCATAATGTCTGTCCAGAGTAGTTCCTATTTACCTGAGGCCAGTCTCTTGGAAGCAAGAGATGAGTAATGTCACAATGTGGCCCTGGTTTTGGCTGGGGTGGAGTTAATGCTCTTCACAGTGGCAAAGCGTTTAGGGCTGTGTTTTGGATCTGTGGTGAACACAGGGTTGATAATATAGAGATATTTCCGTTGTTACTGAGCAGGGCTTGCACAGACCCCAGGCCTTTCCTGCTTTTCTTGCTGCCATGCTGGTGAGGAGGCTGGGGATGCACAGGAGATTGGTAGGAGACACAGGTGGGACAGGTGATCTCAACTGACCAAAAGGGTATTCCAGACCATATGACATTATGTTCATACTAACTGCAGGGGATTAGAAGAAAAGGGGGGACATTTGAAGAGATGGCATTGGTTTTTCCCAAGAAACTATTATGTGTGATGGGACCCTGCTCTCCTGGAGATGGCTGAACACATGCCTACCCATGGGATGCGGTGAATCAATTCCTTATTTTATTTTGTTTGTATGCACAGATTTCTCTTTCCCTGTTAAACTGTTTTTATCTCAATCCAGGAGTTTTCTGGCTGTTACCCTTCTGATTCTCTCCCTGAGCCTGCTGGTGGGAGACTGAGAGTGGCTGTGTGGGGTTGGCTGCTGCCTGGGGTGAAATCATGACAGTGCCCAAATGAGATCTAGAAACTCTATGGGGTAAGTAGCCAGTAAAACAGAAAAATGAGACAAACCAGAGGCCCATGGAGAGCTAGGCTAAGCAACTTGCTTTACTTGGACTGCAGGACCTTTCAGTTTCAATGGAAAGAAGACCTGGATGAGTGCCTGTATAAGCCAAAGTTGTGTAGAAAAGGGTATCCAAATTCAGTCTTGCTATATTTGTGGTAGTTCAGAAAGGGAATTAGTAGGCTTGCCTTCTTTCAACCAAGTCCGTGATATGTCCTTCAAAAAAGATGAATTGTGTTTCAGAAAAGGATGTTCAGGAGTTAACAGATCTCCCTAATCCTCATAAGCCAAAAGACAGACGCAAAAGATGTTTTAATGAACCAGCAGTGATCCCCACTGCTGCTATTCTGGTCCTTACTGCTCATGTACAGACGTGTACAGCCATGACATCATTTTGCCTTCTGAAGGTCTCCTCTCCTCTTGAGTAATAATTGTTGTTTCATTGGTGTATTGATTGGAGACCTGTTATGTGGTGGCCCATCATAAACTTATCTCCCAATGTTATGTAAATAAAGAGTGATTAGGCTTCTCATCCAGTAATCAATAGCTCAATAATGCAGTAGCTGATCTTTTTTAAGCACACAGTGTTGAATGGAGTTCTGCTAATAAACGACACAACTCCAGTCAGTTTTCCAAGGTACTAACCTATAGTAAAAATACCACATATCAGAAATCACAGAGCATGAAATAGGATGTTCCAGTATATTGAATAACTTCTCAGTACAGCATCAATGACATTTAGAATAGTGAAAAGGCAAAAATAAATATTTTTATGCTCCTTTGGCCTGCACACATTGAGTTTTACAGTCTGTTTATATCCCTTTCTGCACTCTATTGAGTTCCTAAAGAAACAGCAACATGTGAAGTATAGACAATGGACAAACAAGCAAAACCAGTTATTTGAGTATTCTGTTCAAAGATACTTAATTTTAAACTAAATCCAGTTTGGTTTTATTCATCAGCACATTTGTGTTATTTTCTTCTACTAAAGATTTAAGCTGCTTCATTAGTGACACCTCTGAAGAGCAGATTTCAAGAATTCATTGAAGCCAGGTGTCAAACTGTCCATTAACTACCATGTTGTAAGCCAACAATCAACGTGCTATGCTGATTACTTAAGAAAGCCTGGGTCATACAGGGTAGCTGGTTTTCTGGGTGCATGAGGAGGCTAGAGGATGTTGTGAGGTCCAAAATTTTTCACATTAAGTAGAACTGTGCATATATAAGTTCACTCCATGGTGCTGTGACTGATCTACAGGAACCCTGACTCCCTGTTAAATGTATGCCAAGCATACTGGGCTGGGAGTCAGGTGAGAAGGGCTTTAGTATTGGTTTGATTACTATCTTGTGCTGTGGCCTCATGGGAGTCACTCCACCTTTCTTTTCGATGTTTTATTTATTGCTTTATACCATATGATCTTTACAGCAAAGACCTTGTCTTGGATTCAGGAAAGGACTGGGATACCTGAAACACCATATTGCAGAGAAGAAACCATGGCGGCACCCAGCCTGTCCTGGAGGAAATACAGGGTCAGTCTTAGACAAAAAATGGAGACTCTCTGATGGTACTGCTGTGTCCCTGCTCTGCTCTCAGAGCACATACACATTGAATTATTTCTCCTGCATTAGCCCAGGAGCAGACATAGACCTTGCTGGATGAGGCTCTGTGAGGTTCTTGTTATAGGTTTGTGTGCAGACCAGGTCAAGGAGATCCCAGTCTCAGCAGAGGCCTTGTGGGAATATGGGAACACAGACATCCAGCAACAGTGGGATTTTTTGTCTGATTCCTTAAGGGGGTTTAGCAGGAACGAAGTGCCTGACAGCTGCTGACTCTGGGCCATTTTTAGTCAAGCAGGATGTAGAGACAATTTGGATCAGGAGGCAAGATATCTAATGACTGCAAAACTCTCTAGGGAAAGAAGAGGAAGAATATTTCTGGATAGGGCACTTTTATTTGGATCTAGATTTTCCTCCTGGGGACCTAACTTCTAATTCTCCTTAGGTGCCTTTTAGATTAACTGTTTTTCTTGACTCAAGATTAATTTAAATTCTGACTTGTCTTTTATTTTAGTTTCATGTTCTATTTTTGGATTAAAGGCACTGCTTCATAGCTATAACAAAATCTTATGTGCTACAGTTCTCCTGCAGTGACTGAAAATCCAGTATGTTATGTCAGTAAAAGCAAGTGGTAGCTGCTGTAAGAAAAAAACCTAAACAATCTAACAGCAAACATTTAATTGGTCTTTTTTTTTAGACTTCTGAGCTTTCAGAATAAATATGTCATGGAACTGAGAAGCTTGGAAATTGACTCTTTGCTATAAGCCTAAGGAAGCTTGATATGCCTCCCACTGCTCTCTGTCAGGATACACAAAAAATATTAGGAGAACATCAATTGAGATCCCTCCAGAGAGCTTTAATGGAGTTACTCTTTTGAAAGTCTAGGACTTAGTAGTTGATAGATTGAGATCAATGTCAGGTTTGAATTTCAGCTTTTTCAGTTAACCTAAGAAAGCATGTTGGTTTTGTCTATGATTTCCTGTTACTTTCCACCAGGCAGAAAATTTGGGAAATTCATGTGGTTTTCCATTTTTATGAATATCTGTAAAATCGTCTACAGAGACTTTTTGCCCACAGCTCCAAAGGCTATACCAAAGGTTATCTCCTATTCAGATTTTCCTGCAAAGCTGACCCTTGTGCAAAAACCAATTTATATATTTGGCCTTGTGGGAGTAGAAAGGAAGATGCCAAAGTAATTTATGCTCAAGAAAATGGAAAGAAAGTGGAATTATGACCGATGATATGGGTAGAAAGAAGGAATGCATAGATCTGTAAATATATGTGTAATTTTTTACTTGGCTCTGCCTTTAATTTCTTGTGACATCAGAACAGAGAATTGGATTTGAGGTTCCTTCAGGCAAAGATGGTTCACCTGGCACATTTGTCATCACCAAGATTAGTTTCTCCAAATAAAAGAGAAAAGGTGTTGTGCTTGCTTCCATGTGTCAAGCACACCTCTGGAAAGCTCCAAATTTCAGGCTCCACAGACAGCTGAGCACATTCATTGACTAGAAATGGGGCTGCAAAGAGAGCCTGCCCTGCACTGAGCCAAGACACACAACCCTGGTATCCTCCTGCTGCCTCCAAGGCAGTGCTGCAGCTGGGCATCCCCGAGTGCTGCAGGAAGGAGAGGGGAGCTGCTCCATTTCATATGGTTGACAGCTGAGAGCTGCCTAAACAGTCAGCATGAATCAGTTACTCAGATGTGAATCTGCATTGATTTGTCTGATAGATTTTAATAGATTGCTCATGCCTTCATGCAAAACCAAATGTACCGGCAAGATTTTCTTTATTTTGTTTTTATGTATCTCTTCATTCTCCAATGCTTATTTTATATTTCCTTTTATGACTCTCTTGTCATAATTACTTTTTAATTGCTTTCTGTTTTACTAAATAATAAATTAATTTTCCAAAGAACTCCCTGTGCTGCACCTACATTATCACACCCCAAATCCCAGTTTTTGTCAGAAAATTCTCCTTTCAAGGTACTTGCAATACTAAAATTGTTGTATTCCATAAAGAAAACTGAAAGAAAGCAGAATCAATACAAGGGGGAGAAAGATAATCTTAGACAAACAAAATCTTCCTTGATGAAATTACTTTCACGGTCAGCAAGAATGAAGCTTCATTAGGATAGGAAAATATGTACAGGTTAATATTTCATCTTCTGTTTTTACTTTCATTGTCTTTGTGGTTCCTGTTATGGTTGCATTTCAAAATGGAGCACTTTGATTTATATCAGATTTTTTGCACAAGGTTCTTGCTTTTCCTCTTTTTGACTTCTTGATGTACATTTCTGCTGTAAGATCTGGAAGGAACCAGCTGAAATCAGCAGTGGCTACTGACTTCCTGAAGTTGCTGCATGTGAAGAGTGGTTTTAATAAAATGGTTGGTTGAAGAAATATTTTTCCTGATTGCTGGAAAAGATGTCTAATGGACTGATGCCTGGCATCTTGAGTGCCTGCATACAAATTTGATAGGAATGCCCTACCAAATCCAATATTATGCCCATCAAAGATCCTGGACGAGTAGTTACCTCCCAAAGCAGAGGAGATTTTTAAGTCCCTGTGTCCACTCAGCTTCTTTCTCCCCATCTCAGGGCTGACTCCTGACATCATCTGAAACCTCCCAGCTTTCACAAGCCCAGCTCCTGGATGTGCTTTTCTGAATGTGCATGGAGTAGGATCATAGAACACTCTGAGCAGGAAGGGACTCAAAGGAGGATCATAGAGTCCAGCTCCTAGCTCTGCACAGCACATGCATTAAAGTGGGGGAGGGGAGGCTCCTCTTACATTGCCCTTGAGCATAACACAGTGTGTAGTAGCTGGCTGGCACAAAAGAAGTTCAGTTCAACATTGCTGCAAAGAAGACTTCCCAACCTGAAAATCTAATTTTTAATTGTTATGATAACATCAAGGAATTATCTTACCAATTGTACTGCTCTGAGTTCATGATTTGAAATTCTGAATTTCTTGATTTTCATCCCTGTATGAAGCATTTTTTCTTTTTTTTTTGCATGGATAATTCTCACAGCTGCTGGAGTATGGATTTCCACCTTGTGTCCTTGATTTACAGTAGAGAAAAAAACCTAAAAGGCACAGAACAATACAGTAATTAACTGGATGCTCTCCAGGGGCTGTCATACCGTTACACTGTCATAGCATGTGCCTGTGTGGAAATTAATTGCCTGACAAACATCAAACACTATTTACTCTATGAAGTAATTTACACAGCGTTTTTACATCTGCATATAGACCAAGTTTTAGTTACTATTTTCTTCAGCAGTTACTCCTGTCAGAACATATCTTTCACTAAAAGAAGCTATTGGTCAATCATGCCTAACTAGCTTGCCTTACATTCTAGAAATGACAATTTTTCAGTTGTCATTTTAAAGTGTTAAGAAAAGAATAAATATATTTGCATTACTAAATTTCTGAATTAAAGTACTGATACAAACATCGGTCCCTCATATGGATGAATGAAAACTTTGAAGAATGTTTCTCAAAGGAAAGGAACTGCACTCTATGTCTGCCAGGGCTCCTTAATGACAATGACTATGCCAAGCATCTGCTTCACTTTATAGCATCTCCATAAAGAAAACTGAAAAGTATTAACACAGAGACATTAATAACAGAATTTTGTGTGGCCCAGTTATCTAATTTGCACTTTTATCTGCAAATAGCTCTGAAAATCTTCTCTGATAGGTAAGACGGGTATATCTGTTGCTACTTCTACTACTAAGGCTCAACAAAGGAGGCCATGCTCTGCTTCTTTCCTCTGTCTTGAGTCTCTATCCCCTCATATTTAACATCATTTTCAAGCCAGAGGCACAGACAACAGCTGATATGGCTTATCTACAATTATTTTTCCCATTTTACTATCTTGGAAAAAGCAGTTCAGTTCAATCAAGGGATCTCTCTTAATTGTGTTTTCCACAATGAATTAAATTCACTCTTTCATGGCTTTTATCACATATCAAGGGGTTTTTGGAACTAACTACCACCCTGTCCTCCCCATCCCCTTCCCATACACTGTTTTACAGCTGGTGCCCTGGTGGGCACTGGTGAGGCCTGAGTTAAAGTGTTCGTTTAAGAGAGCATTTTCATTAGCTTTAGCTCCTCTTGGTGCTTGATGCAGTATCTGCTTTGATGGCACTGAAGACATTTGGTTTCCTGTACTCATTTAGCTCTCTGTTAGAAACATCAGACCCAGAAGGTTACTAGGATGGATGCAGTCCACAATCCTCCTTTGAAATGCTTGTACCAGCCGAATCCATAACTTAAGTTTGGATAAAAATGAGGATTAAGTCATTAAACAGTGTGATCTCTTAGGCTAAGAAAATGATGGTGAAATTACCTTAGTGTTTCCTACAAAATTAAACTATTTCTACATGTAATTTCATCTCAGTACAGATTTCATGGCCTGTAGCTACAAGACCTTGTAGATGCAAATGTTGAAATGCTGTCCATCTGAGAAATTTCTAACAGTGTTTTGCAGATACGGAGGTACTAAATCTCTCACTCTCCAGGTGGTCAGCCTGTGCACTTGTGTCTTTACAAACAATACTGTCCAGGGTCTGAGTATCTGAGAAGCAAGCTACTAGCATACCATGAACATACTGCTTTAAAATAAAATATTTTAAATAATAGAAGAAAACTACATAGAAATGTAAAATATATTTCTCCTTCTCTGGCCACCTTCTTCCCCTTGGGAAAACATCAAAGCAGTTGAAAATATTGCTTTTCAGCCTATATGGCCATGAGGCTTTTCTGTGTTGCTCAAAACTAATATTAATTACAATCACACTGTTCCCTCAAACTAAAAAAAAGAATGATCCTCTTCTTTCATGCATAGAGTCCTTTTTATTTCTGCTAGTACTTGACTCAGACAGTACTTGCCTGAAATTGTTGATAAGATTCATAGGGAAGCAGGGAAAGTGAAAGAAAACAAATTTCATTTTTTCATTTCAACTGAACTGAGGGCTGAACAAAGGCCCTCAAATGAATATTTTTCCTCTGATGTCCATGCATGGCTTAGCTTAATATGTTACCAGCCTTGCAGCATCATAGTTTCTTTCACAGAAACCAATAGGGAGTCCTCTGTACTGTTGGGATTGAGCTGTCAAGGAGTGAAGATCTATGTCTAAAGACAGAGGAAGGGCTGAGCAGAAGACTCTTGTAGAGCTCATTGCGTATAGGATACTGCAAGGGCTGAAGTGGTGAGTGGTGAGCTCAGTAAAGAGAAATCTGTTTAGTCAGGTAGCTGCGAAGTGAATCTGATTTTAGACAGGCATTTGCAATACAGAAGAAGGTTTGGGTTGAACATAACATTTCTATTCTCCCAAGGTATTCATGCTCTTCAGCCATTATCATTTGCTGAAAAGATTGATGGAAAAAGGGAGTTTACCTTGGTGTACCATGGTGCCACCCCTGTAGTTATTTTTGTTTCCTTTGTGAATCATCTCTGAAATCAGTGTCATTAAAAATACTTAAATTACCTTTATAACCTCCTGTCAGGAGCTGTAATGATTTTTCTCTAGCTGCAGCTCAGGGACTTGAGTTTAAAGTGTCTTACTATTTCTAGGGCATGTTGCATGTAACCAGAGCACATAACATTATTAATGCAAAACTTAAGCATGTGTTTAAGTGCTTCTATGGATGGTGGCCAGAAAAGTCAGCAATTTACATGCATAGTGACCAAGGCCTTAGCAGTGCTCAGGCATGGCTTCCTTCTACAATCTAAGTAAACCAGAACAGAAAACAAATATCTCATACTTCATAACCTGTTAGTTATTGCTGTGAACTCAAAAGCTAAAGTTCTCGGGAGACAGAATGTCCTTACTAAGAATTTTTGGATATGGACCATACTGAAACAGTTGGTCAGCTCATGGCCTCAGGTCTGGGTATAATGTGTAAGACTTGTCTTTCCAGTCTGTCTCTTTTGTCTGAAGGGGTGAATTTTCTATATCCAATGCAATATTTGAAATAATTTATAATTACTTCTTTTATCCCCTACCTTACATAGAAAATATTGAAATTCTAGAGGATTTTTAATACATGCACTTGAACATTAATTGAAAGTGTAATAAAGCAGAAATAAGGGGATGGTTGTACTAAATACTTATTCACCTTTATTCCATCAAGATCCATCTGGATTTCTGCAACTGCAATTGAAAATTCATTGAGCTTAAGGGCAGAAACCTTCTTTCCTTCCTTTCCTTTCCTTTCCTTTCCTTTCCTTTCCTTTCCTTTCCTTTCCTTTCCTTTCCTTTCCTTTCCTTTCCTTTCCTTTCCTTTCCTTTCCTTTCCTTTCCTTTCCTTTCCTTTCCTTTCCTTTCCTTCCTTTCCCCTTCCTTCCTTCCTTCCTTCCTTCCTTCCTTCCTTCCTTCCTTCCTTCCTTCCTTCCTTCCTTCCTTCCTTCCTTCCTTCCTTCCTTCCTTCCTTCCTTCCTTCCTTCCTTCCTTCCTTCCTTCCTTCCTTCCTTCCTTCCTTCCTTCCTTCCTTCCTTCCTTCCTTCCTTCCTTCCTTCCTTCCTTCCTTCCTTCCTTCCTTCCTTCCTTCCTTCCTTCCTTCCTTCCTTCCTTCCTTCCTTCCTTCCTTCCTTCCTTCCTTCCTTCCTTCCTTCCTTCCTTCCTTCCTTCCTTCCTTCCTTCCTTCCTTCCTTCCTTCCTTCCTTCCTTCCTTCCTTCCTTCCTTCCTTCCTTCCTTCCTTCCTTCCTTCCTTCCTTCCTTCCTTCCTTCCTTCCTTCCTTCCTTCCTTCCTTCCTTCCTTCCTTCCTTCCTTCCTTCCTTCCTTCCTTCCTTCCTTCCTTCCTTCCTTCCTTCCTTCCTTCCTTCCTTCCTTCCTTCCTTCCTTCCTTCCTTCCTTCCTTCCTCCCTCCCTTCCTTCCTTCCTTCCTTCCTCCCTTCCTTCCTCCCTTCCTTCCTCCCTTCCTTCCTCCCTTCCTTCCTCCCTTCCTTCCTCCCTTCCTCCCTCCCTTCCTTCCTCCCTTCCTCCCTCCCTCCCTCCCTCCCTCCCTTCCTCCCTTCCTCCCTTCCTTCCTCCCTCCCTTCCTCCCTCCCTCCCTTCCTCCTTCCCTTCCTCCCTTCCTTCCCTTCCTTCCTTCCTCCCTTCCTCCCTTCCTCCCTTCCTTCCTCCCTCCCTTCCTCCCTCCCTTCCTCCCTCCCTCCCTTCCTCCTTCCCTTCCTCCCTTCCTCCCTTCCTTCCCTTCCTTCCTTCCCTTCCTTCCCTTCCTTCCCTTCCTTCCCTTCCTTCCTTTCCTTCCTTTCCTTCCTTTCCTTCCTTCCTTTCCTTCCCTCCCTGCCTCCCTGCCTGCCTCCCTGCCTTCTCTCCCCAACAATAAATTTGGGTCATCTTTGCACTGACCTTTTCTCAGTGTCTTTTTTATCTGTTTCCTGACTAGCAAATTTCAAAGGTTTTGAGATTCAAATATCTAAACATGTTTACAGTCTAGGGCATTGTGTGGTGTAAGACATCTAAGCCTCATTAAGGAGCTGGTGGAGGGCTAGAGCATCCATAGCCTTTTGAGGTCTGGGGTATCCCTAAATGCCACCCATAAGTACTGCTTCATAAGATCTAACACTATGCAATCGTTGTGGGTAACACTTTGTGGGTGTTTCAAAAGTACACTCTGATATTTAGGTAGCAGACATATGCATTGGCAATGCCTATATTTAGGTATCTGAATCTGGAGCTGGATCTGACCTTTGGAATCCCTTTTGTCTCCTGGTACCTCAACATTGTCATACTTGGGGATGTGGCAGTTGGAGGGATATATGCCAGAGGATTTCCCGAGTACCCCAGTCATCGGTTTTGGCAGGCCAAGCTTCTCTTGTGACTCCTTCAAAGCTAAAGCAGCACTGGAAATATATGCATGGTAGAATGTAAGCTTTCTGAAATAATTAAGTAGTCTGAAAACAGAGATTAACTGTGCAAATAGAGACAGCACTGTTGAAAGGAAAAGACAAACACTGTGACCCACATTAGCTGCAAAATTGAAGCCAGTCAGGCTTACAACAGTGGTTTAAAAAGAAAATAATACTCTTAATTTACACAGAAAACAAAACATCTTCAATATCCCAATGATTTTTCTCTAAAAACATTTATGGGGAACAGAGTCACACCTAGTAAGAAACAGTTCATAATTACAGAGAATCACTGATTGCTGCTCTTTGATGCTCTTTTCCCAAGTGTTGTACAAAGTAGCCATACAGACTACAGCTAATTATCTATGTCAGAGTTATTCTGTTCTAATAGATGGCTTGAAGCATCACTGCACATGGGTGATAGTTAAAACAACAAACGACCCTCAGAACCAATTTACAGTAGAGTGGAGTATCTGCACTGAAATTGTAAACAAGATACCCAGCAAATTAGCACCTTCCATTTTCAGTCTCTGCAACTGAAGTGCAGCTAGAAAGGATGAGCTGCTGAAAAAGTAGGATTAGGGGGATGGAGTGAATGGCTGTCATTCATTAAAAAAAAAAAAAAAAACAAAAAAACAAACAAGTGAAGCACAAACTGAGCAGCACAGGAAATTGCCGCATATGCTTTAAAGAAACTCAAATGTCTGACTTTCGAGGGGAATGCCTGCCTGCAGGCTACCTCACTCCTAACTGCTGTTTGCCTTGGCACAGCATCTCCTGCCTCCACCCTGGTGATGACTCAGTGAATCACATGGGAATTGCTGCATCTTGGGATAGCTCCCGACTATTGCTAGTCAAAGATTCTGAATTTCTCACAGAGCAAAGTGGCAGAGGAGGAGGTCTTCAACCTCTCCTAAAAATCCTCAAGAAAAAGGAGATCTAGAGATTTAAATATCTACTCTCTTCTAGGCCATCAAGAACCCCGTATTCCCTATGTGGTTGTCCAGCTGCATTTGGTACTAGTTTTGCTGCTCTGCTTGTTGATAGCTGGGGGTCCTCCACTGAGGAAGAAAACAGCTATCAGGTGCTGTTTCATACCAACTCACCTCCTCTGATAGTCACTGGAGGTCAGTTCAAAGCTGTTTGAGATGCATATCCTGAAGTCCATCTAACACACAAAGAGGGTATGTGTCTCTGATCAATCATGTGCTATCTTTGCAAGCCCCAAATGGATGTTTTGGATACCCTGTGGTGTCTCAGAAGTCCCCACCTGCACATCTGTGTGCATCTGAGAGCTAAGATGTTTATATAACCCTGGCTCTTTAGTTTCATTTCCTCCAGGGAGATTGTGGCCAAAATTCCAGCTAGAATTTGAAAAATGACCTGAAGAAAGGTATGTTTAGTACAAGTCTGTAAAACAGCCAACTTAGCATTTTGATAAATCACTTACTAATGGCTAGAGAACCAGTGAAAATACTTTAAATACTAACTTTACTCATGGCAAACACACAGATATGTATGCAGTCATTCTTGGATCCTGGACTGAAACTCTCTGTAGATGGATGACACAGCTGTAATCTGCATTTTCTGAGCTCCCCAGAACATCCTTGTGTCAACACCATCCACAGGCTCTGACGCAGCTGGTGTGGATGGAGATCTCTTTCAGCCACAATGCTAACCTCACGTGTGTGGGAAACCACTCTTCCAGCTTTTATGGGCCAAAGCATATCTTGGCACTGTGTGGAGTGACACAGCCTGTGTGATGGTGAAACAGTTAATATCACAGTAGCAAGTTCTTTGCCACTCTAACTTGCCCATGTAATCACTTCCCCATCTTTTAGGGGCTCTCCTCATGAAAAACAGTAGCTGTTGCATAGCTGATTCAAATCTCTCAGAATCCCATTATCTGCAGTCTCGTCGTAACTGCAGAAGTTATTTCCAATAAAGTAATTCTTTTATTAAGGAAATCTAGCATTAATGCACTATAAAATTTGATGATATACCCCTATGTCTCATTCACTGCAACAGCAGTCATTGTCTTTAAAGATTACATAGAAGAATGTGAGTTTCAAGTATAAGGCATCTCAGTAAAAATAGAACATGCAGCTAGCTAAGTGATAGGAAATAGTGTGATTATAGGGAGAAAAGAGCGTGCTCTGTGCTGTTTTTTTTCTTTGCCATTTAAATTGCACTCTAGATAGCATATCAAGCAATATGAAGGCAACCTTTGTCAATTCTCCTCACACTCTTACAATCACCATTGTGGATACTCAGCCCTTGCACATGACATGGTCTAATGGAGTGCAAAGCCAGATTTATTCCTTGTTTTTGCTGTGTTCCTTTAGACAATGTGAGGAAAAATGGGAGGCAAATCATGTGAAGTCAATCAAAGTGCTTGTGTAAATGTATTAGTCTTCAGTGTTTATATTGATTTTAACAAATTACTGGCATTTGTTATGTAACCGAATGTGTTATTGTTCCATAGGGGGCTCATAGTTTTATATAGCTAAAGCAAGGAAATGTATTGTTTTAGGGAGTGCTGGGTTTCTTTGGGGATTAAGAAATCCCCAAATATTTCAACATTTTCCGGAGTAACAAATGCAAACAGATAACAACTATAGTAGCAGCAAACTCCCCTGAGAAGCACAAGGGTCCACACCCACTAAGGAAGGTTGTTATCTGGGTCTGGAATTTCAGTCCTGATTTCAAAGCCTCTGGTGAGATGAAATGTAGCCATCAGTTAGATGCAGCTGGGCTTACCAAAGTTGGTAAGAGATTCACCTCTGTTTGAGGAAAGTGGGGATTGGAGCCAGAAGCCATTCCCTGAACACAAAAGACATGCATGTAGGTAGGTGTGATGGACTCACTGTTTTCATTGAAAATCTAGCAAGTGGCAGTGGTGCTATGCTTTTCCTAACACATCATAGCTCGACCACATGTGCACCAAGAGGACAAGCTGGTTTTCAGATAGTAAAGGGATCCATCAAAGTTTTGATTTATTTATGAAACACGCAAAATAAATAGCCATGGAAGGAAGACTGACACTAACCTTAAACAAATTAGTGTTACAGTTAACAGAAAACATCCCTGTTTTTTTCCAATCCCACACTAGGATAAAAACAGACACTTGAAGACAGGCCTCTGTGGCAAAATGAACCATTCCTAACTATTACTATTGTACTTTACAGAATGCTGAAGATTAAGTGCATATGAGGACTGCCACAGCCTAGGCTTCAAAGCCAAGCAATCATATTGTCATACATGAATTCATCTGGCAATTATACTTAATAGAAGACAGAAAATACACTGATGCCATTACATGAAAACAAATATATACAAGACAGTACAGACACCACCCTGCCTGAAACTGGATACTATGAATGCAACAAGCCTGAGCTTCCTCCTGGAGAGCTTGGAGTAGTAATCCCAGCAGTGGTGATCTCACACTGCTCTAAGCAGGTTGGGCTGCCTGTGGGCTGCTGAGCAATGATCACTGGAGAGATGAGGCTGGGCCAGGAGCAGCAGAGCAGTATTGGGTTGATGCTGCAGCCCAGCTAATAAGCCCCTCTGCCCTGGCAGCATGCCAAGCTCTATGCTGTGCTGGTGTACACAGTGGAGACAATATTTTATTGATGCTTTTAAAGTCAATGGGAAAAAGAACATATGAATTAGCTGAATAGAGACTTTTTGGGCCTGCAATTATTTAAGAGGTAAAGCATTCAAGGAGCTGCAATGTAGCTGTAATGCAAGCAGGTCAAATTAGAATATTATCAGTATCAGTCCATGTTACTTGCTGGGCCAGCTTCTGCTCCTGGTTATGCCATTTGACCCCTGAAAGTGCAGGTAGATTTGACATACTTTTTACAAAATTAGTAAAATAACTTAGAACTCTATCAGTTCTGACTAGGATGAATCTGTGCACATAAATAGTCTTTATTTTACATACCTAATGGAGAAGAGATTAGTGAACTCTTTCTAAAGGCTTGGGTTTGTCTTTGATTACAGGAAAAAATATCTAAGTCTCATTTGTGAGTCTCATTGTCTCATTATCTAAGTCTCATCAAGTGTTTGACTGCCTCAAAAACCTGGAATAGCTATAATGTCTTTTGCCATATTATTTCCTATTTATTTCAAAGTAGCTGAGAACACAGATTTGATTCATATTATTCAAATGTTGGAGTAAGGCTTTTTTTTGCTGTACACACAGTTGCCTGCAATACATATCTATATCTATCTATATCTATATCTATATCTATATCATCGATCTATATCATATATCTATATACAAAGTCTATATCTATCTATATCTATATCATCTATCTCTATCTCTATCTCTATCTATATCATATATCTATATCTATATCTATATCTATATCTATATCTATATCTATATATAATCTATCTATATAATCTATATCTATATCTATATCTACATCATGAAAAGTGTGTGCTGGGCAGCAACTGAAGGTGAATTCCATGCTGTAAAGGCTAACCTGCTGCCCTGCCGAAAATGTTTGCAGTGATGTTGCAAACGTTTATCTTTCCAGCCATGTGTGCTTTCTGCTTCATCCTTCGTCTCTTTCTTTATCAAGTGAATTCTTTCCTCCAGTTCCTGAGGTTAATATCCTTTTACTTTTGATTTTCATTCCTTGTTGCAGCAAAATTATGCAAACTCCAAGCCTCAATATAGCTGGCTGATTTGGTTTGGTTTCTTCCCAACTGCATTAAAATGACTTTTTGTGTATCATTAACACCTGGATTAATTTCTTCTGACTGCTACAGTGCTAGCATCACACTGCAGCTGGCTCCACAATGCAGCTGAAATCCAAGGGGTCACTAATTTAACGCAGAGCTGTAGTGATGGTAGCACCCCTTGCTGGGTCCATGTTGAAAACCTGCATGCATAATAAAGTTGTTACACAGGTATCCTCCCCTTTACTATAAATCCTTAAAATCTACTACTGAATTCACTAAAATTTGTATTTGTGGTTTTCTTGGTGCTGCCACATCCCAAAGACAGACAGATGCACTGGAGCTCACAGGGTTTGAGTGTCCTTGTACCACAGCCTGGGCATTAGCGGCTATCCTGTTTCTGTCCTGCTGTGTGGATAATCTCATGTGTTTGCTCACTCTCAGAAGCTGTGGAAGCTTTAACTCCTTCTCTGTTATTTGGAGGTATTTCTCAAATTATCTGTCTTATCTCTCACAGAAGCTAAAATCACACATCCTATCATCTTAATAGGAACCTCACAAATTTTGAGTTCCAGAGTTTCTAGCTGTGATGTATAATTACCCCTTTCTTTTTTTTTTTTTTTAATACTTTAAGAATCTCTATCTTGTCGAAAATGAAATGCAGAAAAGTTTAGTGTATTAGCAACCACTTCACTTTCTTTAACCTGACCTGAGATTTGTTTCATTTGTTGTTGCCCTGGCAAAATTTTCCATGTAATATACTAGATGTGTTCTGGAAAATACATTTTACTCCCTTGGCATTTTTCCCCCTCAATAGGATAGGGAAAAACAGCCAGCAAAAAACCCCCAAACAACAAAACTCTTTGCTAGCCAGGATAACAACAACAAAATAGCTCAATGTTTATTATCTTGTCATTATCTCCCATGGTCAGCTGTGTATACAGAATTAAGACTTTTTTGCACTCCTTCTATTCTGCAAAATATTTTATACATATGTGGATTTCACAGGAATCAGTCTCTACAGGTTGGTTTGCTCTGGGTCTGCTATGTTTACACCTTTTAATCCCTTTGGTGAAGTCACTCTAACTGTTCATATCACATTTGAGATATTGCAGATAATTCATGCTGTGCAACAGCAGAGGAGAGCATGTTTATAAATATTTCCTCTTTATTAAAAGGTGCTTCAGCAAATGTTCATCATACAGCCTGACTTCTGGGATCCTTCTTAAAAGCAGTTCCATTCTGCAAACCATGTTCTCTCTTGTGTACTACAGATCTTTTAAGATACATCCAGAATTCAGCAAAGTGAAAAGATTTCCAAGAAAGGATGCCAATATATAAAAGAGGAGAGAAAGTGAGGACAACTAAACATAAATGCTTGAGGTCAAGGGTCACATTTGCAGAGTTAGGCCACTCAATGTAATAACTTGACTATAGATTTTATTTTTAGGATTTGATTTGTTTCAGGAAAGAATTCTTTTTTTATTGTATTTGGATGGTCTAAGGATTACTTGCAAGTTTCTCTAAGACCAGAAAGGGAATAAAAGAAGCCACAGCCAGTGTTTTGTGGATGAATTTCTAAACATCTCTTGTGATTGTAGCTTGACTCAACAATTTACTTGAAGAGTCATGGCTAGGCAAGATACAGTTTTTATTGATGCAGGAAATTCCCTACTCTCTTGTCAAAGAAAGAGTTACATGCTATTGTTCCCTGTAATAGCAGCATGAACACACAAGAAACAGAAAATAACATGGAAAATACACCTTCATTCTAGCATTCATTTTTCTAGGCTGTGGTCTGAAATTGAATTTGTAATTGTATCATTACTGCAAAACTTCCATTTGGGAAGCTTTTTACTGGTGAGCTACTAAAGCAACACTGTGGAGCTGCTTCAAGTGGAAAACAAGGTCTGATCTATTGTCCTATGACTGTTCAGCTTATTCTGTGATTCTGTGTGACTATGGTCAAAATTTTCAGTGCAGTGCTTGAACTTATGTCCCAGGTTCACTCATCAGAGTGTGAACATGCTAAGGCCACTGTCTCCTTAGAAAAGGTGGAAATTCTTCATAGGCTACAGCTAGACCTGAGAAAATATATAAAAGGTAAAACATTTACAATTTTCTCTTTTCTAGTTTCTCTGGAAAATGTCTTACAGGAAGATCAAGGTTCTCATTTTGATCTAGGTTCTCTTTTTCAGGAGGAGAAATGATGTCTGATGTGTCTTGCTTGTCACAAGTAGACTGAAAGAGTCTAAAGCTTTGAAAAATCTCTCAGTCTATGGCCTGACTTCTTGCAGGTTGTAAGCATTTGTTTCTTCTAGTTCATTGTCAAAATGTTTCTCATGATGCACAATTCTTTTCTAAGCTGGGCTGTGTTGATGACAGTTATAAAGGGAGCTGCTCTAAATGACAGGTCTGTCAGTCTCTGAACTTGGCTGGCTCAGAGATGGTGGCAGAGAATTGCTCTGCATTGGCTTCTGCAGCCCAAGGACACATCAGCTCTGCTCTTCTGACTGTCTCTTACCACCTTGTGCACAATGGCTGAAGTCATGAATCTGGCTAACCAGAGGTCCCAGGTGACTGGATGCTCACCTACAAGCAGGGTATGAAGGAGGATCTGGGCAACTACAGACCTGTCAGCCTGACCTCAGTGCTGGGGAAGGTCATGGAGCAGATTATCCTGAGTGCCATCATGTGTAAAACGACCAGGGGATCAGGCTCAGCCAGCATGGGTTTGTGAAAGGCAGGTTCTGTTTGACAAACCTGATTTCCTTCTGTGACAGGGTGACTCAGTGGATGAGGGAAAGGCTGTGGATGGATGTAGATTGCAGGACCAGAGCAGTAATGGTCTCCCTGTACTTGGTGCTGGTGAGGCTGCAGCTGAAATCCTGTGTCCAGTTTTGGGCCCCTCACTACAGAAAAGACATTGAGGTGATGGAGTGAGTTCAGAGAAGGGCAACAAAACTGGAGCACAAGTCTTACAAGGAATGGAGTTATTTACCTGGGAGAAAAGGTGGCTCAAGACCCAAAGTGGGTTGTAGTGAGGTGGGGATCAATCTTTTCTCCCAAATAGCAAGAGATATGACAAGAAGAAATGGCCTTAAAATGTGCTAGAGGAGGTTTAGATTGGATATTAGGAAAAATTTCTTCACCAAAAGTGTTGTCAGGCATTGGAACAGGCTCCCCAAGGAAGTGGTGCAGTCACCAGTCCTGGAGGCCTTTAAAAGATGTGTAGATGTGGTGAACCTGGCAGTGCTGGGCTAATGGCTAGATTCGAAGCCCTTACAGACCTTTTCCAACTTCAGCTACTCTGTGGTTCCATAAATACTCCTCTGGCCCCAAATCCAGATCTCTCTGTCATGGACAGGAGCCACTAGCCGACGACCCTTGCCCTCCAGAGGGCAGAGGTGAGGTATCCTGTAAACACTTCTTAAATCCCCAGCAGAACTGAAAGCATCATACTGAGGCACTCCACAGATCAAAACTGGTGGTTTTGGCTTCAGCTGATGTAGTTGGTGGCTTGGACTGGATGGTCCTCAAGCACTTTCTTAGTCATCAGTGGAATTTGGCAAATCTCTAATGAAGTGATATTTGCTTCTAAAGTGTAATTAAAATGGCATTGGTAAATAAATCTGTACCTCTCTAAAGCTTTTCTATTTATATATATTTTAGGAAATACATCTATATCCTCCTCTCTGTATATGTTTATTTCAATTACTAAAATACTCATTGTGACCATGACTGATAGATATGTCACTACTGTTCCAGATAAAATAATGGAATATATCAGTGGTTCAGCTGTTTGTTTATATTGTATGTGGGTGACATCAGTGGTTTTGAATAAGTCTCCTGCAGTTACCATAGAAACAGGATTTCCTCAAGTAGCACAGCAGAGTGGTGTGATGTTGAGTGGGGAGTTCTAACATTTAATTTTTAAATTAAACTGTACAGATAACCAGTAGGGAACAGTGCAACCTCCAATTTAAAATTAAAATGAGCTCTGTTGTTTTTCTGTGTTGAATGTCACCTCCATGATACCTGACCTAGCAGGTAGCAAGACATTATGAATTCTCAGTCTGCAAAGATGCAAGCTGACAAATATTTTTCATACGTGCAAAGCAACCTATAGATAGATACCTGTGAAAAAGGGACCAGCTTCCCACACAGCAGTACACTAGCACTGCACACTTTGATATGGGCTTATTTCCATAAAAAATAATGTTTTGTGTGTTAGTAACCAAATATTTTCAGTTAATTATAAAATGTTGCCTGAAGATCAATATGAAGTATTTCTAGAACCTGATGTTAAGGCATATTTCATGTGAATGACAATGACTTTCAGGGCAAATGGGAGCTGCTTAGTGGATCACCATGGTAACTGCACTGATAGTATATGCTTGACTACAGTATTAGTTTTTTACAATCTGATCTATGGCCTGCTTTGAAGAATCATTGCATAATCATTTATTCTTTTAATGAGGAAATAAAATTGATTGGTTCTGCAACTCACTTCTCCAACACAGTACCAGGGTTTTGCACTGTGTCAGAGAAATTACTAAAACCAGAGTTCTTCATCTGAATTCAAAATCTCAATGAATTGAAAAGCAAATGTCACAGCAAAGTTTTTCTATCTCCTCAGTTCTAGTGAGTCTGTGTTCCTTTAATCACATTACTATCAGATGTGAACAGCAGGAGAACCAATCTGGAGAGAATTACAGCATACATAACTACTATTTTTTTCCCTTTCCCCAGATCTATCCATTTTACCCTGCAATGAGAATTCTTGACCATTGAATCCAGGTCTTTATCCTTATGATCTTATTCCTACCAATACCTGTAATATGCATTGTCCATGTTTGTTTACTTCTGGGACTAATACATCCTCATCCCTGTATGCTTTATGCATCCTATACCTGTCTGCATAAGGGGACAGCACACAATTTTCTGTCCCAGAATAAATGCAGGTGTGGACTTATGGCTAAGTGGTGTTTTGAGGTTTTTCCTCTATGACACAACAGTAGAAAAAATGGTTTCTCAGGTATAGACTCACATTTGAATGCAAAATCACCTCTGAATCACGAAAAAAACATCAGGGTGTCAATAGCCATGAAATGAAAATTCAGTCCTGCTGAAACAGTTCAGTGTTTTTAGAAAACACAGTGGGTGGAAGACAAACTGTATGTTAAATAGGAAAGCCTAAGCATAATGCAAGCGCTGCGTTATGTGGATACCGTTCTTCAGTTCAGCTGCTCTGCTCAAGAAGAGCTTGCTGGTTAGAAGATTAATCCAACCATGAGGAGGAACCCTTTAATTCAAAAGTTTCGTGAACCATACTGTTTGTTTCTGTGAGCCGTTCTGTGGTGAGGAAAAACCAAGACACCCATCTGATTTTTACATAATTGCATATCCCCCTTAAAAGCATATGCTTGCAATCAATCATTCCTCTCATTTGAAATCCCTAAGGAAATAGCAAGTTGCTGTCACTTATGAGCAACTTGGCTTTGCAATATATCACATGACTTAAGCTCCCACACAATGCAGATTCCTGCCCCGGGGAAGTAAATAACCCTGGCAGGCTGTGGGCAGGCTGGTGGCTGGGGAGCAGCTCTCTGGGATGTACTGGTGCCCTGGAGCATCACGAGCCATGCAGGAACCAGCAGATAGGAGGTGGCAGGAGCACGGTCCATCCATATAGGGGTGGGGTTATCCCCCTGTACTCCACACTTGAGAGACCATGGAGAGATACAGCGTCTGGGTTTGGGCTCCCCTCAATATAAGACACGGGCAAACTGGTGTGAGCTCATCAAGGGCTCCAAGCCAGATGGGACTGGCTCAGCCAGGGGCTCAGATGGCTCCAGAGGGGCTGGCAGCAGGCAGAAACCTAACTATGGGTAATGGAGATAATAAAATTTCCATAGGTCTCTGAGGGTGAAGCACATGCAAGGGATCATCCAAAGGGTCGTGTCTGGAGCTCAAGGGTCCCTTTTAGTTTGTTCTGTTTTTGCAGGAGAGTCCTGTTCTTGCATTTCTTCCCATGTGGATCTTAGATGTGCAATAGTGATTTTAACAGGTCTAAGAATAGTTGTAATTTTGGTAAATGTAAGAAAAACAATTTTATACAAGATTTCACATATTTCTCAGTTATTTTGACAGACCTAAAAGTACATAAAATTGTTCCTTTAAGGAATGAATTTTAATTCATTCTGTTACATGGAAAAGGAAAGTACATAAAATTCAGGTTTCCAGAATAAATAAAAATATAGGTACACAAACTGAAGTTTCCTCCTTTTAGTTTTTCAAGAGCACTTCTCTTGAATCAGAATTTTATTTCACCGACATACTATTTATCCTAGAGGGATAACACTGAAGTACCTACCATGCTCTTTAGTAGTAGTTGCTGAAAGAAATTGTACTAGTGCAGCCAGAACGCTGCTCCAGAAATACTTGCTTTTTTAAACCTTCTCTAACATATCTCTCTTGCCTTGTGCTGGGGACTGCAAACCCCATTCCAAGAGAAGGACAGGTGGCAGCTGTCATTAGAAATTGGGATCAGGTGAAGTCAGTGCAAGCTTCTTATTCACACTGTTACTTTCCTGTTGCTATCTTGCATATCCCATGACAAGTTTCAGCTGGGCTGTCTGGCTGTCTGCTGTCTTCACTTAATTCACAAATTACACCTCACCTGACCCAGCTGCCATTTATCTTTTTTTTTTTTTTTTTTTTTTTTTTTTTTTTTTTTTTTTTTTTTAACACATCTAGAGCAGATTTTACAGCTTCTCATATAGCCAGGGAGGAAAAAATATGTATTATGGTGAATTCAGTCCAGGGAAAAGACTCAGTGTAAATTTTAGTACAGACCTTTTACAGCTGAGCCTGCTAATCCAGTTGAGACCTCATAGGGAGCTTGTCATCAATAATGATTCAGAGAGAAGAAAGACACAGTGAGGGTACACCAGATGGGTGTGTCTTGTAGAGGTCAGCAAAGCCCAGGGTGGATCAGCAGGGGTGGAGGGGAAAAGGTGCCCTGGCAAGCAGGCAGGGTCAATTTTGTTGCACGGGCATTTCTGCCAGACCCCTTTGAAGGCCATCAAAAGATCACCAGTGGCCTCTGGAGCACACCCAATGTGTACATGAGGGTAAGAAGGACAAAGGAGTGAGTGACTCTCTGAACTGCTGACCCTTTGACCACTGTGCATATTTTGAGGCATTTCAAGAATTTCTTTGACTGATAATGAATGGAGTTATGAACAGTGTTCTGGCCAAAGTGGATGAACATAGTATTGTGTGTGAGTTGTAGGAAAGTCACAAATAAAAATGGTGCCAGACTTCTGAGAAATTTAAGGAAAAATGAGTTCTAAAAATAATTACTTCTGCAATTTTTGATGGTCTAACATATTTTAACAATATTCTTGGCAGACCAAAATATCTAATCATCTTTAGAACTCCTAGAAATATTAATTGTGCCTTCTAATTGTGTCTGAAATAATTCAATTATATAAAAAATGCAAGGAATGATAATGAAAATCTCAATTCTTGGGCAAGCAACAAAGAAACTACTATTATTGATCTATCAATAATCCGTGTTTTGTGCTGCTGTATTTTAAAATGTCAAATGTGTATGAATGACTCCATTTATATTGCAGAGCTTATCTATTTTAATCCCTCCAAACAAGTTTAAAACAAGTTTTTGATAATTTCAAATAATTCTCTATTTCATTATTCCTCTGCGACATTCAATTGCCCTTTCTTTAACCAAAGAAATTTAGAGCTGGTTTTGGTCACTGCCGGTGTTTACATGATTCTCTGATACTAATTTCTTTGCTGTAGGTAAAGGCAGAGATGACTGTGATTTCCATTTCATGGGGAAAAATTATTAATATATTTTTTAGTTATTACCATTAAATCTTGGGTTTTCAATGCTTGAGACAGAAAAAAAGAAATGCCTTTTTTGGCTTGAGCTATTAGAAATGCTTCAAGTCTCATAAATACTACAGCAGTAGATTTATTTTTAATTATTTATATCATGCACTATCATGTTGTACCTTATAATGGCTTTGCTTTGCTGCATTTTAGTAGATTAAAATATCTTCTGGCACTGAATGCTCCTGTAATATATGTCTCAACCAGACTAAGGTCTTTCTTTCTCATGCCTGAAGACATCTGCTTCCTCAGTTTCCTTCCCATAGGTAATGTATTTAGGGTTCATGTGATTTATTTAGTGTCAGGAGACAACTCTTTTACAAGTTCCTTATTCAAAGAATGAATTTTAATAAACGATACCTAAGATTGCAGAAGAACATTCATTGTAAGTGTCCTTTTTCAGACAACTATAGCTAGTACTGAAAAAACAGGATTCAGGAGTACTCAGATATGAAACATCTTTTTAAATTCTGTCAAAAAAAAATCTTAGAAAAGGGCTCGTCCAATAGGAGACTTCTACAGCTGATAAAGCACTTCCTGAAAATATTGGACTAGGAAATTTTTAAGTTAACAATTAAGATTGTCCAGTGAGGAAAAATACCAACAAGATGAGCCATTTAGACAAACAGATGAGATTAAATTAAAAATATTTTTTTTATCATGGGCTTTTGACAGCTGAAGCCTCAAACCTATAAAAATATATTCAGTGGAAAATTTCAGAAGGGAGAATGACTGCACAGTGGTTAGCTCCTAAACTGAAGAGGACTCGAAAGACAATAAGCAAATGACTATAACTAATTCAATCTACAGTTCTTTTGTTAATTTGTGAAAATACTATAATTTTGGGATTACTTTCAACATACATTGGTGGTTGTGCTATTTTTTTGGTTGAGGGTTTTTTTCATTTTGGGTGTGGTTTTTTTTTTTTTTTTTCCTTTTTTCTTTTTTTCCCAGAGTCAGAACCAGACTAGCCAACCAACCTTCTTAAAAAATTCCAGACATCTATTTTTCTCTCAGCTCTTGAGCAAATCTATGGGGACATGTTTTTCACATCAAACCCTGCATGAAATTCTGCATACAAGATGCAATGTAGTATGACAGATGTCCATGTGGACGATGCTAATGAAATGTGATTTTGTCATGAGCAGTAAAAACCTGGACATAACTGCAGTGCCAGAATAGATGCTGGTGTGCAGTAGATAATGTGAACAGATAAGCAGCTGAAGTGCAATATGGTAACAAAGAAGGGCAGCAAAACTTTGGTTTATGTAGGCAGAGGGATCTTATAATGGATTTGGGAACACTAAATCTGGGCTGAATATTTTTCCAGTCTGATCATTAAATATCAAGTCTAAATGAATAATTTCTTGTCTCTCTTTCAAAGAAAGAGAATATGTGCTTTATGACTGACTCAATCCTCCAATCTCAGATACCTATCTCTATGAAATAACTTATTGAAATATCAGTATTTCAAAACTAGAGAAGAGCAGAAAATTAGCAGACTTCATACCATTATCTGTCCAAAACTATAAAATCAAAATCAAATCCATGTTAGTCTTTGTGCATCTCCAGCATCAGGACTGAAATAGTTTGCTTTGCACTGTGACTCTGACTTCACATCCACATTTTGGAGAAGTTGCATTGTTCAGGTGTTCAGACATGAATATAATGACTTATGTTTTATATAGTTTCATTTAGCATCTGAAAGTATGACAATTTGTTATCTGTGCCCTTTTTTAACTAGCTAAGCAAGGACCGTGAATATGAGCATGAATACCTGGGTATCCCTTGTTTCTTCAGTGAATCTGTTTTCCACAAAGAGCTCTCAAGGTGGTCACTGAAGAACTTTGGTTGAGGACAGTCTTTTATTTACATAATTTTTCTGTTGCTGTTGAGTTTTCTCATAAACATTTTTTTCCCAGATGTTGTTTTTCATGCAGTTTTAGAGAAAATTTATACCAAGACAGGGATCCTGGATAACACAGAAATTATATTGACCTTTTATTCTAAAGGACATTCCAGTTTGTTTTTTTTTTTTCAACCTCTTTATTTTTTCTTTAAAGCGTGTGAAGTTTTGCAGTTTCTATTCTTCATTGTGTATTGCTGGCTGATTAATAAATAGAATTATTTCTTTATAAATATATATATATGTATATGACATATTAAATCATAACAAATTTTTAAAGTCCTCCAAGTACCTTTCTGAGCATTAGAAAAAGGTTTTTAATATTCCCAGACTAATGTGAGGCTAGTAGTTATGATTTTAAGCTGAAATATCATATCAATGGACACCTTAGTAGGTGTTGGGAGAGTGTTGAAGGAGCAAAGTGGAGGTAAGCTGTGGGTGGAGTCTGCCAACAATCAGCTTTAGGTGTCATCTTAATTATGTGCAATAGCTCAGTGAAAATTGGCACTGGTGTTAAAATGAGAAGAGACCTTAATAAGCAGAAAAATATATCACTTAATATTTCAAATTTTAATAATAACAGTAACTTGTTATTGTGAGAAAGATGCATCCTCATGCCATTCTAATTTACCCTAAAACTATCACTTTAAAATGTGCATGGTGGACCCCCATATATTTCATCATAAATGCTCAAATTTAGCGACAGTGTCAATCACTTGTTTGTCACTGGACTGATACTTCGTGCTCTTCGCTGCCTCTATATGATTTCGGATGAGCTGGAAACAGCACCAATGAAGGGAATGATGATAATGATTAAACAGAGTGCAGAGATAGGGCTATAGCAATGAACTGTAGCTGACCTGTAGCTAAACACAACTGTTGTACCCAATTTTCTCATGTCAGAAGAGAAATTACTAGCTGATTGATTACTAACTGGCTAAAAATGACTGACTGATTGAAAACATAGCCTGCTCTCAACACTGAATTTTAGCACTGTGGCACAAAAGGGCCATGGCTGGAACTGTAACTGCAAGAAGGGTTGGGACAAAGTAATACAGTCAGTGCAGATATATTTCAGCATTATTTTTTCAGCTGGGCTGGTAAGTCATCTGATTGTGCACATGTGGCAGTTTGACCAGATGTGACCACATTACTATACACAATTATGCCTCTGTTATTTTCAAAATTACATTGAGTTATCATTACATCATTTCTTTTGTAAATCCAATGTAGATATGCCTACAGATTGTTTATGACCCGTGTCATTGTATAGAATTTATGTGACAAAACACAGCCTGGACCTACATAGTTTTCTGCAGTATAATTACCAGTTGGCATAGCAGAACGAATGGTGGGAGGCCATCAAAAAGCTCATCCAAGCCTTCCACCCATCTGTCCACTTGGTGTTTGTGGAACATGCAATTTTTATATTTAATGATTGAACAGTTTTCTGTATATCGCATTTTTCAGATTTCCCAAGTAATGCTTGAATGCAGCATTTAGTTAATTTAATGTTAATTTCCCAATGTGTAACTTTGTCTAACTTAAAATGGTTAAAATAAAAGTAAGAAACACAAAGTAAAATATTTATTTGCTACTTCTTTTTCTCCTAATTTTCATTTGCACTGTCCTTCTCTAAAAGTATCTATGTTTTATATTTATATATATGGGTTTTTTTTCCATTAGGGAAAAGATTTCATTAAATATTTTTAAAAGAATCTTGCTCTATCTGCATTGATAATAATGTTGCTAAAGAAAAGTAAGTTTAGTGGTACTTTCAGGTACATTTTTTAGGGAAATTAATTTAATTAGCAACAGGTGACTTAAGAATTAACTACTAAGAGAAAAATGTACTTAAATTCTTAGATGTGGTAACTGAATGTGTTAAAATAGAGCACCATATATCAGTGTCTTTATCTTTCTCAATATATTTGCCATTAAATATTTTATGATCTGCAGTTGTATTTTCTCTCCTGCAAATACAAGATGCACAAACCCAGTGGATGCTGCAAATGTTACAAGTTACTTTGAAGTTGAAGTTTTTATTTTTCTTTTTTTTTTTTTTTTTCTTTTCTTTGGTTGGTTGGTTGGTTTTATTTTGTTAACCTCAGTGAATTAATAGTCCTATGCCTTGGAGATGGCTCTCTGATGTAAAGGGTATCACCAAAATACCTGACAGTTGCCTCTGAGCCCATTGTGTCTGAAGCAGGCATGAAACTTCTCTGCTCAGCCCACTTCCTCATAAAATATGTTTAACAGCAGTATATATAGGACACTCTCTGCTCCAAAAGTGAAGCTGCACCAGGCAGAAATCTCCCCACCTGCCCTGAGGGAGGCTGTCAGACACTGGCTCTGAGCACCCAGTCTGCCACTGCACCTGATCCTTAGTGTGTGGTGTCATCCTTTTATTATCTTTTTCACGTCTTCCTTGTGATCAATGGAATCTGGAATGTTTCTGATCCCTCTTTTTTCTCTGTTTCCTTGAAGTTTCTGATCCTATGTTTTCAAGATGCTGAAGGGAGACATTAGATCAGTGAAAAATTGAGCTGGGTGAGGCCATGATCGATCATCCATTCCATTCCCTATTTCAAGGTAAGATCAGCTATATGTAAGTCTTTCCTGATAGATGTCTCTCCAACTTGCTTAAAAAAAATGTCAATCTATGTATTTGCTTACTTTTGGAAAAGTTTTACTTTTAGAAAAGTAAAACTTTACATGTATAGGTGCAATAAATTAATCTTGCCCTGGTGGACACAGGAAATGGTTCCTTCCCTTCTGATTTGTACCCTACTTTGTAATCTTTGCTACTAGGGGTCCCTCAGTAATCTTAGGAAAAATCCTTCTCTTTTCAGTTGTGTATCTAGTAATCTTCCTAGACTTTGGACTCTTCCTTTTTTTCCACAGAGTCTCTTCTGCTCACTTATGCCTTCCTTGAACTGTGGTGCTCCAAACTGGGTGATGTACTTGAAAGAAATTCCTAATTCTGCATAGATTAGGACAAACTTTATATTCCTAATTAACTGTGATTCCAAGACTTTAATGTACTAATTGCCATTTGGTTGTCATTTACTAATTTTGTGTTTGCAGTTGATTAAATTTGTTTTCACTGAATTATTTTTACTTATATCCCCACAAAGGAAAATCTTTAGTAGAGTAGGCCCCAGCAACTGGAGCTGGCTGAGAATCCTGGTCAAGATCTGAAAGGTTTATAGCAATGATCTGGATTTCTCCATCACCAGTTCTTCCTGGAAAGCCATTACTTTGTGTCTGCATCTGCATGGTGACTTGCTGGCTTACAAAAGCCTGGCTGAACTTAAGCTAAAAGTGAGAGGTGAGCAGCTCATACACAGTGGCACCCACCAGCCAGCTGTGATATGAAATACCTACAAACAAACAGCATGAGGGCATCATCTTTATCTGCTGAACTGTACTGCATCGAAGGTAATCAAGGTCTCTGAACCAAAATGCTTGTCACAGGGGTAAAAGGGCAGCAAGAATTTAAACTCATTGCTTCTGAGGCCACAGGAGTCAAGTATTGGCCTTTTTTTCCCCCCACATATGCTTACTGTAGATTGTGGTGAATTTATACCTTTACTGGAATGGGAAAATGTATTTGTGTGCACACATGTGATCGCACACTTAAGAGAGCAGTTATTATTAGGCAGCATTCCTATGTGATCTATATAGGATAAAGATGGATTTGACATCATGCAGGCCTGTAAAATTAGCATGAAATGCATAAAATATGGATGCTTTATTTATAATGATCTCAGTAATTTTAAGCTAATAGGGGACTATGAAAAGGACAAAAAAACCCCCAAAGTTTTTTGCTGGGTGGGAAAATAGGATTACTTGGTGAAGTTTTCTGCTACAGTAAGTTGGAAAGAATTTTCACAGATAATTCTTTGGCTGAGATTTCCCGGCTGAGTTACAGACAGAAGGTGACATGTGCAGCTAGGATTTGCCTGTTTGTCTTAATATGAAAGCAGAGCTCCTCCCAAATTCCGCATGGCACTGCTGCAAGCGTCTGGGAATTATGCCTAGCTCTACTATTTTGGAAAAATAATTTTGTCCTAGTAGATGCACACTGGCTGTGCACTTTAAGTTTTCTTTACATCTGACCGATTGTTGAAGATTCTGCAATATTCAGTGTAATCAGAATCAAATGCTTAATTTGAGATTTGTATTGAAATTTGTAACAGAGATAAGTAACTCATGACTCAGGCATTCTTGATCAAATAAATCAGTAAAACAAAAAGTGGCTTGTCTCATTTTGTGAGCAAGCTCTTCTGGAGTTTAAAGGTTCTTTGTCTTATCTGACACTTCAACAAGGCGAATCATTTAGTGAATTAAAGAACGCATGCATTTCCCTTGCAGATTACTTTTAAGTAATGAAGTTAGTGTTTGAGCAAAACAATCAGCTTTACTTAATGGTGCTTTGAAACGAGGTCTCTAAGAAGAAGCTGAGTGATTTCTGCATGACTGCATTTCATGTCATCATCTGGTATGAAAAATGCATTATACTCTCACTTCCTTCCTCTCTAAGCAAACTCAATTTCCAACACCTGTGATTTGAATAAACTGTACACAGGCTCCTATAAAAAAATTCAACTGTAAAAAGGTTATGGATTTTTAAAACTGAATTTTGAAGTCTGATATACCCACATTACCCACAGGGAGCATGCAAGGCCAGCAAGCTGTAGGAAAGAAGTCTCTCTGTTCATGTAACGCAAGTAACATAGTGAGTAGAATTGCTGCTTTGTGAAGCAAGGCAATGAACCAGAGAGGCAAAGAAAGTGGTCCTAGGCAGGGCTAGCATCTTTCCCCAGCTGGAAGGAAGTCTGGTTGGGATATGTGGTCACAGCTTTGCTGTTGTTCTTAACCCCGGCTGGCAGTAGCTAAGCAGTTGTCTGCTCCAAGAGGGGGACCTATGGGTCACTCCTTTCAGTCATAAAGACAAAGCACTTGAAGTGCTTGCTTGGTTTGACCTTGAGCTGCCTGGTCTCTGAGTACTCTGTCACTCTCATATTAACTCACTTTTTCTCTCTTGTTTTTCTCATCTTTCACAAACATTTTCCCTGATATATTTCTTTGAGTGTGCACTAAACCACACATCATAAGGCTAACTTTTACTAAGCTATCAATATTGTACCTTTCAGGATTGGGGTTCTTAGTCTTTTTATGGGTATTTTAGGTATCAGAGTGCCAAAGTTTTGTGGAATGCCTAGTGTGCTGGTTTTTTTCATCATTGTATTTTGTCTGGTTATCTGATCATTTCTAAGTTCACTTTTTTGTTATTCTTTTAAATTTGTACAGTAATTCATGGTAATGATATGTATGAATCTTGGAGTGTTTTGAAAACTTGAGATCGTTGTCTTCTATCAGTGAGGAAAGAATTGATGGCTTGGTTTTACAGAACAATAAGCTAAGCCTTTAATTATCAACTGATTAAAATTAACATGCCCTTAACACCAATAAAATGCTGATTTAATTTTTTTAAAAATCCAGTTATGTGAATTGTGTGTAAATTATGGGAAGAGTGTGAAAGTGGTTTTAGTAATTTTAACAACTACCATACTGGCATCTCACAGTTATCATTAAAGAGTTTTTCTGATTTCCAGTAGTCTTCATTTTCATGTGAATATTTTAAACAAGAATCTCCAAAGTGTGCACAGAAATATTACTCTGTAGAGTAGATTGCCTAAAGTCAATTAAATGAACTAATAAAATAACACATGTCATTTCCAGATATGTTTTCTGCATTTTTGCTGCTTTCAGTATCAGTAAGTATTCATAATAGCAGCACCTGGTTCAGGAATATAAATAAGTTAATTCCAAAATATATGCTACCCATACTATTGTAATTCCTACTACGAAAATTTGATTTCGTATATCTTAGACTTGAATGTTTGGCATTATTTTTTATGTAGGTTTTTTTTATCTCATTGCTTGCATTCTGGCATTTTGAGACATTGTACATGGTTATCTTACCCACTGCACTTTAAGAAGAATGGCACATCTTTCTGATCTCCTTCTGTACTTGCCAACAATTATTCCTGCATACCTTGTAATTGCTTTACTACATACATGCAGTCAAGTTTCAGAAACCAAATGTCTTGTGACCTCAGGATCTTGTCATGCTCAAAACAGGCAATATATCTGAAATAATAGCAACAGGGTTGCATTCCCTTCAAATTTGAGTAGAAGTTGCTTGTTTTAAGATAAGAATATCTGTATGAAAAGAAGCAGCTCTCTTCTATTTGTGGATCAATTTTGTAGTTGTAACTCATGCTAGAATCAAGTGTTTATACACTGTTGCTTTGGAGGGATGCAGTGTTTTAAAATGAAGAGGAAGGAGAATTCTGGCAACAATTAATCAGTCAGTCTTGCTTTGCTAACCAGCAGAACACCAGAAATAACCATGCACTTATAACTACTTAGCAGATAATGAGGCAATAAATAAATCAATGAGCAATTCAACTAACTGGCCAACCAACCAGCAAGATCTGATTTGGCAAGCATTTCACAAGAGAGGATCATGATTAAAAATGATCTTGACAAATGGGAGGAATAATCAGAAATCAACAGTGGGTCAGAGAACAAAAAGCTGTTAGTAGTACAAGACTGATGAAGAAAAGCAAAACATTTTTTTTCATGTTTTGCTAAGAATCTATTTAAAAAGGTGAGGAAATCTATTATCCAAGATGATGCTTGATTGGGTACTGCTTCCTGGAATTGCTACCACTGCAGTTAGAAAGAATCTATAGACTAGTGGTGGGAATATGAAATTTGGGAAACAACTTGCAAGGACTAATTGAATGAATTAGATTTTTTTTTAATATCTAGGAAATAGGGGACTAAATAAAAAGTGAGAGATGTGGTAAAAATTTTATGCTGTGTAGGAAGTCATAATGAATACGGGAGTAGATGTATTTCTTCTGTTGATAGAACAAAAAGAAGTAGCTGTCCTCTAGAAAGATATAACTAAGGTTGCACCTGTAAGAGTTATGAAACTTCTTCAGAAGGTTATGGAGTTTCCTTCCTAGACAAACATCTGTCAGGGATACTTAGGGTTTATTTCATCTTGTCAGTGTGTGTCGGGATCTGATCCTGCAAGTTTGGCACCTCTTTGTTCTGTATGGTGCTGAAAAAGCTGTCAATTGCATAGGGAGAAGAGTACCAGCATTGTAATTCCATCAGACCTTGCAGCTAGTGGGGGGTGACTCTGAGAATTGGATGAATATCTATCTGGTTTATTTCTATTAAGAAAGAGCAGGGTCACCTTTATTTTTGTGTGAAATACCATATGCAATTTTAAAAGGATGTTCATTCATTCTGTTTTGACCTTATTGTGTGTGTTTACCAGATTCTCTTTTCTTCTTGTTCCTTTCCAAGTTTCTCTGAATTATGCTAATTAAGTGGAATAAAGATTTAGGCTGAAGGAATCTGAACAGAAGAATTAGTCTTATCCATTAGATAAAAACATTTTTTGTAAACTGTGACCAGTATCATAAATTTGAAATAAGTCTTCATTTATTTATGTGTCCAGGAAAAGCAAATGCAGATTGTTTTTTCAGAAGCAGATACTTTCCTGTTGAGTGGGGAGATCAAATCTTGTACATTAAATTCTGATTCACAGAAGATTTTTGATTATTTATCTTTAGCTGCTGTTTTCAAAATCAAAGTTCTAACTCAACATTACAGATGAACAAATGCTCCCATGTTTTTATCTGAGATTTCCTCACAGAAGTTTGGGTGTACTTCCAAGGTGTGTTGCATGAGGATATGCACACTTGTGCTATGTATGATACATTCTGAGTCTTTTGGATTTTCTGCCCTGACCAGAGGTACAGGTGCAGCAAATCTTGCACATCTGCAGCTATATATTACGTAAGTACTATGTGGTAACTAAAAAATGTAACCTAAGTTCACCTAATTTAACCTGACCTGAAACATACCACATTTGTTTCCTTGGGGCAAAGCATTAGCACTTACTATAAGTGATTAAATTTATCTAATAAATCATAGACACTCCTTTGGACATACCCTATGTACTGATATCATAGACAGAGGCAATGGGTGTACAGACAGATATCCTATACGGGTATCTATTTATTAGCATGTCTTATTACTGTTTTTTATGTAGTCATAGTTTGCTTTCTTAGGCCACTATAAATCCAGGCCTGTAGGTTATTTATGAGTCATAGTTGGAACTAATTCTCTATTATTTAAGAGAAACAGCAAAAGACACGAGCAAACATCATTTGAAATTGGTGTTCAAAATGTGCCAACAACCTGAGTGAGCTCACGGCTCTATAGCTGACCTACTGCCTGAGAGTACATTTAAGTTCTTAAACAGAAAATGAAAAGGATTTGGTCTTCAAACACATGTATGTTAGAAACTAGCCAAACAACACCCAGTGATGTTCTTTGCACAAACCACCCCCCCCAAACTTGTAAATTAGTCTACTTGGAAATGAAGGATGTTTCCCCTGTAGCCAATATACATGAGCTGCAGTATTGAGTGGCTTTCTGCTGTGATATGGTGAGATTATGTTTAGAAGCCTTTGCTTGCGAACAGGCATAGATGAATATTTCTGCCTATTAAAATTAGCAGTTTCCAGCATCCACTATACTAACTTGTGATCTCCAACTATTTGAAAATATGTGCATATCTTTAGCAACTCTTTCAACTTCCCTGCAACTTTGAGATGATTCTTAGTCAGTTTCAAATATGAAATACCAAAAGAGACTTTGTTGTCATTAATTAACATAAATACGTATACATCGCTCCAGGATGAGAAGCATTTTCCTTGTTTATTTGTCAAGTGAAAAAAAATGGATTGGGAGTAGAAGCAAAGAATAAGAGTTTTAAAAATAATGAGATGTCCTAGATTAGTGAAGTGTGAGAACTTTTTGCATTAAAAACTCTTGTCATTTCTTAAACACACATGATAGAAGGCACAGACAGTGCTTTGAATTCTTTTCCTTAGCAGTTGCAAATGTTCCTGAAAGAATTAAATCAAATAATTTGACAATGCATAGCTTTGAAATGATGACTTCTGTGCAAGACAGAATTAAATTAAGCTCTCCAGGTTTCATGCTGCACTGTAGACTCCATATTTCCAAACAGGAAGGCATGAAGATCCAACTGAAGCATAGACTAAAATGTATTAAAGAGAGAGAAGTTGACCCCCAGCATTGAATTTTGGATTGGCATGGGCAGGGGTGAGGGGACCTTCTTCCTGTTTATTATAAGTGACGAATAAATATTGGCAGTTTAAAATGATCATGCAGTTGCTAACTCTGAGGGTAGGTCATGCCAACATCCCTGAACCTGTGTGTGACTCTTTTATAGCAGAATGCTGTTCCAAGAACATAGAGAAAATAATAGTTAATAAATACATCCTCTGCACTCAGCTGGACTGCGCTCTGGAACATGAGTCTAAGGCATTCATTGTGGCTTCTTGATGAATTCTGCCATTAGCTTGAGTCAAAAAACAAGCACTGGGCAGATTCCTATGAATAAGTGATGAATAAGAAGAGAAGGAGACCAGTTCATCTGGCAGCTATAATATCATGGCCTGGCAATAGGGTAACAATATAAAAAATTATGGATGTGTGTTATTAGAAAATGGGACAGGAGAGAATAGAAATAAAATAAGAGATAATTATCTTAAAAGATAGAGACAACATTTATTTAAAGGGTCAGTTTAGGGGAAAATTATATAATTTATTTTTTTCCAAGTCTAAATTTCCTCCATTATTTGACATACAGCTGAGTTTTAAAAGCTTCAATTTCTTTTCTAAATGGTACCTTTCATGCATTTCAATACATCTGTAGGTTTGCAATGGAAATTAACACATTATTTGAAGCTTAGCTTTAGCACAGATGTCTGTCAATACTGCTTATCATCTGTCCAAATCTTTTTATACAAAGAAGATGGTGATTTTAATTGCTGCAGCTCATTAAGTTTGAACGAGACTGAATAAACTTCATATTTTAAAATATTGCCCAAAATAATGTGAACTTTAAAAATAATATGATGCTCTAATAAGACTAATATGACACATACAGATGTGTTAGAGAATTACTCTTTTCAGCAATTGTACAAAACCAGTGTATACCTATATTTGCTTTTCATATTTCTAATTTTCTACATATGTATTTCATTTTTGTCCTCTTCTAGAAAAAAAATGCTGCAATAGTTAAGGTTGTGTTTTTAATAAAAATCTACATTCAGGTAAAAAATTGGTTTTAATTTAACCATTGCTACACCCATTTTGTTATTACCTTCAGCATATTCAGGCCAGATTTTCTGTGTACAAGATTGTTTCAGAGAAATTCTTAACTGAATCGTAAAAGAAAGAGAAGTGATATGCAGTCATGGAAGACTTCTTAAAGTTTGATCTTTATCACCTTCAGTGGGAGATAAACTTCTTGGAGCAAAATTCAGTATTTCCAGATTATGAGGATGAGAAAATGTAATATTACCCATATGACTGAAAGTTTTTCATAAGTGAAGAAAAATTATAAAGACATTTGTTATACAGATAAGAACCTAACTGTGGTATTTTTCCATATTTGACATGTGATACAGAAAATTAACTGGACATAAATGGTTTATACAATTTTCTGTTAATTGTAAATGTTCCCTCCATGGCAGTGGGTATTAGAATACTTCTCAAAGTCCTTCCCACAGGTTTCCTCCTTCTTGGTTTAACTCTTCATGTTTTAAACAGTACCAGCAAATAAAAGACCTGGAGGGATCTCCATCTGCGGCAAGAGCTATGGCAATCACGTTAAAAGTGAGATATAAGTATTAAATTGAATATTGCTTGCTTTGGAGACACCCATCACCATCCAGAAAGCAACTGTCCATTCCATTTGGGAGATCTGACTTCTCACAGGAACATTAGTTATAAGGGATGCCAAGGAAGTTACAGGTCTCGCTTTAAACTCCTGCCACATCTTAAACGCAAATGGAGCCCAGTTTCTTTTTTGTGCTTCATGACTTTGGTAGGCTTTTGGACTGCTTGAGCCTAGGCAAATGAGGTTAGATGAAAATTGCCAGCAAGATCTGGGAAAGATGTCTAGTTAACTTCCAAAGTTGTTGAACTATATCTCACATTTTGCCACAACTTAAATCCTTATCCTTTCTTAAAATCTCACCAACCAGTAAAACCAAACCCCAAACCAATGCATTTTATATAACAAGATTTATAGAAAAGCATTTTAGTTTTCTTTCTTGAATGCTATTTTTGAGCGCAAAAACAAACCGAGGGTCAGATCATGTTTTAATTAGAAAAGCCTCAAACTGGAAGCCACATTTCTGATTTTCATGGCAGATGTATAATTTAGAGCAATCAATGAATAATACAAAAGGAAACTTTTCTCTTTGAGCTTGACAGGTTTTGCTAAATGATTAGTTTTCGGCAGGCTGAATTCTGCTCTGAAAAGAAAATTCAATCAACAATCATGTTGCCTATTGTTACTTAGCAAACGTTTTTTCACTTGTTTCCATCTTTCTTCATTCATGTGAAAAACTAATGGAAAAATTGCATACTCATAACCCAAATATGAATGATAATTTGCTGCATACAAAGTAAAAAAATAAAGAACAAGTTTCTTAAAATAAAGCAAGACCAGTCAGTTTAGAGGAACAGGATGAGGGGGGTAGTCAATACTGCAGGTTTAGAGAAGTCAGACACTAAACACTTTATTGTTTTTGTTTCTAACTCATGCAAGGTTGGATGCAGCTGTTAGCATTGAAGAGGGTATAAGGGCATGTGAGGCATCTCACCTTATATGACATAAATGAAATCTTTCTTGATCACTAACATTATTTGGTAACTCCAAATTAAAAGCTTTGTCACTTAAAGTACTTAATTTTAATTCCAGAGATGGTATATGGCAGCAGAGATGGTCTTTCAGTGTAACTGTTCATTCCTTTGCCTGAGTCTAGAACTATTTTCAAACTATTTTTTTTTCTGAATATCAAGGAAAAAGTGATAAATGTGCCTCCAAAATGTGTATTAGGTCTGAACAAACATGAAATTTAAGTCCAAATATACGTTAGGTATTCACAGGCTTAAATGACTTATGTTGGCCTAGTTTGTACTTAGTATGGCTCTCAGGACAGGATGGGATCTTCTCAGATTCATAGCCTTAACTTAGAGGGGGACAAAAACCTTTTGAGGATTAATGTAGTGTAGAGCTATGGATATAACAATGGTCTTATAAATAAGAGAGTTTTTTCCTTTCTGTTTTTTTACAGTTGTAAAGTAGGTGACAGATGTCTTCAGCAGATAGAAAAGAAATCTTAAATAGATGAGGATAAAGGTTTATACCAGGTCTTCTTTTACCCAAATCATTAGTGCCATCTCTAAATGGTTTTAAAAAAAAAGTCCAATAATTTAATGGGATTTTCTCTTGTAACTGCCCCTCCTCCAGCAGGTTTTGTGTCAGAGCTTCTAAAACCCTTTACTTAAAAAAAAAAAATAAAGTGAAAATCCCTTGCTCTTGTCAGTGGAACTTACTAGAATGAGAATTGTCACAAACAAAAGCATATTTTTACAGAGAGTGTCTAATGACGAAAGAAAATATGAATCTGGTAAATGAGATTTTTTTTTAACTTCAAGTAGTTTTTTCAGATTGCTTTAATGAAGAATACATTTCTTGAAGGCCTGGGGCACTGCCTAAACCCCTTGCTTGCTGAATATTTCCCATGTCTTTCTGATTTTTTACTCATGCATATTGCCTTGGAAACCCAAAAGGAGCTTTTACATTGCTATGGAAACAAATCAATATAACTATATTTACATTTTGTTTGTAGACCACATAGTGTAAAAGCCAAAACACATGCCTGCATGGATAGAACATGATATATAGCTGGGAGGGGTTTTGTTGTTTTCTTTTTAATTAAGAGAAATATTAGGTGATGCTGAAATAAGTGTCTGTTTTGTTCTGCTGCAGGGGATGAAGAAACCATTCCCACTTTCTGTCACGTGTTATTTTAATTCACAGCTTTTACAGTCAGTCTTTCAAGGATTATGACACTAATCTAAGATTAACACTGACTTTGGTTTTGTAAGTGCTTTAACTGGTATTTTACCAAACCTAAATTATATGCTCCTCTAAATGGCAAGAATGTAGTTATGTTTTCCTATAAACATTGGAGAATTACTGTCTTAATCTGACAGCTAGAAGAGCCTTTCAACCCACTAAACCACAAACCCATACTGCCACCTTCTTTGCTACCATATTACCTTTCCAGAACTGTTGGCAAAACATTTTACACTCTTGTTTGACTTATGAGAGGCTCACAAATCCTCTTCTGAGCTCTTCAAAGACCATATTCAAAGTAGAAAGCTTTAATTTCTGGTTAAACTATGCAAAAAATTACTACATATTTTTTCCTTTTATATTTTACTTTGATAATTTTCTCTGACTGGTCTCTCTGTAAAGTACTGAATAAACTATCACTGCTTTATTCTTCTCTATGTCTTTATATAAACCTTTGTATAATTGCAGAACTTGCAGTAGGACCTGGTTTTGATTTACATCAAATCTGCTTTATAATGAAGTGACATTTTGCTTTTGCACAATAGTTAGGACTTTTTGATTAGTGACCAAGTAAAATTTTGAATGCACATACACAAAAAAGTACATATGCACAATCTTTTCATTCCTATTTGAGGAACTTCACTGGTGTGGGAATATCAAACTAAAGTAGCAATAAATGGCTTTATCATGAATATGCAATTTAGCATGTATTTTGATTGGTTTAAAATGTACTCCTACTGAATGTCTTCAAATGTATAAAAAGTTTGAGTAGTCATAGGATTTTGCGCTATGGCTTCATTTCTGCACTTGCATCTATACAGGTGGATCCTAGCTCCTCTGTGATGCTCTACTGACTTGAAGAAACAAAGCAAGCAGTCATTGAGGCATGACATAAATTTCAGGGTCTGTTCACAGGAATTAAATGACATATGCAATACGCAACAGTTTTTGCATTTCCTCAACCTGAAACTCAATTTATATTAGCCTGCTTTAAACAAACTGGTTTAAGAGATAATATACAAAGCCAAGTCAGAGGATATTCTGCCAGCCTGAGCTAAGGCAGGATATTTTCTAATCAAACATTTTACCCATATCTATCTCTTTACATGGAAACTGTCAGGTTTCTCTGGCAGTCCTTTTTTCTGATTGTAGAAAAATATTCATTTGAAAGTGTTTTGACCCCTATACCATAACTTCTTGAACTGAAGCCAAGAGTGAAAGATAAGAAGAATATTGATGGGTATAGACATGAGTATTCAATTACAAGGATTTTCTACTTTTTCCTGTAATAGCCAGAAGCTAATATGAGTTGCATCTGGTGAGAATCTGTATATTCTCAAAACATTTGAGGAAAGAAGCACATGTTGGCAGATTTGAGATGTAGGGTCATTTCAGGAGTAAATAAAGTAGCAAGTGGTGAAGCAGATGGTACTTCCTACCCCATTAGGGTCCTGTTAGAGCCCACAAGTCATGAAAGAGATGAGTGTCTGTACCTGACATACCTGTAAAGCATACCTGTCCCAGAAGATTCTCCTTTGGAATCACAGGATGAAATATCCTCAAATTTGGGGAGACAAGGAGCAAAACTCCCTGAAAACCCTATAGCAAGGTTGCAGAAATGGAAGTCCATTACACAAGTCCACAGTAAGTTGCTGAAATTCTCATTCCTCCACTTTGAGCTCCTATTCCCATTTTACATCATCTAATTACTCTTTTTAATTAATGTTTTCAGAAGCACCAGACTTGATTACCCATAGAAAGACACAATTTTTTTTGTCTCTGGTATTTTCTGGAGCAAGGTTAAAGTGCATATAATCCATCTGAGTAAAGAAAGATGAAAATATTTCTAGTCTCCCATTCTATAAGCATGTGCCCCATTCAGAAAACTGAGTATCTCTATTGAAGTTGCTAACTGCTCACCTGGGCACTTTTCCAGAAGTAGGACATTTGATATTTATTCTGAATTCATGCTCTTGGAAGTGAGTGTAAGTTTATGCAACTCAAATCTAATTTAAAATCTTAAAGTGATATTAGTTTAATATTTATATTTAGCTTCCTCCATTTGGTTTTCCTGTGCGTTTTCTGTTCTCATAATGTTTCCTTAGTCTTTCAGGTTTATCTGTTCTCTTGTGCTCTTGCTGCTGGCTGTTAGTGGGAATGGAAAACAATTACTCAAAATATCCTTAACAGAGATCTATGATATCAAATGTCATTTGTTGGTCACAAAAACACAGGATATTTCCAGTGATTGTTAAAACTAAAGCACAGCACTGCTGGAAATATAAGGCACATCCTCCCAGATACTAAAATTCCTGTAATCAGATGAACTTAATTCAGTGATGGTGAGATGCTTAATGGTATTGAGTATTATCAGATAGACAAAGGGAGAGATGGAAAGAAGCCAACCATACTTTTAGGATTTGCCTTTTTATTTTTTTCTGATCTCTTGATTGCATATAATTTAACATTCAATCTTGCTTAATTTAATTTGTTCTCATTTGCTGTGTAGAGTGGTCTATTTTGTCTCCATTTAGCATATGATACTTCTCTTTCTCTGGGTAGTCTTTATTTATTGGATAGTTTGTTCTGTGATCTTCATCTCATTTAGTTTTCTTGTGAAGTGTGATTTGATAGCTAGGCCTACAAAGTCTTTGTTGATATGTTTATATTTGGTTGTTTTTTGTTTTTTTTTAACTCTCATTTCTCCCTATCTAAGGATTAGGGGATGGTGAAACATCTGATATTTGCCTTTTTCTAGCATCCAGGATTTCCTGACAGTGTTAACTTCTCTCCTTTAAATACCTAGGTAGGGTGAAGTTCAATTGCTCAGTCAGCTTGTAAAAGGTGTTGATATGAAGGAGAGAAAGATATGATCTTGCCTACTGAGTTTTCTAAAACTTGTGGGTCTTCCCAGGTGGGGTTTTGGTTTGGTCTGAGCTTGAGCACAGCCACACATGGAAAGCACACTCCTGTGTGTTACACATGCCAGTAAAAATGACCAGACTGTTAAAACTGCCAAAGGTCCTACTGCCTAGAGGAGGTTGGAGCAGTAATAAATCTTGCCAGTTGGCTTCCTGCAGGAAAGGTACAAATATTTCCACCTAAAAGTGAAGAGCACAACTCTTTATCATCAGTTTGTTTAAGAGAGAACAAAATGCCAAATGACTGAGCAAATCCATGCAGCCTTCTCTGATTGCTGTCAAAAGAGGAGTTTGAAACATGGCTTTGACATACATCCAAAGCAATGACTCCCTTCATGCTTTATGTGGAAGGTGACAATGCAGTGATAAATGTATTCTTTACAATGGAAAGAAAAATTTTTACCTCCTTCACTCTTTGGCTTTCTGTGCAGTGGAAAGGAAAAAACCCAAGAAATCAGAACATGAAATCTTTGGTGAAAGCCTGACTACCCTGTACTTAGCTATCAAAATATCAGAAAAACAATTTTAACAGTTGACAGAGAAAACTGTAAAAATTTTAGCAAATATTTAGAAAATAAAACTGCTCTTGCATCCAAAAGAACAGATGCTTCCTTCTGACAGAGGACAGTCTTTACAGGGGTTAGTTGAAAGCACTGATACAGTGACATATGCAACCCAAAATGAGCTGGAATAACACACACACACAAAAAATACAAGCAATAATATGAGAAAAGGACTATATAAGAAATAGAGATACTAGAAAATTAAAATCTAACAGAATAAAAAACCAATGATGTTTCATTGTATAATGCTAAACTTTGCATTAATTATAGTAGAAGTAAGATTTAAGAAGGATCTGTGATTTTCAAGATGACACTACATGTTCAAATAAAAAATATATTTTCCAATTACTTTCTTGTGCCTTGTTTTTACCCTGACACTAAATTTTTTGCATTTGAACTGTTTCTTCAGGTCAGAAGTGTATCCTAATTGATGTGGCATGGCAGAGTGTGGCTCATTTTTAGCACAGCTTGCAGGAGAACTGAACGACTTTGATCACTATTAATAGGAGTCCTACCCCCTATCTCTGCTCAGTGTGTGCTGAAGATTTGCCCCAATGTCAAGACATATTTGCAACACTGATAAAAGCCTTTGAGAAACAAGCAATGTTTTATGCAGGCTTGGAGGGCAAAGGTGGGGGTGGGTAGAAGAGGAAAGAAGCAATTTTCTGTTTGTAAAGGTCACATCTGATGTGGTTTTGAACTCTGTGGTGTTGTAGATAATCAGGTGAGACAACTGTCATGTCCACTGGTGATTCAGGCTGACCCTTGTCTGCTTAGGTTATAGGAACTGTGGGTCTGGCATAACCTCAATTTATTGGAGACCATATCAATGTCTGTCAGTATCTGAAAGGAGGGTGCCAAGAGGAGGGAGCCAGGCTCTGCTTGGTGGTGTCAAGCAATAGAAGAAGAGGCAATGGGCAGAAAATGATGCACAGGAAGTTCCACTTGAACATGAGGAAGAACTTTACTGTGCAGTGACTGTGTGTTAGAACATATTGCCCAGAGAAGCTGTGGAGTCTCCCTCATGGGAGATATAAAAACACTGTCTGAACACAATCCCGTGCCTTGTGGTCTGGGATGACCCTGCTTCATCTGGGAGGTTGAACCCTCTGTGGTCCTTTCCAACCTGATGCATTCTGTGATTCTGTGATTTTTTTCAATGAAGACCAAGGTAACTGGCATTTTATCTCTATATTCATCTCTTTTGACTGTTATTAAACAAAACCTAGAGACTGCAGTAGAGTAATTAATCTCATTTGTATTTTCATGGGGTTCACTGGTTCCCCATCCATTTTCCCTCCCTTATCTTGCATGTTTGTCTATACAGATATTATAGCTTGAATGGCATGTTGTCTTTTCTGATTTGTACTCTGACATGGAGAATTAAAACAAAGAAATTATCTCATCAGGAAACAAATTGCATGATCACTTTCGATATCCCTGGTCATCTATTCCTGTTTCCTACCAGACCCAAGGGCTTTGAATGAGTAACAGTAGGGAAGAACTAACATAGAACATGAATTTGACCATGATAAGAGAGCTTTGGGCCTTGAAGGTGTCTGAGAAAGGACTCAAGCTATTATGTTTTTGTAAGGAAAGGTGCTGAACTGGCATATTTGGTGGAAAATAAAAAAATGGACTGTGGCACAGAAACATTCCTACAGCACATCTGCCAGAGAAACTAACAGAATGTGGCAAGACATTGTTATTTTTATGTCAAAAGTACCTTTTAATTTGATAATTTGACCCCAAGTCTGTGTCTTGTCGTATGTCACTAAGAAATTTTCTGTACCTGAAACATTAATTGTGATTTGTGTGGATTATTTTTACTTTTTTTTTGGAAATCACTGAAGCATTATTTTATTCTTGTTTCTGTCAGAAATTATTACATTTGTCATATATTTAGTTTTGGAAAATGGCCATAATTTTTATTTCATCATGCAAACTCATATCATAGCTGGACATCTATTGTTGTCACTGATGGCCTGAGGGTTGTATCACACACTATTAGTTTAAAGAATGTGACTTTAAGCCCACCTAAAATGGGAAAGGTTAAACTCTGTAATGAATCCACTACATTGCGTGAGTTACGCCATACATGAACATCCATTTGATTCTGTGAAGTTCTTTATCTTTTTCTCTCCCTCTTTAAAATTGCCATGATGGAGCCCTGTTTCATGTAAAAATTTAGGGTCCAAATGTTAGGTTTTCATTTGCTTACTTCAAGCTTTTCCCCCCTTTTTTTCTTGTTTTGGGGACACCTATAATTTGTGAATGTTTCTTATTTTTCAGTACTATATGCAGGAACATTTGGTCTTCAAACTTTCACATCATTGTAGCCCTGGAAGTGCCAATGCCTTAAGCTCCTGTGTAAACACAAAGAGCCTACATCAGCATTTCTTATGCTGCCTCAGAGAAACTATTCTAGTCCCAGATTATTTCCCAACCAGCACAGATGAAAAATAAAAAAAAAAAAGTGGCAATTGTTTCAATGAGATATTTTTACTAAAAAGATAGATGTTTATAAGTACAGTGGCTCCAAATAATAGGAGCTTTGATAATGTTGAACTACTTTATACCAGTAAGTGTGTTGCCATACATTAGAAGCAGCTTTTCAGCATTTTTTTCAAATTAGTTTAATTCTGCTCAGCTGTTGACTGAAAAAAGAAGCCAATGTAGATCAACAAAGGTTAAATAACCCAAAGCCAAAACACAGACCTTTTCTCCAGATGTTGCCATCTGGTCCTCAAGATTCTTTTTACTTATTCATTTTTCTTGAAATCCCTCCTCAAATCCCTTCTCTTTCAACCTGACTGCAGAGTTCCAAGTGGGACAGAGTAGGCAGTGGGCTTTTGTTTTGCTTGGAAAACATTCACACCATCACTGAAGAAATGGCTGTGTTGTGACTGACAGTTTTCAGATTTTTTTCCCTGCATTTGTTTGATAGAAGCCTCCAGTGGCTGCTGCAGCTGGGAGCAGAGGCTCGCTGCAGAGTCAGCTTGCAAGAACCCGGCAAGACCTTGGAGCACCTGTCTCAGCTACAGCAGGTAACACCATGGGATGGTTCTCCTCTGCACACCATACAGGCCCAAGCTCAAAGATCTTTGCATGGAGGGTGCAATTTGCCATTATGTCCATGACTGCTCACATTGCTGCATTGTGCAGACCTGCTCTCAGCCATGTGCTGAGTGGAGCGCCTTCTTTTCCACTTCTGGTTTCCTGTCTGGTCCTGATATGAAGCATCACTCTAGTACTCCTCAGGTCTCACTGATCTACCTAATCTACAAGCTGAGAGAGGATCTGACAATGCTGCATGCCACAAAGCATCAGAACTCTTTTCCTATACTCATTGACAATTCCACTCCAAGCTTAATATCAACTGCTTTATTTGCTGTGGGGTTTTTTTTCCCTCACATTTCTTTTAATTATTGTGTGGTCACACATGGTAAATGAAAATTGCTGTATGCAGAGAGTTCTATTTTGCTATCAGCTAAACTCACACCGCATGGCTGGCTTTTGAAATAAGCCAGAAGTGGTGGCAGTGATTAGCTTTCTGTTGGAAAATTTTCCCTTCCCTCAGGGAAGTGTGCAGGGAAATATGCTGGTATGCAGCCATAAGTTCACCATGTAACTCATCATTGCAAGTCAGTGCTTGCTGCCTCTGACTGCTCACAGCCTTTTACCAAAGTAGTTCAGTATGATCCTACCTGGATTTGTCCCTCAAACCACTTTGCCTTTAGGACACAAATACCAGATAAGAAAGAGTCAGCCTTGTCTTTAAGGGGTCTAATATCTCCAGATCCTAAACATGAAGGACCTGAAATTCCAGTTTGCAGATGAACATTCTTCAAGTGGGAGCAGTTGTGAAATGGGCACAAGCTGCAAATTCTTATGAGAAGCTCAAAAGCCAAGTTTTTCTCAGACACTTTATGAGTCCTTGAGGAGTTGTGCTGTAGTTTGTCAGCTGTCATACTAAAAATGCCCAACCATCAGAGATTTTTGTCAGCAATGTAGACAGTCTTTCCTCTTATTTGTTTTTTTTTTTAAGAACGAAGGCAATGTTTATCTCTTGACGTTCTTTCCCATTCCATTGCAGCAGAGTACAATGATACTGCAGCCCAGTTACTGTTCAATTTGACTAGTACTAGGAGAGAGCCATTAGCATGGTAGAATAAAAATCTGCCAGTTTCCTGGCTTTCTGTGCCTGCATGTTCCATTAGGGATCCAAATAGTTAAAGATCCATGAAGTAAAACTGGATCTTGTACTGCTTTGGGGCAAAACAAGACTAGCGGAGCTGTTTGAAGGTGATGGGATATCTCTCTGCCAGTGGAATGGGAGCAGAAGGATGGCTTTAGGGCCCATGTGAAACCCATTGCACTAAGTAGAGATTTTTGTTTCCAGCAAGGGCATTTAATCATGTCTGAAATGCCTGTCTAAAGGGATCTGTAGTCCTGAGATTATCTCTGTAAATTCCTGCAATAATAAAAATGGCTCCTATCCAGAAATGTAGGCCCCTGTGATATAAATCACAAACCACTATGGAATAGCAGTTAATCTACTAGCAAACCTGACTTGTTTCAAAAGAGGCAACACAAGCCTATTCTGTCTTCACAGAGCCCCAAACAATTTCAAACTTGGCCCTTTGCATCATTATTCAACAAGAGTGAATAAAAAACTGTATTACATAGCACTAAACCTTTCTGTGCTTTGACATAGGAGGAAAAGATTCACTTTAGATTTTGTCTTGTACTGCACTGTAATGGTTCTCTGTGGCAAGAGCACCTAGGTGTTACTATGACATGAATTGTTGCACGAGGGAAGGATCAAATATCTTAGTTAACCTGAGTAGATGAATTTAATAAAATTTCAGCCTTTCAGAAAGTTGAAGGAGAATTTCAGTTTGAGTCTCCAAAAGTATAACCTGGGTCCAGACATCCATCTTGCCCACTGGATTTAAAAAGTGAGGGGTCCTCCAGACCAGTTATGTGAGACACTTAATCAGACGACAAGTCTCCAGGAAAAAGTAGGAAGGGCTGAACTCGCGCAAGTTTTTCCATCATTATTTGATACAAGCTGCCAAAAATTATTTATTTCAGAATGTGTGAAGTTTGCTTTTGGCCTAAAAGATGTTGGTTTTCATAATGTCACCGAGGAAATTGTTGACAGAACTGGCAGAAAGTGATCCACTTATCCCACAAGATTCAGCAAAAAGCAGTGCAACACACAGTCCATGCTATTCACGTTTGGCATTCAACTAGACTAATTTCTAAGGGTTATAAATACCAGTTAGCAGCTTTTAACAGCAATGAATTATACAAATCTCATTAAAAACTGCATGAAATCTATGCAGACAAAATCACTTGTGATTGTGAACAAACTGAAAAAAACTCTAATAGAGATAATAAAGACTGATAAAAGCAATATGACATTTTATCCTAAAACATCATAATTTATTACACTAAGATTGAAATGTTGTTACATGATGTTAAATACTGAATGCAGCTATCAATTGACTTTTTATACAGTGACTTTCATTTTTTGCTAGGTTAAAGATGGCTGATCTCAAGAAACAGAAGCTGTAATTGCAACCTCTTCATTTATTTGTTTAATAATGTTCAAAAATAAATGATGAAAACTCATTTTGATGAAACAGTCATCTTAGCACATCCCTGGAGTGGCAAATATGAAAACCATCAGGTGTTCAGCACTTTAGCTGAGCCACCATTCAAGTTGCATCAAAGTTGTTTCTAAGTGGGTGATAGCAGAACTCTCTCAGCAACAGGAGTAACCTAAACGTAATTGGTGCCACGCATTTTAAGGCAGCACGATTACCTGGGCACTCAAATGCATGGTGAAAGACATCCACAGTATGTAGGAGGTATGATCCAGCAACGTTCTTGCAAGCCCTAAACAATGTCCCCTGCCAAGAAGGATTTAAATACACCTTGGTCACTGTTTCCTCTCACACTTCTAGACTTCAAGCAAGTCCTTCACACTTCTCTATTTTAGCACATCACTTTTGAAAATTGGCAAATGTTATCTCATTTTAGTTTTGCTAAATTAGAAGATCATTGATAATGCCTAGCTGCTTGGTATATTTTTCTTATCTACTAATAATAACTGAATCCAAATTAATAAAGCATTTTTTTTTTCTCTAATCAAAATATGTAATTTTTACTACAGGTAACACACAAACCTTATTTTTAGGGAAAAAAAATCCAAACCAAACCAACCAAAAAACACTTTTGATGATGTCAAGTATTTTTTTAGTAATACACTTCATCTGATCAAGGATCTACTTATTTTAATTTGACAGTGGTTTTCCCAGGGGAGAATAGTGGTGCTCAATGCACAGTGGAAATTAATTGGAAGTTCACCTAGATTAGATGTTTCCATGCAGTGTACCACAATAATAAAAGAAACAGGGAAGGGTAATAGGTCTCAACTTTTCTGTTTGTTGGAGCCCAAGTTACAGCAGTGGTTAGATGCAGGCATGACAGTCAAATATCAGTGGTTGTATGGCTACTTAAACTGCCACTCTGATAGGAGCCACGTCCTGTTGTGTTGTCTGGAAGGTATTAAAGAAATAAAAACAGATATGAAGACATTCTTCAACATATGGCAACATTTTTTCTGCAAACCACATTCCAGGGTCAACATTCTCAATGTGAAAAGCATTTGTATGCTTCTTCTTACCACCAGCTCATCTGTCTTTTAATCCTCTGGGGAATTAAATGAAAAATCCCTGTTACAGGAAGGTTAAGGGTGAGCTTTTGTAGTATAAAAGACAGGGAATTCAGAGTTAAGAGTCTGTTGTAACTTTGTAATAAGTTCCTTCACTATGACCCAAGGAAGTTGGATGAGGTACCTAAGCACAAGGTAACCTTTAATCGTAAACTTGGGTGCCTTGCTTAAGCTCACTGCTGAAACAGGACCCATATGATCCTCTTGATCTATTATCATCTTTGGAAAAACACCAGGATAATACTCAGCCTGAAATATGTTTCACAGGAACTTGCTGAACACAAATTGTGAGTGTGTTGCTATTAACCATAGGTTACAGAAGTTTGTTGGGTGTTGCTAGCTCTTATCTGGTGATATTGATGATTGCTGTCATCTTCTAGAAATCTGGTAAGACAGTCACAAGAATGTGACTGACAGAGAAATCCCAGTGACTGGAAAGTGACTGGAAAAATTGAAATTTTTTTGACAGGGGAGATTTGACTTTGAGAGACTTGTGGCTGGAAGCGGTCACATTTTATTGCAAGTATATAACAAATATCTGCTAACAACAGCTCTCAACAGTGGCACAATTAGAGTAAAGACTTGAAAGGTAGAAAAAACTTGCAAGAAATCTAGAAGTTTTTCATCATCACTACAGTGATGATGACAAAAGTAATTTCCAAACAGCAAAATGACCAATAGGGCCCTGGAAAAATGTAATTGCAATCTTCACCGATATAGTACACCACTGAAGAATTATAATTTCACAGAAATAAACTATTTTGTTTCAGTGACAGTTCTACATATTTATTGTAAATGGTTAAAAGCTTTTTGGAGGGAAAATTCCCTCTTTGTTTCAAGGGGAAAATTCTACTTTCACATTCCCTCCCTCTTTTATAAAGTGGGAAAAGCTAGAGAAAAGTACAGTTATTGTTTCTTCCTCAGCACAGTCAATCAGTGTCCTGGGCAGCATGGGCTATATCCTTTAACAGATGACATTGATGAGACATGTCAGATACATCTTGGGTAAAATCCAGGTTATTAAACCAGGAACATGCACAAGTGCATATTGCATTCATCACAGAAGAAAAATGTCAACAGCAAAGCAATCTCTTTGTCCAAGTATCCAACTTTTCTCTAGTGAAATATTGGATCTTATAAGACCTCAGATTCTGGTTTCTCCTGGACCTGTTCAACATTAGCAGCTTGGTGTATTCCTGCCTGGTAATTACTTTTGTCTCTTACAGCAACGGAAGCACGTGCTGCCCCAAACAGCAAATCCCTTTGCTCCTCAGGGAGGGTACTTTCACAGATTTCTCTGCAGAAACTAGTGAGACCCCATGCCAAGGACAACAGTTGCCATTTTCTCTAGTGATCCTTCTCTATGAATGGAGAGTATTTGAATCTTCCATTGCTGTGGGCTTTGGTTTTTGAACACATCAAGGTACATTAAGGAAACCTGTCTTTACAACAATGGAAACCCACTACGAGACTGTCATAATCTTTCACTATAACAACATGTAAGAAGTTTCTCTTTACATTGTGACACTTATTTCACTCCATCCTTACTAATGTGGATTTGTGAAAGTTAAAATGTTTCCCCCAAATAAAAAAAGACCTATTTGTTCTAGAATATTCAGAGAGAAAAGCAATAAGTTTTCAATTTCATTTAAAAAACCCAAACAATAACAACACAAAATCAAAAAACCCAAACCAAAACTTTTAAACCTTACTGGAAAATATCTCTTTTTAAGTTTTATTCCTTTAGAATTTTAAAAACTCTATTTATAATTTTCAATATAGGCTAATTCATGTGACACTTTAAATCATTCTGCTACTTCTGACATGTATTATACACAAATAGGTGAAATATCATAATATTACATTTCAAACCCAGTGTTCTGGAAAAAACATTTTTAATATTACTGCTTTTAAAATGTAGTTTAATGCAATTATAAAAAAGAAAATCACAGAAAAAGACAGTAAATCAATAAATAAATATATTTTTAAAAAATAATTGATTTTTTTTAAATAACTTCAAAAAATTCCTGGAAAGTGTTATTGTTTCTCCAAATCTAGAAATCAACTAGCTTTCCAGTTACGAAATAATTCAGAAGTGTGCTTAGACCGAGGGATGATTGAGTATTCAGAGAAAAGACTGCAGGCCTGTGACCGTTCAGCTGTCAAACCAAAAAAATATCCCTTTAAGACAAGATTTATTAATTTAAATATACTTTTCTCCCCAGTCAATTGCTTTATATTATTTTTTCAGAGAGAAAATATGAATATCTATGCGGACAGGTTCCAAAGAGGGCTGGGAAGGAAAAAACCTTATTTGAACAATCCTTATTTGAAGGATAGCTTTTAGCTGAATTTCTTGCTGGGTAAGCCCTGGATACAACCCTGGGTGTTTTGTCTCAGAGTACTCAGTGTGCATGGGTATATGATATGTATGCTGATACAAAGACTTCTCAGGCCATATGATACCAGCTTTGAAGAATAACTAGAACTCCTAGAAAACTCATGCCGTTGATTTTTATTACTTGTTAGTCATTGTAACTGTTTATGACTCAAAGTTTTCAAAAGATTGTCAATACAAAGCTAACAAAGAAAATACCTTTCCTATTGGTGTTGGTATTTCCCTCATCTCTGAAACTCCCAAAAACCCAAACTACTGTTTTCTCTGGTTAGAGAGGCTATGACATTAGAATAAAGAGTTGCGCTGTTAGCAGGCCATTAGCAGTTCTCCTGTGCTTAATTTGCACTGTTAGCTTAGAGCTGTCTCTAACCACCAATTTAATTAGGCGAGTCTGTTAGAGGTTATGAAGCAATCACTGGAAAAGTAAGACTGTTGCAATCTCTGAAACAATGAGATGACAGAGGTAGTTGAGAAGTGCAGAAAGGAGTTTCAGCTGTCCCCAAAGAAGCCAGCCACTGAACACAATTGCAAAACAATGCAAAGTTCTCAGCTATATATCCCTAGCTGTAAAAGAGCAAAGCTCTCATCATGCACTATCCTCTATTTACTCATCTTCACCACACACAAGAAGTCTTTTAAAACTTCATGGTACCTATAAAAGCAGATAACTCAGAGTCTCTCTGGAATATCAGAAGGTGACTTTGCTAGTTAAAAGAGTTTTCCAACAAACTGACGAGTCAATGAGTCTCAGAGAATATTAATCTGGACACTGAGTTTAAATGCATAAAACCACATCAACACAGAGATTATTTCAGTTGGAAGGGACCTATGATTAAGGTGAAGCCTAAGTGCCTGAAAAGGTTATGCTAAGCAGATGACCTGAATTCTGAGGATGCACAAACAATGTAAAACCAAAGGACAGCAGCAAGACTTGCTTTTCTGTCCATGGGCTGAAACCATCTAGAAGATCAGCAGCTGAAGCATTTTTAGTTGTATAAGGAGTAGCAGACATCATCACCTTCTTGTTCAGAGGTTCAGATTGAAAATACACGTTTTCTGCCTCAATAAAAAAGCCCCTAAAACCAAAATAAGCATTTAATTTAGTGAGAAAGTGAGGTAAAATATGGCACCATATTCCCTTCATGATATCTAACACTAGTTACACTCTTGATTAACAGTTTGGAAAACAACAAATAGATGTGTCTGTTGATAACTGGTATTAACTAAGCTGCAATTAAACACTCACAACCTGTGTGAGCATTTTAGTAGACCTGCAACTTAATCTTTATGTGGATACCAAAATAAGAAAAAATCAGCAGACTTTTTTGGTTTTTATCTTCATTAAGTGTCCTCAGCAGCTTTTAGATAGATCTCCTTCATGAAGTGTGAACTATGACTTTCATAAATGGTTTTTAATAGTCTTCTTATAAAAAGAATGCAGAAATCTCAAATGCAAAGGGGTTTATAAAGGTTGTTTTCTAAAGGCCAAAATCAATATTTCCTGATGCTGCAAAAGTTCCAGCATTGCATGGCAGATAAGAAGAGTGCAGAGAAAGGAGATTATCTTTCCACATTCTTTCCTGATAAATGTTCAAGTCTTGATTAAAAAGAAATCTGACTCTGATGAGACAGAGCAATTGTCTGGTGCACTCCTAAGTCATCGTCAAACACAAAGCTTTCTTCGTTGACCATGATATTGAGCAGGGCACAAAAAACCTACTAGAAGTCCTGTAGACTGCAGAGATCATTAAAACATTTATACCAGCATTCATACTTTTGGATGCTGCGAAGCTCTGGGACTGAAATGCTGTGCTTGTGTGAATTAATTGATTTCACTTCTTTGTGAAAGAATACACAGCACAATTGAATCTCCTTCTATTTCTTCCTTAACATAGGGCTTGCTTGATGCAATTTTCAGTGCTACATTGTCAAAGTTATTTTCCAAGAAAACATTGCTTTTTGTGGAATTCCTTTTCTTGGACCAAGCAGGGAGCTTGTAAAAGAAACTCTGCCTCATGTGCTGAGAAGTATGGGGTTGATGAAGTGTGGTTATGAGACAGACAAAGAAATGAACTGGGTTGTCTGGAGCAGCAGTAGCAGTCTGATGCAATGTCCTGTTGCAGGGCCCCCCATTTTGTCATACTGTTGTTTGTGTTGGAAGGGACCTTGAAGATAATCTAGTTCCACACTGTCTGCAGGGACACTTTGCACTAGACCAGTGCTCAAAGCCTCATCCAACCTGGCCTTCTATGATTTCAAGGAATGATTTCAAGGATGGGGCATCCTCACCTTCTCTAGGCAACCTGTTCCAGTGTCTCACCACTCTCACAGCAAAAAATTACTTACTAATATTTAATCTAAACCTCTCTTAGTTTTAAACCTTTCATCCTGTGTCCTGTCACTTCATACTTCTGTAAAAAGTCCTTCTCCATATATCTTGTGGGCTCCATTCAGGTACAAGGCTGCAAACAGGTCACCCCTATCTGTCTGTTTTGTGGGTAGAACAAACACAATTCTCTCAGCCTTTCCTAGGAGGAGAGCTGCTCCGTCTCTCTAATCATCTTGGTGTCCCTCCTCTGGACTTGCTCCAACAGGTCCATGTCCTTCCTGTGCTGGAGGCCCCTGTGCTGATGCAGCCCTGCAGGTGGGGTCTCACCAGGACAGGGCAGAGGTGCAGAATCCCCTCCCTTTCCCTGCTGACCATGCTGCTTTGGATGCAGCCCAGGACACATTTGGCTTTCTGGGCTGTGAGTGCACATTGCTGGGTCATGTCCAGCCTCTCATCTACCAGCAGCCCCAAGGCCTTTTGGGAGGATTACTCCTGATATGTTCATTCCCCAGCCTGGATTGATACAAGAGTTATTCCAACACAGATGCAGGATTTTGCACTTGGCCTTGTTTAATCTCATGAGATTTCTGTGGGCCAACATTTCCAGCTTGTCCAGGTCACTCTGGATGGCATATCGTTCTTCAAGTGTGTAAGGCCCCAAAAAATTTACCCATCAAGGTTTTTATAAAGGCTTATGGTTGCTCTTGTACTCTGAGTTAGACACACAGGAGAAGCACCAACACGACATTCTCAAGAGTTGAAAACAACAAGAAAAAGCTTTACTGGCCACATTAGAAAATCAGATAACTTTGGCAAAAGGTTTTGTGCAACATTCAACCAATGTAAAATGCTTTTCAAAGCATTATCTTACCCCATTGAAAGTAGCAAACTCTAAGTCTGTCTGATTTTAAGCTGCTCAAAAATTTTGAGAAGCAATAATTAGAAGAAAAAGAAAGACAAAAAAAGATATGGAAAATGACACATACAGATACCAGCTCTGAGGTTCCAGGAGTGCTCAGCTGATAGAAATCTCCAGAGGAGGGAGGGTTAACATATATGCTTGCCTCATGTTAAATACCCCCTGGCCTTCCTGGGCCTGTGCCCCAGGTGGGATTTCCAGTCATTTGGCCAATTAGGAGCTGAGTTGGAGGCTCCAGTGACAGGTGTGGAGCATTGCCTCAAATGTGCTGGTGATTGGCAGCCAGTACCAGGCCAGGCTCTAGAGGTATGGGGTGTAGAGAAGGGCACTGACTTACCAAGGAAGATCCAACCTGCCCCTTCCTCCCTTCATGTGCACTCAAAAGGTCTTGAGACATCAATCTCTCCAGTCTCTCACACAGGTGTGTCAACTGCACCACACAGATTGGTGTCATCAACTCACGTGAGAAGAGTGCACTCAATCCCTTGATCTGAAAATATTAAATAACTCTGGTCCCAATAAAGACCCCTGAAGGGACACCACTTGTCAACTGATGTTCATCATGACTCTGAGCCATTGACCACTACCCTCTGGATGCTGCGATCCAACCATTTTCTTTTGTGTGACCCAGAATAAAAAGTGGAGCCCTGAGTACTTCCCTGCCGGTTTAGACAGGTAGCACTGCTAAAGCATACAGACAGCAGTTAACGGGATTGATTCAAAGAGGTGTAAGTTTTAATTCCAAATGGAGGCTTTTCAGTGACCCAGCCTGCTCTCCCCAGCAATACTCTTCATTCAAATCTGCATTCTTGTGGACAGAGGTTTTCTCTCAATGGCAGTACCTTTCAGTGTTCCCATTGCACATAAAAATCCAAGCTTCAACGCAAAATGAATCTTTAGTTGATGTGACTGCTCATCCATTCTCTTGTTTTCATGATGTATTTCTGTGTGCTTAACAGTGAGCTGTATCCACAGGTTCACATGAACAGTTATTTCTTATCTACTTTATGTGAGGAAAAGACAGATTTACTTCAAAGGCTTCACCTGGTAGAGATTTTTTAATAAGACAGCAAAATTGGTGCTCTGTGTGTCTTAAACAGAATTCTCTTGATGTCAGCAGTTATTCCCTTGGTAGAGCTATTATGTTTTTATAATATATGGAAGTAATTTACTATATGAAAGGTTGTTTAAGACCAAGGAATTTACTATAATGCTGCAACTGAACTGGGAAAGTTCTGATGTTTCTTCAGGGACTGAATTTATTTGTTAAAAAAAAAAATCAGAACCCACCCCCAAAAAGCCTTACATAACAATATGTCACCTAAGAGGTCTTTCACTCCCTATTCCATTTATTGTGTTCCCACAGGCATAGGCTAAACTAGACAAGCTTACAGGTATTTTCTCTTGCACACATTTGTGCAGAGGAAGAGTGAGGAATACACCAGGAGCCAACAGCATTTTACCTTCTGCCTACTTTCCTTGTTTAAACTGGAAATTTATGCAGTCCAGTTTAGCATGTACTAGCTACATAACTCCACAAAAAGCTAAAGTGACAAGTTGTGTGGGATTTGTTGCTCAGTATGCATGTTTTCAATGCAGTAAATAACATATTGACTTCACGGCTTTAAAAATATGATCGCAAGTTTGGATGTTCAATAGTGATATCTTCCAGGTGGCTTTGATAAAGACTGGCTCAAATCATCCCCTAAGGATATTTTGTTTTGAAAATGTTTATTCTGTTCTGCTGAATACTGATGCTAAAAGGTATCTCTTTTTTTTAGGTTATTTCTTACTTATTGTCAGAAATGGGTGGTTGTTATGGATAAAGATTGTCAACTTTTCATTTTCTATGTAAATAACATTAGTATTAGATGCTTAGCAAAAATACTGTGCCCCTTTTGCCCTGAATATTTAGAGGAATAAATGGTTCTCTACTGTATATTAATGCACCTCTCTTAAGTGATATGAAAATTATCCTTGTCACAAAAAAATTCTAGTAGTATTATTTTGCTTTTGTGTTCATTTATTGTGTAGCTACAAATATCTCATGATTCATCCAGTTAACTAATATGCAACTACAGTGAAATATTTTTCAATATTTAAGGGTATAATGTCCCAACACCTATGACTGGCAAAAAAACCCCAACTCCAAATCTTATTTCTGGCCTCATGACATGGTTCAGGAGCCATAGATCTTAAAATAAACAGTTTTTTACTCTTTGATGACTCTGATAATGTATCACTTTATTGCATCACATATGAGATCACACAGAAGATTGCTGTAACACCATGAGGCATCTCTGGAATCCTGCTCAGTGCTCTGCTAGCAAACCTACTAGCCTTGTTGTCTAGGAAACTTATTTTTACGTGAAATGACTATCTGTTCACTCTTAGAGTTACTATATGTGAAAGCTATCAGTTCATTTTGTATCCATCAGTCTTTGTAGGTGATAATTTTTGCCAGTTTATTCTATTTGTGGTGATAGAAGCCATCTGTCTCTCTCTGCTTTGCACATGCTCAAATTAGTTCTTTCATATTGAGGAAACCTTTTTCCCCTTTACTGTTGATGTGCAGTTGCCATTTTGATAGTAATTATAACACTTTCCCTTAAGAGATTCTTTTGTACTCCACCCTTTCTAAAATATCTGCTTTAATGGGCTGCTTATTTCTAGCTAGAAGCATGATTGGAATGTTTCATATTTCTCCAAGCTGTGAGTATTAAATAATTGAAATAAATAGTTGGGAACAAATTCCTAAACTGCAACTTAATCACTAACTTCTCAAGCTGCCATTTGTATTGGCCCAAAACCTGAAGCACAGCTTTTTATTTAATCAGGCCACAAAATGTATTTTTTCCAGAACAATTGCAATCTTTCTCCTTCTCATGAGGCCCTTATCCCAGAGGCTTGCCTTGTTAATGGTTGAAATGAAGCACCCATGAGAAAAATCTGCCACAGCTTGGCACTGGAGAATAAGGAAGCACACAGATTGTGTTGGCTTTCCTGGGTAGGAGTCTCTGCCTCACTCTGGCTTCTTGTTGATGAGAGCCTCGCTTTGTGCACAGCAAGCTCTCTCCCACCCTTCTGCAGCTCAGACCTGGTGCATCCCATAAGGGTGGAGTTCTCCAAGCTGTAACAATATAGGGTTGCTGGCACTCGGCAGGTCACTGTTTTCTTTGGAGGCAGATGGTTATTGTATTCTCCAATAGAGCAATGGAGTCTCTCACTGAACAGCATGACCCTGGCTGCTGGGACTTCCAAAATACTGTCAAAAGTATTTTTTGTTGTTGCTGATGCTGCAGAAAGATACAAGTCATAGCTGAGTAAATGCAATGAAAAAACATCAGGACAGATATTAGTGGTTACTCACACCTCAAAAATTTCAGAGCTCAAACCAGGCAAAGTTTGGACACTTAATCTGACACGCTTCATATATGCTTTTTCTGATTTCTTGCAGTGCACCAAGTGGTTTCCTGAGAGATTTCTGATATTTACAACCTCAAAATTTAATAAAAACAGTCCTTATCCTATTCTACCTAGAATCCAATATTTCTAAGAAATGCAAATGTCGAAACAACTTTCTAAAGACATTTTCTTTTGTTTTGTGTGTTTAACTTGTTTAAAGTGCAAGAACCTCAGTCTTTAGTTGAATAACACATCACAGTTGTGTATCTAAAGGAAATCAGCATTCTTGTATAACTTCCATATAAAAAGAGGTAATTATATGTAGAAAATTGGAACAACCTATATTTGTTTTGGAATAGAACAACCTACATTTGCAACACTAGAATAAACTTTATTGCAATGGACTGTGGAAGTAAGGGAAACATATCCAGCAGTATCCTTGAAAACTCTTGCCAGGAGCTTCAGGTATGTGGTATGTGTTGTGAATTAACCAACGCACACATCGGCCCCTAAATTTGCTGATAGCAAAGTGGGTGTTGTGAGCAATTCACTCTTGAGATCTGTAGAAGGAGTTTTTGCCTCTGAGAAAAAAGTGTGTCCTATTCCTGCTTACACTGGGAAACACTGAGGAGGTACTGAAATAGAAGATCTTGTCAGGAATCCCCATGCACTCACAGAGCTGTAACAAAAATATGATGCCAGCACAGATATTAATCTGAAACATCACAACAAGGAAATAATATAAGGACATGAGCCAGAGATACACTGAATTAATTTAAATTTGATCTCCACAGACTATGACACCCCTGTGTTTTCATCTGCTAAACTCATGTGTCTTTAGGATCAGCACGAAGTCCTTCAAAGCATATGTTTCATGTCTGCTAAATAAAGAATCAGCAGTTGATACACCATAGGAATCTGCTCGGATGTGCATGCACCAAGGTTACCTTAGCAGGCTCGAGCAGTAGTCTTCCACCTAATTCACATAACACAGGGACACGTAGATATAAATATTCCCCTGTATTGTGTTTTGACCTATTAAAAAAAACCAAAAAACAGAGAGAGTCCTACATTCCTAATTCTTATATGACTGTCTCGATGCAACCTAGGAACGTGGAATGGATTACCCTGGTCTAGATTGCTGGAGGGCATGAATGGCTCTTAAAACAAGAGCATTGTTTGGATTACATTGTCTCTAGTTCAGCAGCAATATTGGCTGTAATCTGTAAATGCCCCTTGTGACTGAGATAAATTTGAAAACCTATGCACCCACTTTGAAAAAGTTTGTGGTGGGGAACATACTTATTTTGGGATGTGGAATACTGGCTGAACAATATTCCTAAATAGACCAATTGGAAAAAGAAAAGGCTTTCTCTGCTAGAGGGAAAAAGAAGTCAATGAAATATAGAATAGATCATCAAGTATTGCTTGATAATTTTAGCCTGTCATGGTAAGGCTATACCAACAACAACTATTTCTGATTAACCAATCTCTTGATTCCACATAACTTAAATTCCTTGGGTCTCTGAAAGTTTGTCCTAAGTTCCTGGTACATAAAAGGAAATAGATGGTTTCTTGAAGCAATATTCCATACACAGCAGGATACTTCTTTAACCAAATATACTTTTTGCAAAAAGAGTATGACAATCTGTTTAAGCCTCCTTGGAGTGGAAAGATGGAAGGTCTAATGCTGAAGTCAGAAATGCAGACTAGCCTTGTCTTACTCAGGGGAGTACACACATTCCATACATTTTCATGCATTTTCCAGTGGCACATGCAGTTCTTAGCTGTTGTCACATGTGGATTGTCTAGTATCCTTTATCTGCTACTGCAGAAGGAGTTCTTTTGGTGCCTGTAGCACACCTTTCGGGATGGGACCCCCCAGGGGTGTCCCCGGGGGGCCCCCCAAGGCTGTGAGTTCGCTGATAGCAGCAGGCAGGCAAGGAGACTCCACTGGGCTTCTGAGGGTGCTCACTAGATGAGGGTTTATTGAGGGGTCCTACCCCTGGGAGACAGCATGGTTTCTGAGGGAGAAGGGGCAAAGGGGAGTGAGGGGGGAGACCGGCACACTTAACAGGGAGATTCAAAGTGGACGCGGAACAGATCGGGCCAATGGAATTACAGACACAGGATACTGCAGGGGAGGATCACAGGCTTGGAATAAACCATACATTTTTGAGGGGTGAGACAGGGCATACCATTCAACTAAAATATAACACCACAGGTGCCTGCTGTTTTTCACAGTTTTCTTTGGAATAGGACTGGTCATCATTGGTGAGGTAAGTTTAGAGCACTAGCCAGTGAGAGGAAGAAATTATGATGTGAATGGGAATGGGGAAACAGGACACTCTCTTTCTTATTCCCCACAAGGGTGTGGTTGGGGGGAGGTACATCTGCTGACCTTTATCTGTGTAATGTGAGTGGGAAGGAGCAAAATTATTCTATTTATGTTCAGAAGTCTGTCAGCCTTCCAACAGATGTCAACTCAGATCAACACTTGACATAAGGCAAGGAATTTTCTTTACCCTGAAGTTCAAAACAAGCAGCAGATAGAGTATAGGTTTGGCTGACTCCTCCAGTCTCCTGATATCCCAGGTAGGTTCAGCTCCTGCTTGGCTGGGGTTAAACCACAATACCATGCTAACCCTTCCCAGCCACTCTCAGGCCTGTGTTTTGGCACTAGGTGAGCAGGATGCTGGTTCTTGAGCAGGTGCTGCTGCTGCCTCTGGGAAAACAAACTTCCCACTGTGGACTGCAGATATTTGCCTCTCCTGCCTCCCCAAGGCATCCTACCTTGAACATGTTGGGACAGACCACAGCTTTCTGCAACACTTTGTCAGATGCCTCAGCCTTCTCCATGGGAACATGCTGCTGACATGCAAGATGATGCGTTATTAATAGGTTTGCCTTTGTCCCACTAATCAAAAAATACTTAGATAATGTTACAGAGGTTTGCGCAGTTTGCCAACACATTTGGCTGAAACAAAAAGTGTCTGCTAGTGAGAACTAAGCCCTGGGAACAACTTTTCCATTGGGTTCAATTAGTGGAATCCCATAGAATATTTTATAAGAATACTGTTATAGGAATAGAGTATTTGAATTCTAAAAAAGCCTTTGAAATTGAGGTCACTTTGGGGCATTCTGCTTCTGCCCGTGGTGAGCTGAGCATATTATTTTACTGCCTGGGAACAGCCTGGAAGGAAAATTCTTACCTACAAGATACAATTTCCCTTTAAAAATCACTTCACTCTCAAGGCAGGTTATGGTGTGGGAGATTATTGTATTGTTTCCCATATATTACTTTGCACCTATTCCATTGCAGTCTGGTTTTGATGACTGAGAGAAGTCCTGGATAAAAATAGGAACGTATGGGAGATACCAGGAGGGAAAAATACCTGGATCCATCCAGAATACATCAGTCCTTATATTGCACGCCACCATCTGCCCATGTTTTGTTTTAGATTTCCTAGATGTACATAGAAATGTTTACTTCGCAACTCACGTGGTGTATTAAGCGACTGTACGTTTATTCAACATGCTTCAGAGTTATTATGTGTTGTGCCATGGATCTCAATATGCGTTGTTGCAATTTGTCAGAACTATTGCCAGATGTCCAGAAAGCTTTGTTGGATGTCCAAGTGTGAGGGAAGGGGAGAATAGAGGAGTGGGATTTGTTCATTCTTTGGTTCCCTGTGTTATGGCTGTCATGGGAGATTGCAAAATACAAAGAGAAGGGAATGTCACGTCGTTTTGCACTGTAAAGTTTTTTACAGTACCCAAACCACTTTGTATCATCCTCTTACAGGCCTTACCAGGTCTGAAGAGGTATTACCTGGAAATCCTAATACACCAATGCTCTTTACAGCACAGAGCTGATAGCAGCAATATTTTAAAACAAGCAAAACTTGGACCCTCAGCTCAGTGGCCTTGCCACTGCCACAAGCACAGAGCTTTGATAAAATAATGGATGCCATATGTTGTTTCTTAGAAATGTCATGCAGTTTGAGTAGGAGAATAATTTTCTAGTCCAAGAAAGCTCATGGGGAGCCAAAAAGTCAACAAAATCTCCTTAAGAAAACAGTAACAGCTCCTTACCACTAAGCCCTTGACTTATTTTGCATTTTATTGAAAATTACTTCTTGTAGATATGCTTGCCACAATTACTTGTAAACAACATTATCTGGTGACCAAACTCTGTAACTTCCTCAGTCGATTCTGATTGCAAAAATCTCTATCTGTTTGTGCTTTTTATTTGCAATTTCTGTGAAGTACATGGATTAACATATTATCTGGGTCATCACGACTGATACTAGTTTGCAAATTACTGGAGTACAGCTTCAGCGTTGAATTAAACTTCCAAATATTATTTTCATTATTTTCATTATTCAATTCAAAAATATCAACTGGATGTAGAAACCATCTATTGTGGTTTTCACGAAGAGCTGTTTTTCTCATTAAGTGCTTGTCAGGTAAAAATATTTTGTAAAAAGAAAATCATGGTGCCAGTAGATCATGGGATTATGGTAATTTTGTACTGACGTTTTTGTCGTTCTTAACACCAATATAATCAGTGCTATCTAAACAGTACAGAAAAGAACAGCCTTGGATGTTAGACTAAAACCAGACAATGGAAAAAATCACAGTGGTTTTCCTAGAATCTAGAAAATATTTCTAAGCTTTTTGGAATGAATACAGCCTTGAAATGTCCTTTTTTTTCCTCCACAAAACTCTTCATATCTTTTGGGTTGTTTTGAACATCCATGGGAGCTCTTTGTCGTAGGTAAAAGTGCTTGAAAACACTTCAGAAACAAAATGAAGTGCTTAGTTTTGTATGGTTGAGAAACTTCTTGCTCAGATAGCAATGTCCCTGCTAATTTAGAAGATGTAGTGACAAATCCCTAAAAACTCTCTTCAGTCAAATGGATAGCAATTTTGATCAGGATTTCTCAGAAATTCAGGGTTCAGATATAGGTAAATAAGACCATTCTTTAGCATGCAAATGGCAGTGGAGATAAAGAAAGTGATAGTATCAGGTACTGTAGGACTTTCATAACTCTTTTTTCTTTAATGTTGAATGTACTGCTTAGGAATCTGTGTGTGTACTTCTGTGCTAGTATTTATGATACAAATAGGATTTTTTTTTCATTTTGTATTTCTGCAGCTGAATACAAGAAAACCCTCCAAATTTCTTACAAACAATATGAAAGGTTTTACAATTCTTTAGTAGCGCATAACAGGAAACACTTGTCTGTTTCTCTTATCACATAACTTGTACAAAAAATATCATGCAAGAGAGTACAGAGAAAGATGCAAAGGAAAACAGCTCTATTTTTTTTTTTTTTTTTTTTTGAGTAGGGATGGCACCAAATGTCATATTAAGGCCATAGTTGGCTTGATTTTCACACATTAGTTTGGCCATTATGTGTATATGTAGGAACATATGGGAGAGTTACTGCTTAGGGCAGATGGGTCATGTTCCTCTGGGACACTGTGCATGCAGAGTACTCTCTTTCAGATCTTCTAAGGCTGAGCAGAAATCATGGACATCTTTGAAAAGGTTTGTCTCCTCTAGTACATTTGCCTGTGTGATTCAGTTGTGTATGAGATTATGTCTTCAAGCTATCTGCAAGTGGGCCATTCTTATTTGATAATCTTTTTAATGAATGGCATATGGATTTCTAATGTGGGACTAGCATAGTGAGGACATATTTTTTTCATATATTTTTTATGTGTGTCTCTACACATCTCTTCCTGAATAGTGTTTTAAAGACTGTAGTTCTAAATTACTCTTTTCATACTAAAGACAAAGCAGATACCTTCAAATTTAGAAAATTAATGTATTTTATTCCCTTATGTGTCAGGGAAAAAATTAAATAGCTAGTAAGAATTGAGTTACAATAGTTCAAAAGGGTATTTTTTAAAAAGTTTTTGTGTCTTAGTAAGGCAGAAAAGGTAGAAAACATGCCTGTTAATCTATTTCTTCCATGGTAATTTAGAGGAAAAAGTCTTAATGCCTAAATAACCATCAGGTGAAATTTGCTTGACTGTCCTATTTATGTGCTGCCTGGGTGAGTTCCTTGATTGGATCATAGCATTTATTACAAAGGGTAGGAGGGTCTAAGGTTAAGGCTCTCCAATCATATATGGGTCCAATAAATTTTTCGATTTAAATATGTTGAAAAGCCATAAACCTTTATATAAATTAGGGAGAATTTATGCATGGTTGGCTCCTGGAGAATAAAATTGACTTTATATACTCTTCACTTTATATACTCTTTATGTACTATTCACGTGGTGTGGAGCATCACTCTTGAAAAACCTGTTCTGAAACATGTGGTGCAAACCACAGGGAAGCATATTGTGTTTCACTGCTGAATGGCCACTGGTTAATGGTTTGCTGCTGCTTCTGCCCCACTAATTTGCTTATTAAGTCTTGTGACAAGTTTCTGGCAGAATTTCTGCAAGCTGGACTTTGGAAACCATTCTGGGCTCAGCCTTTATGTGAGCACAGCTATGATTCTACCGGATTCCAAACATGCATGCATTTTATAGACCATAGGTGATAAAAGAAAATAGTCATCCTTGCATGAAAATTCAGGCTGGAAGGGACCTCTGGAAATTTATCAATTTATATGATGACACTAAAATTTAGAGTAAGAGGAAAATGATAAAAAACTAAGGGCAAATTCATGGCAGGTAAATGGATTAATGGTTCCTTCACTGAAAAAGAAGTTTGTTTCTTAGTTTATTTATAATTTTATTTGAAAATTATTTAGGCTGATGATCTCTAGTAGAACTTGACCACCAAGTAGCTTTGTCCAGGTTCATAGAGGGCTATAGGATAATAGAGGCAGGAAAGGATTCCAAGAGGATTTGCGCAGTCAGATCTGGAAAACATCCAAGGACAGGGATTGGACAACCTCTCTGGGCAGCCTGTTCCAGTGCCTACTGCCTTCCTGCAGGGACTTGAGGATGCTGTTGGACTTGTACAGAGCAATCTTTCTCCAGGAAGAGCCAGGCTGGATCTCTCAGTCTCTCCTGGCAGGGCTACTGCTCCAGCCCAAATAAGCTTAGGGGTCCCTCACTTAGCTCCTGCCAATTCATTAATGTCTGCTCTATATTGAGGGGCACAAAGCTTCACACTGCTTGCTAGACGTGGTTAAAAGTACTGAGGGGAGGGGATTAATTCTGGTACAAAAATATTTATATGTTCATGTTCTTCATCTAGAGGTTGTATTTTTTCATTTTTATTTTTTGATTTAAGAAAACAGTTTTGTGTCAACTATGAATTCCACTATTTCAGCAATAAACCATGTGTTCTATATATTGACATTCTCATTAAATATGTACTATTGGCACTTCTGATTAGTTGAAATCACTTAGTGTCATTCCTCTGGTTGAAACTTGTTAGAAGATTCTAATAATTAGTATTTCCTGACCTTTCATGACCTTCTCTTTTTAAAGAATGAAAAAGATGCATTGCTGCTCTTTGTACTTGCTCCATTCAGTGATTAGCTAGCCAAAATTGTCTACTGTCTGCTTACACCAGTTATTAGATAAGAATTTGAAGATATTCTGCAGGATTTATTTGTGAAGCTGGTTTTGCTTCATTTAATTTTAGAGACATACTCTACTTCCATTTGAACAGACTCAAAAGCCAAATATATGATTATTGTAATGGATAACTAATTGTATATTAATTGAAATCTTATTTTTGCCAGTAGAAGCAAACTGTAATATGAGATATTTCCTTTTCTATCAAGAATATTATCTATCAATAATATATTCTAACACTTATTACCATCAGAAGACATTATCCTTCTGTTTAATTCCTTTTTATTACACATTACTTCCACTAGGAAACTGAGCAGTCAGGCATGAACTAACTTAGATAAAATAAGAAGCGATCTGTATTCCAGTTGAAAATCACATGCTATTGAACCATGGTTGCTTTAGATCTTGGAAATTTCTATTATCTTAGGTGCTGAAAAACCCCAAAACGATCAATTAAAATAATTTAGTATTCATTAAAGCTTCTCGATTGACAGTTTTGCCAAATTATGTCTTGCTTTTTTCAAAGGGAAGATGGTTATAATATGCACAATTGTGATACAAACTTATACACAGCATCTGCTAATATGCTTCAAACCTCACCTCAAGGAGGAAGAAATAATTCTGTTTACATGCCATCCTGTCCCTATCATACACAGAGAAAATCAGCTAATTTTGCTGGCAATTTTCATAATCCACTAAAAGATTCATTAATTCAAAGTGAGGGAATAATTAATTTTTTTTGTTTCAGAGGCAGAAAAGGAGAAAAATGTTTAGTTTTAATAGAAATAAAACAATTTTAGTTGTTTTCATCAGTCGTTTTCTTTTAACCTCAGAAAAAAAAAAGGTATTCTCTTTTGAAACTGGTAATAAATGACAGAGAAATGAAGATCCACATTCATAATGTCTACAACTTCTGCACTACTTTTATGATTAGCCAATTCACTTATGGAGAGACGTAAGTTCAGATTTTCCTCTGCAAAATGTGAGTGAGGTCCTGTGTTCAGGAAACTTTTCCATTTCCTTCTCACGTGGCTCATGGAGTAAGTAGGTTGGAATTCAATTTCCCATGATGTTTCAGTGATTTTACCCTTTAGAGTCTAACTAATGGATGGCAATAGGCCACAGGAGACACCTCAGTGTTCTCTGCACAGTGGCAATGGCATTGACAGTACCTAGGAGGAGAAAATAACATAAGAAAAGTACTCTGCAGCCAGAGTTAAACCCTGAGTTTAGGCTCTGAGTCTGACGCTGATCAAGCTGCAATGCTGTTGGCTAAATAAATCTCTACATTGGCAATATGTGTGAATGCATCTCTTCTTTTGCTCAGCTCTTATTACAAGTGAATAGAAATAAAATATTTCTGAATTACTGAGTCAGTTTATTTCAGAAGGATTGGAGTTTCACAATTTTCCTTTTGGCTGCTAGGTTAAATTGCATAATTTTGGTATCTCTGTGAAGCATTTTCCCACATACACACAAATTTTGTGAGAAATTACCATGCTGTTTCATCAGTACCATTAATACAATACAGTCTAAATTTGTGCAGAAGAATATAATATGAGAAATATTTTAAGTCATATGCCTTATATACTTCTATTTGAGATTTGAAGGCAGAGAGTGCAACCACACACTTCCCAGGCTTCAATTCTGCTTGTCAAAAGAAGTATACAGAGATGCTCTGAGTTCACGTATATAAGCACTGCAAGAAAAGGATAAATTCACCTAAATGGAAACTGCCACTCATCTCAGGAATTATATCCTGCTTTGAACATTTAGACTCAAATGCCAGAATTTAAAAATTAACAGTATGAGTGAGTCAGGTCAGAATTTACTTCAGAAATATAAGTTATTTTGAACCATGGGTTCCATGCAGCAGAAATCAATGACTCTCTAGAGAGTAATAGAGCTGCTCTTTTCAGAAAAATCCAGTATATTTGGGGAAACTTATATCCAATATGCTCATCAGTGTCCAAATTGTCCATTCCATTGCAAGTTTATGTAATCAAACTATTTTTTCTACATTATGTACAATATCCATACTGTTTAATGACAGAACATCTCTGAATAGCTGATTTGAAAGTCTACTTATTAATATTACCCACATCTTCAGGCTTATATGTTATGTTTGTGTATATAAAATTTGCCATTTATAAGCTAATCAAGGGTCTTGACACAAAGATTTTAACAGTGTTTGGAGAAAAAAAATTATAAATACCTCTTACATGATTTCTACAGTGGATATTAACTCAATTCATAAACTTAATTTTCACAAACACAATTTGGATAACTTTTCTAACAAATTAATCTTTAAAATAGCATGCAAAAAGTATGGGTAATAATTTTGTTTATCTTTCTCTAACAGTTTTAAAAATTCAGTTTTTAGAAAATTCTAGATATTTTATGTAGAGAAGTCAGCAGCAATCTGAACACAAACAACAAATTATATTTTATATCCTAACTTCTGTGCCCTTCCAGTTGTTTCCAGCTCTTCATTTTTTAACCTGAAAACCTTTCTTAAAAGTTGAATTTCTGGAAGGATGTGAATAGGTAAGGTCATAGCTTTTATGATGATTGTTTCTTAAAATGTTCCAGCTATACCTTCAAATTATGCCTGGCATTTCAAGTCTTTTCACATTGCCAAATCATATCAAGGGAATTTGTCTGGGAGCAGATACGCACATCTGTACATAAGCTTTACTTATGGTCTGACCCAGCTCAGGGGGAGAATCTGTGTGCAGTGTCCCTAGGGAGCCCAGATTATGTAGTTGGCACCATGCCCTCTGTCTTGAGAGTTTTTGAGTTCCATTCCTGGCACAAAACCTTGCATAACCACTGTCATCAGATGAAAACAACACAGACACAACCTTGTCCCGTCCCCCAGTGTTGTGGGAATCAGAGATCTCTTGGTTGCTCAGTACTCATATGCAAAAATCTTGTAAGTAGATGTCTTATAGTTCAGTTGCCCAGTCTAAACAGCCTTCAAAATTTGTCTTAGGATTTTTTAAAAAGGGAGGAAATATGATGATTGTGTTGTTCATTATTTAGATATAAAGCTATGTTTGTATTCTCAAAATGAGAGAAGCTGAGAAGACAGGATGGTGCATGTGGTGTTACTGAAGCCATATTGCTCCCTGCCCGCTTTCCCTCCCTTTTATGCATAATTGTTGGAACTGGTGCCAATTTCATAATTTCAAAAATTTCAAAATTGGAGCTAATTTGTATTTCTCAGAATGGTAAATAGAACACACTGGAGGGCCAAAAAGTCTTCTCATTGAAGATGGGAGGCAGAACATAGTATGAGACTTAGAAACAAACTGTAGAAATAATCTCTTTCCAGGTGAGAGTGAACAGATTTCCAGTGGGGGGACAGATTTTATGTGGGGGACTTTGACAGTGTGTTGCCTCAACTATTCAGAGTGCCTTGTGCTGTCATTTGGGAGGTGACACGAGTTGCACTATTAGCAGAGCCTCAAAGTGACTAAGGCATTGTGGTAATGGATATAGATCCCAGCTGCAGTCTGGATCAAATGGAAGATAAATGGGCTTCTGTTATGCCTAGCCCATTTTCCAGGAAGCACACTCCACTCAAGTTTGACGCGCACTTTGATGAGAGGGAGGTTTTGTTTCTTCTTCACAATATGCTGGTACATACCATATGTCTGTCTCAGACTCCCAGGGAGAAGAAAAGAGGCAATACAGTGCTTCCAGGCAGACTGGACCTGCCTGGTGTCCCAAGGGGGATTTGCAATGTACCAGCTTTTCTCCATCTGAAGGGCTAATAACAAAGTAATGTCTCCTATAAAAATGCTTTTGTGGGCACATACAAATAGACAAATGCAATGTTAACATTTACTAACTTGTAGAAAATAATCTATTACTTCTTAGGAGCAGATCTGACTTGTTAATTTGATATGTAAAATTGAACAAATGATCAGAAATAGTCCCCTCTTTATCCTTAGTGAGAAGCTGATAAATTAAATGAATAAAAGATTCTTTTGCAACAAGAATTCTGCTTCACCTTGTTACATTCTGTACCTGTAACAACCCTGCGTCATATTTAAATTTAGTTTTCTGAGAAATAGGCAATCTTTCCAACAGAGAGTACAAGTCAGCAAATCAGGCTTTGATTTTGCCACTTCAACCTCTGTATAATTTAAAGATTAACAAAATCATCTATCCCAAGACTTTCACCTGTAAGAAAAGATGTCTAGTTTGAAAGGAAAACAAAACATTTATAGAAATATTGCAAAATTTCTATCTGCTTCAAAGCATAAGCAGAATCCCCACAGGCTGATAAAAAGAAGGTGCCTCTTGCCTGCCATACAAATGGAAAGTTCAGCTCATAAAGCTGTTATACATAATTTCCATGGATGTTCCATAATGTCTGCTTGGGAGTAACATAGAGGAAAAATTAATTACCTGCTTTTAATATTCATTAAGTGTTTTTTTACCCTGGTAGCATGTGTTGCAGCTTCAACAGTACATTTCTAAAACTGCATAAACCCAAGAACAACAGCTAGGTGAGGATTTTGTATCATTGCAGAAGGACAGAAAAGGACTATTGCCTCCAGCTCAGCTCCTGCCTTTGGGCTTGGGTAAGGCAGCTGCAACCAGCTCACTCTCTGCATACACCCTGGTGTATGGGAATGGACAGCATCCCCTTGTTGCTGCTTTTAAGGTGATCACTTGTTCCTATAGGTCAAAGGAGCTCCTTCCTACCTTTCCAGAAGGAATTCCCGAAGGAATCATGATAAAAGATACAAAAGGAATATTGCTGCAAAACTAGCAATACTTCCAAAAGATTAGATGGTTGCAAGAACAACTTCAGATTCAATTTCTGGGACTGCTAAAAGCTTCCTGGATAAACTTAGGCATGCCACTTAATTTTTTTGTGCCTTAGTTCCAAATCTGCAATACAAAGATAACACTGTTTTCTTCTCTTCCAAATTTATCTTTTTGAAAGTTCATTGAAGATTTGGGCATCTCTGTGGCTGGCTGTTAATTGGTGATAGATTTATATGCAGTGATGCTGAGAAGAACAGGAAGAAAATGTGGATTAGATTTAGAACTGCAAAGACATCTAAATTTTTGTTTTGCAAACACATAGAAATATTTTTATTCCTGAATCAGGACATAGAGTTTAAAACTGAAATTCTTCGATAGACAAATTGCCATACGTTGAATCATTTCAGCACCTACCTGCCAGTAGGTGCTATCTCTCTTATTTAGCAGAGAAACAATCTTGTATCATAGGATTTGCCCTCCATTGATAGAGTCCATTCCACAGGGCAGAGTGGAAGGAACTTGAATTTGAGTTGTCAGAGTACAATGTGAGTGTCAGAGGGTACCACATGGACAAAGGGAAGGCAGAAGAACTGATAAAAGACAATATCTGGTGGCTCCTTCAGTGAATGCTGTTCTTCCCTAAACACTGACAGAGGCAGGATGCTGTAAAAGTTGGCAACTGTGTAAACAAAGACTAAAACATAGCGCTTGTAGTCAAGGTGTCCAAATTAAGGCAACCTCTGTCATTCCCTGACTTGAGGACAAAGTGTTTACTACATTATACTATTCCAAATAATGTCTAATTTTTATGCCACTTCTTCCTGCCTCTAGAGAGAAGAAAATATTACAAGGACTTGTTTTTTTAATCCTTTCCTAGCAAAAGCTAATTTATTTCTACAAAGTTCATTAAAGGATTCCTCCTTCAACGACAGTATTCTTGAAATTCTTCTGTAACCTCTTAGCAAATTTTAAAATGTAATTACTTTTTTACTAATACCTAAAGATATGTAAAAATAATTAATTCACAATCCATCATCTGCTGAGAATAGTGAGACTTTTCCTTAATCCTATGGAGCTCATATAGCTATTACTTCTGCAAATGCTACTATTATTTATTATGTTTATTACTATTATTTATTATGTACTACTATTTATTATATTATTATTATATTTATTTATTATGTTTATTAATTTATTTTTTGTCTAATTGTGATGCTTTTAAGATAAAATGGACTGAATAAAATATGAAATCAATCTACATCATCCTGACTCAAAGAGACCAGGTTTATAAAGTATGAAATATAATGAGATTTGTGAAACAAAAGTGAGAACATGCAATATTATACAGAATATCTATCTACATGGTATTACTTGACTTGAGTAGTAGTCCTTCTTAACTTTAGGACAGAAGTTGGTCTTTGGATTTTTGCATGATTTGAATGGAGGTTTAATCTGCTTTGGAAAATAAATGTAATAGCAATCACACTTGTGAATGGGGCTGTTCTGTATTTCTTACACAGTAGTTAGTAAAGTTCTAGAGATTTCAGAGAGAGCTCTCTTTTATTATCAATATACTTTCTATGAAAATTTCAAATTAAAAAAATATGGGGAGATTTTGATGCCATCTTTAGTTTCAGTCATGAACAACTTAATTCTTCAGGTAGCCCTGAACCAGTTGGTCTTCCTTTGCTGAAAAACTGGTCGCTTTTATCTTTGTCTGAGTCAAACCTTTCTAAAGAGAAAGTGAGGGCCTAGTGATTTGTTCAGTTTCTTAGAAGCTCCCAGCAGCAACACATCTAATGAATTCCACTCTCCAGCAAATGTGTGAGACTACTTTCCTTCTGGGCCACAGGTAGGACATCCTTTTTCCCTTTTTCTCTACTTGCTAATCTTGTCTGGTAATAGAAGCGACCTTCACTTCCAACTGAAAACAGATGCAAAGGAATGTGAAGTAGGCATGACTGCTAGGTGCTTATTGAAAGTGTACCAACCTTTCAGAGGCCTTCTTCAACTTGACCTTGACATGCTTCATACGAGTGCTGGAAGCTCCATGCCCTGAATTCAAAGCAATAAGCAGTATCCTTTTGAGCTTACAGGAAATTTGGGTTGTTTGGAATTTTTAGTTGAATATAAAAGACCAGAATGTTCAGAAATAGGTCCAGTTCTAAAAGGCTTGTAAAAATATGAGGAACCATATTTAGTAAGTCAGTCTCCTGGGAAGGTGGGGGGAGAATAGGAGTTTTTTATGTTGAGCACCCTTTTTTTTTTTTTTTTTTAGTTTAGTTTAGTTTTGTTTTGTTTTTGTTTCAAGTCATGCTAGAGACAAAGAATTGCAGGTAGTCCCATAATTACTTATTTCTGGACATGATAAGAGCCAATGAGAAAAAACCTTTTAGACCACTTTCAAAATATGCTGTGCAGATATCTTGATGTTAAAACAGCACTGTTTCAACAAGTGTGCTCAGGAACAGTGCCTCAGTTATGCTTTCAGGTCTTAATTCCTTGCCAGCTTCTTCCTTGACCCCAAAGAGCTGGAATTTAAAGTTGTTCTATATTGGATGACATGCTTTTCCTCCTTTGAAGGAATGCAGATCCCCTGTCACAATCTATCACTTTATTGTAGAAGAGATTTGAGTCCTAGCATGTGAGTCACACTTTCCCATTCTACTAAACAGAAAATGCCAACAACTATTTTCTTGTTCAACTTTTTCACAGCAGCTGGGAAAAAAAATACAAAACAAGCTAATGGTGTACTTCAACTTGCCTCTGAACTGGAGGTATAGCTTATTTAATCCTTTTTAGAGTCCCAGGTGTGTGACATTATCTGGATCCTGGGAGGAAACTTTTTTTTTCTCAGTCTCACATTATTTTGGAAAACATCTGTGGGAAACTGCTGCAGTTTCTGTTGTGAAACACTATGAGAGCAGATGATACGAATCATAGGACCTTTTTCCAGGTTGGAAAGGACCTTGAAAGATGAACTAATCTAACCTTTTGGGGAAAAGGGAGCCTGGGTGATGTTATAAGGCACTCTGTCCAAATACATCTCAAAAACTTCCAAAGATGGAGTCTCTATCACATCCCTAGAAAAGTTGCTCTGGTGAGTGATTGTTCTTGCAAACTGTAAAAATGTCTTTCTTACATGAAGATGAAACTTCTCACAGTGAAATTTGTACCCATTGTCCCTTCTGCATATGGCTCCTTGTGAAGAGATCCCCTGTCCTCTTTGTAGCTGCTCTCTAAGTATTGGAATACTGTGAGGTGCCCTCTGAACCTTCTCTTAGGGAGAAAAGACCTAACTCTTTCAGTTTTTCTCATAGGGCAGGTTCTCCAACATTTTGGTCATCAGATCTCAGTTAAAAAAAATAGATAAGGCAAGCCTGAGTGTTTGCCCTCCTTGTTGCATAATAATAAAATACCATGAGACCAAATTAGAAGTATATGGAAAAAAATACAAAAAAATACAGAAAAGAGTTTTAATTCAATATAATTGCATTAAATATAAAATATGTGCATCAAAAAAATTCATGGGTTTGTCCCTAATATTTTATTTAGCTCAAATAATTAATATTTTGACCATTATCAGGTTAAAGTAGCAAAGTCAATGCATATAGCAGATATTTCACCAAGTCCATAGTTCCTGGGGAATAAAATCTAATTTGCCTAACTAATGCTTATTTTATGAAGATAGGTGAGTATGTCAAGGGACCTGCTGCCATTTCAACCCTGTAGGCCTTCCTTCAGACATTTCCTGCTTTAACAAGATGTTACTAACCAAGCAAAGTGAGGAAGGGACCGGCTAGGAGTAGGAGCCGTCTGAAATTTCTGTGGGAAACTAAAAAAATCTTACCACTGAATTTCTCCTGGTATATTTAATGTTTTTTTTGTTTTTTTGGAAGTGCTTTCTAATGAAAACAAAAGCATCAGGACCTCAGCAAGGGTAATGTCATTAGTCTGAGAAGTTTCTGAGGCTGGAGATGTCAGAAATATATTTCGAGTGTGTTTCAGCCTGAGAAGCAGCTGGAACACATGAGCAAATGCACCTGAACATGGAGGCACCCTCTGACTTCAATTTAAGATGACGTACTGCTCCATTAAAATACTTATTCAGGGGCAACCTGAGCTTTCAGTTTGGAAACTGTAGCCCTGAAACTGGATGAGCAGTCCATAGCAGACTTTAGTGAACACTGTGTCCAAGACAAAATATCAGGAGATAAGTACATATGGCAGCTCCCAAGAACATGTCAGACAGGCAGATGCTATGTGAAAGGAAGATATATCCTTCAGCTTGGCAGCTGGGGATTGTGGTTGCTCATCAGATGAAAAGCATGAGGAAGAAGTATAAGAAACATTATGTGATCTTACCTCTTATGCACCCATTTTACAAAAGCTCCAGAGAAACACTCCCAAGCAAACACATGTAATAGTATCCAAAGCTAGAAGAACTAAATATGAATGTAAGAGACTAAATCTATAGCCTAATTTTCCAAAGTCACCCACAAGCTCAGCTGGATGTCTGTATTTATTTACCCCCTCCTCCCCCCCAACCCATCTGTTTCTGACTAGTGAGCACCTCTCAGTGCAGAAAGGCCTAGGGATATGTGTGTGCTGCGGGGTTGTCGGTTGGCAAAATATAAATTCAGGAAACACCACAATTATTTGACATAGTAATAAGCATGGGAAATGAAGACAGGCTGAAAATATGATCAATCTAGTCATGAACTGGATGGTAGCCATCGAAGTTAATCACAGTGTGGGGAGCTGGGAAGGAGGAGGCAGTGCCTCTGATTGGAACTGGTAAGGAATGAGGAGGAATGCTTTAAAGCTGTGATGAATTAATTTGTAGAACTCACTGATACAAACTATTATCCATGTAGAAATGACAAGGTAATCAGTCCCAACACTCCATGGCAAAAGCTGAGCAGTAGATGAGGTCTGTGGACACACTTCCACCCTGATGTAGTTCTGAGCTTTGTGTGCATTGTGGAACATTTTGAGCCTTGCTCTCAACAAACCAATGAATATTACCTGAGGACACCAGGTTACCTGACCCTTGTGATGTCCTTATGTCTTTTGTTCCAGATAGAAATCTGTACTCTCTGGGGCTTATATTTCTGTTTAATATTTTGAATATATTTTTTCTTCCCTCCACCTGCATTCCAGAAACAAAGCCAGGTTCATTCCCACAGAGAAGAAACAAACCTAAAACGTTCTCTAGCTCTCTTTGCTGGCTTCTGCTAGCTTTTCTCAGGCACAAAGCAGACATATCCTATGCAAACTTTCTAGTGAGGTAGTCTTTGGGGTCTGTGGACCTCTTACATAAACCTCAACAGTGTCTTGGCAGTGTATGCACAGCCAGTGCAGGCACTATTTTCTCAAACTGGCTCCTCAGGCCTCCTCCCTTTCCATCAGCCAGTCTTTGTAATTTCCTGCTTACCAGCAAAAATTTTAGCAGTTAGTCATCTAGAGGAAGGTGTCCCTGTCCATGGCAGAAGCGTTAGAACTAGATAGTTTTTAAGGTGCCTTTCCACCCAAGGCACTCTGTGTTCATTTTATGATTTTCATTTTCTGATATCAGTTAAAGAGGAGTTACATATACTTATTTTTCTAGTTATTAGTCATGTTGTGAAGCTAAAGTGTTCCATGCTTACTTAAAATATGGTGCACTGCTGCTGAATGGGGTGCTAACCTTTCAACGGCTGCCTGTGCAAGCTGATCTTTTGAAAAATATTCTTTCTGTCCTCAAATTTATTTTGAAGAATAGCTGGAGGCTTTCAAACATCAATACTTCAGGAATAACAGGCAAGCTGGTTCACAGATAACCAGGCAGCTTTAAAACAGTTGCAGGCTCAGCCTGACATGAAATTTTTTCAGTTCATCAGGTGGAAGGCAGTGATGTCGCAGCTAATAAGCATGTTTATCTGTTTCACATAATTATAATGAACAGGGACTGCAGAGGCCACTGGCCTCACCAAGATATTCCCTCCATCAGGGAGCAGTTTTCAATTTTTTAAAATTTTGTGAAAAATCAAGAATCTTTGCATGGTTGGAGGGATATTTGCTTGTGCAATTGGACATTATTCAATTAAAAGTAATGGTATGAAATAATAGCAACCAGTCCCCAGTATTGCATCATTCTTAATGTAGAAAAATGTCTTTCTTGCAGTCATTCTGTAGCTCAAGAAGTTTTTGACTGAGAGGTGATGAAGCCTAATATATGGTAAAAACTGAGTAGAGTTAGTAACCCCAAGTTGTGTGTCATAGGGTGCATCACTCACCTCAGACTGAGATAGGTTCTCACAACAAATCTTTGTTTTCTCTGAAAAAGGAAATGTCAAGTATAACTGATTCGAGAAAAAAGCATCCTGCAATGGCATTTTATGACCTGCACTTGCTAATTAGCAACAGCTCTGTCGTTATAGAACTTTATAGCTTGTCTTTAACTAAGCTAATGCTCAAAAAGGGTTTGAGCTTGTATTTTAGAAACTGTAGATAATCTTATCCTTCCTATTCCTCTAGTGTGGGAAGACAGAACTTTTAAATAATGAAACACAATTTAATATATCCTTGTGACACTGCTGATGAATGACAATGTACAGGCCTAACATGACAGATCAAGAATACAATTGTGTTTCTCCAATCCTTCTTTCCCTTCTTTAATATATTTCTTCTGGTTATGATTCTGACCTCCTTGGGTCAGGTTTTCTTCTGCTTTGGCCATGACAATTTTCAGTGTGAATGTGGATCATATGGTGCTTGATTTTGTCTGGAAAAGCAGTATGTATTTAGGATTTTATTCTTGAATGTTATACATGAGGATCATGGTGCCCTTCCTCTGCAGAAATCAATAGAATTGCTGTGGCAAGACCATTTATTTTTACCCTGCTGTCTAAGGAAAAAAAAACCAAAAAAAAAAAAAAAACACTTAAAAATGTTAAGGATGGCTCTAGACAAGTAATTATTAGACAAGTAATTCTCAGAAGAGATATCAGTGGCCTCATCCCACAAAGAACATTTACTGTAAAACAACAAAAACCTCTTCAAATTCTGGGGAATGAACAAATGCCCATTACTAAGTCTATTTCAGTAGAAGAGAGGGTTGTTTGATTGAACATTATGGTGAAGACCAAAGCAAAGTATTCATTAAAAGTATATTTATTGTTTCCTATCAAACCCTCTGATCCTTTGTATCCAAATTATTCAAGTTCCAGTTTTAGATGTTTCAAGACAGACTCTGATCTTGGTCACATTGCTGTAAATAGGATGTAACTAGAATGTCCTTCCCCTGTAACATCTGTGTTATTAAATTCTGACTTATTCACAAAGATTGCATTTAGAAAACTGGCAAATGCAAGTGTGACTTCATCCACTATGAATTTCTCTTTGCTGACAGCTTTGTCCCTCACACACTTGAGCAGAGGCATCGTGTAAACAGGGACACTGTTCAGTAACAGGCATGAATTCTCTTTTGGACACCTCCCCGAGCAGCCTGACATATCCTCTCAGCAAACTGTGACAGCAAACAGAAGCCTCCTTTAGATATTTTCTGTGATGTGATTAAATGTCTGACAGTTTCTTTTGATCTTGGCACTGGTGGACTTAATCAGGGATATCCCACCTTGTCTGGCCAAAGAATTGCCACTGGTCCCTCTCTAATAGAGCAGTTAGATATTTGGTTCAAATTTATTGGCTTATAATGAAGAGATTTGCTATAGTTCTTGAGGATTTAGAGGATTTTCTTTTTGCTTTATTCCCTGATATTACATTTCTCTTAGCCAGAGTGATATTTTATGCTACTTAAATGACACGCTTCAATTTAACAGCCGAAGTACCATTATTATGTCTTTGCATACCAACAACTGATACGAAGTGCTTCTTAGAAATTGCTCCCTTTTTTTAGCTGGGTTTCTTCTGCATGACCTTCATAGAAAGGAGCTCACTCCCTGCCAGCACAAAACAGGTTATTGCCACTACCATGAAATGCTATGGTAGCACAGAAGAGTTAGGCAAATTCATTCTTTAAAATGATGGATTGTTTGTTGTGGTTGTGGAGAAGTAGTATAATTAGCTTTGTGCTACTTTTGTGGTATAAATATGTGTCCATTTAACCAGAAATTCTCTTAAATTTTAATCATAAACATAAATATTTCAGCTGTCACTGGGAATTATAGGCTGACTTGCTGTACTGTACCTCAGGACCGCCTACACAAAAAAGGTTTAAGTGTTAAGGCTGCTGGCAGTGTTTGTGGTACCTAAATTAGGTACTACTGTCTGTGCTGCATGGATACTACTCCACAGTGTGGGTTGCCAGCATGATCTCTGGCACTGTTTTATGGAAACTCAGCCAGGCAGGCCTCAGATAGCAATCATTGCCTGGGGGCTTTAAATGGGAGGAGCTGACATGAGCTGGTTTGGGCTGGGGGATGGAAGTAAGCTGGACTACAGCTCCCCAGTGGTGTGAAGACTGAGGGATTTACAGGCTACTGTAGAAGGGAAGGGTTTGGTATCTAGGGAAGATTCATATCAAAGGCACATATCAAGGGTCTACACCTTAAATACAGCACAAGTCCTTTTGTTGAGGTAGCCAGAAACTTCCATGTCAAGTTGCATCATCAAAAACTGTCAAGCGGAAAATGAGTCATAACCTCTTCCATGCTGATCCAGGACATGATGTTCTTCTGTCCATGCCCTAAGACTACCCCTATTGATATCCAACTTTACTCTCTGCTGTACAATTGATCCCTTTAAAATTACACTGGCAAAAACCTGGTATAGCCTGGAAAAGCTGTTGCTGAAAAAATAAAAAAAGAGGCATCCTTAGCAAAGAGATAATGAGAAGATATTGCTGTGTTGGTTTTCACTGGCTCGGGACAGTTCTGTCATCTCATTGAATGTATGGGGGAAAGTGGTGTGACTTGGGAGAGGCAGGATCTGATTGATGTGTCACTGTTGCAGAGCCATGTTTAGATGTGTACCAGAAAGCTCCAGATGTTACAAATGTTAGTATCTCTAAATAGGGGAATATATTTAGATTGTTTGTGCTAGGAGGTGTCTTTAGTGGGTGTTTATATTATTGTTTCTTCTTATTTTAGTAGTGACTGTCACAGTCCTGGTGAATTCTTAGTCAGAACATTTCCTTTCAGAGTATCACTTCAGGCTAAAATAAAATCCTTTTCCCAAACACAGTTTGCCATTTTTTTTTAGCAGCAGAACAGGTACAATGGGCTATTCAACTGAATTCTATTGACTCTGTAGATTCAAGTCTTAATGTTCCTTTATTATTATCTCCTCCTTTTCATTTTAGTATTGTTCTGCTTTTCCTTTTTTGTACTGTGCATATCCTAGTTTGTTCCACTGAAATAATTTTCTAAGAAATCCTTCATCAGGATAATGCTGTCTATTCACTCATCACAGGCAGAGTTTTGTTCTGTGAGCTTTGGCTAGCTTACATCCACACTCCTACACTTCCAGTGATTACTTCCAGTGCCAGCTGGGATACCTATTGCTGAATTCAGAGCTGATTAACTGAACAAGACAGTTGTTGCTCCAATTAACCTACTCCATGTTTCAAGGGATTTAATTTTTTTTCATTAAGGAAGCAAGAAGTGGAGGTAGAGACTTTCTTTAGCCAAATTGCTCCATCCTTCTCCCCACAGGGGAAAAAACAAGTCAATTTGGTGAATAAAGAGCAATCATTACTGGACATCTGTGGCTAATAACTGGGACACAACAGAAATTTCAGGTCTGGTTCCTAACAGCACATTGTATGTTTATTTGCATATACAAAGCTCCTTGCCAGCAGACTGTGAAAAGAAAATTTCCTTTAGCTGGTTCATCTAAAACTTGCTGATTTTATACACGGCAAAAAAATGTTTTAAATAATTAATGCAACCACGAGGTGATCTGCTTAAGTGCCAGCTTTCAAAATCAATGTGCTTTGCTTCACAGAAGTGTTTTACTTGTGTAATTTACAAGGTGGGACTATTACTGACCTCTGTGGAAATGCAGAGAAAGTAATATTTCCATGACTTTCCCCTTTGCACTCTCTCTATAGGAAGAAGCAAACAATTGCAGTCCCTGTCTTCTAGCACAATGCTGACAAACAAGCTCTGGAGAAACTTGGTCAGCAGTGCAAGAGGTTAACACACCCAGAGGTTCACTTCAGCCCTTTATTGGTTGTTTCTACTCTGTCCCTTCTTGGTCAGCAGAAGGGAGCATACATCCACACCAGAACTGTCCTGGAAAGGAGACCACATGCACACTCAGCACCTCTGTGTATGCTCAGGGTCCTGTTCAGGTGGCCTGGATAGATCAGCTGCATGAGACTCAGCTCAGCCTCACAAGTTGTTCCTGAGGTCCTTGTGAATGTTGGTGCCAGAGGCTGCAGGATGGTAACCAAATGTGTGGCTGGCAGTAAAATAAAACACAAGTGTCTGCATTTTATGGTGGAATTACATCCTGGAACCACTGAGCCCCTTCTTTACTTTAAAATGTTGTTAATGTTTCAGTTAAGTAGTAATAAATGTTTGCAGGGTTTCATGATGATGGTAGCGATAAAAATAGCTACTGATGCCACCGTAAGCTCTCAACCTTTTCTGGATTTATACTGCCTCCCCGTTAGGGGAAGACACTGATCAGAAGCAATATGAAATAAAAGCTTTGCTTGCTGAATAAGTGTATTGGTATCTAATCATACAGCTGGCCTAGAACAGACTATTACCGAATCAAAGGAAGAACTCAGTTTCAATATCAGCTTTTGTTCTAAATACAAATAAAATTTAAAAAAAACAATCTTATGACATATAGAGTATTTTGGTGTCAGTTTATGTCTGCTCTGTTCTGGCTTGAGTCATAAACCAAAGTGCCAAGGGTGTCAAGAGAACCTTCTTACAAGGGCTTGCTGCTGGGACTAAGACCTTGTACCTCCTGGCTCCCCTTAAGTTCTCTTCCACCAAAACTCCCCTGCCTGTGGTTTTATTGGCTTTTACCAAAACTGAGATGCCTCCATATAACATTTCAGTCTTTCAGCTGAAACTATTCAATTGAAACACTCCCAACACCCCTATTTATTGACAAATGCACTGTTTATTTATTAGTACGCGCTGTTTCACATCTGACTATAGCCAAGAATTTAAGCCACATCAACGGAAAGTACTTGCATTTGTATGTCCCAAACTCCAACCTCACCAAAACTCCTCCACCTAATACTTAGAGGCAAATAGTTTATGCCTTGCTCTTAAAGAGCTAGAGCCTTGTACTCCACAGATGATCCTTCACAAATCTCCTCATTTAGACGCAGTTTGTATATGAGGTCAGTATCTGAAGCCCTCTGTTTTTGGTGGCAACGACTTAAATACAAGACCTAGATTGATAGATTGGACCTAAACAACATCAAAAAATCTACACTAAAATGTGAATTATATCATTTGCAGCTATTTTTAAAATGCAGTGTTGTGATTGTCAAGCAGGTAGGAAAAGGCAATTTCTGCCTTCTTTTCTGTAGAGTAGGTAAGGAGTTCCAATATGAGTTTCAGAAGCTTGAATTCCTCAGATTCAAGTCTCTTGTCCATATAATTCAACGCAGTGAGGTGATATTCAGATTTTTGGATTCTAGCTGACAGCTTCAGCTGTTACTGCACAGCTTTAGGAAAAGTAGAGGAGCACTGGTCAAGATGTTTTCTGAGACCCTGTTGCCGTGAAAAGCTATTCAGTGTTAAAATGGGAAGAGGAGGGGAAATGGCTGCACAGACAGATGGGTAAGGTAAATGGGGCCTTCTCTTGTAGTTCCTATTAAAAATGAATTTGTGCTTTGGGCTGGTGTAGCAACTGTTTTTTTTTTTTTTTTTTTTTTGTTTATTTTTAAGATACAATGACCCCTGCAGAAAATACACTGCCCATATTAAAACATTAATATGATAATCTGAGATATTCTATTGACTCACCATAAGGGCATAAGAGACAGTGAGTTTATAGTCTCTGTCTTTCACTCACTGTGTTTGCTTCTAATCTGTCTCTTCAGAGGCACATCCTCATTTCAAGACACCTTCTCCGTAATAATAGCAAAACCTCTTTACACCAGAAATAAAGTCTTTTGTGATTGAGTCATGTGTCTGACATACCTGTGCACTGCAATACAATAAATGAGCAAAAGGTCTGTGTGCATTATACATTATGGAGGGGAAAGGCCATTTATACCATTTCATTAGGAGGAAGCATGCCCACTAAAACATTGAGAAAATGGGCCTTGAAACACAACACTGCAAAGTGAATTAGGTTAGCAAAGGATTTCAATGCAGTCAGAGATCTTACAGCTGTCCAAAGGGTTTATTTAACTTTCCTATCAATGCAGTAGCCCGTGGTGATAGCATCAGTCAAAACATTCTTCTTTTCCACTACATCTCCCTGCCTTTCACACCACCTCCCCTGCTCTGGTCCACATGGCTCAAAGAAGCAGCACCAATGGATGTGGTCAATGAGGTACTAAAAGGCTCTTTCCCTGTACCATAATATTAAAACCTCGGGGATGTGAGGAAATGAAAGTCGGCTGCTGTTGTGGGTGGTACAGACTGGGGGTCCCTGCTGGCCTGTGCCTATGCTCTGCTGTCAGCCCATCTCTGCCCTGTCCCCTGGGCTGAACCAGCAGGGCCATCCGTCATTAACAAGCAGGGTGTAATGGCTTGCTGTGCCTCTCACAAAGGCAGAGAAACAGGGAAGAAGCAGTTTAAATTTCACCAAAGCTGGGGTGGTATCAGGAGGGGTTTAATCAGATGGCAGACTCTCCTGATTGCATATTCCAGTGTCAGCTCCCAAACACAGACAAGCTGATATTCTGAACTCTCCCTGAGGTTAGTCTGGAGTCAGTCAAAATATAAAATATGAATATGGAAAGCAGTAATCTCTTCCTTGCCAGATCAGAAGCATTTAAAATTGAATGCCCTGCTTGACAGTTCTTTCAACATGGTCCTGTATTCTGAGAAGTCATTTATTTTTGTATTTTACTTCTGTAAATATGTAATTAATGCTGCTGCTCTGTTTAGAATTAAGCAGGGTGTGTGAATCTCTGTGATAGGAAGCTAACAAAAGCACAAGGGCTAAATCCTGATTTCAAATAGGTAATACAGTGACCCAACACAAAGCACAGCCTCTTTGGAAACCGAAACCACAGGAGACATCATCTTAAATGAAATGTTAGACTTTGTCTTAAATGAAATGTTAGTGTCTGTGTGAAGCAGACTGTCTCCATTGAGGCATGAAACAGTTCCCTCATGGAAAATCATTCACTGACATCTTTAAGGCACTAGGCTTTAAAATTTCTATCCCTTTATAACTGAAAGTACCATTCTGCAGAGTATTCACAGGGGGTTGGTAAGAAATTAAGTTACAATTGTATTTACATTTATTATAAAATTAAAATTATATTGTTCCTTATCTCTACTTGGCCTCACTGTATATCACTTGCTGCAGGAGTCCCATTGCAGTGAAATGAGAGTCACATTGAGTTTGGTCTCAATATACACAGTAACAAGGTTACTAAACTAGATAACTCTAGAGATAACTTTTCCCACAGTTGCACTACTTCCTGAGATCTGTTCTGTTCCAAAGTGATGTGTCAGAAAGAAATGTGACATTTTTTCCAGGCTGTGTGACAGCCTGAGATAATTTTATTTACTTCTGTGAGAGCCCATGTGTTAGACTTCACTGCATAGCAGAGTGCTGACACTGGGACAACCTTACAGTATTTCCAAACTTTATGGACTTGAAAATAACTCAGTGCACAGGAATGCATTTACAGAGATAATATGTTGTCCAGTTGGAGGTACTTAAATATAGTCACAGTGAACATCTGCAAAATGTAATATTGCAATACCTTCTGAACAGCTGTGGCAGAATAAAACTGCAGAATTTATAAACTTTATTTTGAGGCTGTGATGTATACTTTTTATTGAGCCTTGGATACACTCAATACAGAATGCTCCCATGAATGGAAATTACATACAAACACTTAAGAATAAAATAAATATATTATAATGCCTTTATCTTGAATGTATAGGAGTGGATACAGCCAGCGTGATCAGAGGCTGCAGGGTTCTGCAAAAATGCGGCTGTAACCTCAGTTTTTCTTTGCATTGTGCCATGGTGGCACATTCTCTCCACTGAATAACAGATGCAGTAAAAATGTACATTCATTATGTCTTTTCTGTGTAATTTTTCAGAAAATGCCCTGCAAAACTGGACAACATGGTGCAGTGAATCCAATTAAAGCAGTGTGGATTATGATTGATGATGTGAGACTTCAGAGGAAATACCATTGCTCAGTAGGAGCTCTTGCAGCTGAATGTTGCATCCAATAGTTAGTAACTTCCAGGTGAAGTTCTTTCTTTGTTGGGAACAGCTGTTCGATGGAAACTGCTAGGAATGCTTACCAGAAAGGACTGGCTTAGCTAGCCTTGGAATGAAATGTTGTGATCCAAACATTTTACAATTATAAATTGCTGCTCTTAACATCCCAGTTTACATTTTGGCACATTAAAAATGTTCCGTATTTACTCTTATTCTAGATTCTAGCCATAGGTTGCCAAATTATCCCCTTCCAAAATGTTGTTAATCTCTCAGGCTTCTCTTGATGGAAAACTTAGGATGAACAAAACTAAAGCTGACAAAATATTGGAGGATGCTTTCATTATCAGGTGCCTGACCAACAAAATGGGAGATGAAAATCATATTGATACGGTCAGAGTTAGATGCATGGGAATAAAGCACAGTCAAGCTGATATTCTGCCTACTTAATGATTGGCTTAATGTAGTTCTGCCTACTTAATGATTGACTTTTTCCAGCTGGAAAAAGGAACAAGTAGTTACTGTGGACAGCTTTGTACCAGTGCCACCTCCATGCCCAGTGCCAGCCGGAGAGGTTACAGAAAGATGGAAACAGCTAGGGAAAGAAAAAAGAATCAAACCAAACCAAAAAATAGTTTTGTACCTTCATAAAAAGGGATACATGCTCAGTGCCCCAAAATGTTGGCTCTGCAGTTTTCCTCTCACAGAGAACCAGCAATGGAATGGGGAAAGGAGTATGGAAAGTGACTGGTAGCTTCCCTAAGGGGACAGAGGAATACACTAATATTTTTCAGTATGGGAAAAAATATCAAAGGGAGAGATGACAGCAAAAACCAACATTATAAACTGGAAGTGATATTTACTGCTTTTCATAACAGTGCAACTAGTTAAGAACCAAATTAAATAATAAGATAAAAGGTCTGAGACAGACAAGAGTACTTTTCTCTGTCAAATTTTCAAGACTGCATAAATGTATTGTCAGTGGACTAGGTACCATTATTGTAGCTTTTATAATAGTTGCTATTATATTTTTTGGGTGAACTTTAGAATTACAATAAAGTTATGGTATGATGCAATAAGACATTTAATCAATTCAGCAGTTCAACTGGAAATTGAATTTGCCCTATGAAAACATGCTTTCCAAAATGTAGCTGAAGAAATGAAGTTGAAGTAGACTTTAACCAATTTCAAAGAGCTCAGTCTGAATGTTTTGCTGTAGTGTTCCCTTGGAGTCTTAAACTGTGTTTCAGTGAATGGCCTGAAATTGCAAAAATTGATTCAATTCACATGCTCAGAAAATTTATTCAGTCAAAACACTTCTCCATGCTATTGCCTATAATGAAGGGCTTGTATCTGAAAGACAGTTGTTAAAGAATGGAATAAGTTTTATTAAATTTTTGATCAAAAACAAGAAAACTTCTCTTTTTTGCCATAAACAATTGACTTTATATTGTCTAGCTAATACATTGGATACACTTGCCCTACCTGGAAGAAATTCAATGCACCTCTCTATCTTGTCCTTAAACTTTGAATGAGGTTTTATCAACACAGAGCAGTTAGTGTGCAGTGAGATTTGTGTTCCTTTATGAGTTTTATATCACTTCACCTTACTACATGACTATTTGTAACAAATATGTGCAAGGTCGTTACTCTATTGCAAAGTGGAAACCAAATGTTTTGCACTTAACAGACAATGTAATATGCTTATGTATCAGCCTATAAAGGAGTCTTGTGAAGACTCCAGATCTTCCCTGAACACTGAATTTCTTAGATATTGTAAACCTTAAAGCAAGGAAAAGAGACACAAGAGGACAGTATATTAAATGAAAATAACTAATGGAAAATACTGATTAGAGAATGCATGAACTACTGCCCTTAAATCAGAGATAAAACTGTTTATAAGTCCTGACACTACATTTTGAAGTGAAATGGAAGTTAAGAAAATACCAGGCAGTTCATAGTTTTTGTTCACCAAATAGCTTTTGTAACCATGGGTTATTATTTTCTATTTGAACCAAGCAGCTCTTTGCCCTGACAATCAATCATAAGACAGAAACTCTCAAATGGTCTTATAAGCCTGATATATTCAAACAAAAACCTCCTGTAACAGAACTGTATTGTGCATTCCTTTATTCTGCATTGTAGCCTGTGCTGATGGGGTAAAGTACTTAAATAGTCTAGGGAACAGAATCCAGAAATCTTATTCCTAATGGAAGGAACGCAGATTTACACCTAGAACTGCTGTCTGCAACACACTCAAGGGGAAATACTAAGTTTCAGTACTGCTTTGGAAATCAGTTATATTTGTGTGCAAAGAAGACACTTGGAGAAATCCTGGCTTTGAAATCAGAACCCAGGATTCCTCTTCTGCTGCCTTCTGTATATTAATCTACCATTAGGTTATGGCTCCAGGTTCTGTCTCTCTAGGTTACTAATCCTTGCAGTCCATTTTGCTCAGTTACTCAACTTTTGTGGGAGCAGTGGAGAAACTGCCATTTAATGGGCTATCAAATGTTAGTTCTTGGAGGATAGGAGATGTCTATCAAAATTTCTTTAGCCTCTAGAAATATCACATCCCAGCTTCCTCCCAATTTCCAGGCATATATTTCAGGTACTGAGCTCTATGCAAAATGTATCTTCTTCTCACCATAGTTTAAAGTAAAGCCAATCCAAACAAAATGAATTTCAACAGGTCTTTGTGGAGGTCTTTTAAGTTTGGGTTGTGGCCAATGCCCCATGAAGAGGAAATCCTCTGCTTTTCTTTAGGTGTCCTGTAACAGAAAAGTGTCAATTTTAGATGCCCTTTGGGTTTGGATGTGGGTGAAAGAAGGCTTGTGATCGATACTGATGTTTCAACTGCAGTTGAAATAAGACCAGGACATACACATTGTTTAAAGATTCCAGAATTTTTTTATTTAAAATAAAGCTCTAGATGAAAAAGGAAGTGAACATTTTTTCATTCAGTTTTAAATTTCTGTTTAAATTTGCATGTATTTGCCAAAACCTGTTTAAGTTATACAGGATATAGGAAAGTGATAAGGAGATGAGAAATCTCCTTTGCAGTCAGGCAGAAAAGCAATACTTTAATAAGTAAAATGTTAGTCAAGAAACAATTTAAAAGGTGTTTTATTGAAGTATAAAACAATCCTCCCAAAAAATAAACAAACAAACAAAACAAATTAGTGGAAGGATCTTCCTTTGGGAATTTAAAAAACAATCTGGAAAAATGGCAGAAACATACTTTAGCCATTGCACTCAAAAGGTGGGCAGAGTAGGTGACCTAATTAAAAGAGAAGACTTGACAGGGTGTGCATTATGTTCTTGCAGTAATGTGCTTTGGGGCATTTAAATGTAAGTCAGAGTACACAAAGCTATTAAACATTGTGGTATGTCATCACTAGATTTTACAACCCTTAGATGCCCTCAAATCTTGTTTCTAAAATATTAATTTCCAAAGGTAAACTGTCAATTATTAGAAAGAAAAATATTCCCCACATAAAGCAATGACTTTTTTTTTCTTTAATGCACTATAAGATCATATCAAGGGAAATTGTCTAGACAGGGTTTATTTTACTAATTCTCAATGACAATAATATTTGACAAGTTAACAAAAATGGAGTGAAATGCAAACATTTAGTATTTAAGGCTGACACTGAAATGCATGTAGGAGGAAGGGCTGCTTGGGAAAGAGGATTTACAACCCCATCAGGTTTTCCTACTACCCTTCTTCCTAACACCGTTGCTCTCTGAAGGCAGTAAGCATTGGAGAAATAGTATAAAGATGATGGGGCCATTTAGTGACTGACATCTTGCAAGTTTAAGACACAGAATTTTCTTTATGAGTTTCAGGTGTGGGTTTTTTTCCCCATTTTCAAATGTCCCCTCCTGTCTCGTCTCTCCCCCCTACCCCCAGCTTCCCACACAGATGTATGTCTGCTAGCTGCTCGAAACAAAATGAAGGTGAATGTCAGAGGTTCCGTCAAGAAATTTGCAATATGAAAATACCTGTGCACCACTACTTCAAGCAAGGAGAGTGACAACATTTCCCAGTGGCATCATCACTGTGCTTGGGGACATGGTTCTGTAATGCACACAGTACTGCCAGTTAATGCTTGGACTCTATGATCTTAGGAGTCTTTTCCAAGCTTAACAATTCTGTGATTATAAGTACATTTCTAAGTGTTTTATCAACAATTATTTCCAGAAGTGAGCTTAGTCCTTAATAAAATAAAGTGAAAGGCTAGCTTGGCTAGCCTTGGCTAGGCTAATTTATACTCTTGGTATAAATTAAATGCTTATTTTTAGCCCTTACCAGCCATGACCAACTCCTCTGTAGCCTGTTCACCATTTCCAGTGGTGGGTCCTGAGTCTCCTTGGTTCCTTTTGGGATTTTCCTCTCCCTGAAACCTAATGGACTACGAACTACACAACACATTAATTGCTTGGCAACTTGAAAGTCTGTGTCCCAAAGGCCAGCCTCAGACAGGCCCAGTTGTATGAACAGACCTGACAAATCACCTGTGTTTCTGAAAGGTTTGGGGCTAATTACATGTTGTTTACTTTGCTACTTAAGTAGGTTTAATATCCCTGGGACACTTCATGGTGCCTTGTATTTTTTTAAAGGGTACTTTCAAAACTTTGTTATTAATTGAAGAATTTTCATTCCTGACAAAATGTTTTCAATTACAAGGAAGTTTTTAAAAATTTTCTAAAAATTTTACTGCACTGGAAAGGGAAAGGAACTATTCTAGGATTTCTGCAGGATTTTAATACTCTTTGTGCTGAACAGGCAAATATTCAAGTTCATTTGGCATTTTACATGTGAGAAGGAGAAACTTGAAAGGTAGATATTGTTTGTCAAAAGCAAAGTTATTCAGATTCAATTTCTACCCTAATCTATCAAAGACTTGATTCAAAATAACCACCACAAACCTTATACTGGCAATTTAAAAAAAATCTTCTGTGGACCCATATGCTTCTTTATCGATGTAGTTGTGCCTGATAGAAGTATATCCATAGAATATCTAAGCAGAGCTTGAAATTAGAAGCATATTCATGGGATATCTAAGCAGAGTATTGAAATTTCATCATTATTTGTTCAGCTTGCTGGCCAGTCACATTGCATTTGAATTTCTTCCACACAGAGAGAAAGGGTGATATATCCAGTCAATCCCCATCACATTCTGCTGATGTTAATTCTGCATATTCCATTTTCAATGTCAGCACAGTCTCCACTGTGTCTCTGGAAATTCAGCTTTTTCTTACAATCTGTTACATTTCTTCCTATGACCTCACCATACATCCACTTAAATACCTTATCCAAAATTTAACTAACACTAAAATCTTGATTATGAACTTAATTTTTCTTTCAACAGGTCTGCTGGATCCAGTGTTGGCAGTAGCTGTGTTTTCATCATCCAGTTGACTGGGTGGTGCTGATTTTAACTATTTCCTTTAGCACTATGTTTTACTGCAAGCCTATACGCATAGCACACAATTACAATTGCTGTCATTTCTTTCCAGCTGTCCTCAAAGCATATATTCCTCTCATTACATAAACATTTCTCATAGTTAAGTAAGCAATTATATAATTATATTCTCTTGTAGATTTAAGTACCCTCTGAATGCCCCATGTAAGGTATTTAGAAATATTGGATACCCTAATAAGCAAGATATGCTTGAAGTTGTTTGCAAGGGAATTCTCAGAATTAGAAGGCAAAGAACTACATTTCTCTCAACAAATATTAATTTGCAGAAACGCTATAAACTAAGAGGTTACCCAAGAGAAGGGATAGGAGGAGAATGAAGAGATTCATTGTTGCAATATGGAGAAACCAAATGTGTCTATTGTTAAGCATTCAATAACAAGATTAGGACTTAGTAAACCTAATATCCATTAATATTCTGAAACAATTAGTTACAATTATATCTACTAAAGAAGTCCAATAATGATTTGCCTGTGATAATTTTGGTAATATAGCTGCCTAAGATATAATAATCAAATTACATATTTATATGAAAATATAAATTTCTGGTAAAGGCATTCGAATAATGAAGTACTTTGCATGGTTTAGTCATTAGCATATTCCATTCAGTTTTGGGGCAAAAGATGACCTTGTCTGAGCAGGCCCAAAGAATATTAATATTTCCAAAGCAGAAGGAGTCAAGCAATAGTTTAGGGACAGAATTTTGAAACTACCTCCTGTTGGTAGTTATCTGTAAGAAGTCTTGCAAGAGTAGAAGAGGGAGATGGACTTGCATTTCAACTCACCCTTAAAAACATTTTGGGCCATGAAAAGGAAGAGAAGCCAGCAAATCTGGCCTTCTATGAGATAAAGTAAGGACTTAAGATTTGCGTAGAATGATAGGCAGCAAAGAACCTCATCAGCTTTCCAACTGCACACTACAGAGAAAGGGAAACTTTGAAGCTTTTCTAAGTTGTAGATATGTACATGCTTCTCTCCATCTCTTTCTAAAGATTTGCAGTGGTATTTTTTTGCATTTGAGAAATACACTCTCTATTTTTCTTTTATCTTAACCTTGCTTGCACTAAAGGTGATTGCAATATAATTAAAAAATTCATTGGCCTTTTATTCCTTGAAGAAGAAATTCTTAAAAGTAGATCATGACCTATCTCATGAAATGGACTGTATCATCTCATGTTGATCAGGTTTCAAATGATATTTCATGGAATATCTAAAATATAACAGGATGTGCCTCTGTACAGAAAGGTTTGTGAGCTGTCAATTCAGCTGCTTGCTGACTAGAAATGTTTTGAGGACTAACATTATTTAAGAAATTTTCTTTTGCAGTACAGCAGTGGTGGGTGTGCCTCAAACATATGGAACCAAAGGAAGCATTCAGCCAAATTAATCTAGGAAATCTAATGTCAGTTACGAGGCCAAACCTTCTATGTATGGGAAAGAGATTTACACAAGGCAAAGGAGTATCCCAGTTGCAGAGTAGATCACATCATACACAAATCACCTTTGTGGGTCTCAGTTTCCACTTGCTATGACAAAATTTCTTCAAAATATATAGGATGCCATGGAGACTGAGATAAAGCTCTTAATCCTTGCTTTGCTGGTGCTGACAAAACAGATCTCTAGACATACATGGGATGTCTACATGCAGGAAATGGGACTGATGTGCACAAAGGGATAAAATGTTGTATGTCTGTAGCAGTCCAACTTCTTCTTATAATAGTATAACAGGATATTAATTTTCTGAACTGGCTTTAATTCAACTTCAAAAATATCATCTTTAGGGCATACTTATCATGAAGCATATAACTTTACTAAAAAAAAAAATACAAAGCCAGCAAATGGTTTTATGCCTGGAATAGAAGAAAGTTAGCTTAGAAAAGATTTATAGCCTACAGATTAACTTCACAAATGTAAAGATGTGTGAGCCTTTTATCTTCTATGCACCTTTATGCTGAGACAACTCTAAGAATCTTCTTGGACAGGATTCCATTTTATTTTTCTTTTCTTCTACTTCTCGTTCCATATGTTTCTAGTGCCATATGTGTCTTCTGATGTCTTTACTGAACATGAACAATTTTTTTGTTAGTTATACCATCAACTTGTACTTGGCTGGTTTTGGATTGTATAGGTCACAGTTTATTGGCCCACATCTATACAGCAGGAATGCTGTACAGATGTGTTAGCTAAATTGTGGTGTCTCACGGACTGCTGTCAGTACAGTCTGGTGCCAGTCATGCCTGGTGACCTTTGGCAATATTGTGGTATTAATCTGAAGTCAGAAGACATGTCTCAGTTGCAGGGGGTGCTAACTAGCATGCATTAAATCCAGGGAATGAAGGGATATTTTCCTTTACAAGTTTCACACCTAGCAGAGTTTCTCCCAGATTAATTCCAGGCAGAGCTAGTGGCCTGGCTCTCTTCCTCTGGATGCCAGAAGGGTCCTGTGCTAGGGCCAGCTCTGGTAAGAAGAGGGGGTGGTGTTACTGGCAGCCTCAGTAAGGGCTCCCCAAGCATTGACAGTGTGACATTGCACCAAGTGAGCCAAGCAGACCCAGACTGACTTCTGATGAAGCCAAGGGTGTGTCTGTGTCCCTAGTGCCCAAGGGAACACTGTGCTACTCTGTTACTAAGGGCTGTGCATAATTCAGGATAACTGAACCTCCAGAGTCAGAACATCTGACTGAATTAACCAGTTTCTGTTGCCTAATTATTCACCTTAGTAATATTCTGAATTGTGTCGTCGCATGTTCCTGAAAAATCTGTAAAAGTAGGCAACAAATACCAGTTGCAGAACGTTTATATTTTAATGCAGCGTATTTCTTTGTGACTGTAAATTAAGGATAAGACATTAAAAAGAAAAAAAGGAAGACTTTTCATTGACCTCAAAGTGTTCGTAACTTCTCTTACTCTCCTCCTTGTAAGTAAGATATTTCAGTTACTCTCTCCAGAGAGATAAATTGATGCTAATGCTGAAAGACAAAATAAAGTAATTATGTTTTCCACACATGTTAGCTTAGAGATGGTCTCTTAGGGGCTAACACATTACTTGCAATTTTACTTTAAAATTACTTTGTAATTGACTACTATCAATCTGCTTCACTTGTAGGTTATGTGTACTAAAGAGATGATACAAATAGTTGTTCCTATTGATAAACATTCAATTGTCAATAAAATTCAAGCTTAAAATTGATGACACTACTTTTTAGACAGCACTCCAGTTAATCCAGAAGGACTGATTCCCAAAGCATCCTCTGCAGCCATTAAATAGTATCTGCTTACTGTGGAATTTACTGATCAGGGCAATTAATCTCTTAGAAACATCTGCTTTGACTCAGAGCACATACCTCTCATTTATTAGTCAGAGAAGCATTTCTCTGGCTCTATGTTATTAGGCTTCAGTTTAAAGTCAACAAAAAGTTACCCACTGATTTATTAAGAATTTGGATTCGGTTTTTGGCTGTGGTGCTGAACAGCAGGGAAAACTATACCTCATCAGTCCTGTAGTGTGTCTGGAATATGATCATGCAGACTGCATAGGGGTCATACTGCTTCCTTCATCTTGATAATCCAGGGCAAGGGAAGGCTTAGCTGTGTTGTACAATGGAAACAATGGTTAAAACAAGTACATCAGTGTCCGTTGCAGATGATACAGAAATACTCCGGCAAGGAACCCTGTTTCTGTGCTGGGCTGGCATGACTAGGCTATTCTCTAACACTCTTGATTGTCAACTTAAGCTTGCACAGAGATAAAACTTGGATCCAGCAGAGTCTTTTACTCAAAGCTCTGTGGAAATGTAGGCACTGTAGTCCTGGGTCTATTTCAGGCCTGGAAGCAGTAAAGCTGTATTCATGGTGTTCTTCATGTATTAATAAACACCCAGTTGGACATGAGGCTTTGTATCCTGGGCATGGATGATCAAAGAGCACATTACCTGCTCAGAGAGAAAGGAGAGGTTGCCAAACACAAATACATATATGTAATAGGCAGGGCATGTTAATTTGGAGTTATATATTGAATTTTTAGGCTATAAACTCCCTGGGATGCTTATTGACTTCTTTATCATTAGCAGAAAAAGAATGCTGGCCAAAAAAAAAAAAAAAAAGGAAAACTGTGATTTCATCACATATTGGAAAAAAAAACAACAACTCTGTAATATCTTTAGGATTTTAAAAGGCTTTTGCTTTACTTTCATTTCATAGTGCAAATGGTTAGAATTTTGGTGTTTGACAGAATCACTTTGAATATTTTATTGCATTTCTGTAAGAAGACCTGAACCAAGCTGTTGGAGAATAATGGAAAAAGAAAATAAACCAGAGACAGACAGAAAAAAATTGAGGAGCGTACATTTGGGTCGATGATATTTGGGTCAGTTCAAGTTAGGCTGGGGGATGAACAGATTGAGAGCAGTCCTGCTGAGAAGGACTTGGGGGGTCTGGTGGATGAGAGGCTGGACATGAGCTGGCAATCCAATTGTATCCTGGGCTGCATCCAAAGCAGAGTGGCCAGCAGGGCAAAGGAGAAGACTCTGCCCCTCTGCTCTGCTGTCCTGAGACCCCATCTGGAGTGGACCATCCAGCTCTGGGGTTCCCAGCACAGGAAGGACATGGACCTGTTGGAAGAAGTCCAAAAGAGGGTCACCAATATCTTTTGAGGGATGGAGGACCTCTCCTATCCTCTCCTAAAGGCTGAGAGAATTAGGTTTGTTCAACCTGGCTTTGGGATGACCTTTTTGCTAACTTTTAGTACCTGAATGGAGCCTACAAGAAAGATGGAGAGGGATTTTTCAAAAGAGTATGTAGTGACAGGAGAAGGATGAATGATTTCAAATTGAAAGAGAGTAGGTTTAGATTAGACCTTGGGAAGAAATTTTTTACTATGAGTATGGTTATGCACTGGAATAAGTTGCTCGGAGAAATTGTTGATGCCACAACATCCCTGGCAGTATTCAATGCCAGGTTGAATGGGGCTCTGAGCAATCTGGTTCAGTGGAAGGTGTCCCTGCCCATGGCAGGGGGTTGGAACTACATGATCTTTATGGCCCCGTCCAACCCAAGCCTTTTTTATAATTTTATTATTTAATCATGTTGACCTGTTGAACTACAGCCATTTGGATTCAATTAAGGTAATTCTGAGATTATTTGTATTGATATTATGCTAATAATTTATTTTAAAAGGCTGGCCACAAGAAAAATAATTGCTGTCTTTAAGACCATTCTATTGTCATTCTGTACTTTGTATAAATATGCTTAAAACAAATGCACAAATATCAAAGGGCCTAGGAAAGACAGAGTCACAAATTTTCTGTGAGTGTCCTGAATCTGCTTGGTAATCCAAAATTCCATGAGCCTTTCAGGATTAAGCTAAGCTTGGGTACAATACAAAGAAACAATATTTGAATATCTGCATATATTTGATTCAAAGTTGGATAGTAAGCAATGCCAGTCTAATATTAATGACAAAATTTGCCCTCCCAATATAACTGCAGTATAGACTGCTGGGGCTCCATTCCTGTTACTAGATCTGCCCATCTTTATCTGAAGCCCTAGCTCAGCTAAAGACACTTAACCTACATGACTAACCTTTTCACATTAATATCCTTCTGAAGCCCACAGAGTAACATTAAATAAAGAAAGGCAGGCTTATGCATCCACAGTGTCACTCTCAATTCCCACCATGTTTTTTATTTTTAATATGTTACCAATCCATAGGTCACTGATAAAAACACCTGCACATTGCAGTGCTTGTATTCAGGAAAGAGGGTGTCACAAACTGCTGGGTATTTGAAGGGATCGCATCCTTTCTAAGGAAATAGAAAACTGTTGTGAACAGCAGCCAAGAAGTTGCCTGGTGCAAACTGAAACCAAAATTGCTTTTCTCAGATGAGGTAAGCAAGAAAGAGCTGAGAAGGAATATTTGGCTGATCCAAACACACTGGCAGCTAGTTTGGTATTTTTATTTTGGATTGTGGGTCCAAAGCATAATCCTGTTTTTATTGGCAGTGAAGATCTTAACAAGCATAGATAATTCTTGGCTGGATTATGCTACCAAAACCTCAGCAGTCTGCCAGTTAACTCAAACTGCTGCACTTTCTTCAAAAGAGAATTACCTGAGAATAGACTGACAACACTGAACTACAGGATGTCCAGGATTTCATGGTTTGCATGAACTCATTTCTCCTTTAATGTATCAGGTAAATAGGGAAGAGTAAAAGAAAGGATGTGAAGTTACTTATCCTGGTTATCCTCTACATCAGAAGGTATTTTGATATTCTAGTCCATACTGATGGCATGAATCAACATTTTCTTTTATCTTCATCAAAGAATTTTTAGTTTTAAGATACCTACTTTAACAAATCAGGTGTTCAGGAGAACCTAGGCTCAGGTTAAATCCCTCACATCCACAATACTGCCTGAATAATTTTCCTCCAATTTCCAGCTTGGTGTAATTTGTTATAAAAATGTCAGTAGCTCATCTTTTCCTCTGTTTTAACTGACAACACAATGAATGACCAGAACCTGCACTTTGCATTGATTACTAAACAGATTTATATTGATCAGCCATAGACAGCCATTTGAAAAATAAGAGATAAGTCCTAAAAGTATCAGTGTGAACATTTTCATCATTCTTGCAGTCTTTATACCAGACCTTTGCTCCTGCAAAGGGATTGCCATGTAGTTAATAACCACAAATCTGAACTCCAACAAAAGGTCGAATTAGCAGCAAAATAAACAAAGCCCAATAAAACAAAATTTGAAAAAAAAAGGTAAAAAAGAAGGACCAGACTAATTTATGCATGGTTAACTTCACTGTCCAAGTATTTTCTATTCACACTATGCTTGTTGTGCCCTGATGAGAAAGGGGCATGCACATCAGGAGACAAAACTGCTCACCCTAACCAACAACCCTAACTCAGAATGGTAACACAAAGGAGAGATTGATCCTAATGGGAAACTGCAGGATTTTTCAGGTGTCCTGACTCAGGGAGTGAAATAAAAACATTTATTTGCATAGGTATGCTGCCAGGGGATTCCCTGAAGTGGTGAGACCTGGAGAACTCCTGGCAAAGGCTGGTGCTATAAGCTGTGGAGAAGATCTTATCTCCCTTTACTTCTCCCGGTTTCCACTCGGTTTCAAATATGCTTTGATCTCCACCCCTGCTGTAACTGTAAGCAGAAATTTATTCTTAGTTCCTAGCACAGAGGCAAGAAAAGAGTGTTAACCTCAGCTCTTACAAAGTTTTAATGAGATGACACAAATAAATTCCTTAATCTAGCCAGAGGTTTATTCATGAGGTCTTTTCTTTTTTTAAATGAAAAGCAAAAAGAAATAATGCCAGTCTGACAAAAGGAAGTTATACTTTCACTTTGATTGAAAAGAAAGACTCCAGCTTGCAATAGCCATACTGGCTTTGCCCAGGCCTCCTAAGCAAATGCGGAAATGTAGGAATACAATTTCTACCTCACCTGGAATCAATTTTCTCATGCCTGTGTCATTCAAAACTGTATGAAGTAATGCTGTTGTTTTGATTCATTCATGTACAAATATCATGTTACTGAATTGTGATGAGAAAGAAGCAGTGCTGTTTTCCTTTCAGTTATGTAGATTTGCAGAGGGAAGGCATTTCTGATTTTTTGTTGTTTTTGTCTGCATGTGATGTATATTCCTTGCTGATAATTAAACTTGTGTTAGGAGAAATCTTTTAAAGAAGATGCATTTGAGTTATTCAAGGAAAAAAAAAGCTTGCAGAAATACTGTGCTCTGCAAGTTAACTGTAATTTTCAGGGAACTTTTGAAATGTTTACACATAAAAATGTTTAGAGGGAAAATTTCCCACCAGTCATTGCAGCTATTGCAATATTGTATGAATAAAAAGGTAAGCTTACTGATTTTGTTTTTCTTTTTCAGTCTCTGTAATCTGCAGTGAACCGTAAACTGCCTCTGGTGGTTTAATGTTCCCTCTTCCATTATAATATGCTATGCAAAGGGCAGAATACAAATAACATGACAAAAAACAGTTACTCATAATTTTACTCCATTTTTCGCCCCTTCCTAGTCAGAATAATAAAACAGAGGCTACCAGCTTGTGTGTCTTAATTCTGAGTTGATAATAAAAGATGGCACAGAGATGGGGGACCAGGATCTGTCCATTTAGGTAGTTTAAATTACAGCTTAATGGGTTAACTCCACAATAAACTGATTTTAAATTCTTTATCCTCAGCTCTGTATTACTGATCCTAGTCCCACATGGATTCTCTTGCCATTCAATATTGAGAAAGTGCTTCTCTGTTTTATCTTTTAGGGACTAAATAAAATTCATAACCTCTCCATAAAAAGCTGACCTCACTGGCTGCTGATTCCCCCTCCCCACACAACCACCTAACACCGTGAGGCATAAAGGCATGAAAAGTGATAGCCCAGCTGCAGCGTGGGAGTGTTTGCTGGGTAGTGCCAGACTCTTCCAAGCAGCCGTGGAAACCCCCTTCACTCTGCATCCCTTAAAACAACACTGACTCAAAGTACTAGTGAAGAAACTTTGAAGAATATCTAGTAAACCTGTCCTGGCATAAGTTTATAAGACTTAACCTAAGGGTTATCCTTAAGGGACCAATGTCTGAGTCAGTATATTATAAATGGCAATCATGGATCTAGCACTGTTTCTAGCCCTTCTTGCCCCCCTTCCTTACAAGTGACCCAGGTGTGAGAACCCCCAATCCCTTATCACCTTTGCTAATTGCTATTAAGCACTTTTTCAAATGTGCTGAGAAGATTTGGCTGCTTTTATTGCCCTAAAACAAACAAACAAACAAACAAACAAATAAATAAACAATATTTTTAAACTATTGAACAAAGAGAGCATAAAATCTATGCAAGATCTTGTTTTACTGGGAGATGCTTAGCAAGGAGCACAAAATAAAAATGGTGGCATCCTCCCATCCCAGTGTTTACTTCTCCAGAGGGTGTTGGCTTTGTCACTGCTTGGGTCTGGGCATGCTCTTGAAAGTTTAGGAAATGGACAACCAGTTTTGCAGTGCGGTGCTTGGGTGTAGGATGGGGTCACATCTGGCACCACAGGCAGCACAAACAATAAGTAATTGAACTGTCTGTTAGGTTACATTTGTTTTGTAATATTTATTATGATACAAGTCTAATGTAATGCTGTGAAAATATCAGAATCACTGAAATCGGAGGGATTATATTAGAACTGCAGTATTTGCTGTGTGAGTTTTATATTTGCTAAATTGGTTAAGTATAACCTTGTTCATTCACTTCAGAGGATTTCTGAGATTCATTAACCTTTCAGAGAGAGTTTTATGACAAATGTTAATTTTGTCTTGGAGATTAATTTAATTTGCTATTCTCTACTGCAAAGCAAACAATAGTTCAATTTGAACTAAATCTTAAGCCATCCTGCAGCAGATCACTTACAGTTGGTTAAAAGAAAGTGGTGTAAGACAGAAAAGGAATTACAGCAAAATGAAAATGTCTCAGAAACTTCAAGAGAGGAAACAATTAATAAAGCAAGTCAGCATGAGAGGTAAAAGCACTGGGAGTGTTTCATCTAGTCATTGAGCCAGTTTCACACCAACATAGAGCAAATGTCTTGATGGAGCTAGGTTAGAGTAACTGGTATCCAGAGCCAGAAGTTTCAGTGCAATGCAATGATGCACCTCAGTCTTCACAAGTGTTTCTAGTTCAGACTATTTTCCATTAAATTCAGAAGTGGTATTCAAATTATATATTTATTTCCACAAAATTTGCACCCATAGTGTCTTAATAAATTTGAGAGTTTATTGTCACAGAGCCAGTGAAAAAGGAAAAGATCTTGGGTTTTCAGTTTTCCTAGGGAACCATTAATTTAACAGAACTCAGTCTGGGATAATATGGTTTTCCTAAGTAATATTATTGGAAGTTTTTTGGGGTTTTTTTTGTACCAGGAAATAGCAAAATAGTTGATTTATATATTCAGCTAGCATAAGCCCCATATTAATCAGAAGTCACATACATATTAGCAATCAAAAGGTTTCACTTTTTGTAGGAATCTCCAAAAAGGTTTCACTTTTTGTAGGAATCTCCAAAAAACACCTCAATAAACACCAAACATTTAGAGTTAAGTTTAAAATGTTAAACTTCTAAGCAATCAAAAAGTTATTTGGTATGGAAATATGAGTTTGAATCAAGTTGTACTCTTGCACCTCCCCCCTTCACACTCTACCCTGAAGTCAGAACATAAGTTAAGTAGACATTTAACCATAAATTCCTAATAACTTCTATCATTTTGAACTGGACTCACCTTATCTGTAGCCCAATTCCCATTAGAAAGAAGGCATGTATGACAACACTCTGCCACTAGGTTTGTGTTGCCATTTATTTATGTATCTTCTGGCCAGTTTGAAGTCAAGCTAACTAAAGGGAGGATCTATCTGAGTTCCCATCAATTTTATGGAATGAGGAACTAAACCAGAGGAGGGAAAGCTTATAAAATCTTTGGTAAATACTGTAGCTGAAGGAAAGGCTATAGCATCAGTTTAAGCAGTATTAGACACCAGAAAAATTGCATAGGAGATAGACTTTTCTGATACCCCCTGTCATGACTGGAGCTTCTGCTGGAGACCACAGGATACATGTCATTGCCCAAATCCACAAAAACCCACAGTTTGTTTCTTCTGGATTCCTCTTTCTTGGTGGTGCCTCTTACTAATACTAAGGAAGTTCATCTTCCCATCTGTTTGAATATTTCTGTACACTAATCTGGAGTAGAATTGTTTAGTAGTCTTTGGCTCCAGAAGGAAGTATGCTATGGCAACAAGCTTGGTGTCCTTTCTGGAAAGGAGCATAGAGGGTCTATCCCCCCATTGCAGCAGCCACCAGTGAGCAACTGGCCTCATTTGGTACTTTGGCTGGGGACAGCAGTTCCTGGATTTTGCCTTCTGGACAATAAAGGCTTTGCAGTTTCTTTGAAGGAAGCAGTATGTCAGTGGTCTTGTTCCTGGTTTCTTTGTCTCCTTCCCAGTGGAGACCTTTCTCTATCCATTTTTCTACTGAGGTCTAGGAAGTGTTTTCCAGCTGAGCTGTCTGCTTTTCCCTTTGCATATGAATACTTTGCACTGTGCAAAAAATTTTTAAAACACTACAGAGATTAGACTGTGAGTTCTGTACCCAAATATCTGCCCCTTTTTCAGGTGAGTAACACCTCACTTGCTGCTTTTACAGCCCTCAGAACACAACTGGTAAATTCCAGTAGCACCACTGAGACTGCAGTCCTGAGCATAGAAGTTGCTGGAGCATAAATGCATGGACCTTCATACATGATATGAAGGCCAAGTGACAATAATCCAAGTTTACTTAATTTTTCATTCACCACGTGGAACCTATTTGCAAAAGCTAATGACGACTCTAAATATCCTTGTGAAACACCACCACCATTGTTGAGAACTGCTGAATTTTGTCTAACCCTCCTTTTTTTGCTTTTTTTAGATTCATGAAGGGACTACAGATTCCTCCAGTATTATCTGCAAGTGTTCAGCGCTTCTCAGTATAGAAAAAAGTTAAGACATAATTAACTAAAGGCAAAATAAACAATTAAATCCCAAATATTAATACCTGTCAAAGTAATCCTGGTAGAGTAATCAGTAGGGGTGTTTTTTTGCTGACATGCAATATATTAACAAATTTAGTGTGAAGGGGTTGTTATTCTGCATAAAAGATTTATAAAATGAAATTAAATAGCTCTTTGAAATAAGCATCCATTCACAGGCATTATTTTTAGCCAAATATTAAATATTTTGCTTGTTGATTCCTAGAGGAATAGCAAGCAAAACCCACCTTTTGAGCCTTTTAAAATTCTTCCTTTATGTAAATAGAGTTTGGTTTTTATTCCAGAGGGTTTTAATAAGGATTTTTCAAGGTACATGTTAATTCTGTCTTCTCAGTACTGATTTAAGAAAGCAACCAGTGATTTAAAAATCTACTAGCTCCTTATAAACAACACTGAGATGTTAAAATGATAAGAACTTTATTTTCCTTTCCTCTGTTTTGTGGCACAATTTATTGGAAGTTCACGCAAAATGTCACGAGGAATATTGGTCTTGGGAGGATAAAAAAAACAACAGAAATGAAAAATATTCTTGTATTTGACTTACAGCTTTGTGTGAACATTAGGGTTTGAAGGGAGTCTAGAGGCTGAAATCTGAGTTGTAAGTGGATCTTAAATTAGAAATATATTTTTGATTTGTTTTTGCTTAGCTACAGTGATGGAGAGATGTAGTGCAGTAAGAGCATTCTGTTGTACAATCCGTGACCTCAGTGATGAGGGAGAAAATGGGCTTTTGCTGTCAGCTTCTCCTCCTATTACAAATTTGAGTTTTACTCCAACATTACTTCCAGTCTAATTGCATTTGATCCAGCATTCTTGCTGTGCTAGTGTCAGGCAACATATCTGGAGGCCTATGCAACAGCTAGTATTTATTTATAGAAAAAATATAATTTATTCTCAACCCTAGAAGCATCAGCCTTATGAACTTTCTAATTTTCATTAAAATACAGGTTTCTTTCTACTTACCTTTGGAAGCAATACAGACAAGGTATTTATGCGTCCTAAGTGGAAACTGTCTGCATTGAGAAATTAAGCTAGGAAATTAGAAGAAGGTTGCCCTATTTAGTGTAAATTAAAACTAAAAATAGCAGGTTGTGGTCAGGTGTAAAGACTTGTGTATGTTTACAATCAAAATATTGATATATGCAGATTGCTGGTGTCCCCATGTTTGCATCTTAAAATTGCAGAGCTATTTATATATTTGCACAATTTAGGGGATATTCTGTTGATTCCCTGCTTCTTTCACTGGGGACAAATTCACTCTTCAACATGAAAAGTTTTGTGTTTCTGCTGTTGCAAACCAAAGATATCTGTATCTGTTTGCTTACCTTTGCATACTTACAAGAGTTTTTCTTCATTTTGAGAAGTTACTTGACATTTCTGAATGGAAGCTTCCAATTCACTATTTTCTGATATTTGTTTAACACCTGAAAAGAAACATAGGCTAGATCTCCTCTTCCCCGGTTTGGGGCAGAGTTTTATTGCCCCACTATCAGGGGCAATAAAATATAGATTAATATAGATTAATATAAAAATCTATATTATATTTTATATAATAATCTATAAAAATTCATATAATCTATAAAAAAAATTCATATATTTAAAGTGATATCTGGAGCAAGTTGCAGTATTAGTGTTTTCAGCTCAGCTTTGCATGATTCAAAGTGCATCTTTAAGGATGATTTGGATTCTCAGCTTGGGGCTTGTGTTTTCACCCATGAGAGGTGAAATTGTAGAACATTTTGCAGCAGCAAGCTTTGCATTATGCATATCCATTACTCTCACAACTTAGGAAATGGCAGTGTGTGTGTCACAGCACAAAGGGGTATGTATGCTGACCTCAGTTCTCTCTTTCCAGCCTTTTTTATGTAATAAAACAAAAAAATCTACCTTCAATATGTAAGCTGGTTCATTTTTGTAGTGCAACCTTCCCCTTCCCACTCAAACTACAGCATAGCAAAAAGCTCTAATACTGTAGCTCATCCAAAGCTGTGTATTGATTCACATATGTATCGAAAATCTGAAGGTTCATGCCTCTCTTCAGTGATGTCAATTTAAGACCTGTGGAATTGCACAACTCGGGATTCTATTTCATAAAATAAAAAATGAGATGATGCAAGATCCGCCTACTGGGATCCTCTTGTCATGCAGTCCTGTGACTTTCTTGTGATTCACATTCCTACCTTTCCCCTCAAAATAAATTTTCTTTTCTGTATTTTAAGCCTTAGTGCAAGATGCTCCAAATAGTATCCCTCCTTTGCCTGGATGCTCAGCTGGATGCTTTTACTTATTAAAGAGTATAAATAAATTATTTCTAGGTTTCTGGTAAGTCTTGCCTTTCTTTGTTTATCCTTTTTTTTTTATGTAAGGAGTCTATTTTTGTCTTGATGTAAGACTGAGCACTTAACAAGCACACAGTGATACACACAGGGCTTAGTGAGCCCTGAGTCTCAAAGGGATTGCTAGGTGAACATAGCTGGGGTCTCTCTAATTATATGATAAATTGGCTTAGGGCTCCTATTTTTCTTCTCTGAAATATTAGACAGAAAATGGCTGTGTGAAATGCAGAGCATGTGTGCTGTTAGCCTGTTTATATTCTGGATGTGTCAGGCTTCCAGCACATGAGCAGATGAATTTTCCAGCTCATGTACATTGAATATAACAAATCCAGCTCTTCAGTGTATGGATAGCAGAATGGACAGGCTCAGAGGATTCATTTCCACAAGGAGAAGTGTGCTGTGCATGTGGTTTGCTGTGTGTGAATCCATTTTTCTGCACATCAAACAGTTGGGTCAGATCTGCTGCCAGGGTTTCTGCAATCCCTTACAAACATTGTCAGCAAGCGAGTAGACAGTGGCTCCTGCCCTGTAACTGGCACAGTAGGTGTGCTCCAGGCTTCAGCATTCTGCTGCTCTTGCAAAGACATCCTCAGGTCTGGATGGCCCCATCTCATAGAGATTATATACTCTGTTTAGCAGAGGTGTGGGAGGCACAGAGGAATCTGGTTTCAGCCAATACCTCCGTGACGTTTTGGCACCCAGGGGCATGTAGGACGCCGTGGACATTCTGAAATAAAGTAGAAATCCAACGTGGAGCCCTGGCATCAATGTTCAGTAGCTTTATTAGCAGTGCGCTTCTCTTGCACAGCAGCATCTGTGCAGTGTTCTGCAGCTTCCTCATGTTCCCCTGGGTTCCAACTGCGGTGTTTAGCACAGGACTGGTCCTGAGGTCTTGCTCCTGACTTTATGAACACAATTCCTCCCTCAACAAAAACAGTATGATGCCAGCTGAATGACAAGGTTTCACTCTTCACCTGGTAAAACATCTATGAATGTTACAAAAGCTTGTAGTGCTACATTTTTAATGTGCATCACATCTGTATATCTCTAGAATGATCTGTCTATATGAACAACAGCTGAAACACCTCAGTCTGTACGGCTGCCAAAACACTTTATGTACATCACGTAGTCAACACAGAAGGAACTGGTTATTTTTATAAGGAAAATGACACCAAATCCTTTTTCAAATATTTGAAATATTTTTGGCAAATCACATTTTTTATAATCCTTATACAGCTGTTTCATACTGAAATGAAACATTATACTGCACATGATGAACATCCCAAGACCTCCCCTCTGATTTTATTAGCTCCTTTGCACAAACATATAAAAGATGAGACTTAACACACACAAAAAGAAAAGCAATGTGGTATAAACCCATATTTCTGTATGCAGTTATGCACCACACTGGCAGTATCAGCAGCTTGTATGGAGCATGCCACAAGGACATAACATGGAGGCACCCAAAACATGAGTTGAAAGGAGAAGTGGAAAAATGCATGGTCTTTTATGGAATTACTGGGGGTCGGCTTCTCTCCTGGTATGTTCGGCCAGTGGCAAAAGACTGCAGATGCTGCAGGTATCTGACCATCCTGGTACTTCTGCTGCAAAAAAGACTGCAAGGTGTGATCTGTGGAGTTGGTGTGACGGAATGTAGGAACGCTCATACCTGATTAGAGCAGACTGTTCATTTTACTGAAGTAAAACATGCACCGTCAGCAAGGCTCAGAGGGCTGATAATTCTTTCTGCCCTAGCAGCCCAGAAACCAGTGATCACTGTGATGCAGCCTAGCTTCTTTTTGTTTCATTTTTTACTTTTTTTCTTGTGCCATATTATTGTCAATAGACCAAACCACTTGGCTTTATACTGTTCCAGAATACCCATGAAGACAGTGAGTAGATTTACTCCAGACTTACACTGCTAGGGTCAGTAAAAATTCGGCACATTTTGTTTGTGAACACTTTTCTTTGCCCTCCCAGCTGGGTGAGTGACTTCAGAGCCTGGAAAATGAGAGGCACTATTTTTAATGTCTCATTCAAACAGCAATGTGTCAGAAGTGGCAAATAATAGTTGCTTTCAATAGAGGAAACAACAGACATTGCAACTGTTCCTATTTTATAAGTTATTTTTAAAAATCTCATCATGTTGATTGTAGTAATTATTTGTGCTACTCTAGACCATAAACTTTAATTTATGAGTTTATTGTTAATCAATGCTGTAGTTATAGCTCCTTTTTTGTATGTTTGTGTGCATAAGTTTGTGCATTTTAAAATGCTAAAGAAACTACTCAATAAGGTGCAAAATATGATTTGGAAAATAAGTTTTCAAAGTACTTTAATAAAATAGCACATATAAATAATATACTGAAAACATTATCAATAAGGCTTGAAAATAAAGCACTAAAATGTTATGTTTGCATGGATATCCTTAATCCTTATCCTTAAGAAATGCTTTTTTTCCCCTGAAATTTGGCCTATTATAGATATTTGTCCTTTATCTGACAAAAGGTTTGCATTAATGCTAAGGCTATGATGCCAGAACATTTCCAATCCCTGCTAGGAGATACAAAGACATTGCATACTACAGAGGTATCAGAAAATAACACTTTAATACAGGAAATAACAAACCTTATTTTCAGCTTTGTTCCAAGAAATGAGATTTGGGCTGATTTTGAAAAAAACACCCACTCAAAAATATAATCAGCCAGAGGAAAGCACTTTGCGTGAGAACATCAAAATCTGGCAGAGAAACAAGCAAATAGAAACACTGTTATACTGACGTGTTGGACAACATTAATAATGGGAGGCTTCAAATATCATATAAACAAAAGTAATGATACAATTAGATAAATGCTTTTCAAATTAAAGAAAAACAAAATTACCAATTGCCCTCTGAGACAGGGGGTGTAATGTGTAAGGAGTTCTGGTCCTTCATATTCAACTTTCAAGCACTGGGGTGCTTCATGAGGCCAAGCTGTTGGAAGAGAAAGTAAACTCAGAGATGGATGGGGAACAGGGTTAGGAGGGAGCCTAAAGTCTTACTGAGCAGAGGAATAGCTGACTAAACTAAACAGCCTTTATTTTTCTGCTACAGCAGGAAAATAGTCACAAGTAACTGCCGGCGGAATGCTTGTAATCACAGCTTGGGTTACTGAGTGCAGTTCCCTTTGCAGATCTTTGTGGACAACCACCCATTTTCTTTCCTGGGGTAAAATAGTTTATTTGAGTCAAATCAGGAGGTTCTGCTTTAATGCATTCTTTTTGCAAATAATTAAAACACCATGCAGAAAGTGTATTTGCATAGCCGGCAACTTTATCACA